>NW_028301621.1:3750000-4375000 GCF_987345545.1 Pholcus phalangioides
TGAAAAGATTTTTCGGAGTCATTTTTCCAAGGGGGGTTACTGTGAATTTTTGAGAAAACAAAATTTCAAGCTAAAAGGAAACCATTAGGTGCATTTTATAGAGAATCAGATTTCGAATAAGAAAAAGTCAACCGTAACCGCGTAACTGGTAACCGTGAGAAAAAAATCGAAAAAATCTGTTTCGAATGAAAAGATTTTTCGGAGTCATTTTTCCAAGGGGGGGTTACTGTGAATTTTTGAGAAAACAAAATTTCAAGCTAAAAGGAAACCATTAGGTGCATTTTATAGAGAATCAGATTTCGAATAAGAAAAAGTCAACCGTAACCGCGTAACTGGTAACCGTGAGAAAAAAATCGAAAAAATCTGATTCGAATGCCATGATTTTTCGGAGTCATTTTTCCAAGGGGGGTTACTGTGAATTTTTGAGAAAACAAAATTTCAAGCTAAAAGGAAACCATTAGGTGCATTTTATAGAGAATCAGATTTCGAATAAGAAAAAGTCAACCGTAACCGCGTGACTGGTAACCGTGAGAAAAAAATCGAAAAAATCTGATTCGAATGCCATGATTTTTCGGAGTCATTTTTCCAAGGGGGGTTACTGTGAATTTTTGAGAAAACAAAATTTCAAGCTAAAAGGAAACCATTAGGTGCATTTTATAGAGAATCAGATTTCGAATAAGAAAAAGTCAACCGTAACCGCGTAACTGGTACCCGTGAGAAAAAAATCGAAAAAATCTGTTTCGAATGCCATGATTTTTCGGAGTCATTTTTCCAAGGGGGGTTACTGTGAATTTTTGAGAAAAAAAAATTTCAAGCTAAAAGGAAACCATTAGGTGCATTTTATAGAGAATCAGATTTCGAATAAGAAAAAGTCAACCGTAACCGCGTAACTGGTACCCGTGAGAAAAAAATCGAAAAAATCTGTTTCGAATGAAATGATTTTTCGGAGTCATTTTTCCAAGGGGGGTTACTGTGAATTTTTGAGAAAAAAAAATTTCAAGCTAAAAGGAAACCATTAGGTGCATTTTATAGAGAATCAGATTTCGAATAAGAAAAAGTCAACCGTAACCACGTAACTGGTACCCGTGAGAAAAAAATCGAAAAAATCTGTTTCGAATGCCATGATTTTTCGGAGTCATTTTTCCAAGGGGGGTTACTGTGAATTTTTGAGAAAAAAAAATTTCAAGCTAAAAGGAAACCATTAGGTGCATTTTATAGAGAATCAGATTTCGAATAAGAAAAAGTCAACCGTAACCGCGTAACTGGTACCCGTGAGAAAAAAATCGAAAAAATCTGTTTCGAATGAAAAGATTTTTCGGAGTCATTTTTCCAAGGGGGGTTACTGTGAATTTTTGAGAAAACAAAATTTCAAGCTAAAAGGAAACCATTAGGTGCATTTTATAGAGAATCAGATTTCGAATAAGAAAAAGTCAACCGTAACCACGTAACTGGTACCCGTGAGAAAAAAATCGAAAAAATCTGTTTCGAATGCCATGATTTTTCGGAGTCATTTTTCCAAGGGGGGTTACTGTGAATTTTTGAGAAAAAAAAATTTCAAGCTAAAAGGAAACCATTAGGTGCATTTTATAGAGAATCAGATTTCGAATAAGAAAAAGTCAACCGTAACCGCGTAACTGGTACCCGTGAGAAAAAAATCGAAAAAATCTGTTTCGAATGAAAAGATTTTTCGGAGTCATTTTTCCAAGGGGGGTTACTGTGAATTTTTGAGAAAACAAAATTTCAAGCTAAAAGGAAACCATTAGGTGCATTTTATAGAGAATCAGATTTCGAATAAGAAAAAGTCAACCGTAACCGCGTAACTGGTAACCGTGAGAAAAAAATCGAAAAAATCTGTTTCGAATGAAAAGATTTTTCGGAGTCATTTTTCCAAGGGGGGTTACTGTGAATTTTTGAGAAAACAAAATTTCAAGCTAAAAGGAAACCATTAGGTGCATTTTATAGAGAATCAGATTTCGAATAAGAAAAAGTCAACCGTAACCGCGTAACTGGTAACCGTGAGAAAAAAATCGAAAAAATCTGATTCGAATGCCATGATTTTTCGGAGTCATTTTTCCAAGGGGGGTTACTGTGAATTTTTGAGAAAACAAAATTTCAAGCTAAAAGGAAACCATTAGGTGCATTTTATAGAGAATCAGATTTCGAATAAGAAAAAGTCAACCGTAACCGCGTAACTGGTACCCGTGAGAAAAAAATCGAAAAAATCTGATTCGAATGCCATGATTTTTCGGAGTCATTTTTCCAAGGGGGGGTACTGTAGATTTTTTAAAAAAAAAAATTTCAAGCTAAAAGGAAACCATTAGGTGCATTTTATAGAGAATCAGATTTCGAATAAGAAAAAGTCAACCGTAACCACGTAACTGGTACCCGTGAGAAAAAAATCGAAAAAATCTGTTTCGAATGCCATGATTTTTCGGAGTCATTTTTCCAAGGGGGGTTACTGTGAATTTTTGAGAAAACAAAATTTCAAGCTAAAAGGAAACCATTAGGTGCATTTTATAGAGAATCAGATTTCGAATAAGAAAAAGTCAACCGTAACCGCGTGACTGGTAACCGTGAGAAAAAAATCGAAAAAATCTGATTCGAATGCCATGATTTTTCGGAGTCATTTTTCCAAGGGGGGTTACTGTGAATTTTTGAGAAAACAAAATTTCAAGCTAAAAGGAAACCATTAGGTGCATTTTATAGAGAATCAGATTTCGAATAAGAAAAAGTCAACCGTAACCGCGTAACTGGTACCCGTGAGAAAAAAATCGAAAAAATCTGTTTCGAATGAAATGATTTTTCGGAGTCATTTTTCCAAGGGGGGTTACTGTGAATTTTTGAGAAAAAAAAATTTCAAGCTAAAAGGAAACCATTAGGTGCATTTTATAGAGAATCAGATTTCGAATAAGAAAAAGTCAACCGTAACCACGTAACTGGTACCCGTGAGAAAAAAATCGAAAAAATCTGTTTCGAATGCCATGATTTTTCGGAGTCATTTTTCCAAGGGGGGTTACTGTGAATTTTTGAGAAAAAAAAATTTCAAGCTAAAAGGAAACCATTAGGTGCATTTTATAGAGAATCAGATTTCGAATAAGAAAAAGTCAACCGTAACCGCGTAACTGGTACCCGTGAGAAAAAAATCGAAAAAATCTGTTTCGAATGAAAAGATTTTTCGGAGTCATTTTTCCAAGGGGGGTTACTGTGAATTTTTGAGAAAACAAAATTTCAAGCTAAAAGGAAACCATTAGGTGCATTTTATAGAGAATCAGATTTCGAATAAGAAAAAGTCAACCGTAACCGCGTAACTGGTACCCGTGAGAAAAAAATCGAAAAAATCTGATTCGAATGCCATGATTTTTCGGAGTCATTTTTCCAAGGGGGGGTACTGTAGATTTTTTAAAAAAAAAAATTTCAAGCTAAAAGGAAACCATTAGGTGCATTTTATAGAGAATCAGATTTCGAATAAGAAAAAGTCAACCGTAACCACGTAACTGGTACCCGTGAGAAAAAAATCGAAAAAATCTGTTTCGAATGCCATGATTTTTCGGAGTCATTTTTCCAAGGGGGGTTACTGTGAATTTTTGAGAAAAAAAAATTTCAAGCTAAAAGGAAACCATTAGGTGCATTTTATAGAGAATCAGATTTCGAATAAGAAAAAGTCAACCGTAACCGCGTAACTGGTACCCGTGAGAAAAAAATCGAAAAAATCTGTTTCGAATGAAATGATTTTTCGGAGTCATTTTTCCAAGGGGGGTTACTGTGAATTTTTGAGAAAAAAAAATTTCAAGCTAAAAGGAAACCATTAGGTGCATTTTATAGAGAATCAGATTTCGAATAAGAAAAAGTCAACCGTAACCACGTAACTGGTACCCGTGAGAAAAAAATCGAAAAAATCTGTTTCGAATGCCATGATTTTTCGGAGTCATTTTTCCAAGGGGGGTTACTGTGAATTTTTGAGAAAAAAAAATTTCAAGCTAAAAGGAAACCATTAGGTGCATTTTATAGAGAATCAGATTTCGAATAAGAAAAAGTCAACCGTAACCGCGTAACTGGTACCCGTGAGAAAAAAATCGAAAAAATCTGTTTCGAATGAAAAGATTTTTCGGAGTCATTTTTCCAAGGGGGGTTACTGTGAATTTTTGAGAAAACAAAATTTCAAGCTAAAAGGAAACCATTAGGTGCATTTTATAGAGAATCAGATTTCGAATAAGAAAAAGTCAACCGTAACCGCGTAACTGGTAACCGTGAGAAAAAAATCGAAAAAATCTGATTCGAATGCCATGATTTTTCGGAGTCATTTTTCCAAGGGGGGGTACTGTAGATTTTTTAAAAAAAAAAATTTCAAGCTAAAAGGAAACCATTAGGTGCATTTTATAGAGAATCAGATTTCGAATAAGAAAAAGTCAACCGTAACCGCGTAACTGGTACCCGTGAGAAAAAAATCGAAAAAATCTGTTTCGAATGAAATGATTTTTCGGAGTCATTTTTCCAAGGGGGGTTACTGTGAATTTTTCAGAAAAAAAAATTTCAAGCTAAAAGGAAACCATTAGGTGCATTTTATAGAGAATCAGATTTCGAATAAGAAAAAGTCAACCGTAACCGCGTAACTGGTACCCGTGAGAAAAAAATCGAAAAAATCTGATTCGAATGCCATGATTTTTCGGAGTCATTTTTCCAAGGGGGGGTACTGTAGATTTTTTAAAAAAAAAAATTTCAAGCTAAAAGGAAACCATTAGGTGCATTTTATAGAGAATCAGATTTCGAATAAGAAAAAGTCAACCGTAACCACGTAACTGGTACCCGTGAGAAAAAAATCGAAAAAATCTGTTTCGAATGCCATGATTTTTCGGAGTCATTTTTCCAAGGGGGGTTACTGTGAATTTTTGAGAAAAAAAAATTTCAAGCTAAAAGGAAACCATTAGGTGCATTTTATAGAGAATCAGATTTCGAATAAGAAAAAGTCAACCGTAACCGCGTAACTGGTACCCGTGAGAAAAAAATCGAAAAAATCTGTTTCGAATGAAATGATTTTTCGGAGTCATTTTTCCAAGGGGGGTTACTGTGAATTTTTGAGAAAAAAAAATTTCAAGCTAAAAGGAAACCATTAGGTGCATTTTATAGAGAATCAGATTTCGAATAAGAAAAAGTCAACCGTAACCACGTAACTGGTACCCGTGAGAAAAAAATCGAAAAAATCTGTTTCGAATGCCATGATTTTTCGGAGTCATTTTTCCAAGGGGGGTTACTGTGAATTTTTGAGAAAAAAAAATTTCAAGCTAAAAGGAAACCATTAGGTGCATTTTATAGAGAATCAGATTTCGAATAAGAAAAAGTCAACCGTAACCGCGTAACTGGTACCCGTGAGAAAAAAATCGAAAAAATCTGTTTCGAATGAAAAGATTTTTCGGAGTCATTTTTCCAAGGGGGGTTACTGTGAATTTTTGAGAAAACAAAATTTCAAGCTAAAAGGAAACCATTAGGTGCATTTTATAGAGAATCAGATTTCGAATAAGAAAAAGTCAACCGTAACCGCGTAACTGGTAACCGTGAGAAAAAAATCGAAAAAATCTGATTCGAATGCCATGATTTTTCGGAGTCATTTTTCCAAGGGGGGGTACTGTAGATTTTTTAAAAAAAAAAATTTCAAGCTAAAAGGAAACCATTAGGTGCATTTTATAGAGAATCAGATTTCGAATAAGAAAAAGTCAACCGTAACCGCGTAACTGGTACCCGTGAGAAAAAAATCGAAAAAATCTGTTTCGAATGAAATGATTTTTCGGAGTCATTTTTCCAAGGGGGGTTACTGTGAATTTTTGAGAAAAAAAAATTTCAAGCTAAAAGGAAACCATTAGGTGCATTTTATAGAGAATCAGATTTCGAATAAGAAAAAGTCAACCGTAACCGCGTAACTGGTACCCGTGAGAAAAAAATCGAAAAAATCTGTTTCGAATGCCATGATTTTTCGGAGTCATTTTTCCAAGGGGGGTTACTGTGAATTTTTGAGAAAAAAAAATTTCAAGCTAAAAGGAAACCATTAGGTGCATTTTATAGAGAATCAGATTTCGAATAAGAAAAAGTCAACCGTAACCGCGTAACTGGTACCCGTGAGAAAAAAAATCGAAAAAATCTGTTTCGAATGAAATGATTTTTCGGAGTCATTTTTCCAAGGGGGGTTACTGTGAATTTTTGAGAAATAAAAATTTCAAGCTAAAAGGAAACCATTAGGTGCATTTTATAGAGAATCAGATTTCGAATAAGAAAAAGTCAACCGTAACCGCGTAACTGGTACCCGTGAGAAAAAAATCGAAAAAATCTGTTTCGAATGCCATGATTTTTCGGAGTCATTTTTCCAAGGGGGGGTACTGTAGATTTTTGAGAAAAAAAAATTTCAAGCTAAAAGGAAACCATTAGGTGCATTTTATAGAGAATTAGATTTCGAATAAGAAAAAGTCAACCGTAACCGCGTAACTGGTACCCGTGAGAAAAAAATCGAAAAAATCTGTTTCGAATGAAAAGATTTTTCGGAGTCATTTTTCCAAGGGGGGTTACTGTGAATTTTTGAGAAAAAAAAATTTCAAGCTAAAAGGAAACCATTAGGTGCATTTTATAGAGAATCAGATTTCGAATAAGAAAAAGTCAACCGTAACCGCGTAACTGGTACCCGTGAGAAAAAAATCGAAAATATCTGATTCGAATGCCATGATTTTTCGGAGTCATTTTTCCAAGGGGGGGGGTACTGTAGATTTTTGAGAAAAAAAAATTTCAAGCTAAAAGGAAACCATTAGGTGCATTTTATAGAGAATCAGATTTCGAATAAGGAAAAGTCAACCGTAACCGCGTAACTGGTACCCGTGAGAAAAAAATCGAAAATATCTGATTCGAATGCCATGATTTTTCGTAGTCATTTTTCCAAGGGGGGGTACTGTAGATTTTTGAGAAAAAAAAATTTCAAGCTAAAAGGAAACCATTAGGTGCATTTTATAGAGAATCAGATTTCGAATAAGGAAAAGTCAACCGTAACCGCGTAACTGGTACCCGTGAGAAAAAAATCGAAAAAATCTGTTTCGAATGAAATGATTTTTCGGAGTCATTTTTCCAAGGGGGGTTACTGTGAATTTTTGAGAAAAAAAAATTTCAAGCTAAAAGGAAACCATTAGGTGCATTTTATAGAGAATCAGATTTCGAATAATAAAAAGTCAACCGTAACCGCGTAACTGGTACCCGTGAGAAAAAAATCGAAAAAATCTGATTCGAATGCCATGATTTTTCGGAGTCATTTTTCCAAGGGGGGGTACTGTAGATTTTTTAAAAAAAAAAATTTCAAGCTAAAAGGAAACCATTAGGTGCATTTTATAGAGAATCAGATTTCGAATAAGAAAAAGTCAACCGTAACCACGTAACTGGTACCCGTGAGAAAAAAATCGAAAAAATCTGTTTCGAATGCCATGATTTTTCGGAGTCATTTTTCCAAGGGGGGGTACTGTAGATTTTTGAGAAAAAAAAATTTCAAGCTAAAAGGAAACCATTAGGTGCATTTTATAGAGAGTCAGATTTCGAATAAGAAAAAGTCAACCGTAACCGCGTAACTGGTATCCGTGAGAAAAAAATCGAAAAAATCTGTTTCGAATGCCATGATTTTTCGGAGTCATTTTTCCAAGGGGGGGTACTGTAGATTTTTGAGAAAAAAAAATTTCAAGCTAAAAGGAAACCATTAGGTGCATTTTATAGAGAATCAGATTTCGAATAAGAAAAAGTCAACCGTAACCGCGTAACTGGTACTCGTGAGAAAAAAATCGAAAAAATCTGATTCGAATGCCATGATTTTTCGGAGTCATTTTTCCAAGGGGGGTTACTGTGAATTTTTGAGAAAACAAAATTTCAAGCTAAAAGGAAACCATTAGGTGCATTTTATAGAGAATCAGATTTCGAATAAGAAAAAGTCAACCGTAACCGCGTAACTGGTACCCGTGAGAAAAAAATCGAAAAAATCTGATTCGAATGCCATGATTTTTCGGAGTCATTTTTCCAAGGGGGGTTACTGTGAATTTTTGAGAAAAAAAAATTTCAAGCTAAAAGGAAACCATTAGGTGCATTTTATAGAGAATCAGATTTCGAATAAGAAAAAGTCAACCGTAACCGCGTAACTGGTACCCGTGAGAAAAAAATCGAAAAAATCTGATTCGAATGCCATGATTTTTCGGAGTCATTTTTCCAAGATGAGTTACTGTGAATTTTTGAGAAAACAAAATTTCAAGCTAAAAGGAAACCATTAGGTGCATTTTATAGAGAATCAGATTTCGAATAAGAAAAAGTCAACCGTAACCGCGTAACTGGTACCCGTGAGAAAAAAATCGAAAAAATCTGATTCGAATGCCATGATTTTTCGGAGTCATTTTTCCAAGGGGGGGTACTGTAGATTTTTTAAAAAAAAAAATTTCAAGCTAAAAGGAAACCATTAGGTGCATTTTATAGAGAATCAGATTTCGAATAAGAAAAAGTCAACCGTAACCACGTAACTGGTACCCGTGAGAAAAAAATCGAAAAAATCTGTTTCGAATGCCATGATTTTTCGGAGTCATTTTTCCAAGGGGGGTTACTGTGAATTTTTGAGAAAAAAAAATTTCAAGCTAAAAGGAAACCATTAGGTGCATTTTATAGAGAATCAGATTTCGAATAAGAAAAAGTCAACCGTAACCGCGTAACTGGTACCCGTGAGAAAAAAATCGAAAAAATCTGTTTCGAATGAAATGATTTTTCGGAGTCATTTTTCCAAGGGGGGTTACTGTGAATTTTTGAGAAAAAAAAATTTCAAGCTAAAAGGAAACCATTAGGTGCATTTTATAGAGAATCAGATTTCGAATAAGAAAAAGTCAACCGTAACCGCGTAACTGGTACCCGTGAGAAAAAAATCGAAAATATCTGATTCGAATGCCATGATTTTTCGGAGTCATTTTTCCAAGGGGGGGGTACTGTAGATTTTTGAGAAAAAAAAATTTCAAGCTAAAAGGAAACCATTAGGTGCATTTTATAGAGAATCAGATTTCGAATAAGGAAAAGTCAACCGTAACCGCGTAACTGGTACCCGTGAGAAAAAAATCGAAAATATCTGATTCGAATGCCATGATTTTTCGTAGTCATTTTTCCAAGGGGGGGTACTGTAGATTTTTGAGAAAAAAAAATTTCAAGCTAAAAGGAAACCATTAGGTGCATTTTATAGAGAATCAGATTTCGAATAAGGAAAAGTCAACCGTAACCGCGTAACTGGTACCCGTGAGAAAAAAATCGAAAAAATCTGTTTCGAATGAAATGATTTTTCGGAGTCATTTTTCCAAGGGGGGTTACTGTGAATTTTTGAGAAAAAAAAATTTCAAGCTAAAAGGAAACCATTAGGTGCATTTTATAGAGAATCAGATTTCGAATAATAAAAAGTCAACCGTAACCGCGTAACTGGTACCCGTGAGAAAAAAATCGAAAAAATCTGATTCGAATGCCATGATTTTTCGGAGTCATTTTTCCAAGGGGGGGTACTGTAGATTTTTTAAAAAAAAAAATTTCAAGCTAAAAGGAAACCATTAGGTGCATTTTATAGAGAATCAGATTTCGAATAAGAAAAAGTCAACCGTAACCACGTAACTGGTACCCGTGAGAAAAAAATCGAAAAAATCTGTTTCGAATGCCATGATTTTTCGGAGTCATTTTTCCAAGGGGGGGTACTGTAGATTTTTGAGAAAAAAAAATTTCAAGCTAAAAGGAAACCATTAGGTGCATTTTATAGAGAGTCAGATTTCGAATAAGAAAAAGTCAACCGTAACCGCGTAACTGGTATCCGTGAGAAAAAAATCGAAAAAATCTGTTTCGAATGCCATGATTTTTCGGAGTCATTTTTCCAAGGGGGGGTACTGTAGATTTTTGAGAAAAAAAAATTTCAAGCTAAAAGGAAACCATTAGGTGCATTTTATAGAGAATCAGATTTCGAATAAGAAAAAGTCAACCGTAACCGCGTAACTGGTACCCGTGAGAAAAAAATCGAAAAAATCTGATTCGAATGCCATGATTTTTCGGAGTCATTTTTCCAAGGGGGGTTACTGTGAATTTTTGAGAAAACAAAATTTCAAGCTAAAAGGAAACCATTAGGTGCATTTTATAGAGAATCAGATTTCGAATAAGAAAAAGTCAACCGTAACCGCGTAACTGGTACCCGTGAGAAAAAAATCGAAAAAATCTGATTCGAATGCCATGATTTTTCGGAGTCATTTTTCCAAGGGGGGTTACTGTGAATTTTTGAGAAAAAAAAATTTCAAGCTAAAAGGAAACCATTAGGTGCATTTTATAGAGAATCAGATTTCGAATAAGAAAAAGTCAACCGTAACCGCGTAACTGGTACCCGTGAGAAAAAAATCGAAAAAATCTGATTCGAATGCCATGATTTTTCGGAGTCATTTTTCCAAGATGGGTTACTGTGAATTTTTGAGAAAACAAAATTTCAAGCTAAAAGGAAACCATTAGGTGCATTTTATAGAGAATCAGATTTCGAATAAGAAAAAGTCAACCGTAACCGCGTAACTGGTACCCGTGAGAAAAAAATCGAAAAAATCTGATTCGAATGCCATGATTTTTCGGAGTCATTTTTCCAAGGGGGGGTACTGTAGATTTTTTAAAAAAAAAAATTTCAAGCTAAAAGGAAACCATTAGGTGCATTTTATAGAGAATCAGATTTCGAATAAGAAAAAGTCAACCGTAACCACGTAACTGGTACCCGTGAGAAAAAAATCGAAAAAATCTGTTTCGAATGCCATGATTTTTCGGAGTCATTTTTCCAAGGGGGGTTACTGTGAATTTTTGAGAAAAAAAAATTTCAAGCTAAAAGGAAACCATTAGGTGCATTTTATAGAGAATCAGATTTCGAATAAGAAAAAGTCAACCGTAACCGCGTAACTGGTACCCGTGAGAAAAAAATCGAAAAAATCTGTTTCGAATGAAATGATTTTTCGGAGTCATTTTTCCAAGGGGGGTTACTGTGAATTTTTGAGAAAAAAAAATTTCAAGCTAAAAGGAAACCATTAGGTGCATTTTATAGAGAATCAGATTTCGAATAAGAAAAAGTCAACCGTAACCACGTAACTGGTACCCGTGAGAAAAAAATCGAAAAAATCTGTTTCGAATGCCATGATTTTTCGGAGTCATTTTTCCAAGGGGGGTTACTGTGAATTTTTGAGAAAAAAAAATTTCAAGCTAAAAGGAAACCATTAGGTGCATTTTATAGAGAATCAGATTTCGAATAAGAAAAAGTCAACCGTAACCGCGTAACTGGTACCCGTGAGAAAAAAATCGAAAAAATCTGTTTCGAATGAAAAGATTTTTCGGAGTCATTTTTCCAAGGGGGGTTACTGTGAATTTTTGAGAAAACAAAATTTCAAGCTAAAAGGAAACCATTAGGTGCATTTTATAGAGAATCAGATTTCGAATAAGAAAAAGTCAACCGTAACCGCGTAACTGGTAACCGTGAGAAAAAAATCGAAAAAATCTGATTCGAATGCCATGATTTTTCGGAGTCATTTTTCCAAGGGGGGGTACTGTAGATTTTTTAAAAAAAAAAATTTCAAGCTAAAAGGAAACCATTAGGTGCATTTTATAGAGAATCAGATTTCGAATAAGAAAAAGTCAACCGTAACCGCGTAACTGGTACCCGTGTGAGAAAAATCGAAAAAATCTGTTTCGAATGAAATGATTTTTCGGAGTCATTTTTCCGAGGGGGGTTACTGTGAATTTTTGAGAAAAAAAAATTTCAAGCTAAAAGGAAACCATTAGGTGCATTTTATAGAGAATCAGATTTCGAATAAGAAAAAGTCAACCGTAACCGCGTAACTGGTACCCGTGAGAAAAAAATCGAAAAAATCTGTTTCGAATGAAATGATTTTTCGGAGTCATTTTTCCAAGGGGGGTTACTGTGAATTTTTGAGAAAAAAAAATTTCAAGCTAAAAGGAAACCATTAGGTGCATTTTATAGAGAATCAGATTTCGAATAAGAAAAAGTCAACCGTAACCGCGTAACTGGTACCCGTGAGAAAAAAATCGAAAAAATCTGTTTCGAATGAAATGATTTTTCGGAGTCATTTTTCCAAGGGGGGTTACTGTGAATTTTTGAGAAAAAAAAATTTCAAGCTAAAAGGAAACCATTAGGTGCATTTTATAGAGAATCAGATTTCGAATAAGAAAAAGTCAACCGTAACCGCGTAACTGGTACCCGTGAGAAAAAAATCGAAAAAATCTGTTTCGAATGAAATGATTTTTCGGAGTCATTTTTCCAAGGGGGGTTACTGTGAATTTTTGAGAAAAAAAAATTTCAAGCTAAAAGGAAACCATTAGGTGCATTTTATAGAGAATCAGATTTCGAATAAGAAAAAGTCAACCGTAACCGCGTAACTGGTACCCGTGAGAAAAAAATCGAAAAAATCTGTTTCGAATGAAATGATTTTTCGGAGTCATTTTTCCAAGGGGGGTTACTGTGAATTTTTGAGAAAAAAAAATTTCAAGCTAAAAGGAAACCATTAGGTGCATTTTATAGAGAATCAGATTTCGAATAAGAAAAAGTCAACCGTAACCGCGTAACTGGTACCCGTGAGAAAAAAATCGAAAAAATCTGTTTCGAATGCCATGATTTTTCGGAGTCATTTTTCCAAGGGGGGGTACTGTAGATTTTTGAGAAAAAAAATTTCAAGCTAAAAGGAAACCATTAGGTGCATTTTATAGAGAATTAGATTTCGAATAAGAAAAAGTCAACCGTAACCGCGTAACTGGTACCCGTGAGAAAAAAATCGAAAAAATCTGTTTCGAATGAAAAGATTTTTCGGAGTCATTTTTCCAAGGGGGGTTACTGTGAATTTTTGAGAAAACAAAATTTCAAGCTAAAAGGAAACCATTAGGTGCATTTTATAGAGAATCAGATTTCGAATAAGAAAAAGTCAACCGTAACCGCGTAACTGGTACCCGTGAGAAAAAAATCGAAAAAATCTGTTTCGAATGAAATGATTTTTCGGAGTCATTTTTCCAAGGGGGGTTACTGTGAATTTTTGAGAAAAAAAAATTTCAAGCTAAAAGGAAACCATTAGGTGCATTTTATAGAGAATCAGATTTCGAATAAGAAAAAGTCAACCGTAACCGCGTAACTGGTACCCGTGAGAAAAAAATCGAAAAAATCTGTTTCGAATGAAATGATTTTTCGGAGTCATTTTTCCAAGGGGGGTTACTGTGAATTTTTGAGAAAAAAAAATTTCAAGCTAAAAGGAAACCATTAGGTGCATTTTATAGAGAATCAGATTTCGAATAAGAAAAAGTCAACCGTAACCGCGTAACTGGTACCCGTGAGAAAAAAATCGAAAAAATCTGATTCGAATGCCATGATTTTTCGGAGTCATTTTTCCAAGGGGGGGTACTGTAGATTTTTTAAAAAAAAAAATTTCAAGCTAAAAGGAAACCATTAGGTGCATTTTATAGAGAATCAGATTTCGAATAAGAAAAAGTCAACCGTAACCACGTAACTGGTACCCGTGAGAAAAAAATCGAAAAAATCTGTTTCGAATGCCATGATTTTTCGGAGTCATTTTTCCAAGGGGGGTTACTGTGAATTTTTGAGAAAAAAAAATTTCAAGCTAAAAGGAAACCATTAGGTGCATTTTATAGAGAATCAGATTTCGAATAAGAAAAAGTCAACCGTAACCGCGTAACTGGTACCCGTGAGAAAAAAATCGAAAAAATCTGTTTCGAATGAAATGATTTTTCGGAGTCATTTTTCCAAGGGGGGTTACTGTGAATTTTTGAGAAAAAAAAATTTCAAGCTAAAAGGAAACCATTAGGTGCATTTTATAGAGAATCAGATTTCGAATAAGAAAAAGTCAACCGTAACCACGTAACTGGTACCCGTGAGAAAAAAATCGAAAAAATCTGTTTCGAATGCCATGATTTTTCGGAGTCATTTTTCCAAGGGGGGTTACTGTGAATTTTTGAGAAAAAAAAATTTCAAGCTAAAAGGAAACCATTAGGTGCATTTTATAGAGAATCAGATTTCGAATAAGAAAAAGTCAACCGTAACCGCGTAACTGGTACCCGTGAGAAAAAAATCGAAAAAATCTGTTTCGAATGAAAAGATTTTTCGGAGTCATTTTTCCAAGGGGGGTTACTGTGAATTTTTGAGAAAACAAAATTTCAAGCTAAAAGGAAACCATTAGGTGCATTTTATAGAGAATCAGATTTCGAATAAGAAAAAGTCAACCGTAACCGCGTAACTGGTAACCGTGAGAAAAAAATCGAAAAAATCTGATTCGAATGCCATGATTTTTCGGAGTCATTTTTCCAAGGGGGGGTACTGTAGATTTTTTAAAAAAAAAAATTTCAAGCTAAAAGGAAACCATTAGGTGCATTTTATAGAGAATCAGATTTCGAATAAGAAAAAGTCAACCGTAACCGCGTAACTGGTACCCGTGTGAGAAAAATCGAAAAAATCTGTTTCGAATGAAATGATTTTTCGGAGTCATTTTTCCGAGGGGGGTTACTGTGAATTTTTGAGAAAAAAAAATTTCAAGCTAAAAGGAAACCATTAGGTGCATTTTATAGAGAATCAGATTTCGAATAAGAAAAAGTCAACCGTAACCGCGTAACTGGTACCCGTGAGAAAAAAATCGAAAAAATCTGTTTCGAATGAAATGATTTTTCGGAGTCATTTTTCCAAGGGGGGTTACTGTGAATTTTTGAGAAAAAAAAATTTCAAGCTAAAAGGAAACCATTAGGTGCATTTTATAGAGAATCAGATTTCGAATAAGAAAAAGTCAACCGTAACCGCGTAACTGGTACCCGTGAGAAAAAAATCGAAAAAATCTGTTTCGAATGAAATGATTTTTCGGAGTCATTTTTCCAAGGGGGGTTACTGTGAATTTTTGAGAAAAAAAAATTTCAAGCTAAAAGGAAACCATTAGGTGCATTTTATAGAGAATCAGATTTCGAATAAGAAAAAGTCAACCGTAACCGCGTAACTGGTACCCGTGAGAAAAAAATCGAAAAAATCTGTTTCGAATGAAATGATTTTTCGGAGTCATTTTTCCAAGGGGGGTTACTGTGAATTTTTGAGAAAAAAAAATTTCAAGCTAAAAGGAAACCATTAGGTGCATTTTATAGAGAATCAGATTTCGAATAAGAAAAAGTCAACCGTAACCGCGTAACTGGTACCCGTGAGAAAAAAATCGAAAAAATCTGTTTCGAATGAAATGATTTTTCGGAGTCATTTTTCCAAGGGGGGTTACTGTGAATTTTTGAGAAAAAAAAATTTCAAGCTAAAAGGAAACCATTAGGTGCATTTTATAGAGAATCAGATTTCGAATAAGAAAAAGTCAACCGTAACCGCGTAACTGGTACCCGTGAGAAAAAAATCGAAAAAATCTGTTTCGAATGCCATGATTTTTCGGAGTCATTTTTCCAAGGGGGGGTACTGTAGATTTTTGAGAAAAAAAAATTTCAAGCTAAAAGGAAACCATTAGGTGCATTTTATAGAGAATTAGATTTCGAATAAGAAAAAGTCAACCGTAACCGCGTAACTGGTACCCGTGAGAAAAAAATCGAAAAAATCTGTTTCGAATGAAAAGATTTTTCGGAGTCATTTTTCCAAGGGGGGTTACTGTGAATTTTTGAGAAAACAAAATTTCAAGCTAAAAGGAAACCATTAGGTGCATTTTATAGAGAATCAGATTTCGAATAAGAAAAAGTCAACCGTAACCGCGTAACTGGTACCCGTGAGAAAAAAATCGAAAAAATCTGTTTCGAATGAAATGATTTTTCGGAGTCATTTTTCCAAGGGGGGTTACTGTGAATTTTTGAGAAAAAAAAATTTCAAGCTAAAAGGAAACCATTAGGTGCATTTTATAGAGAATCAGATTTCGAATAAGAAAAAGTCAACCGTAACCGCGTAACTGGTACCCGTGAGAAAAAAATCGAAAAAATCTGTTTCGAATGAAATGATTTTTCGGAGTCATTTTTCCAAGGGGGGTTACTGTGAATTTTTGAGAAAAAAAAATTTCAAGCTAAAAGGAAACCATTAGGTGCATTTTATAGAGAATCAGATTTCGAATAAGAAAAAGTCAACCGTAACCGCGTAACTGGTACCCGTGAGAAAAAAATCGAAAATATCTGATTCGAATGCCATGATTTTTCGGAGTCATTTTTCCAAGGGGGGGGTACTGTAGATTTTTGAGAAAAAAAAATTTCAAGCTAAAAGGAAACCATTAGGTGCATTTTATAGAGAATCAGATTTCGAATAAGGAAAAGTCAACCGTAACCGCGTAACTGGTACCCGTGAGAAAAAAATCGAAAATATCTGATTCGAATGCCATGATTTTTCGTAGTCATTTTTCCAAGGGGGGGTACTGTAGATTTTTGAGAAAAAAAAATTTCAAGCTAAAAGGAAACCATTAGGTGCATTTTATAGAGAATCAGATTTCGAATAAGGAAAAGTCAACCGTAACCGCGTAACTGGTACCCGTGAGAAAAAAATCGAAAAAATCTGTTTCGAATGAAATGATTTTTCGGAGTCATTTTTCCAAGGGGGGTTACTGTGAATTTTTGAGAAAAAAAAATTTCAAGCTAAAAGGAAACCATTAGGTGCATTTTATAGAGAATCAGATTTCGAATAATAAAAAGTCAACCGTAACCGCGTAACTGGTACCCGTGAGAAAAAAATCGAAAAAATCTGATTCGAATGCCATGATTTTTCGGAGTCATTTTTCCAAGGGGGGGGTACTGTAGATTTTTGAGAAAAAAAAATTTCAAGCTAAAAGGAAACCATTAGGTGCATTTTATAGAGAATCAGATTTCGAATAAGAAAAAGTCAACCGTAACCACGTAACTGGTACCCGTGAGAAAAAAATCGAAAAAATCTGTTTCGAATGCCATGATTTTTCGGAGTCATTTTTCCAAGGGGGGTTACTGTGAATTTTTGAGAAAAAAAAATTTCAAGCAAAAAGGAAACCATTAGGTGCATTTTATAGAGAATCAGATTTCGAATAAGAAAAAGTCAACCGTAACCGCGTAACTGGTACCCGTGAGAAAAAAATCGAAAAAATCTGTTTCGAATGAAAAGATTTTTCGGAGTCATTTTTCCAAGGGGGGTTACTGTGAATTTTTGAGAAAACAAAATTTCAAGCTAAAAGGAAACCATTAGGTGCATTTTATAGAGAATCAGATTTCGAATAAGAAAAAGTCAACCGTAACCGCGTAACTGGTAACCGTGAGAAAAAAATCGAAAAAATCTGATTCGAATGCCATGATTTTTCGGAGTCATTTTTCCAAGGGGGGGTACTGTAGATTTTTAAAAAAAAAAAATTTCAAGCTAAAAGGAAACCATTAGGTGCATTTTATAGAGAATCAGATTTCGAATAAGAAAAAGTCAACCGTAACCGCGTAACTGGTACCCGTGTGAGAAAAATCGAAAAAATCTGTTTCGAATGAAATGATTTTTCGGAGTCATTTTTCCGAGGGGGGTTACTGTGAATTTTTGAGAAAAAAAAATTTCAAGCTAAAAGGAAACCATTAGGTGCATTTTATAGAGAATCAGATTTCGAATAAGAAAAAGTCAACCGTAACCGCGTAACTGGTACCCGTGAGAAAAAAATCGAAAAAATCTGTTTCGAATGAAATGATTTTTCGGAGTCATTTTTCCAAGGGGGGTTACTGTGAATTTTTGAGAAAAAAAAATTTCAAGCTAAAAGGAAACCATTAGGTGCATTTTATAGAGAATCAGATTTCGAATAAGAAAAAGTCAACCGTAACCGCGTAACTGGTACCCGTGAGAAAAAAATCGAAAAAATCTGTTTCGAATGAAATGATTTTTCGGAGTCATTTTTCCAAGGGGGGTTACTGTGAATTTTTGAGAAAAAAAAATTTCAAGCTAAAAGGAAACCATTAGGTGCATTTTATAGAGAATCAGATTTCGAATAAGAAAAAGTCAACCGTAACCGCGTAACTGGTACCCGTGAGAAAAAAATCGAAAAAATCTGTTTCGAATGAAATGATTTTTCGGAGTCATTTTTCCAAGGGGGGTTACTGTGAATTTTTGAGAAAAAAAAATTTCAAGCTAAAAGGAAACCATTAGGTGCATTTTATAGAGAATCAGATTTCGAATAAGAAAAAGTCAACCGTAACCGCGTAACTGGTACCCGTGAGAAAAAAATCGAAAAAATCTGTTTCGAATGAAATGATTTTTCGGAGTCATTTTTCCAAGGGGGGTTACTGTGAATTTTTGAGAAAAAAAAATTTCAAGCTAAAAGGAAACCATTAGGTGCATTTTATAGAGAATCAGATTTCGAATAATAAAAAGTCAACCGTAACCGCGTAACTGGTACCCGTGAGAAAAAAATCGAAAAAATCTGATTCGAATGCCATGATTTTTCGGAGTCATTTTTCCAAGGGGGGTACTGTAGATTTTTTAAAAAAAAAAATTTCAAGCTAAAAGGAAACCATTAGGTGCATTTTATAGAGAATCAGATTTCGAATAAGAAAAAGTCAACCGTAACCACGTAACTGGTACCCGTGAGAAAAAAATCGAAAAAATCTGTTTCGAATGCCATGATTTTTCGGAGTCATTTTTCCAAGGGGGGGTACTGTAGATTTTTGAGAAAAAAAAATTTCAAGCTAAAAGGAAACCATTAGGTGCATTTTATAGAGAGTCAGATTTCGAATAAGAAAAAGTCAACCGTAACCGCGTAACTGGTATCCGTGAGAAAAAAATCGAAAAAATCTGTTTCGAATGCCATGATTTTTCGGAGTCATTTTTCCAAGGGGGGGTACTGTAGATTTTTGAGAAAAAAAAATTTCAAGCTAAAAGGAAACCATTAGGTGCATTTTATAGAGAATCAGATTTCGAATAAGAAAAAGTCAACCGTAACCGCGTAACTGGTACCCGTGAGAAAAAAATCGAAAAAATCTGATTCGAATGCCATGATTTTTCGGAGTCATTTTTCCAAGGGGGGTTACTGTGAATTTTTGAGAAAACAAAATTTCAAGCTAAAAGGAAACCATTAGGTGCATTTTATAGAGAATCAGATTTCGAATAAGAAAAAGTCAACCGTAACCGCGTAACTGGTACCCGTGAGAAAAAAATCGAAAAAATCTGATTCGAATGCCATGATTTTTCGGAGTCATTTTTCCAAGGGGGGTTACTGTGAATTTTTGAGAAAAAAAAATTTCAAGCTAAAAGGAAACCATTAGGTGCATTTTATAGAGAATCAGATTTCGAATAAGAAAAAGTCAACCGTAACCGCGTAACTGGTACCCGTGAGAAAAAAATCGAAAAAATCTGATTCGAATGCCATGATTTTTCGGAGTCATTTTTCCAAGATGGGTTACTGTGAATTTTTGAGAAAACAAAATTTCAAGCTAAAAGGAAACCATTAGGTGCATTTTATAGAGAATCAGATTTCGAATAAGAAAAAGTCAACCGTAACCGCGTAACTGGTACCCGTGAGAAAAAAATCGAAAAAATCTGTTTCGAATGCCATGATTTTTCGGAGTCATTTTTCCAAGGGGGGTTACTGTGAATTTTTGAGAAAAAAAAATTTCAAGCTAAAAGGAAACCATTAGGTGCATTTTATAGAGAATCAGATTTCGAATAAGAAAAAGTCAACCGTAACCGCGTAACTGGTACCCGTGAGAAAAAAATCGAAAAAATCTGTTTCGAATGAAAAGATTTTTCGGAGTCATTTTTCCAAGGGGGGTTACTGTGAATTTTTGAGAAAACAAAATTTCAAGCTAAAAGGAAACCATTAGGTGCATTTTATAGAGAATCAGATTTCGAATAAGAAAAAGTCAACCGTAACCGCGTAACTGGTAACCGTGAGAAAAAAATCGAAAAAATCTGATTCGAATGCCATGATTTTTCGGAGTCATTTTTCCAAGGGGGGGTACTGTAGATTTTTGAGAAAAAAAAATTTCAAGCTAAAAGGAAACCATTAGGTGCATTTTATAGAGAATCAGATTTCGAATAAGAAAAAGTCAACCGTAACCGCGTAACTGGTACCCGTGAGAAAAAAATCGAAAAAATCTGTTTCGAATGAAAAGATTTTTCGGAGTCATTTTTCCAAGGGGGGTTACTGTGAATTTTTGAGAAAACAAAATTTCAAGCTAAAAGGAAACCATTAGGTGCATTTTATAGAGAATCAGATTTCGAATAAGAAAAAGTCAACCGTAACCGCGTAACTGGTACCCGTGAGAAAAAAATCGAAAAAATCTGTTTCGAATGAAATGATTTTTCGGAGTCATTTTTCCAAGGGGGGTTACTGTGAATTTTTGAGAAAAAAAAATTTCAAGCTAAAAGGAAACCATTAGGTGCATTTTATAGAGAATCAGATTTCGAATAAGAAAAAGTCAACCGTAACCGCGTAACTGGTACCCGTGAGAAAAAAATCGAAAAAATCTGTTTCGAATGAAATGATTTTTCGGAGTCATTTTTCCAAGGGGGGTTACTGTGAATTTTTGAGAAAAAAAAATTTCAAGCTAAAAGGAAACCATTAGGTGCATTTTATAGAGAATCAGATTTCGAATAAGAAAAAGTCAACCGTAACCGCGTAACTGGTACCCGTGAGAAAAAAATCGAAAATATCTGATTCGAATGCCATGATTTTTCGGAGTCATTTTTCCAAGGGGGGGGTACTGTAGATTTTTGAGAAAAAAAAATTTCAAGCTAAAAGGAAACCATTAGGTGCATTTTATAGAGAATCAGATTTCGAATAAGGAAAAGTCAACCGTAACCGCGTAACTGGTACCCGTGAGAAAAAAATCGAAAATATCTGATTCGAATGCCATGATTTTTCGTAGTCATTTTTCCAAGGGGGGGTACTGTAGATTTTTGAGAAAAAAAAATTTCAAGCTAAAAGGAAACCATTAGGTGCATTTTATAGAGAATCAGATTTCGAATAAGGAAAAGTCAACCGTAACCGCGTAACTGGTACCCGTGAGAAAAAAATCGAAAAAATCTGTTTCGAATGAAATGATTTTTCGGAGTCATTTTTCCAAGGGGGGTTACTGTGAATTTTTGAGAAAAAAAAATTTCAAGCTAAAAGGAAACCATTAGGTGCATTTTATAGAGAATCAGATTTCGAATAATAAAAAGTCAACCGTAACCGCGTAACTGGTAACCGTGAGAAAAAAATCGAAAAAATCTGATTCGAATGCCATGATTTTTCGGAGTCATTTTTCCAAGGGGGGGTACTGTAGATTTTTAAAAAAAAAAAATTTCAAGCTAAAAGGAAACCATTAGGTGCATTTTATAGAGAATCAGATTTCGAATAAGAAAAAGTCAACCGTAACCGCGTAACTGGTACCCGTGTGAGAAAAATCGAAAAAATCTGTTTCGAATGAAATGATTTTTCGGAGTCATTTTTCCGAGGGGGGTTACTGTGAATTTTTGAGAAAAAAAAATTTCAAGCTAAAAGGAAACCATTAGGTGCATTTTATAGAGAATCAGATTTCGAATAAGAAAAAGTCAACCGTAACCGCGTAACTGGTACCCGTGAGAAAAAAATCGAAAAAATCTGTTTCGAATGAAATGATTTTTCGGAGTCATTTTTCCAAGGGGGGTTACTGTGAATTTTTGAGAAAAAAAAATTTCAAGCTAAAAGGAAACCATTAGGTGCATTTTATAGAGAATCAGATTTCGAATAAGAAAAAGTCAACCGTAACCGCGTAACTGGTACCCGTGAGAAAAAAATCGAAAAAATCTGTTTCGAATGAAATGATTTTTCGGAGTCATTTTTCCAAGGGGGGTTACTGTGAATTTTTGAGAAAAAAAAATTTCAAGCTAAAAGGAAACCATTAGGTGCATTTTATAGAGAATCAGATTTCGAATAAGAAAAAGTCAACCGTAACCGCGTAACTGGTACCCGTGAGAAAAAAATCGAAAAAATCTGTTTCGAATGAAATGATTTTTCGGAGTCATTTTTCCAAGGGGGGTTACTGTGAATTTTTGAGAAAAAAAAATTTCAAGCTAAAAGGAAACCATTAGGTGCATTTTATAGAGAATCAGATTTCGAATAAGAAAAAGTCAACCGTAACCGCGTAACTGGTACCCGTGAGAAAAAAATCGAAAAAATCTGTTTCGAATGAAATGATTTTTCGGAGTCATTTTTCCAAGGGGGGTTACTGTGAATTTTTGAGAAAAAAAAATTTCAAGCTAAAAGGAAACCATTAGGTGCATTTTATAGAGAATCAGATTTCGAATAATAAAAAGTCAACCGTAACCGCGTAACTGGTACCCGTGAGAAAAAAATCGAAAAAATCTGATTCGAATGCCATGATTTTTCGGAGTCATTTTTCCAAGGGGGGTACTGTAGATTTTTTAAAAAAAAAAATTTCAAGCTAAAAGGAAACCATTAGGTGCATTTTATAGAGAATCAGATTTCGAATAAGAAAAAGTCAACCGTAACCACGTAACTGGTACCCGTGAGAAAAAAATCGAAAAAATCTGTTTCGAATGCCATGATTTTTCGGAGTCATTTTTCCAAGGGGGGGTACTGTAGATTTTTGAGAAAAAAAAATTTCAAGCTAAAAGGAAACCATTAGGTGCATTTTATAGAGAGTCAGATTTCGAATAAGAAAAAGTCAACCGTAACCGCGTAACTGGTATCCGTGAGAAAAAAATCGAAAAAATCTGTTTCGAATGCCATGATTTTTCGGAGTCATTTTTCCAAGGGGGGGTACTGTAGATTTTTGAGAAAAAAAAATTTCAAGCTAAAAGGAAACCATTAGGTGCATTTTATAGAGAATCAGATTTCGAATAAGAAAAAGTCAACCGTAACCGCGTAACTGGTACCCGTGAGAAAAAAATCGAAAAAATCTGATTCGAATGCCATGATTTTTCGGAGTCATTTTTCCAAGGGGGGTTACTGTGAATTTTTGAGAAAACAAAATTTCAAGCTAAAAGGAAACCATTAGGTGCATTTTATAGAGAATCAGATTTCGAATAAGAAAAAGTCAACCGTAACCGCGTAACTGGTACCCGTGAGAAAAAAATCGAAAAAATCTGATTCGAATGCCATGATTTTTCGGAGTCATTTTTCCAAGGGGGGTTACTGTGAATTTTTGAGAAAAAAAAATTTCAAGCTAAAAGGAAACCATTAGGTGCATTTTATAGAGAATCAGATTTCGAATAAGAAAAAGTCAACCGTAACCGCGTAACTGGTACCCGTGAGAAAAAAATCGAAAAAATCTGATTCGAATGCCATGATTTTTCGGAGTCATTTTTCCAAGATGGGTTACTGTGAATTTTTGAGAAAACAAAATTTCAAGCTAAAAGGAAACCATTAGGTGCATTTTATAGAGAATCAGATTTCGAATAAGAAAAAGTCAACCGTAACCGCGTAACTGGTACCCGTGAGAAAAAAATCGAAAAAATCTGTTTCGAATGCCATGATTTTTCGGAGTCATTTTTCCAAGGGGGGTTACTGTGAATTTTTGAGAAAAAAAAATTTCAAGCTAAAAGGAAACCATTAGGTGCATTTTATAGAGAATCAGATTTCGAATAAGAAAAAGTCAACCGTAACCGCGTAACTGGTACCCGTGAGAAAAAAATCGAAAAAATCTGTTTCGAATGAAAAGATTTTTCGGAGTCATTTTTCCAAGGGGGGTTACTGTGAATTTTTGAGAAAACAAAATTTCAAGCTAAAAGGAAACCATTAGGTGCATTTTATAGAGAATCAGATTTCGAATAAGAAAAAGTCAACCGTAACCGCGTAACTGGTAACCGTGAGAAAAAAATCGAAAAAATCTGATTCGAATGCCATGATTTTTCGGAGTCATTTTTCCAAGGGGGGGTACTGTAGATTTTTGAGAAAAAAAAATTTCAAGCTAAAAGGAAACCATTAGGTGCATTTTATAGAGAATCAGATTTCGAATAAGAAAAAGTCAACCGTAACCGCGTAACTGGTACCCGTGAGAAAAAAATCGAAAAAATCTGTTTCGAATGAAAAGATTTTTCGGAGTCATTTTTCCAAGGGGGGTTACTGTGAATTTTTGAGAAAACAAAATTTCAAGCTAAAAGGAAACCATTAGGTGCATTTTATAGAGAATCAGATTTCGAATAAGAAAAAGTCAACCGTAACCGCGTAACTGGTACCCGTGAGAAAAAAATCGAAAAAATCTGTTTCGAATGAAATGATTTTTCGGAGTCATTTTTCCAAGGGGGGTTACTGTGAATTTTTGAGAAAAAAAAATTTCAAGCTAAAAGGAAACCATTAGGTGCATTTTATAGAGAATCAGATTTCGAATAAGAAAAAGTCAACCGTAACCGCGTAACTGGTACCCGTGAGAAAAAAATCGAAAAAATCTGTTTCGAATGAAATGATTTTTCGGAGTCATTTTTCCAAGGGGGGTTACTGTGAATTTTTGAGAAAAAAAAATTTCAAGCTAAAAGGAAACCATTAGGTGCATTTTATAGAGAATCAGATTTCGAATAAGGAAAAGTCAACCGTAACCGCGTAACTGGTACCCGTGAGAAAAAAATCGAAAATATCTGATTCGAATGCCATGATTTTTCGTAGTCATTTTTCCAAGGGGGGGTACTGTAGATTTTTGAGAAAAAAAAATTTCAAGCTAAAAGGAAACCATTAGGTGCATTTTATAGAGAATCAGATTTCGAATAAGGAAAAGTCAACCGTAACCGCGTAACTGGTACCCGTGAGAAAAAAATCGAAAAAATCTGTTTCGAATGAAATGATTTTTCGGAGTCATTTTTCCAAGGGGGGTTACTGTGAATTTTTGAGAAAAAAAAATTTCAAGCTAAAAGGAAACCATTAGGTGCATTTTATAGAGAATCAGATTTCGAATAATAAAAAGTCAACCGTAACCGCGTAACTGGTACCCGTGAGAAAAAAATCGAAAAAATCTGATTCGAATGCCATGATTTTTCGGAGTCATTTTTCCAAGGGGGGGGTACTGTAGATTTTTGAGAAAAAAAAATTTCAAGCTAAAAGGAAACCATTAGGTGCATTTTATAGAGAATCAGATTTCGAATAAGAAAAAGTCAACCGTAACCACGTAACTGGTACCCGTGAGAAAAAAATCGAAAAAATCTGTTTCGAATGCCATGATTTTTCGGAGTCATTTTTCCAAGGGGGGTTACTGTGAATTTTTGAGAAAAAAAAATTTCAAGCAAAAAGGAAACCATTAGGTGCATTTTATAGAGAATCAGATTTCGAATAAGAAAAAGTCAACCGTAACCGCGTAACTGGTACCCGTGAGAAAAAAATCGAAAAAATCTGTTTCGAATGAAAAGATTTTTCGGAGTCATTTTTCCAAGGGGGGTTACTGTGAATTTTTGAGAAAACAAAATTTCAAGCTAAAAGGAAACCATTAGGTGCATTTTATAGAGAATCAGATTTCGAATAAGAAAAAGTCAACCGTAACCGCGTAACTGGTAACCGTGAGAAAAAAATCGAAAAAATCTGATTCGAATGCCATGATTTTTCGGAGTCATTTTTCCAAGGGGGGGTACTGTAGATTTTTAAAAAAAAAAAATTTCAAGCTAAAAGGAAACCATTAGGTGCATTTTATAGAGAATCAGATTTCGAATAAGAAAAAGTCAACCGTAACCGCGTAACTGGTACCCGTGTGAGAAAAATCGAAAAAATCTGTTTCGAATGAAATGATTTTTCGGAGTCATTTTTCCGAGGGGGGTTACTGTGAATTTTTGAGAAAAAAAAATTTCAAGCTAAAAGGAAACCATTAGGTGCATTTTATAGAGAATCAGATTTCGAATAAGAAAAAGTCAACCGTAACCGCGTAACTGGTACCCGTGAGAAAAAAATCGAAAAAATCTGTTTCGAATGAAATGATTTTTCGGAGTCATTTTTCCAAGGGGGGTTACTGTGAATTTTTGAGAAAAAAAAATTTCAAGCTAAAAGGAAACCATTAGGTGCATTTTATAGAGAATCAGATTTCGAATAAGAAAAAGTCAACCGTAACCGCGTAACTGGTACCCGTGAGAAAAAAATCGAAAAAATCTGTTTCGAATGAAATGATTTTTCGGAGTCATTTTTCCAAGGGGGGTTACTGTGAATTTTTGAGAAAAAAAAATTTCAAGCTAAAAGGAAACCATTAGGTGCATTTTATAGAGAATCAGATTTCGAATAAGAAAAAGTCAACCGTAACCGCGTAACTGGTACCCGTGAGAAAAAAATCGAAAAAATCTGTTTCGAATGCCATGATTTTTCGGAGTCATTTTTCCAAGGGGGGGTACTGTAGATTTTTGAGAAAAAAAAATTTCAAGCTAAAAGGAAACCATTAGGTGCATTTTATAGAGAATTAGATTTCGAATAAGAAAAAGTCAACCGTAACCGCGTAACTGGTACCCGTGAGAAAAAAATCGAAAAAATCTGTTTCGAATGAAAAGATTTTTCGGAGTCATTTTTCCAAGGGGGGTTACTGTGAATTTTTGAGAAAACAAAATTTCAAGCTAAAAGGAAACCATTAGGTGCATTTTATAGAGAATCAGATTTCGAATAAGAAAAAGTCAACCGTAACCGCGTAACTGGTACCCGTGAGAAAAAAATCGAAAAAATCTGTTTCGAATGAAATGATTTTTCGGAGTCATTTTTCCAAGGGGGGTTACTGTGAATTTTTGAGAAAAAAAAATTTCAAGCTAATAGGAAACCATTAGGTGCATTTTATAGAGAATCAGATTTCGAATAAGAAAAAGTCAACCGTAACCGCGTAACTGGTACCCGTGAGAAAAAAATCGAAAAAATCTGTTTCGAATGAAATGATTTTTCGGAGTCATTTTTCCAAGGGGGGTTACTGTGAATTTTTGAGAAAAAAAAATTTCAAGCTAAAAGGAAACCATTAGGTGCATTTTATAGAGAATCAGATTTCGAATAAGAAAAAGTCAACCGTAACCGCGTAACTGGTACCCGTGAGAAAAAAATCGAAAATATCTGATTCGAATGCCATGATTTTTCGGAGTCATTTTTCCAAGGGGGGGGTACTGTAGATTTTTGAGAAAAAAAAATTTCAAGCTAAAAGGAAACCATTAGGTGCATTTTATAGAGAATCAGATTTCGAATAAGGAAAAGTCAACCGTAACCGCGTAACTGGTACCCGTGAGAAAAAAATCGAAAATATCTGATTCGAATGCCATGATTTTTCGTAGTCATTTTTCCAAGGGGGGGTACTGTAGATTTTTGAGAAAAAAAAATTTCAAGCTAAAAGGAAACCATTAGGTGCATTTTATAGAGAATCAGATTTCGAATAAGGAAAAGTCAACCGTAACCGCGTAACTGGTACCCGTGAGAAAAAAATCGAAAAAATCTGTTTCGAATGAAATGATTTTTCGGAGTCATTTTTCCAAGGGGGGTTACTGTGAATTTTTGAGAAAAAAAAATTTCAAGCTAAAAGGAAACCATTAGGTGCATTTTATAGAGAATCAGATTTCGAATAATAAAAAGTCAACCGTAACCGCGTAACTGGTACCCGTGAGAAAAAAATCGAAAAAATCTGATTCGAATGCCATGATTTTTCGGAGTCATTTTTCCAAGGGGGGTACTGTAGATTTTTTAAAAAAAAAAATTTCAAGCTAAAAGGAAACCATTAGGTGCATTTTATAGAGAATCAGATTTCGAATAAGAAAAAGTCAACCGTAACCACGTAACTGGTACCCGTGAGAAAAAAATCGAAAAAATCTGTTTCGAATGCCATGATTTTTCGGAGTCATTTTTCCAAGGGGGGGTACTGTAGATTTTTGAGAAAAAAAAATTTCAAGCTAAAAGGAAACCATTAGGTGCATTTTATAGAGAGTCAGATTTCGAATAAGAAAAAGTCAACCGTAACCGCGTAACTGGTATCCGTGAGAAAAAAATCGAAAAAATCTGTTTCGAATGCCATGATTTTTCGGAGTCATTTTTCCAAGGGGGGGTACTGTAGATTTTTGAGAAAAAAAAATTTCAAGCTAAAAGGAAACCATTAGGTGCATTTTATAGAGAATCAGATTTCGAATAAGAAAAAGTCAACCGTAACCGCGTAACTGGTACCCGTGAGAAAAAAATCGAAAAAATCTGATTCGAATGCCATGATTTTTCGGAGTCATTTTTCCAAGGGGGGTTACTGTGAATTTTTGAGAAAACAAAATTTCAAGCTAAAAGGAAACCATTAGGTGCATTTTATAGAGAATCAGATTTCGAATAAGAAAAAGTCAACCGTAACCGCGTAACTGGTACCCGTGAGAAAAAAATCGAAAAAATCTGATTCGAATGCCATGATTTTTCGGAGTCATTTTTCCAAGGGGGGTTACTGTGAATTTTTGAGAAAAAAAAATTTCAAGCTAAAAGGAAACCATTAGGTGCATTTTATAGAGAATCAGATTTCGAATAAGAAAAAGTCAACCGTAACCGCGTAACTGGTACCCGTGAGAAAAAAATCGAAAAAATCTGATTCGAATGCCATGATTTTTCGGAGTCATTTTTCCAAGATGGGTTACTGTGAATTTTTGAGAAAACAAAATTTCAAGCTAAAAGGAAACCATTAGGTGCATTTTATAGAGAATCAGATTTCGAATAAGAAAAAGTCAACCGTAACCGCGTAACTGGTACCCGTGAGAAAAAAATCGAAAAAATCTGTTTCGAATGCCATGATTTTTCGGAGTCATTTTTCCAAGGGGGGTTACTGTGAATTTTTGAGAAAAAAAAATTTCAAGCTAAAAGGAAACCATTAGGTGCATTTTATAGAGAATCAGATTTCGAATAAGAAAAAGTCAACCGTAACCGCGTAACTGGTACCCGTGAGAAAAAAATCGAAAAAATCTGTTTCGAATGAAAAGATTTTTCGGAGTCATTTTTCCAAGGGGGGTTACTGTGAATTTTTGAGAAAACAAAATTTCAAGCTAAAAGGAAACCATTAGGTGCATTTTATAGAGAATCAGATTTCGAATAAGAAAAAGTCAACCGTAACCGCGTAACTGGTAACCGTGAGAAAAAAATCGAAAAAATCTGATTCGAATGCCATGATTTTTCGGAGTCATTTTTCCAAGGGGGGGTACTGTAGATTTTTTAAAAAAAAAAATTTCAAGCTAAAAGGAAACCATTAGGTGCATTTTATAGAGAATCAGATTTCGAATAAGAAAAAGTCAACCGTAACCGCGTAACTGGTACCCGTGTGAGAAAAATCGAAAAAATCTGTTTCGAATGAAATGATTTTTCGGAGTCATTTTTCCGAGGGGGGTTACTGTGAATTTTTGAGAAAAAAAAATTTCAAGCTAAAAGGAAACCATTAGGTGCATTTTATAGAGAATCAGATTTCGAATAAGAAAAAGTCAACCGTAACCGCGTAACTGGTACCCGTGAGAAAAAAATCGAAAAAATCTGTTTCGAATGAAATGATTTTTCGGAGTCATTTTTCCAAGGGGGGTTACTGTGAATTTTTGAGAAAAAAAAATTTCAAGCTAAAAGGAAACCATTAGGTGCATTTTATAGAGAATCAGATTTCGAATAAGAAAAAGTCAACCGTAACCGCGTAACTGGTACCCGTGAGAAAAAAATCGAAAAAATCTGTTTCGAATGAAATGATTTTTCGGAGTCATTTTTCCAAGGGGGGTTACTGTGAATTTTTGAGAAAAAAAAATTTCAAGCTAAAAGGAAACCATTAGGTGCATTTTATAGAGAATCAGATTTCGAATAAGAAAAAGTCAACCGTAACCGCGTAACTGGTACCCGTGAGAAAAAAATCGAAAAAATCTGTTTCGAATGAAATGATTTTTCGGAGTCATTTTTCCAAGGGGGGTTACTGTGAATTTTTGAGAAAAAAAAATTTCAAGCTAAAAGGAAACCATTAGGTGCATTTTATAGAGAATCAGATTTCGAATAAGAAAAAGTCAACCGTAACCGCGTAACTGGTACCCGTGAGAAAAAAATCGAAAAAATCTGTTTCGAATGAAATGATTTTTCGGAGTCATTTTTCCAAGGGGGGTTACTGTGAATTTTTGAGAAAAAAAAATTTCAAGCTAAAAGGAAACCATTAGGTGCATTTTATAGAGAATCAGATTTCGAATAAGAAAAAGTCAACCGTAACCGCGTAACTGGTACCCGTGAGAAAAAAATCGAAAAAATCTGTTTCGAATGCCATGATTTTTCGGAGTCATTTTTCCAAGGGGGGGTACTGTAGATTTTTGAGAAAAAAAAATTTCAAGCTAAAAGGAAACCATTAGGTGCATTTTATAGAGAATTAGATTTCGAATAAGAAAAAGTCAACCGTAACCGCGTAACTGGTACCCGTGAGAAAAAAATCGAAAAAATCTGTTTCGAATGAAAAGATTTTTCGGAGTCATTTTTCCAAGGGGGGTTACTGTGAATTTTTGAGAAAACAAAATTTCAAGCTAAAAGGAAACCATTAGGTGCATTTTATAGAGAATCAGATTTCGAATAAGAAAAAGTCAACCGTAACCGCGTAACTGGTACCCGTGAGAAAAAAATCGAAAAAATCTGTTTCGAATGAAATGATTTTTCGGAGTCATTTTTCCAAGGGGGGTTACTGTGAATTTTTGAGAAAAAAAAATTTCAAGCTAAAAGGAAACCATTAGGTGCATTTTATAGAGAATCAGATTTCGAATAAGAAAAAGTCAACCGTAACCGCGTAACTGGTACCCGTGAGAAAAAAATCGAAAAAATCTGTTTCGAATGAAATGATTTTTCGGAGTCATTTTTCCAAGGGGGGTTACTGTGAATTTTTGAGAAAAAAAAATTTCAAGCTAAAAGGAAACCATTAGGTGCATTTTATAGAGAATCAGATTTCGAATAAGAAAAAGTCAACCGTAACCGCGTAACTGGTACCCGTGAGAAAAAAATCGAAAAAATCTGTTTCGAATGCCATGATTTTTCGGAGTCATTTTTCCAAGGGGGGGTACTGTAGATTTTTGAGAAAAAAAAATTTCAAGCTAAAAGGAAACCATTAGGTGCATTTTATAGAGAATTAGATTTCGAATAAGAAAAAGTCAACCGTAACCGCGTAACTGGTACCCGTGAGAAAAAAATCGAAAAAATCTGTTTCGAATGAAAAGATTTTTCGGAGTCATTTTTCCAAGGGGGGTTACTGTGAATTTTTGAGAAAACAAAATTTCAAGCTAAAAGGAAACCATTAGGTGCATTTTATAGAGAATCAGATTTCGAATAAGAAAAAGTCAACCGTAACCGCGTAACTGGTACCCGTGAGAAAAAAATCGAAAAAATCTGATTCGAATGCCATGATTTTTCGGAGTCATTTTTCCAAGGGGGGGTACTGTAGATTTTTTAAAAAAAAAAATTTCAAGCTAAAAGGAAACCATTAGGTGCATTTTATAGAGAATCAGATTTCGAATAAGAAAAAGTCAACCGTAACCGCGTAACTGGTACCCGTGAGAAAAAAATCGAAAAAATCTGATTCGAATGCCATGATTTTTCGGAGTCATTTTTCCAAGGGGGGGTTACTGTGAATTTTTGAGAAAACAAAATTTCAAGCTAAAAGGAAACCATTAGGTGCATTTTATAGAGAATCAGATTTCGAATAAGAAAAAGTCAACCGTAACCGCGTAACTGGTACCCGTGAGAAAAAAATCGAAAAAATCTGATTCGAATGCCATGATTTTTCGGAGTCATTTTTCCAAGGGGGGTTACTGTGAATTTTTGAGAAAAAAAAATTTCAAGCTAAAAGGAAACCATTAGGTGCATTTTATAGAGAATCAGATTTCGAATAAGAAAAAGTCAACCGTAACCGCGTAACTGGTACCCGTGAGAAAAAAATCGAAAAAATCTGTTTCGAATGAAATGATTTTTCGGAGTCATTTTTCCAAGGGGGGTTACTGTGAATTTTTGAGAAAAAAAAATTTCAAGCTAAAAGGAAACCATTAGGTGCATTTTATAGAGAATCAGATTTCGAATAAGAAAAAGTCAACCGTAACCGCGTAACTGGTACCCGTGAGAAAAAAATCGAAAAAATCTGATTCGAATGCCATGATTTTTCGGAGTCATTTTTCCAAGGGGGGGTACTGTAGATTTTTTTAAAAAAAAAATTTCAAGCTAAAAGGAAACCATTAGGTGCATTTTATAGAGAGTCAGATTTCGAATAAGAAAAAGTCAACCGTAACCGCGTAACTGGTATCCGTGAGAAAAAAATCGAAAAAATCTGTTTCGAATGCCATGATTTTTCGGAGTCATTTTTCCAAGGGGGGGTACTGTGAATTTTTGAGAAAAAAAAATTTCAAGCTAAAAGGAAACCATTAGGTGCATTTTATAGAGAATCAGATTTCGAATAAGAAAAAGTCAACCGTAACCGCGTAACTGGTACCCGTGAGAAAAAAATCGAAAAAATCTGATTCGAATGCCATGATTTTTCGGAGTCATTTTTCCAAGGGGGGGTACTGTAGATTTTTGAGAAAAAAAAATTTCAAGCTAAAAGGAAACCATTAGGTGCATTTTATAGAGAATCAGATTTCGAATAAGAAAAAGTCAACCGTAACCGCGTAACTGGTACCCGTGAGAAAAAAATCGAAAATATCTGATTCGAATGCCATGATTTTTCGGAGTCATTTTTCCAAGGGGGGGGTACTGTAGATTTTTGAGAAAAAAAAATTTCAAGCTAAAAGGAAACCATTAGGTGCATTTTATAGAGAATCAGATTTCGAATAAGGAAAAGTCAACCGTAACCGCGTAACTGGTACCCGTGAGAAAAAAATCGAAAATATCTGATTCGAATGCCATGATTTTTCGTAGTCATTTTTCCAAGGGGGGGTACTGTAGCTTTTTGAGAAAAAAAAATTTCAAGCTAAAAGGAAACCATTAGGTGCATTTTATAGAGAATCAGATTTCGAATAAGGAAAAGTCAACCGTAACCGCGTAACTGGTACCCGTGAGAAAAAAATCGAAAAAATCTGTTTCGAATGAAATGATTTTTCGGAGTCATTTTTCCAAGGGGGGTTACTGTGAATTTTTGAGAAAAAAAAATTTCAAGCTAAAAGGAAACCATTAGGTGCATTTTATAGAGAATCAGATTTCGAATAATAAAAAGTCAACCGTAACCGCGTAACTGGTACCCGTGAGAAAAAAATCGAAAAAATCTGATTCGAATGCCATGATTTTTCGGAGTCATTTTTCCAAGGGGGGGTACTGTAGATTTTTTAAAAAAAAAAATTTCAAGCTAAAAGGAAACCATTAGGTGCATTTTATAGAGAATCAGATTTCGAATAAGAAAAAGTCAACCGTAACCACGTAACTGGTACCCGTGAGAAAAAAATCGAAAAAATCTGTTTCGAATGCCATGATTTTTCGGAGTCATTTTTCCAAGGGGGGGTACTGTAGATTTTTGAGAAAAAAAAATTTCAAGCTAAAAGGAAACCATTAGGTGCATTTTATAGAGAGTCAGATTTCGAATAAGAAAAAGTCAACCGTAACCGCGTAACTGGTATCCGTGAGAAAAAAATCGAAAAAATCTGTTTCGAATGCCATGATTTTTCGGAGTCATTTTTCCAAGGGGGGGTACTGTAGATTTTTGAGGAAAAAAAATTTCAAGCTAAAAGGAAACCATTAGGTGCATTTTATAGAGAATCAGATTTCGAATAAGAAAAAGTCAACCGTAACCGCGTAACTGGTACCCGTGAGAAAAAAATCGAAAAAATCTGATTCGAATGCCATGATTTTTCGGAGTCATTTTTCCAAGGGGGGTTACTGTGAATTTTTGAGAAAACAAAATTTCAAGCTAAAAGGAAACCATTAGGTGCATTTTATAGAGAATCAGATTTCGAATAAGAAAAAGTCAACCGTAACCGCGTAACTGGTACCCGTGAGAAAAAAATCGAAAAAATCTGATTCGAATGCCATGATTTTTCGGAGTCATTTTTCCAAGGGGGGTTACTGTGAATTTTTGAGAAAAAAAAATTTCAAGCTAAAAGGAAACCATTAGGTGCATTTTATAGAGAATCAGATTTCGAATAAGAAAAAGCCAACCGTAACCGCGTAACTGGTACCCGTGAGAAAAAAATCGAAAAAATCTGATTCGAATGCCATGATTTTTCGGAGTCATTTTTCCAAGGGGGGTTACTGTGAATTTTTGAGAAAACAAAATTTCAAGCTAAAAGGAAACCATTAGGTGCATTTTATAGAGAATCAGATTTCGAATAAGAAAAAGTCAACCGTAACCGCGTAACTGGTACCCGTGAGAAAAAAATCGAAAAAATCTGATTCGAATGCCATGATTTTTCGGAGTCATTTTTCCAAGGGGGGGTACTGTAGATTTTTGAGAAAAAAAAATTTCAAGCTAAAAGGAAACCATTAGGTGCATTTTATAGAGAATTAGATTTCGAATAAGAAAAAGTCAACCGTAACCGCGTAACTGGTACCCGTGAGAAAAAAATCGAAAAAATCTGTTTCGAATGAAATGATTTTTCGGAGTCATTTTTCCAAGGGGGGTTACTGTGAATTTTTGAGAAAAAAAAATTTCAAGCTAAAAGAAAACCATTAGGTGCATTTTATAGAGAATCAGATTTCGAATAATAAAAAGTCAACCGTAACCGCGTAACTGGTACCCGTGAGAAAAAAATCGAAAAAATCTGATTCGAATGCCATGATTTTTCGGAGTCATTTTTCCAAGGGGGGGTACTGTAGATTTTTTAAAAAAAAAAATTTCAAGCTAAAAGGAAACCATTAGGTGCATTTTATAGAGAATCAGATTTCGAATAAGAAAAAGTCAACCGTAACCACGTAACTGGTACCCGTGAGAAAAAAATCGAAAAAATCTGTTTCGAATGCCATGATTTTTCGGAGTCATTTTTCCAAGGGGGGGTACTGTAGATTTTTGAGAAAAAAAAATTTCAAGCTAAAAGGAAACCATTAGGTGCATTTTATAGAGAGTCAGATTTCGAATAAGAAAAAGTCAACCGTAACCGCGTAACTGGTATCCGTGAGAAAAAAATCGAAAAAATCTGTTTCGAATGCCATGATTTTTCGGAGTCATTTTTCCAAGGGGGGGTACTGTAGATTTTTGAGGAAAAAAAATTTCAAGCTAAAAGGAAACCATTAGGTGCATTTTATAGAGAATCAGATTTCGAATAAGAAAAAGTCAACCGTAACCGCGTAACTGGTACCCGTGAGAAAAAAATCGAAAAAATCTGATTCGAATGCCATGATTTTTCGGAGTCATTTTTCCAAGGGGGGTTACTGTGAATTTTTGAGAAAACAAAATTTCAAGCTAAAAGGAAACCATTAGGTGCATTTTATAGAGAATCAGATTTCGAATAAGAAAAAGTCAACCGTAACCGCGTAACTGGTACCCGTGAGAAAAAAATCGAAAAAATCTGATTCGAATGCCATGATTTTTCGGAGTCATTTTTCCAAGGGGGGTTACTGTGAATTTTTGAGAAAAAAAAATTTCAAGCTAAAAGGAAACCATTAGGTGCATTTTATAGAGAATCAGATTTCGAATAAGAAAAAGCCAACCGTAACCGCGTAACTGGTACCCGTGAGAAAAAAATCGAAAAAATCTGATTCGAATGCCATGATTTTTCGGAGTCATTTTTCCAAGGGGGGTTACTGTGAATTTTTGAGAAAACAAAATTTCAAGCTAAAAGGAAACCATTAGGTGCATTTTATAGAGAATCAGATTTCGAATAAGAAAAAGTCAACCGTAACCGCGTAACTGGTACCCGTGAGAAAAAAATCGAAAAAATCTGATTCGAATGCCATGATTTTTCGGAGTCATTTTTCCAAGGGGGGGTACTGTAGATTTTTGAGAAAAAAAAATTTCAAGCTAAAAGGAAACCATTAGGTGCATTTTATAGAGAATTAGATTTCGAATAAGAAAAAGTCAACCGTAACCGCGTAACTGGTACCCGTGAGAAAAAAATCGAAAAAATCTGTTTCGAATGAAATGATTTTTCGGAGTCATTTTTCCAAGGGGGGTTACTGTGAATTTTTGAGAAAAAAAAATTTCAAGCTAAAAGAAAACCATTAGGTGCATTTTATAGAGAATCAGATTTCGAATAATAAAAAGTCAACCGTAACCGCGTAACTGGTACCCGTGAGAAAAAAATCGAAAAAATCTGATTCGAATGCCATGATTTTTCGGAGTCATTTTTCCAAGGGGGGGTACTGTAGATTTTTTAAAAAAAAAAATTTCAAGCTAAAAGGAAACCATTAGGTGCATTTTATAGAGAATCAGATTTCGAATAAGAAAAAGTCAACCGTAACCACGTAACTGGTACCCGTGAGAAAAAAATCGAAAAAATCTGTTTCGAATGCCATGATTTTTCGGAGTCATTTTTCCAAGGGGGGGTACTGTAGATTTTTGAGAAAAAAAAATTTCAAGCTAAAAGGAAACCATTAGGTGCATTTTATAGAGAGTCAGATTTCGAATAAGAAAAAGTCAACCGTAACCGCGTAACTGGTATCCGTGAGAAAAAAATCGAAAAAATCTGTTTCGAATGCCATGATTTTTCGGAGTCATTTTTCCAAGGGGGGGTACTGTAGATTTTTGAGAAAAAAAAATTTCAAGCTAAAAGGAAACCATTAGGTGCATTTTATAGAGAATCAGATTTCGAATAAGAAAAAGTCAACCGTAACCGCGTAACTGGTACCCGTGAGAAAAAAATCGAAAAAATCTGATTCGAATGCCATGATTTTTCGGAGTCATTTTTCCAAGGGGGGTTACTGTGAATTTTTGAGAAAACAAAATTTCAAGCTAAAAGGAAACCATTAGGTGCATTTTATAGAGAATCAGATTTCGAATAAGAAAAAGTCAACCGTAACCGCGTAACTGGTACCCGTGAGAAAAAAATCGAAAAAATCTGTTTCGAATGAAATGATTTTTCGGAGTCATTTTTCCAAGGGGGGTTACTGTGAATTTTTGAGAAAAAAAAATTTCAAGCTAAAAGGAAACCATTAGGTGCATTTTATAGAGAATCAGATTTCGAATAAGAAAAAGTCAACCGTAACCACGTAACTGGTACCCGTGAGAAAAAAATCGAAAAAATCTGTTTCGAATGCCATGATTTTTCGGAGTCATTTTTCCAAGGGGGGTTACTGTGAATTTTTGAGAAAAAAAAATTTCAAGCTAAAAGGAAACCATTAGGTGCATTTTATAGAGAATCAGATTTCGAATAAGAAAAAGTCAACCGTAACCGCGTAACTGGTACCCGTGAGAAAAAAATCGAAAAAATCTGTTTCGAATGAAAAGATTTTTCGGAGTCATTTTTCCAAGGGGGGTTACTGTGAATTTTTGAGAAAACAAAATTTCAAGCTAAAAGGAAACCATTAGGTGCATTTTATAGAGAATCAGATTTCGAATAAGAAAAAGTCAACCGTAACCGCGTAACTGGTAACCGTGAGAAAAAAATCGAAAAAATCTGATTCGAATGCCATGATTTTTCGGAGTCATTTTTCCAAGGGGGGGTACTGTAGATTTTTTAAAAAAAAAAATTTCAAGCTAAAAGGAAACCATTAGGTGCATTTTATAGAGAATCAGATTTCGAATAAGAAAAAGTCAACCGTAACCGCGTAACTGGTACCCGTGTGAGAAAAATCGAAAAAATCTGTTTCGAATGAAATGATTTTTCGGAGTCATTTTTCCAAGGGGGGGTACTGTAGATTTTTTAAAAAAAAAAATTTCAAGCTAAAAGGAAACCATTAGGTGCATTTTATAGAGAATCAGATTTCGAATAAGAAAAAGTCAACCGTAACCACGTAACTGGTACCCGTGAGAAAAAAATCGAAAAAATCTGTTTCGAATGCCATGATTTTTCGGAGTCATTTTTCCAAGGGGGGGTACTGTAGATTTTTGAGAAAAAAAAATTTCAAGCTAAAAGGAAACCATTAGGTGCATTTTATAGAGAGTCAGATTTCGAATAAGAAAAAGTCAACCGTAACCGCGTAACTGGTATCCGTGAGAAAAAAATCGAAAAAATCTGTTTCGAATGCCATGATTTTTCGGAGTCATTTTTCCAAGGGGGGGTACTGTAGATTTTTGAGAAAAAAAAATTTCAAGCTAAAAGGAAACCATTAGGTGCATTTTATAGAGAATCAGATTTCGAATAAGAAAAAGTCAACCGTAACCGCGTAACTGGTACCCGTGAGAAAAAAATCGAAAAAATCTGATTCGAATGCCATGATTTTTCGGAGTCATTTTTCCAAGGGGGGTTACTGTGAATTTTTGAGAAAACAAAATTTCAAGCTAAAAGGAAACCATTAGGTGCATTTTATAGAGAATCAGATTTCGAATAAGAAAAAGTCAACCGTAACCGCGTAACTGGTACCCGTGAGAAAAAAATCGAAAAAATCTGATTCGAATGCCATGATTTTTCGGAGTCATTTTTCCAAGGGGGGTTACTGTGAATTTTTGAGAAAAAAAAATTTCAAGCTAAAAGGAAACCATTAGGTGCATTTTATAGAGAATCAGATTTCGAATAAGAAAAAGCCAACCGTAACCGCGTAACTGGTACCCGTGAGAAAAAAATCGAAAAAATCTGATTCGAATGCCATGATTTTTCGGAGTCATTTTTCCAAGGGGGGTTACTGTGAATTTTTGAGAAAACAAAATTTCAAGCTAAAAGGAAACCATTAGGTGCATTTTATAGAGAATCAGATTTCGAATAAGAAAAAGTCAACCGTAACCGCGTAACTGGTACCCGTGAGAAAAAAATCGAAAAAATCTGATTCGAATGCCATGATTTTTCGGAGTCATTTTTCCAAGGGGGGGTACTGTAGATTTTTGAGAAAAAAAAATTTCAAGCTAAAAGGAAACCATTAGGTGCATTTTATAGAGAATTAGATTTCGAATAAGAAAAAGTCAACCGTAACCGCGTAACTGGTACCCGTGAGAAAAAAATCGAAAAAATCTGTTTCGAATGAAATGATTTTTCGGAGTCATTTTTCCAAGGGGGGTTACTGTGAATTTTTGAGAAAAAAAAATTTCAAGCTAAAAGAAAACCATTAGGTGCATTTTATAGAGAATCAGATTTCGAATAATAAAAAGTCAACCGTAACCGCGTAACTGGTACCCGTGAGAAAAAAATCGAAAAAATCTGATTCGAATGCCATGATTTTTCGGAGTCATTTTTCCAAGGGGGGGTACTGTAGATTTTTTAAAAAAAAAAATTTCAAGCTAAAAGGAAACCATTAGGTGCATTTTATAGAGAATCAGATTTCGAATAAGAAAAAGTCAACCGTAACCACGTAACTGGTACCCGTGAGAAAAAAATCGAAAAAATCTGTTTCGAATGCCATGATTTTTCGGAGTCATTTTTCCAAGGGGGGGTACTGTAGATTTTTGAGAAAAAAAAATTTCAAGCTAAAAGGAAACCATTAGGTGCATTTTATAGAGAGTCAGATTTCGAATAAGAAAAAGTCAACCGTAACCGCGTAACTGGTATCCGTGAGAAAAAAATCGAAAAAATCTGTTTCGAATGCCATGATTTTTCGGAGTCATTTTTCCAAGGGGGGGTACTGTAGATTTTTGAGAAAAAAAAATTTCAAGCTAAAAGGAAACCATTAGGTGCATTTTATAGAGAATCAGATTTCGAATAAGAAAAAGTCAACCGTAACCGCGTAACTGGTACCCGTGAGAAAAAAATCGAAAAAATCTGATTCGAATGCCATGATTTTTCGGAGTCATTTTTCCAAGGGGGGTTACTGTGAATTTTTGAGAAAACAAAATTTCAAGCTAAAAGGAAACCATTAGGTGCATTTTATAGAGAATCAGATTTCGAATAAGAAAAAGTCAACCGTAACCGCGTAACTGGTACCCGTGAGAAAAAAATCGAAAAAATCTGATTCGAATGCCATGATTTTTCGGAGTCATTTTTCCAAGGGGGGGTACTGTAGATTTTTTAAAAAAAAAAATTTCAAGCTAAAAGGAAACCATTAGGTGCATTTTATAGAGAATCAGATTTCGAATAAGAAAAAGTCAACCGTAACCACGTAACTGGTACCCGTGAGAAAAAAATCGAAAAAATCTGTTTCGAATGCCATGATTTTTCGGAGTCATTTTTCCAAGGGGGGTTACTGTGAATTTTTGAGAAAAAAAAATTTCAAGCTAAAAGGAAACCATTAGGTGCATTTTATAGAGAATCAGATTTCGAATAAGAAAAAGTCAACCGTAACCGCGTAACTGGTACCCGTGAGAAAAAAATCGAAAAAATCTGTTTCGAATGAAATGATTTTTCGGAGTCATTTTTCCAAGGGGGGTTACTGTGAATTTTTGAGAAAAAAAAATTTCAAGCTAAAAGGAAACCATTAGGTGCATTTTATAGAGAATCAGATTTCGAATAAGAAAAAGTCAACCGTAACCACGTAACTGGTACCCGTGAGAAAAAAATCGAAAAAATCTGTTTCGAATGCCATGATTTTTCGGAGTCATTTTTCCAAGGGGGGTTACTGTGAATTTTTGAGAAAAAAAAATTTCAAGCTAAAAGGAAACCATTAGGTGCATTTTATAGAGAATCAGATTTCGAATAAGAAAAAGTCAACCGTAACCGCGTAACTGGTACCCGTGAGAAAAAAATCGAAAAAATCTGTTTCGAATGAAAAGATTTTTCGGAGTCATTTTTCCAAGGGGGGTTACTGTGAATTTTTGAGAAAACAAAATTTCAAGCTAAAAGGAAACCATTAGGTGCATTTTATAGAGAATCAGATTTCGAATAAGAAAAAGTCAACCGTAACCGCGTAACTGGTAACCGTGAGAAAAAAATCGAAAAAATCTGATTCGAATGCCATGATTTTTCGGAGTCATTTTTCCAAGGGGGGGTACTGTAGATTTTTTAAAAAAAAAAATTTCAAGCTAAAAGGAAACCATTAGGTGCATTTTATAGAGAATCAGATTTCGAATAAGAAAAAGTCAACCGTAACCGCGTAACTGGTACCCGTGTGAGAAAAATCGAAAAAATCTGTTTCGAATGAAATGATTTTTCGGAGTCATTTTTCCGAGGGGGGTTACTGTGAATTTTTGAGAAAAAAAAATTTCAAGCTAAAAGGAAACCATTAGGTGCATTTTATAGAGAATCAGATTTCGAATAAGAAAAAGTCAACCGTAACCGCGTAACTGGTACCCGTGAGAAAAAAATCGAAAAAATCTGTTTCGAATGAAATGATTTTTCGGAGTCATTTTTCCAAGGGGGGTTACTGTGAATTTTTGAGAAAAAAAAATTTCAAGCTAAAAGGAAACCATTAGGTGCATTTTATAGAGAATCAGATTTCGAATAAGAAAAAGTCAACCGTAACCGCGTAACTGGTACCCGTGAGAAAAAAATCGAAAAAATCTGTTTCGAATGAAATGATTTTTCGGAGTCATTTTTCCAAGGGGGGTTACTGTGAATTTTTGAGAAAAAAAAATTTCAAGCTAAAAGGAAACCATTAGGTGCATTTTATAGAGAATCAGATTTCGAATAAGAAAAAGTCAACCGTAACCGCGTAACTGGTACCCGTGAGAAAAAAATCGAAAAAATCTGTTTCGAATGAAATGATTTTTCGGAGTCATTTTTCCAAGGGGGGTTACTGTGAATTTTTGAGAAAAAAAAATTTCAAGCTAAAAGGAAACCATTAGGTGCATTTTATAGAGAATCAGATTTCGAATAAGAAAAAGTCAACCGTAACCGCGTAACTGGTACCCGTGAGAAAAAAATCGAAAAAATCTGTTTCGAATGAAATGATTTTTCGGAGTCATTTTTCCAAGGGGGGTTACTGTGAATTTTTGAGAAAAAAAAATTTCAAGCTAAAAGGAAACCATTAGGTGCATTTTATAGAGAATCAGATTTCGAATAAGAAAAAGTCAACCGTAACCGCGTAACTGGTACCCGTGAGAAAAAAATCGAAAAAATCTGTTTCGAATGAAATGATTTTTCGGAGTCATTTTTCCAAGGGGGGTTACTGTGAATTTTTGAGAAAAAAAAATTTCAAGCTAAAAGGAAACCATTAGGTGCATTTTATAGAGAATCAGATTTCGAATAAGAAAAAGTCAACCGTAACCGCGTAACTGGTACCCGTGAGAAAAAAATCGAAAAAATCTGTTTCGAATGCCATGATTTTTCGGAGTCATTTTTCCAAGGGGGGGTACTGTAGATTTTTGAGAAAAAAAAATTTCAAGCTAAAAGGAAACCATTAGGTGCATTTTATAGAGAATTAGATTTCGAATAAGAAAAAGTCAACCGTAACCGCGTAACTGGTACCCGTGAGAAAAAAATCGAAAAAATCTGTTTCGAATGAAAAGATTTTTCGGAGTCATTTTTCCAAGGGGGGTTACTGTGAATTTTTGAGAAAACAAAATTTCAAGCTAAAAGGAAACCATTAGGTGCATTTTATAGAGAATCAGATTTCGAATAAGAAAAAGTCAACCGTAACCGCGTAACTGGTACCCGTGAGAAAAAAATCGAAAAAATCTGTTTCGAATGAAATGATTTTTCGGAGTCATTTTTCCAAGGGGGGTTACTGTGAATTTTTGAGAAAAAAAAATTTCAAGCTAAAAGGAAACCATTAGGTGCATTTTATAGAGAATCAGATTTCGAATAAGAAAAAGTCAACCGTAACCGCGTAACTGGTACCCGTGAGAAAAAAATCGAAAAAATCTGTTTCGAATGCCATGATTTTTCGGAGTCATTTTTCCAAGGGGGGGTACTGTAGATTTTTGAGAAAAAAAAATTTCAAGCTAAAAGGAAACCATTAGGTGCATTTTATAGAGAATTAGATTTCGAATAAGAAAAAGTCAACCGTAACCGCGTAACTGGTACCCGTGAGAAAAAAATCGAAAAAATCTGTTTCGAATGAAAAGATTTTTCGGAGTCATTTTTCCAAGGGGGGTTACTGTGAATTTTTGAGAAAACAAAATTTCAAGCTAAAAGGAAACCATTAGGTGCATTTTATAGAGAATCAGATTTCGAATAAGAAAAAGTCAACCGTAACCGCGTAACTGGTACCCGTGAGAAAAAAATCGAAAAAATCTGATTCGAATGCCATGATTTTTCGGAGTCATTTTTCCAAGGGGGGGTACTGTAGATTTTTTAAAAAAAAAAATTTCAAGCTAAAAGGAAACCATTAGGTGCATTTTATAGAGAATCAGATTTCGAATAAGAAAAAGTCAACCGTAACCGCGTAACTGGTACCCGTGAGAAAAAAATCGAAAAAATCTGATTCGAATGCCATGATTTTTCGGAGTCATTTTTCCAAGGGGGGTTACTGTGAATTTTTGAGAAAACAAAATTTCAAGCTAAAAGGAAACCATTAGGTGCATTTTATAGAGAATCAGATTTCGAATAAGAAAAAGTCAACCGTAACCGCGTAACTGGTACCCGTGAGAAAAAAATCGAAAAAATCTGATTCGAATGCCATGATTTTTCGGAGTCATTTTTCCAAGGGGGGTTACTGTGAATTTTTGAGAAAAAAAAATTTCAAGCTAAAAGGAAACCATTAGGTGCATTTTATAGAGAATCAGATTTCGAATAAGAAAAAGTCAACCGTAACCGCGTAACTGGTACCCGTGAGAAAAAAATCGAAAAAATCTGTTTCGAATGAAATGATTTTTCGGAGTCATTTTTCCAAGGGGGGTTACTGTGAATTTTTGAGAAAAAAAAATTTCAAGCTAAAAGGAAACCATTAGGTGCATTTTATAGAGAATCAGATTTCGAATAAGAAAAAGTCAACCGTAACCGCGTAACTGGTACCCGTGAGAAAAAAATCGAAAAAATCTGATTCGAATGCCATGATTTTTCGGAGTCATTTTTCCAAGGGGGGGGTACTGTAGATTTTTTTAAAAAAAAAATTTCAAGCTAAAAGGAAACCATTAGGTGCATTTTATAGAGAATCAGATTTCGAATAAGAAAAAGTCAACCGTAACCGCGTAACTGGTACCCGTGAGAAAAAAATCGAAAAAATCTGATTCGAATGCCATGATTTTTCGGAGTCATTTTTCCAAGGGGGGTTACTGTGAATTTTTGAGAAAAAAAAATTTCAAGCTAAAAGGAAACCATTAGGTGCATTTTATAGAGAATCAGATTTCGAATAAGAAAAAGTCAACCGTAACCGCGTAACTGGTACCCGTGAGAAAAAAATCGAAAAAATCTGTTTCGAATGAAATGATTTTTCGGAGTCATTTTTCCAAGGGGGGGTTACTGTGAATTTTTGAGAAAAAAAAATTTCAAGCTAAAAGGAAACCATTAGGTGCATTTTATAGAGAATCAGATTTCGAATAAGAAAAAGTCAACCGTAACCGCGTAACTGGTACCCGTGAGAAAAAAATCGAAAAAATCTGATTCGAATGCCATGATTTTTCGGAGTCATTTTTCCAAGGGGGGGTACTGTAGATTTTTAAAAAAAAAAAATTTCAAGCTAAAAGGAAACCATTAGGTGCATTTTATAGAGAATCAGATTTCGAATAAGAAAAAGTCAACCGTAACCACGTAACTGGTATCCGTGAGAAAAAAATCGAAAAAATCTGTTTCGAATGCCATGATTTTTCGGAGTCATTTTTCCAAGGGGGGGTACTGTAGATTTTTGAGAAAAAAAAATTTCAAGCTAAAAGGAAACCATTAGGTGCATTTTATAGAGAGTCAGATTTCGAATAAGAAAAAGTCAACCGTAACCGCGTAACTGGTACCCGTGAGAAAAAAATCTGATTCGAATGCCATGATTTTTCGGAGTCATTTTTCCAAGGGGGGTTACTGTGAATTTTTGAGAAAACAAAATTTCAAGCTAAAAGGAAACCATTAGGTGCATTTTATAGAGAATCAGATTTCGAATAAGAAAAAGTCAACCGTAACCGCGTAACTGGTACCCGTGAGAAAAAAATCGAAAAAATCTGATTCGAATGCCATGATTTTTCGGAGTCATTTTTCCAAGGGGGGGTACTGTAGATTTTTGAGAAAAAAAAATTTAGAGCTAAAAGGAAACCATTAGGTGCATTTTATAGAGAATCAGATTTCGAATAAGAAAAAGTCAACCGTAACCGCGTAACTGGTACCCGTGAGAAAAAAATCGAAAAAATCTGATTCGAATGCCATGATTTTTTGGAGTCATTTTTCCAAGGGGGGGTACTGTAGATTTTTGAGAAAAAAAAATTTCAAGCTAAAAGGAAACCATTAGGTGCATTTTATAGAGAATCAGATTTCGAATAAGAAAAAGTCAACCGTAACCGCGTAACTGGTACCCGTGAGCAAAAAATCGAAAAAATCTGTTTCGAATGCCATGATTTTTCGGAGTCATTTTTCCAAGGGGGGGTACTGTAGATTTTTGAGAAAAAAAAATTTCAAGCTAAAAGGAAACCATTAGGTGCATTTTATAGAGAATCAGATTTCGAATAAGAAAAAGTCAACCGTAACCACGTAACTGGTACCCGTGAGAAAAAAATCGAAAAAATCTGTTTCGAATGCCATGATTTTTCGGAGTCATTTTTCCAAGGGGGGGTACTGTAGATTTTTGAGAAAAAAAAATTTCAAGCTAAAAGGAAACCATTAGGTGCATTTTATAGAGAGTCAGATTTCGAATAAGAAAAAGTCAACCGTAACCGCGTAACTGGTACCCGTGAGAAAAAAATCGAAAAAATCTGATTCGAATGCCATGATTTTTCGGAGTCATTTTTCCAAGGGGGGGTACTGTAGATTTTTGAGAAAAAAAAATTTCAAGCTAAAAGAAAACCATTAGGTGCATTTTATAGAGAATCAGATTTCGAATAAGAAAAAGTCAACCGTAACCACGTAACTGGTACCCGTGAGAAAAAAATCGAAAAAATCTGTTTCGAATGCCATGATTTTTCGGAGTCATTTTTCCAAGGGGGGGTACTGTAGATTTTTGAGAAAAAAAAATTTCAAGCTAAAAGGAAACCATTAGGTGCATTTTATAGAGAGTCAGATTTCGAATAAGAGAAAGTCAACCGTAACCGCGTAACTGGTACCCGTGAGAAAAAAATCTGATTCGAATGCCATGATTTTTCGGAGTCATTTTTCCAAGGGGGGTTACTGTGAATTTTTGAGAAAACAAAATTTCAAGCTAAAAGGAAACCATTAGGTGCATTTTATAGAGAATCAGATTTCGAATAAGAAAAAGTCAACCGTAACCGCGTAACTGGTACCCGTGAGAAAAAAATCGAAAAAATCTGTTTCGAATGCCATGATTTTTCGGAGTCATTTTTCCAAGGGGGGGTACTGTAGATTTTTGAGAAAAAAAAATTTCAAGCTAAAAGGAAACCATTAGGTGCATTTTATAGAGAGTCAGATTTCGAATAAGAGAAAGTCAACCGTAACCGCGTAACTGGTACCCGTGAGAAAAAAATCTGATTCGAATGCCATGATTTTTCGGAGTCATTTTTCCAAGGGGGGTTACTGTGAATTTTTGAGAAAACAAAATTTCAAGCTAAAAGGAAACCATTAGGTGCATTTTATAGAGAATCAGATTTCGAATAAGAAAAAGTCAACCGTAACCACGTAACTGGTACCCGTGAGAAAAAAATCGAAAAAATCTGTTTCGAATGCCATGATTTTTCGGAGTCATTTTTCCAAGGGGGGTTACTGTGAATTTTTGAGAAAAAAAAATTTCAAGCTAAAAGGAAACCATTAGGTGCATTTTATAGAGAATTAGATTTCGAATAAGAAAAAGTCAACCGTAACCGCGTAACTGGTACCCGTGAGAAAAAAATCGAAAAAATCTGTTTCGAATGAAATGATTTTTCGGAGTCATTTTTCCAAGGGGGGTTACTGTGAATTTTTGAGAAAAAAAAATTTCAAGCTAAAAGGAAACCATTAGGTGCATTTTATAGAGAATCAGATTTCGAATAAGAAAAAGTCAACCGTAACCGCGTAACTGGTACCCGTGAGAAAAAAATCGAAAAAATCTGATTCGAATGCCATGATTTTTCGGAGTCATTTTTCCAAGGGGGGGGTACTGTAGATTTTTTTAAAAAAAAAATTTCAAGCTAAAAGGAAACCATTAGGTGCATTTTATAGAGAATCAGATTTCGAATAAGAAAAAGTCAACCGTAACCGCGTAACTGGTACCCGTGAGAAAAAAATCGAAAAAATCTGATTCGAATGCCATGATTTTTCGGAGTCATTTTTCCAAGGGGGGTTACTGTGAATTTTTGAGAAAAAAAAATTTCAAGCTAAAAGGAAACCATTAGGTGCATTTTATAGAGAATCAGATTTCGAATAAGAAAAAGTCAACCGTAACCGCGTAACTGGTACCCGTGAGAAAAAAATCGAAAAAATCTGTTTCGAATGAAATGATTTTTCGGAGTCATTTTTCCAAGGGGGGGTTACTGTGAATTTTTGAGAAAAAAAAATTTCAAGCTAAAAGGAAACCATTAGGTGCATTTTATAGAGAATCAGATTTCGAATAAGAAAAAGTCAACCGTAACCGCGTAACTGGTACCCGTGAGAAAAAAATCGAAAAAATCTGATTCGAATGCCATGATTTTTCGGAGTCATTTTTCCAAGGGGGGGTACTGTAGATTTTTTAAAAAAAAAAATTTCAAGCTAAAAGGAAACCATTAGGTGCATTTTATAGAGAATCAGATTTCGAATAAGAAAAAGTCAACCGTAACCACGTAACTGGTACCCGTGAGAAAAAAATCGAAAAAATCTGTTTCGAATGCCATGATTTTTCGGAGTCATTTTTCCAAGGGGGGGTACTGTAGATTTTTGAGAAAAAAAAATTTCAAGCTAAAAGGAAACCATTAGGTGCATTTTATAGAGAGTCAGATTTCGAATAAGAAAAAGTCAACCGTAACCGCGTAACTGGTACCCGTGAGAAAAAAATCTGATTCGAATGCCATGATTTTTCGGAGTCATTTTTCCAAGGGGGGTTACTGTGAATTTTTGAGAAAACAAAATTTCAAGCTAAAAGGAAACCATTAGGTGCATTTTATAGAGAATCAGATTTCGAATAAGAAAAAGTCAACCGTAACCGCGTAACTGGTACCCGTGAGAAAAAAATCGAAAAAATCTGATTCGAATGCCATGATTTTTCGGAGTCATTTTTCCAAGGGGGGGTACTGTAGATTTTTGAGAAAAAAAAATTTAGAGCTAAAAGGAAACCATTAGGTGCATTTTATAGAGAATCAGATTTCGAATAAGAAAAAGTCAACCGTAACCGCGTAACTGGTACCCGTGAGAAAAAAATCGAAAAAATCTGATTCGAATGCCATGATTTTTTGGAGTCATTTTTCCAAGGGGGGGTACTGTAGATTTTTGAGAAAAAAAAATTTCAAGCTAAAAGGAAACCATTAGGTGCATTTTATAGAGAATCAGATTTCGAATAAGAAAAAGTCAACCGTAACCGCGTAACTGGTACCCGTGAGAAAAAAATCGAAAAAATCTGTTTCGAATGCCATGATTTTTCGGAGTCATTTTTCGAAGGGGGGGTACTGTAGATTTTTGAGAAAAAAAAATTTCAAGCTAAAAGGAAACCATTAGGTGCATTTTATAGAGAATCAGATTTCGAATAAGAAAAAGTCAACCGTAACCACGTAACTGGTACCCGTGAGAAAAAAATCGAAAAAATCTGTTTCGAATGCCATGATTTTTCGGAGTCATTTTTCCAAGGGGGGGTACTGTAGATTTTTGAGAAAAAAAAATTTCAAGCTAAAAGGAAACCATTAGGTGCATTTTATAGAGAGTCAGATTTCGAATAAGAAAAAGTCAACCGTAACCGCGTAACTGGTACCCGTGAGAAAAAAATCGAAAAAATCTGATTCGAATGCCATGATTTTTCGGAGTCATTTTTCCAAGGGGGGGTACTGTAGATTTTTGAGAAAAAAAAATTTCAAGCTAAAAGAAAACCATTAGGTGCATTTTATAGAGAATCAGATTTCGAATAAGAAAAAGTCAACCGTAACCACGTAACTGGTACCCGTGAGAAAAAAATCGAAAAAATCTGTTTCGAATGCCATGATTTTTCGGCGTCATTTTTCCAAGGGGGGGTACTGTAGATTTTTGAGAAAAAAAAATTTCAAGCTAAAAGGAAACCATTAGGTGCATTTTATAGAGAGTCAGATTTCGAATAAGAGAAAGTCAACCGTAACCGCGTAACTGGTACCCGTGAGAAAAAAATCTGATTCGAATGCCATGATTTTTCGGAGTCATTTTTCCAAGGGGGGTTACTGTGAATTTTTGAGAAAACAAAATTTCAAGCTAAAAGGAAACCATTAGGTGCATTTTATAGAGAATCAGATTTCGAATAAGAAAAAGTCAACCGTAACCGCGTAACTGGTACCCGTGAGAAAAAAATCGAAAAAATCTGTTTCGAATGCCATGATTTTTCGGAGTCATTTTTCCAAGGGGGGGTACTGTAGATTTTTGAGAAAAAAAAATTTCAAGCTAAAAGGAAACCATTAGGTGCATTTTATAGAGAGTCAGATTTCGAATAAGAGAAAGTCAACCGTAACCGCGTAACTGGTACCCGTGAGAAAAAAATCTGATTCGAATGCCATGATTTTTCGGAGTCATTTTTCCAAGGGGGGTTACTGTGAATTTTTGAGAAAACAAAATTTCAAGCTAAAAGGAAACCATTAGGTGCATTTTATAGAGAATCAGATTTCGAATAAGAAAAAGTCAACCGTAACCACGTAACTGGTACCCGTGAGAAAAAAATCGAAAAAATCTGTTTCGAATGCCATGATTTTTCGGAGTCATTTTTCCAAGGGGGGTTACTGTGAATTTTTGAGAAAACAAAATTTCAAGCTAAAAGGAAACCATTAGGTGCATTTTATAGAGAGTCAGATTTCGAATAAGAAAAAGTCAACCGTAACCGCGTAACTGGTATCCGTGAGAAAAAAATCGAAAAAATCTGTTTCGAATGCCATGATTTTTCGGAGTCATTTTTCCAAGGGGGGGTACTGTAGATTTTTGAGAAAAAAAAATTTCAAGCTAAAAGGAAACCATTAGGTGCATTTTATAGAGAATCAGATTTCGAATAAGAAAAAGTCAACCGTAACCGCGTAACTGGTACCCGTGAGAAAAAAATCGAAAAAATCTGATTCGAATGCCATGATTTTTTGGAGTCATTTTTCCAATGGGGGGTACTGTAGATTTTTGAGAAAAAAAAATTTCAAGCTAAAAGGAAACCATTAGGTGCATTTTATAGAGAATCAGATTTCGAATAAGAAAAAGTCAACCGTAACCGCGTAACTGGTACCCGTGAGAAAAAAATCGAAAAAATCTGTTTCGAATGCCATGATTTTTCGGAGTCATTTTTCCAAGGGGGGGTACTGTAGATTTTTGAGAAAAAAAAATTTCAAGCTAAAAGGAAACCATTAGGTGCATTTTATAGAGAATTAGATTTCGAATAAGAAAAAGTCAACCGTAACCGCGTAACTGGTACCCGTGAGAAAAAAATCGAAAAAATCTGTTTCGAATGAAAAGATTTTTCGGAGTCATTTTTCCAAGGGGGGTTACTGTGAATTTTTGAGAAAACAAAATTTCAAGCTAAAAGGAAACCATTAGGTGCATTTTATAGAGAATCAGATTTCGAATAAGAAAAAGTCAACCGTAACCGCGTAACTGGTACCCGTGAGAAAAAAATCGAAAAAATCTGATTCGAATGCCATGATTTTTCGGAGTCATTTTTCCAAGGGGGGGTACTGTAGATTTTTTAAAAAAAAAAATTTCAAGCTAAAAGGAAACCATTAGGTGCATTTTATAGAGAATCAGATTTCGAATAAGAAAAAGTCAACCGTAACCGCGTAACTGGTACCCGTGAGAAAAAAATCGAAAAAATCTGATTCGAATGCCATGATTTTTCGGAGTCATTTTTCCAAGGGGGGTTACTGTGAATTTTTGAGAAAACAAAATTTCAAGCTAAAAGGAAACCATTAGGTGCATTTTATAGAGAATCAGATTTCGAATAAGAAAAAGTGAACCGTAACCGCGTAACTGGTAACCGTGAGAAAAAAATCGAAAAAATCTGATTCGAATGCCATGATTTTTCGGAGTCATTTTTCCAAGGGGGGTTACTGTGAATTTTTGAGAAAAAAAAATTTCAAGCTAAAAGGAAACCATTAGGTGCATTTTATAGAGAATCAGATTTCGAATAAGAAAAAGTCAACCGTAACCACGTAACTGGTACCCGTGAGAAAAAAATCGAAAAAATCTGTTTCGAATGCCATGATTTTTCGGAGTCATTTTTCCAAGGGGGGGTACTGTAGATTTTTGAGAAAAAAAAATTTCAAGCTAAAAGGAAACCATTAGGTGCATTTTATAGAGAGTCAGATTTCGAATAAGAAAAAGTCAACCGTAACCGCGTAACTGGTACCCGTGAGAAAAAAATCGAAAAAATCTGTTTCGAATGCCATGATTTTTCGGAGTCATTTTTCCAAGGGGGGGTACTGTAGATTTTTGAGAAAACAAAATTTCAAGCTAAAAGGAAACCATTAGGTGCATTTTATAGAGAATCAGATTTCGAATAAGAAAAAGTCAACCGTAACCGCGTAACTGGTACCCGTGAGAAAAAAAATCGAAAAAATCTGATTCGAATGCCATGATTTTTCGGAGTCATTTTTCCAAGGGGGGGTACTGTAGATTTTTGAGAAAAAAAAATTTCAAGCTAAAAGAAAACCATTAGGTGCATTTTATAGAGAATCAGATTTCGAATAAGAAAAAGTCAACCGTAACCACGTAACTGGTACCCGTGAGAAAAAAATCGAAAAAATCTGTTTCGAATGCCATGATTTTTCGGAGTCATTTTTCCAAGGGGGGGTACTGTAGATTTTTGAGAAAAAAAAATTTCAAGCTAAAAGGAAACCATTAGGTGCATTTTATAGAGAGTCAGATTTCGAATAAGAGAAAGTCAACCGTAACCGCGTAACTGGTACCCGTGAGAAAAAAATCTGATTCGAATGCCATGATTTTTCGGAGTCATTTTTCCAAGGGGGGTTACTGTGAATTTTTGAGAAAACAAAATTTCAAGCTAAAAGGAAACCATTAGGTGCATTTTATAGAGAATCAGATTTCGAATAAGAAAAAGTCAACCGTAACCGCGTAACTGGTATCCGTGAGAAAAAAATCGAAAAAATCTGTTTCGAATGCCATGATTTTTCGGAGTCATTTTTCCAAGGGGGGGTACTGTAGATTTTTGAGAAAAAAAAATTTCAAGCTAAAAGGAAACCATTAGGTGCATTTTATAGAGAATCAGATTTCGAATAAGAAAAAGTCAACCGTAACCGCGTAACTGGTACCCGTGAGAAAAAAATCGAAAAAATCTGATTCGAATGCCATGATTTTTTGGAGTCATTTTTCCAAGGGGGGGTACTGTAGATTTTTGAGAAAAAAAAATTTCAAGCTAAAAGGAAACCATTAGGTGCATTTTATAGAGAATCAGATTTCGAATAAGAAAAAGTCAACCGTAACCGCGTAACTGGTACCCGTGAGAAAAAAATCGAAAAAATCTGTTTCGAATGCCATGATTTTTCGGAGTCATTTTTCCAAGGGGGGGTACTGTAGATTTTTGAGAAAAAAAAATTTCAAGCTAAAAGGAAACCATTAGGTGCATTTTATAGAGAATTAGATTTCGAATAAGAAAAAGTCAACCGTAACCGCGTAACTGGTACCCGTGAGAAAAAAATCGAAAAAATCTGTTTCGAATGAAAAGATTTTTCGGAGTCATTTTTCCAAGGGGGGTTACTGTGAATTTTTGAGAAAACAAAATTTCAAGCTAAAAGGAAACCATTAGGTGCATTTTATAGAGAATCAGATTTCGAATAAGAAAAAGTCAACCGTAACCGCGTAACTGGTACCCGTGAGAAAAAAATCAAAAAATCTGATTCGAATGCCATGATTTTTCGGAGTCATTTTTCCAAGGGGGGTTACTGTGAATTTTTGAGAAAAAAAAATTTCAAGCTAAAAGGAAACCATTAGGTGCATTTTATAGAGAATCAGATTTCGAATAAGAAAAAGTCAACCGTAACCGCGTAACTGGTACCCGTGAGAAAAAAATCGAAAAAATCTGTTTCGAATGAAATGATTTTTCGGAGTCATTTTTCCAAGGGGGGTTACTGTGAATTTTTGAGAAAAAAAAATTTCAAGCTAAAAGGAAACCATTAGGTGCATTTTATAGAGAATCAGATTTCGAATAAGAAAAAGTCAACCGTAACCGCGTAACTGGTACCCGTGAGAAAAAAATCGAAAAAATCTGATTCGAATGCCATGATTTTTCGGAGTCATTTTTCCAAGGGGGGGTACTGTAGATTTTTTAAAAAAAAAAATTTCAAGCTAAAAGGAAACCATTAGGTGCATTTTATAGAGAATCAGATTTCGAATAAGAAAAAGTCAACCGTAACCGCGTAACTGGTACCCGTGAGAAAAAAATCGAAAAAATCTGATTCGAATGCCATGATTTTTCGGAGTCATTTTTCCAAGGGGGGTTACTGTGAATTTTTGAGAAAACAAAATTTCAAGCTAAAAGGAAACCATTAGGTGCATTTTATAGAGAATCAGATTTCGAATAAGAAAAAGTCAACCGTAACCGCGTAACTGGTACCCGTGAGAAAAAAATCGAAAAAATCTGATTCGAATGCCATGATTTTTCGGAGTCATTTTTCCAAGGGGGGTTACTGTGAATTTTTGAGAAAAAAAAATTTCAAGCTAAAAGGAAACCATTAGGTGCATTTTATAGAGAATCAGATTTCGAATAAGAAAAAGTCAACCGTAACCGCGTAACTGGTACCCGTGAGAAAAAAATCGAAAAAATCTGTTTCGAATGCCATGATTTTTCGGAGTCATTTTTCCAAGGGGGGGTACTGTAGATTTTTGAGAAAAAAAAATTTCAAGCTAAAAGGAAACCATTAGGTGCATTTTATAGAGAGTCAGATTTCGAATAAGAAAAAGTCAACCGTAACCGCGTAACTGGTACCCGTGAGAAAAAAATCGAAAAAATCTGATTCGAATGCCATGATTTTTCGGAGTCATTTTTCCAAGGGGGGGTACTGTAGATTTTTGAGAAAAAAAAATTTCAAGCTAAAAGGAAACCATTAGGTGCATTTTATAGAGAATCAGATTTCGAATAAGAAAAAGTCAACCGTAACCACGTAACTGGTACCCCTGAGAAAAAAATCGAAAAAATCTGTTTCGAATACCATGATTTTTCGGAGTCATTTTTCCAAGGGGGGTTACTGTGAATTTTTGAGAAAACAAAATTTCAAGCTAAAAGGAAACCATTAGGTGCATTTTATAGAGAATCAGATTTCGAATAAGAAAAAGTCAACCGTAACCGCGTAACTGGTACCCGTGAGAAAAAAATCGAAAAAATCTGATTCGAATGCCATGATTTTTCGGAGTCATTTTTCCAAGGGGGGTTACTGTGAATTTTTGAGAAAAAAAAATTTCAAGCTAAAAGGAAACCATTAGGTGCATTTTATAGAGAATCAGATTTCGAATAAGAAAAAGTCAACCGTAACCGCGTAACTGGTACCCGTGAGAAAAAAATCGAAAAAATCTGTTTCGAATGAAATGATTTTTCGGAGTCATTTTTCCAAGGGGGGTTACTGTGAATTTTTGAGAAAAAAAAATTTCAAGCTAAAAGGAAACCATTAGGTGCATTTTATAGAGAATCAGATTTCGAATAAGAAAAAGTCAACCGTAACCGCGTAACTGGTACCCGTGAGAAAAAAATCGAAAAAATCTGTTTCGAATGAAATGATTTTTCGGAGTCATTTTTCCAAGGGGGGTTACTGTGAATTTTTGAGAAAAAAAAATTTCAAGCTAAAAGGAAACCATTAGGTGCATTTTATAGAGAATCAGATTTCGAATAAGAAAAAGTCAACCGTAACCGCGTAACTGGTACCCGTGAGAAAAAAATCGAAAAAATCTGTTTCGAATGCCATGATTTTTCGGAGTCATTTTTCCAAGGGGGGGTACTGTAGATTTTTGAGAAAAAAAAATTTCAAGCTAAAAGGAAACCATTAGGTGCATTTTATAGAGAATTAGATTTCGAATAAGAAAAAGTCAACCGTAACCGCGTAACTGGTACCCGTGAGAAAAAAATCGAAAAAATCTGTTTCGAATGAAAAGATTTTTCGGAGTCATTTTTCCAAGGGGGGTTACTGTGAATTTTTGAGAAAACAAAATTTCAAGCTAAAAGGAAACCATTAGGTGCATTTTATAGAGAATCAGATTTCGAATAAGAAAAAGTCAACCGTAACCGCGTAACTGGTACCCGTGAGAAAAAAATCGAAAAAATCTGTTTCGAATGAAATGATTTTTCGGAGTCATTTTTCCAAGGGGGGTTACTGTGAATTTTTGAGAAAAAAAAATTTCAAGCTAAAAGGAAACCATTAGGTGCATTTTATAGAGAATCAGATTTCGAATAAGAAAAAGTCAACCGTAACCGCGTAACTGGTACCCGTGAGAAAAAAATCGAAAAAATCTGTTTCGAATGAAATGATTTTTCGGAGTCATTTTTCCAAGGGGGGTTACTGTGAATTTTTGAGAAAAAAAAATTTCAAGCTAAAAGGAAACCATTAGGTGCATTTTATAGAGAATCAGATTTCGAATAAGAAAAAGTCAACCGTAACCGCGTAACTGGTACCCGTGAGAAAAAAATCGAAAAAATCTGTTTCGAATGCCATGATTTTTCGGAGTCATTTTTCCAAGGGGGGGTACTGTAGATTTTTGAGAAAAAAAAATTTCAAGCTAAAAGGAAACCATTAGGTGCATTTTATAGAGAATTAGATTTCGAATAAGAAAAAGTCAACCGTAACCGCGTAACTGGTACCCGTGAGAAAAAAATCGAAAAAATCTGTTTCGAATGAAAAGATTTTTCGGAGTCATTTTTCCAAGGGGGGTTACTGTGAATTTTTGAGAAAACAAAATTTCAAGCTAAAAGGAAACCATTAGGTGCATTTTATAGAGAATCAGATTTCGAATAAGAAAAAGTCAACCGTAACCGCGTAACTGGTACCCGTGAGAAAAAAATCGAAAAAATCTGATTCGAATGCCATGATTTTTCGGAGTCTCTTTTCCAAGGGGGGGTACTGTAGATTTTTTAAAAAAAAAAATTTCAAGCTAAAAGGAAACCATTAGGTGCATTTTATAGAGAATCAGATTTCGAATAAGAAAAAGTCAACCGTAACCGCGTAACTGGTACCCGTGAGAAAAAAATCGAAAAAATCTGATTCGAATGCCATGATTTTTCGGAGTCATTTTTCCAAGGGGGGGTTACTGTGAATTTTTGAGAAAACAAAATTTCAAGCTAAAAGGAAACCATTAGGTGCATTTTATAGAGAATCAGATTTCGAATAAGAAAAAGTCAACCGTAACCGCGTAACTGGTACCCGTGAGAAAAAAATCGAAAAAATCTGATTCGAATGCCATGATTTTTCGGAGTCATTTTTCCAAGGGGGGTTACTGTGAATTTTTGAGAAAAAAAAATTTCAAGCTAAAAGGAAACCATTAGGTGCATTTTATAGAGAATCAGATTTCGAATAAGAAAAAGTCAACCGTAACCGCGTAACTGGTACCCGTGAGAAAAAAATCGAAAAAATCTGTTTCGAATGCCATGATTTTTCGGAGTCATTTTTCCAAGGGGGGGTACTGTAGATTTTTGAGAAAAAAAAATTTCAAGCTAAAAGGAAACCATTAGGTGCATTTTATAGAGAGTCAGATTTCGAATAAGAAAAAGTCAACCGTAACCGCGTAACTGGTACCCGTGAGAAAAAAATCGAAAAAATCTGATTCGAATGCCATGATTTTTCGGAGTCATTTTTCCAAGGGGGGGTACTGTAGATTTTTGAGAAAAAAAAATTTCAAGCTAAAAGGAAACCATTAGGTGCATTTTATAGAGAATCAGATTTCGAATAAGAAAAAGTCAACCGTAACCACGTAACTGGTACCCCTGAGAAAAAAATCGAAAAAATCTGTTTCGAATACCATGATTTTTCGGAGTCATTTTTCCAAGGGGGGTTACTGTGAATTTTTGAGAAAACAAAATTTCAAGCTAAAAGGAAACCATTAGGTGCATTTTATAGAGAATCAGATTTCGAATAAGAAAAAGTCAACCGTAACCGCGTAACTGGTACCCGTGAGAAAAAAATCGAAAAAATCTGATTCGAATGCCATGATTTTTCGGAGTCATTTTTCCAAGGGGGGTTACTGTGAATTTTTGAGAAAAAAAAATTTCAAGCTAAAAGGAAACCATTAGGTGCATTTTATAGAGAATCAGATTTCGAATAAGAAAAAGTCAACCGTAACCGCGTAACTGGTACCCGTGAGAAAAAAATCGAAAAAATCTGTTTCGAATGAAATGATTTTTCGGAGTCATTTTTCCAAGGGGGGTTACTGTGAATTTTTGAGAAAAAAAAATTTCAAGCTAAAAGGAAACCATTAGGTGCATTTTATAGAGAATCAGATTTCGAATAAGAAAAAGTCAACCGTAACCGCGTAACTGGTACCCGTGAGAAAAAAATCGAAAAAATCTGTTTCGAATGCCATGATTTTTCGGAGTCATTTTTCCAAGGGGGGGTACTGTAGATTTTTGAGAAAAAAAAATTTCAAGCTAAAAGGAAACCATTAGGTGCATTTTATAGAGAATTAGATTTCGAATAAGAAAAAGTCAACCGTAACCGCGTAACTGGTACCCGTGAGAAAAAAATCGAAAAAATCTGTTTCGAATGAAAAGATTTTTCGGAGTCATTTTTCAAAGGGGGGTTACTGTGAATTTTTGAGAAAACAAAATTTCAAGCTAAAAGGAAACCATTAGGTGCATTTTATAGAGAATCAGATTTCGAATAAGAAAAAGTCAACCGTAACCGCGTAACTGGTACCCGTGAGAAAAAAATCGAAAAAATCTGTTTCGAATGAAATGATTTTTCGGAGTCATTTTTCCAAGGGGGGTTACTGTGAATTTTTGAGAAAAAAAAATTTCAAGCTAAAAGGAAACCATTAGGTGCATTTTATAGAGAATCAGATTTCGAATAAGAAAAAGTCAACCGTAACCGCGTAACTGGTACCCGTGAGAAAAAAATCGAAAAAATCTGTTTCGAATGAAATGATTTTTCGGAGTCATTTTTCCAAGGGGGGTTACTGTGAATTTTTGAGAAAAAAAAATTTCAAGCTAAAAGGAAACCATTAGGTGCATTTTATAGAGAATCAGATTTCGAATAAGAAAAAGTCAACCGTAACCGCGTAACTGGTACCCGTGAGAAAAAAATCGAAAAAATCTGTTTCGAATGCCATGATTTTTCGGAGTCATTTTTCCAAGGGGGGGTACTGTAGATTTTTGAGAAAAAAAAATTTCAAGCTAAAAGGAAACCATTAGGTGCATTTTATAGAGAATTAGATTTCGAATAAGAAAAAGTCAACCGTAACCGCGTAACTGGTACCCGTGAGAAAAAAATCGAAAAAATCTGTTTCGAATGAAAAGATTTTTCGGAGTCATTTTTCCAAGGGGGGTTACTGTGAATTTTTGAGAAAACAAAATTTCAAGCTAAAAGGAAACCATTAGGTGCATTTTATAGAGAATCAGATTTCGAATAAGAAAAAGTCAACCGTAACCGCGTAACTGGTACCCGTGAGAAAAAAATCGAAAAAATCTGATTCGAATGCCATGATTTTTCGGAGTCTCTTTTCCAAGGGGGGGTACTGTAGATTTTTTAAAAAAAAAAATTTCAAGCTAAAAGGAAACCATTAGGTGCATTTTATAGAGAATCAGATTTCGAATAAGAAAAAGTCAACCGTAACCGCGTAACTGGTACCCGTGAGAAAAAAATCGAAAAAATCTGATTCGAATGCCATGATTTTTCGGAGTCATTTTTCCAAGGGGGGGTTACTGTGAATTTTTGAGAAAACAAAATTTCAAGCTAAAAGGAAACCATTAGGTGCATTTTATAGAGAATCAGATTTCGAATAAGAAAAAGTCAACCGTAACCGCGTAACTGGTACCCGTGAGAAAAAAATCGAAAAAATCTGATTCGAATGCCATGATTTTTCGGAGTCATTTTTCCAAGGGGGGTTACTGTGAATTTTTGAGAAAAAAAAATTTCAAGCTAAAAGGAAACCATTAGGTGCATTTTATAGAGAATCAGATTTCGAATAAGAAAAAGTCAACCGTAACCGCGTAACTGGTACCCGTGAGAAAAAAATCGAAAAAATCTGTTTCGAATGAAATGATTTTTCGGAGTCATTTTTCCAAGGGGGGTTACTGTGAATTTTTGAGAAAAAAAAATTTCAAGCTAAAAGGAAACCATTAGGTGCATTTTATAGAGAATCAGATTTCGAATAAGAAAAAGTCAACCGTAACCGCGTAACTGGTACCCGTGAGAAAAAAATCGAAAAAATCTGATTCGAATGCCATGATTTTTCGGAGTCATTTTTCCAAGGGGGGGTACTGTAGATTTTTTTAAAAAAAAAATTTCAAGCTAAAAGGAAACCATTAGGTGCATTTTATAGAGAGTCAGATTTCGAATAAGAAAAAGTCAACCGTAACCGCGTAACTGGTATCCGTGAGAAAAAAATCGAAAAAATCTGTTTCGAATGCCATGATTTTTCGGAGTCATTTTTCCAAGGGGGGGTACTGTGAATTTTTGAGAAAAAAAAATTTCAAGCTAAAAGGAAACCATTAGGTGCATTTTATAGAGAATCAGATTTCGAATAAGAAAAAGTCAACCGTAACCGCGTAACTGGTACCCGTGAGAAAAAAATCGAAAAAATCTGATTCGAATGCCATGATTTTTCGGAGTCATTTTTCCAAGGGGGGGTACTGTAGATTTTTGAGAAAAAAAAATTTCAAGCTAAAAGGAAACCATTAGGTGCATTTTATAGAGAATCAGATTTCGAATAAGAAAAAGTCAACCGTAACCGCGTAACTGGTACCCGTGAGAAAAAAATCGAAAATATCTGATTCGAATGCCATGATTTTTCGGAGTCATTTTTCCAAGGGGGGGGTACTGTAGATTTTTGAGAAAAAAAAATTTCAAGCTAAAAGGAAACCATTAGGTGCATTTTATAGAGAATCAGATTTCGAATAAGGAAAAGTCAACCGTAACCGCGTAACTGGTACCCGTGAGAAAAAAATCGAAAATATCTGATTCGAATGCCATGATTTTTCGTAGTCATTTTTCCAAGGGGGGGTACTGTAGCTTTTTGAGAAAAAAAAATTTCAAGCTAAAAGGAAACCATTAGGTGCATTTTATAGAGAATCAGATTTCGAATAAGGAAAAGTCAACCGTAACCGCGTAACTGGTACCCGTGAGAAAAAAATCGAAAAAATCTGTTTCGAATGAAATGATTTTTCGGAGTCATTTTTCCAAGGGGGGTTACTGTGAATTTTTGAGAAAAAAAAATTTCAAGCTAAAAGGAAACCATTAGGTGCATTTTATAGAGAATCAGATTTCGAATAATAAAAAGTCAACCGTAACCGCGTAACTGGTACCCGTGAGAAAAAAATCGAAAAAATCTGATTCGAATGCCATGATTTTTCGGAGTCATTTTTCCAAGGGGGGGTACTGTAGATTTTTTAAAAAAAAAAATTTCAAGCTAAAAGGAAACCATTAGGTGCATTTTATAGAGAATCAGATTTCGAATAAGAAAAAGTCAACCGTAACCACGTAACTGGTACCCGTGAGAAAAAAATCGAAAAAATCTGTTTCGAATGCCATGATTTTTCGGAGTCATTTTTCCAAGGGGGGGTACTGTAGATTTTTGAGAAAAAAAAATTTCAAGCTAAAAGGAAACCATTAGGTGCATTTTATAGAGAGTCAGATTTCGAATAAGAAAAAGTCAACCGTAACCGCGTAACTGGTATCCGTGAGAAAAAAATCGAAAAAATCTGTTTCGAATGCCATGATTTTTCGGAGTCATTTTTCCAAGGGGGGGTACTGTAGATTTTTGAGAAAAAAAAATTTCAAGCTAAAAGGAAACCATTAGGTGCATTTTATAGAGAATCAGATTTCGAATAAGAAAAAGTCAACCGTAACCGCGTAACTGGTACCCGTGAGAAAAAAATCGAAAAAATCTGATTCGAATGCCATGATTTTTCGGAGTCATTTTTCCAAGGGGGGTTACTGTGAATTTTTGAGAAAACAAAATTTCAAGCTAAAAGGAAACCATTAGGTGCATTTTATAGAGAGTCAGATTTCGAATAAGAAAAAGTCAACCGTAACCGCGTAACTGGTACCCGTGAGAAAAAAATCGAAAAAATCTGTTTCGAATGCCATGATTTTTCGGAGTCATTTTTCCAAGGGGGGGTACTGTAGATTTTTGAGAAAAAAAAATTTCAAGCTAAAAGGAAACCATTAGGTGCATTTTATAGAGAGTCAGATTTCGAATAAGAAAAAGTCAACCGTAACCGCGTAACTGGTATCCGTGAGAAAAAAATCGAAAAAATCTGTTTCGAATGCCATGATTTTTCGGAGTCATTTTTCCAAGGGGGGGTACTGTAGATTTTTGAGAAAAAAAAATTTCAAGCTAAAAGGAAACCATTAGGTGCATTTTATAGAGAATCAGATTTCGAATAAGAAAAAGTCAACCGTAACCGCGTAACTGGTACCCGTGAGAAAAAAATCGAAAAAATCTGATTCGAATGCCATGATTTTTCGGAGTCATTTTTCCAAGGGGGGTTACTGTGAATTTTTGAGAAAACAAAATTTCAAGCTAAAAGGAAACCATTAGGTGCATTTTATAGAGAATCAGATTTCGAATAAGAAAAAGTCAACCGTAACCGCGTAACTGGTACCCGTGAGAAAAAAATCGAAAAAATCTGATTCGAATGCCATGATTTTTCGGAGTCATTTTTCCAAGGGGGGTTACTGTGAATTTTTGAGAAAAAAAAATTTCAAGCTAAAAGGAAACCATTAGGTGCATTTTATAGAGAATCAGATTTCGAATAAGAAAAAGTCAACCGTAACCGCGTAACTGGTACCCGTGAGAAAAAAATCGAAAAAATCTGATTCGAATGCCATGATTTTTCGGAGTCATTTTTCCAAGGGGGGTTACTGTGAATTTTTGAGAAAACAAAATTTCAAGCTAAAAGGAAACCATTAGGTGCATTTTATAGAGAATCAGATTTCGAATAAGAAAAAGTCAACCGTAACCGCGTAACTGGTACCCGTGAGAAAAAAATCGAAAAAATCTGATTCGAATGCCATGATTTTTCGGAGTCATTTTTCCAAGGGGGGGTACTGTAGATTTTTTAAAAAAAAAAATTTCAAGCTAAAAGGAAACCATTAGGTGCATTTTATAGAGAATCAGATTTCGAATAAGAAAAAGTCAACCGTAACCACGTAACTGGTACCCGTGAGAAAAAAATCGAAAAAATCTGTTTCGAATGCCATGATTTTTCGGAGTCATTTTTCCAAGGGGGGTTACTGTGAATTTTTGAGAAAAAAAAATTTCAAGCTAAAAGGAAACCATTAGGTGCATTTTATAGAGAATCAGATTTCGAATAAGAAAAAGTCAACCGTAACCGCGTAACTGGTACCCGTGAGAAAAAAATCGAAAAAATCTGTTTCGAATGAAATGATTTTTCGGAGTCATTTTTCCAAGGGGGGTTACTGTGAATTTTTGAGAAAAAAAAATTTCAAGCTAAAAGGAAACCATTAGGTGCATTTTATAGAGAATCAGATTTCGAATAAGAAAAAGTCAACCGTAACCACGTAACTGGTACCCGTGAGAAAAAAATCGAAAAAATCTGTTTCGAATGCCATGATTTTTCGGAGTCATTTTTCCAAGGGGGGTTACTGTGAATTTTTGAGAAAAAAAAATTTCAAGCTAAAAGGAAACCATTAGGTGCATTTTATAGAGAATCAGATTTCGAATAAGAAAAAGTCAACCGTAACCGCGTAACTGGTACCCGTGAGAAAAAAATCGAAAAAATCTGTTTCGAATGAAAAGATTTTTCGGAGTCATTTTTCCAAGGGGGGTTACTGTGAATTTTTGAGAAAACAAAATTTCAAGCTAAAAGGAAACCATTAGGTGCATTTTATAGAGAATCAGATTTCGAATAAGAAAAAGTCAACCGTAACCGCGTAACTGGTACCCGTGAGAAAAAAATCGAAAAAATCTGTTTCGAATGCCATGATTTTTCGGAGTCATTTTTCCAAGGGGGGGTACTGTAGATTTTTGAGAAAAAAAAATTTCAAGCTAAAAGGAAACCATTAGGTGCATTTTATAGAGAATTAGATTTCGAATAAGAAAAAGTCAACCGTAACCGCGTAACTGGTACCCGTGAGAAAAAAATCGAAAAAATCTGTTTCGAATGAAAAGATTTTTCGGAGTCATTTTTCCAAGGGGGGTTACTGTGAATTTTTGAGAAAACAAAATTTCAAGCTAAAAGGAAACCATTAGGTGCATTTTATAGAGAATCAGATTTCGAATAAGAAAAAGTCAACCGTAACCGCGTAACTGGTACCCGTGAGAAAAAAATCGAAAAAATCTGTTTCGAATGAAATGATTTTTCGGAGTCATTTTTCCAAGGGGGGTTACTGTGAATTTTTGAGAAAAAAAAATTTCAAGCTAAAAGGAAACCATTAGGTGCATTTTATAGAGAATCAGATTTCGAATAAGAAAAAGTCAACCGTAACCGCGTAACTGGTACCCGTGAGAAAAAAATCGAAAAAATCTGTTTCGAATGAAATGATTTTTCGGAGTCATTTTTCCAAGGGGGGTTACTGTGAATTTTTGAGAAAAAAAAATTTCAAGCTAAAAGGAAACCATTAGGTGCATTTTATAGAGAATCAGATTTCGAATAAGAAAAAGTCAACTGTAACCGCGTAACTGGTACCCGTGAGAAAAAAATCGAAAAAATCTGTTTCGAATGCCATGATTTTTCGGAGTCATTTTTCCAAGGGGGGGTACTGTAGATTTTTGAGAAAAAAAAATTTCAAGCTAAAAGGAAACCATTAGGTGCATTTTATAGAGAATTAGATTTCGAATAAGAAAAAGTCAACCGTAACCGCGTAACTGGTACCCGTGAGAAAAAAATCGAAAAAATCTGTTTCGAATGAAAAGATTTTTCGGAGTCATTTTTCCAAGGGGGGTTACTGTGAATTTTTGAGAAAACAAAATTTCAAGCTAAAAGGAAACCATTAGGTGCATTTTATAGAGAATCAGATTTCGAATAAGAAAAAGTCAACCGTAACCGCGTAACTGGTACCCGTGAGAAAAAAATCGAAAAAATCTGATTCGAATGCCATGATTTTTCGGAGTCATTTTTCCAAGGGGGGGTACTGTAGATTTTTTAAAAAAAAAAATTTCAAGCTAAAAGGAAACCATTAGGTGCATTTTATAGAGAATCAGATTTCGAATAAGAAAAAGTCAACCGTAACCACGTAACTGGTACCCGTGAGAAAAAAATCGAAAAAATCTGTTTCGAATGAAATGATTTTTCGGAGTCATTTTTCCAAGGGGGGTTACTGTGAATTTTTGAGAAAAAAAAATTTCAAGCTAAAAGGAAACCATTAGGTGCATTTTATAGAGAATCAGATTTCGAATAAGAAAAAGTCAACCGTAACCGCGTAACTGGTACCCGTGAGAAAAAAATCGAAAAAATCTGTTTCGAATGAAATGATTTTTCGGAGTCATTTTTCCAAGGGGGGTTACTGTGAATTTTTGAGAAAAAAAAATTTCAAGCTAAAAGGAAACCATTAGGTGCATTTTATAGAGAATCAGATTTCGAATAAGAAAAAGTCAACCGTAACCACGTAACTGGTACCCGTGAGAAAAAAATCGAAAAAATCTGTTTCGAATGCCATGATTTTTCGGAGTCATTTTTCCAAGGGGGGTTACTGTGAATTTTTGAGAAAACAAAATTTCAAGCTAAAAGGAAACCATTAGGTGCATTTTATAGAGAATCAGATTTCGAATAAGAAAAAGTCAACCGTAACCGCGTAACTGGTACCCGTGAGAAAAAAATCGAAAAAATCTGTTTCGAATGAAAAGATTTTTCGGAGTCATTTTTCCAAGGGGGGTTACTGTGAATTTTTGAGAAAACAAAATTTCAAGCTAAAAGGAAACCATTAGGTGCATTTTATAGAGAATCAGATTTCGAATAAGAAAAAGTCAACCGTAACCGCGTAACTGGTACCCGTGAGAAAAAAATCGAAAAAATCTGATTCGAATGCCATGATTTTTCGGAGTCATTTTTCCAAGGGGGGTTACTGTGAATTTTTGAGAAAACAAAATTTCAAGCTAAAAGGAAACCATTAGGTGCATTTTATAGAGAATCAGATTTCGAATAAGAAAAAGTCAACCGTAACCGCGTAACTGGTACCCGTGAGAAAAAAATCGAAAAAATCTGATTCGAATGCCATGATTTTTCGGAGTCATTTTTCCAAGGGGGGTTACTGTGAATTTTTGAGAAAACAAAATTTCAAGCTAAAAGGAAACCATTAGGTGCATTTTATAGAGAATCAGATTTCGAATAAGAAAAAGTCAACCGTAACCGCGTAACTGGTACCCGTGAGAAAAAAATCGAAAAAATCTGTTTCGAATGAAATGATTTTTCGGAGTCATTTTTCCAAGGGGGGTTACTGTGAATTTTTGAGAAAAAAAAATTTCAAGCTAAAAGGAAACCATTAGGTGCATTTTATAGAGAGTCAGATTTCGAATAAGAAAAGTCAACCGTAACCGCGTAACTGGTATCCGTGAGAAAAAAATCGAAAAAATCTGTTTCGAATGCCATGATTTTTCGGAGTCATTTTTCCAAGGGGGGGTACTGTGAATTTTTGAGAAAAAAAAATTTCAAGCTAAAAGGAAACCATTAGGTGCATTTTATAGAGAATCAGATTTCGAATAAGAAAAAGTCAACCGTAACCGCGTAACTGGTACCCGTGAGAAAAAAATCGAAAAAATCTGATTCGAATGCCATGATTTTTCGGAGTCATTTTTCCAAGGGGGGGTACTGTAGATTTTTGAGAAAAAAAAATTTCAAGCTAAAAGGAAACCATTAGGTGCATTTTATAGTGAATCAGATTTCGAATAAGAAAAAGTCAACCGTAACCGCGTAACTAGTACCCGTGAGAAAAAAATCGAAAATATCTGATTCGAATGCCATGATTTTTCGGAGTCATTTTTCCAAGGGGGGGGTACTGTAGATTTTTGAGAAAAAAAAATTTCAAGCTAAAAGGAAACCATTAGGTGCATTTTATAGAGAATCAGATTTCGAATAAGGAAAAGTCAACCGTAACCGCGTAACTGGTACCCGTGAGAAAAAAATCGAAAATATCTGATTCGAATGCCATGATTTTTCGTAGTCATTTTTCCAAGGGGGGGTACTGTAGATTTTTGAGAAAAAAAATTTCAAGCTAAAAGGAAACCATTAGGTGCATTTTATAGAGAATCAGATTTCGAATAAGGAAAAGTCAACCGTAACCGCGTAACTGGTACCCGTGAGAAAAAAATCGAAAAAATCTGTTTCGAATGAAATGATTTTTCGGAGTCATTTTTCCAAGGGGGGTTACTGTGAATTTTTGAGAAAACAAAATTTCAAGCTAAAAGGAAACCATTAGGTGCATTTTATAGAGAATCAGATTTCGAATAAGAAAAAGTCAACCGTAACCGCGTAACTGGTACCCGTGAGAAAAAAATCGAAAAAATCTGTTTCGAATGAAATGATTTTTCGGAGTCATTTTTCCAAGGGGGGGTACTGTAGATTTTTTAAAAAAAAAAATTTCAAGCTAAAAGGAAACCATTAGGTGCATTTTATAGAGAATCAGATTTCGAATAAGAAAAAGTCAACCGTAACCACGTAACTGGTACCCGTGAGAAAAAAATCGAAAAAATCTGTTTCGAATGCCATGATTTTTCGGAGTCATTTTTCCAAGGGGGGGTACTGTAGATTTTTGAGAAAAAAAAATTTCAAGCTAAAAGGAAACCATTAGGTGCATTTTATAGAGAGTCAGATTTCGAATAAGAAAAAGTCAACCGTAACCGCGTAACTGGTATCCGTGAGAAAAAAATCGAAAAAATCTGTTTCGAATGCCATGATTTTTCGGAGTCATTTTTCCAAGGGGGGGTACTGTAGATTTTTGAGAAAAAAAAATTTCAAGCTAAAAGGAAACCATTAGGTGCATTTTATAGAGAATCAGATTTCGAATAAGAAAAAGTCAACCGTAACCGCGTAACTGGTACCCGTGAGAAAAAAATCGAAAAAATCTGATTCGAATGCCATGATTTTTCGGAGTCATTTTTCCAAGGGGGGTTACTGTGAATTTTTGAGAAAACAAAATTTCAAGCTAAAAGGAAACCATTAGGTGCATTTTATAGAGAATCAGATTTCGAATAAGAAAAAGTCAACCGTAACCGCGTAACTGGTACCCGTGAGAAAAAAATCGAAAAAATCTGATTCGAATGCCATGATTTTTCGGAGTCATTTTTCCAAGGGGGGGTACTGTAGATTTTTTAAAAAAAAAAATTTCAAGCTAAAAGGAAACCATTAGGTGCATTTTATAGAGAATCAGATTTCGAATAAGAAAAAGTCAACCGTAACCACGTAACTGGTACCCGTGAGAAAAAAATCGAAAAAATCTGTTTCGAATGCCATGATTTTTCGGAGTCATTTTTCCAAGGGGGGTTACTGTGAATTTTTGAGAAAAAAAAATTTCAAGCTAAAAGGAAACCATTAGGTGCATTTTATAGAGAATCAGATTTCGAATAAGAAAAAGTCAACCGTAACCGCGTAACTGGTACCCGTGAGAAAAAAATCGAAAAAATCTGATTCGAATGCCATGATTTTTCGGAGTCATTTTTCCAAGGGGGGTTACTGTGAATTTTTGAGAAAAAAAAATTTCAAGCTAAAAGGAAACCATTAGGTGCATTTTATAGAGAGTCAGATTTCGAATAAGAAAAAGTCAACCGTAACCGCGTAACTGGTATCCGTGAGAAAAAAATCGAAAAAATCTGTTTCGAATGCCATGATTTTTCGGAGTCATTTTTCCAAGGGGGGGTACTGTGAATTTTTGAGAAAAAAAAATTTCAAGCTAAAAGGAAACCATTAGGTGCATTTTATAGAGAATCAGATTTCGAATAAGAAAAAGTCAACCGTAACCGCGTAACTGGTACCCGTGAGAAAAAAATCGAAAAAATCTGATTCGAATGCCATGATTTTTCGGAGTCATTTTTCCAAGGGGGGGTACTGTAGATTTTTGAGAAAAAAAAATTTCAAGCTAAAAGGAAACCATTAGGTGCATTTTATAGAGAATCAGATTTCGAATAAGAAAAAGTCAACCGTAACCGCGTAACTAGTACCCGTGAGAAAAAAATCGAAAATATCTGATTCGAATGCCATGATTTTTCGGAGTCATTTTTCCAAGGGGGGGGGTACTGTAGATTTTTGAGAAAAAAAAATTTCAAGCTAAAAGGAAACCATTAGGTGCATTTTATAGAGAATCAGATTTCGAATAAGGAAAAGTCAACCGTAACCGCGTAACTGGTACCCGTGAGAAAAAAATCGAAAATATCTGATTCGAATGCCATGATTTTTCGTAGTCATTTTTCCAAGGGGGGGTACTGTAGATTTTTGAGAAAAAAAAATTTCAAGCTAAAAGGAAACCATTAGGTGCATTTTATAGAGAATCAGATTTCGAATAAGGAAAAGTCAACCGTAACCGCGTAACTGGTACCCGTGAGAAAAAAATCGAAAAAATCTGTTTCGAATGAAATGATTTTTCGGAGTCATTTTTCCAAGGGGGGTTACTGTGAATTTTTGAGAAAACAAAATTTCAAGCTAAAAGGAAACCATTAGGTGCATTTTATAGAGAATCAGATTTCGAATAAGAAAAAGTCAACCGTAACCGCGTAACTGGTACCCGTGAGAAAAAAATCGAAAAAATCTGATTCGAATGCCATGATTTTTCGGAGTCATTTTTCCAAGGGGGGGTACTGTAGATTTTTTAAAAAAAAAAATTTCAAGCTAAAAGGAAACCATTAGGTGCATTTTATAGAGAATCAGATTTCGAATAAGAAAAAGTCAACCGTAACCACGTAACTGGTACCCGTGAGAAAAAAATCGAAAAAATCTGTTTCGAATGCCATGATTTTTCGGAGTCATTTTTCCAAGGGGGGTTACTGTGAATTTTTGAGAAAAAAAAATTTCAAGCTAAAAGGAAACCATTAGGTGCATTTTATAGAGAATCAGATTTCGAATAAGAAAAAGTCAACCGTAACCGCGTAACTGGTACCCGTGAGAAAAAAATCGAAAAAATCTGATTCGAATGCCATGATTTTTCGGAGTCATTTTTCCAAGGGGGGGTACTGTAGATTTTTTTAAAAAAAAAATTTCAAGCTAAAAGGAAACCATTAGGTGCATTTTATAGAGAGTCAGATTTCGAATAAGAAAAAGTCAACCGTAACCGCGTAACTGGTATCCGTGAGAAAAAAATCGAAAAAATCTGTTTCGAATGCCATGATTTTTCGGAGTCATTTTTCCAAGGGGGGGTACTGTGAATTTTTGAGAAAAAAAAATTTCAAGCTAAAAGGAAACCATTAGGTGCATTTTATAGAGAATCAGATTTCGAATAAGAAAAAGTCAACCGTAACCGCGTAACTGGTACCCGTGAGAAAAAAATCGAAAAAATCTGATTCGAATGCCATGATTTTTCGGAGTCATTTTTCCAAGGGGGGGTACTGTAGATTTTTGAGAAAAAAAAATTTCAAGCTAAAAGGAAACCATTAGGTGCATTTTATAGAGAATCAGATTTCGAATAAGTAAAAGTCAACCGTAACCGCGTAACTAGTACCCGTGAGAAAAAAATCGAAAATATCTGATTCGAATGCCATGATTTTTCGGAGTCATTTTTCCAAGGGGGGGGTACTGTAGATTTTTGAGAAAAAAAAATTTCAAGCTAAAAGGAAACCATTAGGTGCATTTTATAGAGAATCAGATTTCGAATAAGGAAAAGTCAACCGTAACCGCGTAACTGGTACCCGTGAGAAAAAAATCGAAAATATCTGATTCGAATGCCATGATTTTTCGTAGTCATTTTTCCAAGGGGGGGTACTGTAGATTTTTGAGAAAAAAAAATTTCAAGCTAAAAGGAAACCATTAGGTGCATTTTATAGAGAATCAGATTTCGAATAAGGAAAAGTCAACCGTAACCGCGTAACTGGTACCCGTGAGAAAAAAATCGAAAAAATCTGTTTCGAATGAAATGATTTTTCGGAGTCATTTTTCCAAGGGGGGTTACTGTGAATTTTTGAGAAAACAAAATTTCAAGCTAAAAGGAAACCATTAGGTGCATTTTATAGAGAATCAGATTTCGAATAAGAAAAAGTCAACCGTAACCGCGTAACTGGTACCCGTGAGAAAAAAATCGAAAAAATCTGTTTCGAATGAAATGATTTTTCGGAGTCATTTTTCCAAGGGGGGGTACTGTAGATTTTTAAAAAAAAAAATTTCAAGCTAAAAGGAAACCATTAGGTGCATTTTATAGAGAATCAGATTTCGAATAAGAAAAAGTCAACCGTAACCACGTAACTGGTACCCGTGAGAAAAAAATCGAAAAAATCTGTTTCGAATGCCATGATTTTTCGGAGTCATTTTTCCAAGGGGGGGTACTGTAGATTTTTGAGAAAAAAAAATTTCAAGCTAAAAGGAAACCATTAGGTGCATTTTATAGAGAGTCAGATTTCGAATAAGAAAAAGTCAACCGTAACCGCGTAACTGGTACCCGTGAGAAAAAAATCGAAAAAATCTGTTTCGAATGCCATGATTTTTCGGAGTCATTTTTCCAAGGGGGGGTACTGTAGATTTTTGAGAAAAAAAAATTTCAAGCTAAAAGGAAACCATTAGGTGCATTTTATAGAGAATCAGATTTCGAATAAGAAAAAGTCAACCGTAACCGCGTAACTGGTACCCGTGAGAAAAAAATCGAAAAAATCTGATTCGAATGCCATGATTTTTCGGAGTCATTTTTCCAAGGGGGGTTACTGTGAATTTTTGAGAAAACAAAATTTCAAGCTAAAAGGAAACCATTAGGTGCATTTTATAGAGAATCAGATTTCGAATAAGAAAAAGTCAACCGTAACCGCGTAACTGGTACCCGTGAGAAAAAAATCGAAAAAATCTGATTCGAATGCCATGATTTTTCGGAGTCATTTTTCCAAGGGGGGGTACTGTAGATTTTTTAAAAAAAAAAATTTCAAGCTAAAAGGAAACCATTAGGTGCATTTTATAGAGAATCAGATTTCGAATAAGAAAAAGTCAACCGTAACCACGTAACTGGTACCCGTGAGAAAAAAATCGAAAAAATCTGTTTCGAATGCCATGATTTTTCGGAGTCATTTTTCCAAGGGGGGTTACTGTGAATTTTTGAGAAAAAAAAATTTCAAGCTAAAAGGAAACCATTAGGTGCATTTTATAGAGAATCAGATTTCGAATAAGAAAAAGTCAACCGTAACCGCGTAACTGGTACCCGTGAGAAAAAAATCGAAAAAATCTGTTTCGAATGAAATGATTTTTCGGAGTCATTTTTCCAAGGGGGGTTACTGTGAATTTTTGAGAAAAAAAAATTTCAAGCTAAAAGGAAACCATTAGGTGCATTTTATAGAGAATCAGATTTCGAATAAGAAAAAGTCAACCGTAACCACGTAACTGGTACCCGTGAGAAAAAAATCGAAAAAATCTGTTTCGAATGCCATGATTTTTCGGAGTCATTTTTCCAAGGGGGGTTACTGTGAATTTTTGAGAAAAAAAAATTTCAAGCTAAAAGGAAACCATTAGGTGCATTTTATAGAGAATCAGATTTCGAATAAGAAAAAGTCAACCGTAACCGCGTAACTGGTACCCGTGAGAAAAAAATCGAAAAAATCTGTTTCGAATGAAAAGATTTTTCGGAGTCATTTTTCCAAGGGGGGTTACTGTGAATTTTTGAGAAAACAAAATTTCAAGCTAAAAGGAAACCATTAGGTGCATTTTATAGAGAATCAGATTTCGAATAAGAAAAAGTCAACCGTAACCGCGTAACTGGTAACCGTGAGAAAAAAATCGAAAAAATCTGATTCGAATGCCATGATTTTTCGGAGTCATTTTTCCAAGGGGGGGTACTGTAGATTTTTTAAAAAAAAAATTTCAAGCTAAAAGGAAACCATTAGGTGCATTTTATAGAGAATCAGATTTCGAATAAGAAAAAGTCAACCGTAACCGCGTAACTGGTACCCGTGTGAGAAAAATCGAAAAAATCTGTTTCGAATGAAATGATTTTTCGGAGTCATTTTTCCGAGGGGGGTTACTGTGAATTTTTGAGAAAAAAAAATTTCAAGCTAAAAGGAAACCATTAGGTGCATTTTATAGAGAATCAGATTTGGAATAAGAAAAAGTCAACCGTAACCGCGTAACTGGTACCCGTGAGAAAAAAATCGAAAAAATCTGTTTCGAATGAAATGATTTTTCGGAGTCATTTTTCCAAGGGGGGTTACTGTGAATTTTTGAGAAAAAAAAATTTCAAGCTAAAAGGAAACCATTAGGTGCATTTTATAGAGAATCAGATTTCGAATAAGAAAAAGTCAACCGTAACCGCGTAACTGGTACCCGTGAGAAAAAAATCGAAAAAATCTGTTTCGAATGAAATGATTTTTCGGAGTCATTTTTCCAAGGGGGGTTACTGTGAATTTTTGAGAAAAAAAAATTTCAAGCTAAAAGGAAACCATTAGGTGCATTTTATAGAGAATCAGATTTCGAATAAGAAAAAGTCAACCGTAACCGCGTAACTGGTACCCGTGAGAAAAAAATCGAAAAAATCTGTTTCGAATGAAATGATTTTTCGGAGTCATTTTTCCAAGGGGGGTTACTGTGAATTTTTGAGAAAAAAAAATTTCAAGCTAAAAGGAAACCATTAGGTGCATTTTATAGAGAATCAGATTTCGAATAAGAAAAAGTCAACCGTAACCGCGTAACTGGTACCCGTGAGAAAAAAATCGAAAAAATCTGTTTCGAATGAAATGATTTTTCGGAGTCATTTTTCCAAGGGGGGTTACTGTGAATTTTTGAGAAAAAAAAATTTCAAGCTAAAAGGAAACCATTAGGTGCATTTTATAGAGAATCAGATTTCGAATAAGAAAAAGTCAACCGTAACCGCGTAACTGGTACCCGTGAGAAAAAAATCGAAAAAATCTGTTTCGAATGAAATGATTTTTCGGAGTCATTTTTCCAAGGGGGGTTACTGTGAATTTTTGAGAAAAAAAAATTTCAAGCTAAAAGGAAACCATTAGGTGCATTTTATAGAGAATCAGATTTCGAATAAGAAAAAGTCAACCGTAACCGCGTAACTGGTACCCGTGAGAAAAAAATCGAAAAAATCTGTTTCGAATGCCATGATTTTTCGGAGTCATTTTTCCAAGGGGGGGTACTGTAGATTTTTGAGAAAAAAAAATTTCAAGCTAAAAGGAAACCATTAGGTGCATTTTATAGAGAATTAGATTTCGAATAAGAAAAAGTCAACCGTAACCGCGTAACTGGTACCCGTGAGAAAAAAATCGAAAAAATCTGTTTCGAATGAAAAGATTTTTCGGAGTCATTTTTCCAAGGGGGGTTACTGTGAATTTTTGAGAAAACAAAATTTCAAGCTAAAAGGAAACCATTAGGTGCATTTTATAGAGAATCAGATTTCGAATAAGAAAAAGTCAACCGTAACCGCGTAACTGGTACCCGTGAGAAAAAAATCGAAAAAATCTGTTTCGAATGAAATGATTTTTCGGAGTCATTTTTCCAAGGGGGGGTACTGTAGATTTTTAAAAAAAAAAATTTCAAGCTAAAAGGAAACCATTAGGTGCATTTTATAGAGAATCAGATTTCGAATAAGAAAAAGTCAACCGTAACCACGTAACTGGTACCCGTGAGAAAAAAATCGAAAAAATCTGTTTCGAATGCCATGATTTTTCGGAGTCATTTTTCCAAGGGGGGGTACTGTAGATTTTTGAGAAAAAAAAATTTCAAGCTAAAAGGAAACCATTAGGTGCATTTTATAGAGAGTCAGATTTCGAATAAGAAAAAGTCAACCGTAACCGCGTAACTGGTATCCGTGAGAAAAAAATCGAAAAAATCTGTTTCGAATGCCATGATTTTTCGGAGTCATTTTTCCAAGGGGGGGTACTGTAGATTTTTGAGAAAAAAAAATTTCAAGCTAAAAGGAAACCATTAGGTGCATTTTATAGAGAATCAGATTTCGAATAAGAAAAAGTCAACCGTAACCACGTAACTGGTACCCGTGAGAAAAAAATCGAAAAAATCTGTTTCGAATGCCATGATTTTTCGGAGTCATTTTTCCAAGGGGGGTTACTGTGAATTTTTGAGAAAAAAAAATTTCAAGCTAAAAGGAAACCATTAGGTGCATTTTATAGAGAATCAGATTTCGAATAAGAAAAAGTCAACCGTAACCGCGTAACTGGTACCCGTGAGAAAAAAATCGAAAAAATCTGTTTCGAATGAAAAGATTTTTCGGAGTCATTTTTCCAAGGGGGGTTACTGTGAATTTTTGAGAAAACAAAATTTCAAGCTAAAAGGAAACCATTAGGTGCATTTTATAGAGAATCAGATTTCGAATAAGAAAAAGTCAACCGTAACCGCGTAACTGGTAACCGTGAGAAAAAAATCGAAAAAATCTGATTCGAATGCCATGATTTTTCGGAGTCATTTTTCCAAGGGGGGGTACTGTAGATTTTTTAAAAAAAAAATTTCAAGCTAAAAGGAAACCATTAGGTGCATTTTATAGAGAATCAGATTTCGAATAAGAAAAAGTCAACCGTAACCGCGTAACTGGTACCCGTGTGAGAAAAATCGAAAAAATCTGTTTCGAATGAAATGATTTTTCGGAGTCATTTTTCCGAGGGGGGTTACTGTGAATTTTTGAGAAAAAAAAATTTCAAGCTAAAAGGAAACCATTAGGTGCATTTTATAGAGAATCAGATTTGGAATAAGAAAAAGTCAACCGTAACCGCGTAACTGGTACCCGTGAGAAAAAAATCGAAAAAATCTGTTTCGAATGAAATGATTTTTCGGAGTCATTTTTCCAAGGGGGGTTACTGTGAATTTTTGAGAAAAAAAAATTTCAAGCTAAAAGGAAACCATTAGGTGCATTTTATAGAGAATCAGATTTCGAATAAGAAAAAGTCAACCGTAACCGCGTAACTGGTACCCGTGAGAAAAAAATCGAAAAAATCTGTTTCGAATGAAATGATTTTTCGGAGTCATTTTTCCAAGGGGGGTTACTGTGAATTTTTGAGAAAAAAAAATTTCAAGCTAAAAGGAAACCATTAGGTGCATTTTATAGAGAATCAGATTTGGAATAAGAAAAAGTCAACCGTAACCGCGTAACTGGTACCCGTGAGAAAAAAATCGAAAAAATCTGTTTCGAATGAAATGATTTTTCGGAGTCATTTTTCCAAGGGGGGTTACTGTGAATTTTTGAGAAAAAAAAATTTCAAGCTAAAAGGAAACCATTAGGTGCATTTTATAGAGAATCAGATTTCGAATAAGAAAAAGTCAACCGTAACCGCGTAACTGGTACCCGTGAGAAAAAAATCGAAAAAATCTGTTTCGAATGAAATGATTTTTCGGAGTCATTTTTCCAAGGGGGGTTACTGTGAATTTTTGAGAAAAAAAAATTTCAAGCTAAAAGGAAACCATTAGGTGCATTTTATAGAGAATCAGATTTCGAATAAGAAAAAGTCAACCGTAACCGCGTAACTGGTACCCGTGAGAAAAAAATCGAAAAAATCTGTTTCGAATGAAATGATTTTTCGGAGTCATTTTTCCAAGGGGGGTTACTGTGAATTTTTGAGAAAAAAAAATTTCAAGCTAAAAGGAAACCATTAGGTGCATTTTATAGAGAATCAGATTTCGAATAAGAAAAAGTCAACCGTAACCGCGTAACTGGTACCCGTGAGAAAAAAATCGAAAAAATCTGTTTCGAATGCCATGATTTTTCGGAGTCATTTTTCCAAGGGGGGGTACTGTAGATTTTTGAGAAAAAAAAATTTCAAGCTAAAAGGAAACCATTAGGTGCATTTTATAGAGAATTAGATTTCGAATAAGAAAAAGTCAACCGTAACCGCGTAACTGGTACCCGTGAGAAAAAAATCGAAAAAATCTGTTTCGAATGAAAAGATTTTTCGGAGTCATTTTTCCAAGGGGGGTTACTGTGAATTTTTGAGAAAACAAAATTTCAAGCTAAAAGGAAACCATTAGGTGCATTTTATAGAGAATCAGATTTCGAATAAGAAAAAGTCAACCGTAACCGCGTAACTGGTACCCGTGAGAAAAAAATCGAAAAAATCTGTTTCGAATGAAATGATTTTTCGGAGTCATTTTTCCAAGGGGGGGTACTGTAGATTTTTAAAAAAAAAAATTTCAAGCTAAAAGGAAACCATTAGGTGCATTTTATAGAGAATCAGATTTCGAATAAGAAAAAGTCAACCGTAACCACGTAACTGGTACCCGTGAGAAAAAAATCGAAAAAATCTGATTCGAATGCCATGATTTTTCGGAGTCATTTTTCCAAGGGGGGTTACTGTGAATTTTTGAGAAAACAAAATTTCAAGCTAAAAGGAAACCATTAGGTGCATTTTATAGAGAATCAGATTTCGAATAAGAAAAAGTCAACCGTAACCGCGTAACTGGTACCCGTGAGAAAAAAATCGAAAAAATCTGATTCGAATGCCATGATTTTTCGGAGTCATTTTTCCAAGGGGGGGTACTGTAGATTTTTTAAAAAAAAAAATTTCAAGCTAAAAGGAAACCATTAGGTGCATTTTATAGAGAATCAGATTTCGAATAAGAAAAAGTCAACCGTAACCACGTAACTGGTACCCGTGAGAAAAAAATCGAAAAAATCTGTTTCGAATGCCATGATTTTTCGGAGTCATTTTTCCAAGGGGGGTTACTGTGAATTTTTGAGAAAAAAAAATTTCAAGCTAAAAGGAAACCATTAGGTGCATTTTATAGAGAATCAGATTTCGAATAAGAAAAAGTCAACCGTAACCGCGTAACTGGTACCCGTGAGAAAAAAATCGAAAAAATCTGTTTCGAATGAAATGATTTTTCGGAGTCATTTTTCCAAGGGGGGTTACTGTGAATTTTTGAGAAAAAAAAATTTCAAGCTAAAAGGAAACCATTAGGTGCATTTTATAGAGAATCAGATTTCGAATAAGAAAAAGTCAACCGTAACCACGTAACTGGTACCCGTGAGAAAAAAATCGAAAAAATCTGTTTCGAATGCCATGATTTTTCGGAGTCATTTTTCCAAGGGGGGTTACTGTGAATTTTTGAGAAAAAAAAATTTCAAGCTAAAAGGAAACCATTAGGTGCATTTTATAGAGAATCAGATTTCGAATAAGAAAAAGTCAACCGTAACCGCGTAACTGGTACCCGTGAGAAAAAAATCGAAAAAATCTGTTTCGAATGAAAAGATTTTTCGGAGTCATTTTTCCAAGGGGGGTTACTGTGAATTTTTGAGAAAACAAAATTTCAAGCTAAAAGGAAACCATTAGGTGCATTTTATAGAGAATCAGATTTCGAATAAGAAAAAGTCAACCGTAACCGCGTAACTGGTAACAGTGAGAAAAAAATCGAAAAAATCTGATTCGAATGCCATGATTTTTCGGAGTCATTTTTCCAAGGGGGGGTACTGTAGATTTTTTAAAAAAAAAATTTCAAGCTAAAAGGAAACCATTAGGTGCATTTTATAGAGAATCAGATTTCGAATAAGAAAAAGTCAACCGTAACCGCGTAACTGGTACCCGTGTGAGAAAAATCGAAAAAATCTGTTTCGAATGAAATGATTTTTCGGAGTCATTTTTCCGAGGGGGGTTACTGTGAATTTTTGAGAAAAAAAAATTTCAAGCTAAAAGGAAACCATTAGGTGCATTTTATAGAGAATCAGATTTGGAATAAGAAAAAGTCAACCGTAACCGCGTAACTGGTACCCGTGAGAAAAAAATCGAAAAAATCTGTTTCGAATGAAATGATTTTTCGGAGTCATTTTTCCAAGGGGGGTTACTGTGAATTTTTGAGAAAAAAAAATTTCAAGCTAAAAGGAAACCATTAGGTGCATTTTATAGAGAATCAGATTTCGAATAAGAAAAAGTCAACCGTAACCGCGTAACTGGTACCCGTGAGAAAAAAATCGAAAAAATCTGTTTCGAATGAAATGATTTTTCGGAGTCATTTTTCCAAGGGGGGTTACTGTGAATTTTTGAGAAAAAAAAATTTCAAGCTAAAAGGAAACCATTAGGTGCATTTTATAGAGAATCAGATTTCGAATAAGAAAAAGTCAACCGTAACCGCGTAACTGGTACCCGTGAGAAAAAAATCGAAAAAATCTGTTTCGAATGAAATGATTTTTCGGAGTCATTTTTCCAAGGGGGGTTACTGTGAATTTTTGAGAAAAAAAAATTTCAAGCTAAAAGGAAACCATTAGGTGCATTTTATAGAGAATCAGATTTCGAATAAGAAAAAGTCAACCGTAACCGCGTAACTGGTACCCGTGAGAAAAAAATCGAAAAAATCTGTTTCGAATGAAATGATTTTTCGGAGTCATTTTTCCAAGGGGGGTTACTGTGAATTTTTGAGAAAAAAAAATTTCAAGCTAAAAGGAAACCATTAGGTGCATTTTATAGAGAATCAGATTTCGAATAAGAAAAAGTCAACCGTAACCGCGTAACTGGTACCCGTGAGAAAAAAATCGAAAAAATCTGTTTCGAATGAAATGATTTTTCGGAGTCATTTTTCCAAGGGGGGTTACTGTGAATTTTTGAGAAAAAAAAATTTCAAGCTAAAAGGAAACCATTAGGTGCATTTTATAGAGAATCAGATTTCGAATAAGAAAAAGTCAACCGTAACCGCGTAACTGGTACCCGTGAGAAAAAAATCGAAAAAATCTGTTTCGAATGCCATGATTTTTCGGAGTCATTTTTCCAAGGGGGGGTACTGTAGATTTTTGAGAAAAAAAAATTTCAAGCTAAAAGGAAACCATTAGGTGCATTTCATAGAGAATTAGATTTCGAATAAGAAAAAGTCAACCGTAACCGCGTAACTGGTACCCGTGAGAAAAAAATCGAAAAAATCTGTTTCGAATGAAAAGATTTTTCGGAGTCATTTTTCCAAGGGGGGTTACTGTGAATTTTTGAGAAAAAAAAATTTCAAGCTAAAAGGAAACCATTAGGTGCATTTTATAGAGAATCAGATTTGGAATAAGAAAAAGTCAACCGTAACCGCGTAACTGGTACCCGTGAGAAAAAAATCGAAAAAATCTGTTTCGAATGAAATGATTTTTCGGAGTCATTTTTCCAAGGGGGGTTACTGTGAATTTTTGAGAAAAAAAAATTTCAAGCTAAAAGGAAACCATTAGGTGCATTTTATAGAGAATCAGATTTCGAATAAGAAAAAGTCAACCGTAACCGCGTAACTGGTACCCGTGAGAAAAAAATCGAAAAAATCTGTTTCGAATGAAATGATTTTTCGGAGTCATTTTTCCAAGGGGGGTTACTGTGAATTTTTGAGAAAAAAAAATTTCAAGCTAAAAGGAAACCATTAGGTGCATTTTATAGAGAATCAGATTTCGAATAAGAAAAAGTCAACCGTAACCGCGTAACTGGTACCCGTGAGAAAAAAATCGAAAAAATCTGTTTCGAATGAAATGATTTTTCGGAGTCATTTTTCCAAGGGGGGTTACTGTGAATTTTTGAGAAAAAAAAATTTCAAGCTAAAAGGAAACCATTAGGTGCATTTTATAGAGAATCAGATTTCGAATAAGAAAAAGTCAACCGTAACCGCGTAACTGGTACCCGTGAGAAAAAAATCGAAAAAATCTGTTTCGAATGCCATGATTTTTCGGAGTCATTTTTCCAAGGGGGGGTACTGTAGATTTTTGAGAAAAAAAAATTTCAAGCTAAAAGGAAACCATTAGGTGCATTTTATAGAGAATTAGATTTCGAATAAGAAAAAGTCAACCGTAACCGCGTAACTGGTACCCGTGAGAAAAAAATCGAAAAAATCTGTTTCGAATGAAAAGATTTTTCGGAGTCATTTTTCCAAGGGGGGTTACTGTGAATTTTTGAGAAAACAAAATTTCAAGCTAAAAGGAAACCATTAGGTGCATTTTATAGAGAATCAGATTTCGAATAAGAAAAAGTCAACCGTAACCGCGTAACTGGTACCCGTGAGAAAAAAATCGAAAAAATCTGTTTCGAATGAAATGATTTTTCGGAGTCATTTTTCCAAGGGGGGGTACTGTAGATTTTTAAAAAAAAAAATTTCAAGCTAAAAGGAAACCATTAGGTGCATTTTATAGAGAATCAGATTTCGAATAAGAAAAAGTCAACCGTAACCACGTAACTGGTACCCGTGAGAAAAAAATCGAAAAAATCTGTTTCGAATGCCATGATTTTTCGGAGTCATTTTTCCAAGGGGGGGTACTGTAGATTTTTGAGAAAAAAAAATTTCAAGCTAAAAGGAAACCATTAGGTGCATTTTATAGAGAGTCAGATTTCGAATAAGAAAAAGTCAACCGTAACCGCGTAACTGGTATCCGTGAGAAAAAAATCGAAAAAATCTGATTCGAATGCCATGATTTTTCGGAGTCATTTTTCCAAGGGGGGTTACTGTGAATTTTTGAGAAAACAAAATTTCAAGCTAAAAGGAAACCATTAGGTGCATTTTATAGAGAATCAGATTTCGAATAAGAAAAAGTCAACCGTAACCGCGTAACTGGTACCCGTGAGAAAAAAATCGAAAAAATCTGATTCGAATGCCATGATTTTTCGGAGTCATTTTTCCAAGGGGGGGTACTGTAGATTTTTTAAAAAAAAAAATTTCAAGCTAAAAGGAAACCATTAGGTGCATTTTATAGAGAATCAGATTTCGAATAAGAAAAAGTCAACCGTAACCACGTAACTGGTACCCGTGAGAAAAAAATCGAAAAAATCTGTTTCGAATGCCATGATTTTTCGGAGTCATTTTTCCAAGGGGGGTTACTGTGAATTTTTGAGAAAAAAAAATTTCAAGCTAAAAGGAAACCATTAGGTGCATTTTATAGAGAATCAGATTTCGAATAAGAAAAAGTCAACCGTAACCGCGTAACTGGTACCCGTGAGAAAAAAATCGAAAAAATCTGTTTCGAATGAAATGATTTTTCGGAGTCATTTTTCCAAGGGGGGTTACTGTGAATTTTTGAGAAAAAAAAATTTCAAGCTAAAAGGAAACCATTAGGTGCATTTTATAGAGAATCAGATTTCGAATAAGAAAAAGTCAACCGTAACCACGTAACTGGTACCCGTGAGAAAAAAATCGAAAAAATCTGTTTCGAATGCCATGATTTTTCGGAGTCATTTTTCCAAGGGGGGTTACTGTGAATTTTTGAGAAAAAAAAATTTCAAGCTAAAAGGAAACCATTAGGTGCATTTTATAGAGAATCAGATTTCGAATAAGAAAAAGTCAACCGTAACCGCGTAACTGGTACCCGTGAGAAAAAAATCGAAAAAATCTGTTTCGAATGAAAAGATTTTTCGGAGTCATTTTTCCAAGGGGGGTTACTGTGAATTTTTGAGAAAACAAAATTTCAAGCTAAAAGGAAACCATTAGGTGCATTTTATAGAGAATCAGATTTCGAATAAGAAAAAGTCAACCGTAACCGCGTAACTGGTAACCGTGAGAAAAAAATCGAAAAAATCTGATTCGAATGCCATGATTTTTCGGAGTCATTTTTCCAAGGGGGGGTACTGTAGATTTTTTAAAAAAAAAATTTCAAGCTAAAAGGAAACCATTAGGTGCATTTTATAGAGAATCAGATTTCGAATAAGAAAAAGTCAACCGTAACCGCGTAACTGGTACCCGTGTGAGAAAAATCGAAAAAATCTGTTTCGAATGAAATGATTTTTCGGAGTCATTTTTCCGAGGGGGGTTACTGTGAATTTTTGAGAAAAAAAAATTTCAAGCTAAAAGGAAACCATTAGGTGCATTTTATAGAGAATCAGATTTGGAATAAGAAAAAGTCAACCGTAACCGCGTAACTGGTACCCGTGAGAAAAAAATCGAAAAAATCTGTTTCGAATGAAATGATTTTTCGGAGTCATTTTTCCAAGGGGGGTTACTGTGAATTTTTGAGAAAAAAAAATTTCAAGCTAAAAGGAAACCATTAGGTGCATTTTATAGAGAATCAGATTTCGAATAAGAAAAAGTCAACCGTAACCGCGTAACTGGTACCCGTGAGAAAAAAATCGAAAAAATCTGTTTCGAATGAAATGATTTTTCGGAGTCATTTTTCCAAGGGGGGTTACTGTGAATTTTTGAGAAAAAAAAATTTCAAGCTAAAAGGAAACCATTAGGTGCATTTTATAGAGAATCAGATTTCGAATAAGAAAAAGTCAACCGTAACCGCGTAACTGGTACCCGTGAGAAAAAAATCGAAAAAATCTGTTTCGAATGAAATGATTTTTCGGAGTCATTTTTCCAAGGGGGGTTACTGTGAATTTTTGAGAAAAAAAAATTTCAAGCTAAAAGGAAACCATTAGGTGCATTTTATAGAGAATCAGATTTCGAATAAGAAAAAGTCAACCGTAACCGCGTAACTGGTACCCGTGAGAAAAAAATCGAAAAAATCTGTTTCGAATGAAATGATTTTTCGGAGTCATTTTTCCAAGGGGGGTTACTGTGAATTTTTGAGAAAAAAAAATTTCAAGCTAAAAGGAAACCATTAGGTGCATTTTATAGAGAATCAGATTTCGAATAAGAAAAAGTCAACCGTAACCGCGTAACTGGTACCCGTGAGAAAAAAATCGAAAAAATCTGTTTCGAATGAAATGATTTTTCGGAGTCATTTTTCCAAGGGGGGTTACTGTGAATTTTTGAGAAAAAAAAATTTCAAGCTAAAAGGAAACCATTAGGTGCATTTTATAGAGAATCAGATTTCGAATAAGAAAAAGTCAACCGTAACCGCGTAACTGGTACCCGTGAGAAAAAAATCGAAAAAATCTGTTTCGAATGCCATGATTTTTCGGAGTCATTTTTCCAAGGGGGGGTACTGTAGATTTTTGAGAAAAAAAAATTTCAAGCTAAAAGGAAACCATTAGGTGCATTTTATAGAGAATTAGATTTCGAATAAGAAAAAGTCAACCGTAACCGCGTAACTGGTACCCGTGAGAAAAAAATCGAAAAAATCTGTTTCGAATGAAAAGATTTTTCGGAGTCATTTTTCCAAGGGGGGTTACTGTGAATTTTTGAGAAAACAAAATTTCAAGCTAAAAGGAAACCATTAGGTGCATTTTATAGAGAATCAGATTTCGAATAAGAAAAAGTCAACCGTAACCGCGTAACTGGTACCCGTGAGAAAAAAATCGAAAAAATCTGTTTCGAATGAAATGATTTTTCGGAGTCATTTTTCCAAGGGGGGTTACTGTGAATTTTTGAGAAAAAAAAATTTCAAGCTAAAAGGAAACCATTAGGTGCATTTTATAGAGAATCAGATTTCGAATAAGAAAAAGTCAACCGTAACCGCGTAACTGGTACCCGTGAGAAAAAAATCGAAAAAATCTGTTTCGAATGCCATGATTTTTCGGAGTCATTTTTCCAAGGGGGGGTACTGTAGATTTTTGAGAAAAAAAAATTTCAAGCTAAAAGGAAACCATTAGGTGCATTTTATAGAGAATTAGATTTCGAATAAGAAAAAGTCAACCGTAACCGCGTAACTGGTACCCGTGAGAAAAAAATCGAAAAAATCTGTTTCGAATGAAATGATTTTTCGGAGTCATTTTTCCAAGGGGGGTTACTGTGAATTTTTGAGAAAACAAAATTTCAAGCTAAAAGGAAACCATTAGGTGCATTTTATAGAGAATCAGATTTCGAATAAGAAAAAGTCAACCGTAACCGCGTAACTGGTAACCGTGAGAAAAAAATCGAAAAAATCTGATTCGAATGCCATGATTTTTCGGAGTCATTTTTCCAAGGGGGGGTACTGTAGATTTTTTAAAAAAAAAATTTCAAGCTAAAAGGAAACCATTAGGTGCATTTTATAGAGAATCAGATTTCGAATAAGAAAAAGTCAACCGTAACCGCGTAACTGGTACCCGTGTGAGAAAAATCGAAAAAATCTGTTTCGAATGAAATGATTTTTCGGAGTCATTTTTCCGAGGGGGGTTACTGTGAATTTTTGAGAAAAAAAAATTTCAAGCTAAAAGGAAACCATTAGGTGCATTTTATAGAGAATCAGATTTGGAATAAGAAAAAGTCAACCGTAACCGCGTAACTGGTACCCGTGAGAAAAAAATCGAAAAAATCTGTTTCGAATGAAATGATTTTTCGGAGTCATTTTTCCAAGGGGGGTTACTGTGAATTTTTGAGAAAAAAAAATTTCAAGCTAAAAGGAAACCATTAGGTGCATTTTATAGAGAATCAGATTTCGAATAAGAAAAAGTCAACCGTAACCGCGTAACTGGTACCCGTGAGAAAAAAATCGAAAAAATCTGTTTCGAATGAAATGATTTTTCGGAGTCATTTTTCCAAGGGGGGTTACTGTGAATTTTTGAGAAAAAAAAATTTCAAGCTAAAAGGAAACCATTAGGTGCATTTTATAGAGAATCAGATTTCGAATAAGAAAAAGTCAACCGTAACCGCGTAACTGGTACCCGTGAGAAAAAAATCGAAAAAATCTGTTTCGAATGAAATGATTTTTCGGAGTCATTTTTCCAAGGGGGGTTACTGTGAATTTTTGAGAAAAAAAAATTTCAAGCTAAAAGGAAACCATTAGGTGCATTTTATAGAGAATCAGATTTCGAATAAGAAAAAGTCAACCGTAACCGCGTAACTGGTACCCGTGAGAAAAAAATCGAAAAAATCTGTTTCGAATGAAATGATTTTTCGGAGTCATTTTTCCAAGGGGGGTTACTGTGAATTTTTGAGAAAAAAAAATTTCAAGCTAAAAGGAAACCATTAGGTGCATTTTATAGAGAATCAGATTTCGAATAAGAAAAAGTCAACCGTAACCGCGTAACTGGTACCCGTGAGAAAAAAATCGAAAAAATCTGTTTCGAATGAAATGATTTTTCGGAGTCATTTTTCCAAGGGGGGTTACTGTGAATTTTTGAGAAAAAAAAATTTCAAGCTAAAAGGAAACCATTAGGTGCATTTTATAGAGAATCAGATTTCGAATAAGAAAAAGTCAACCGTAACCGCGTAACTGGTACCCGTGAGAAAAAAATCGAAAAAATCTGTTTCGAATGCCATGATTTTTCGGAGTCATTTTTCCAAGGGGGGGTACTGTAGATTTTTGAGAAAAAAAAATTTCAAGCTAAAAGGAAACCATTAGGTGCATTTTATAGAGAATTAGATTTCGAATAAGAAAAAGTCAACCGTAACCGCGTAACTGGTACCCGTGAGAAAAAAATCGAAAAAATCTGTTTCGAATGAAAAGATTTTTCGGAGTCATTTTTCCAAGGGGGGTTACTGTGAATTTTTGAGAAAACAAAATTTCAAGCTAAAAGGAAACCATTAGGTGCATTTTATAGAGAATCAGATTTCGAATAAGAAAAAGTCAACCGTAACCGCGTAACTGGTACCCGTGAGAAAAAAATCGAAAAAATCTGTTTCGAATGAAATGATTTTTCGGAGTCATTTTTCCAAGGGGGGTTACTGTGAATTTTTGAGAAAAAAAAATTTCAAGCTAAAAGGAAACCATTAGGTGCATTTTATAGAGAATCAGATTTCGAATAAGAAAAAGTCAACCGTAACCGCGTAACTGGTACCCGTGAGAAAAAAATCGAAAAAATCTGTTTCGAATGAAATGATTTTTCGGAGTCATTTTTCCAAGGGGGGTTACTGTGAATTTTTGAGAAAAAAAAATTTCAAGCTAAAAGGAAACCATTAGGTGCATTTTATAGAGAATCAGATTTCGAATAAGAAAAAGTCAACCGTAACCGCGTAACTGGTACCCGTGAGAAAAAAATCGAAAAAATCTGTTTCGAATGCCATGATTTTTCGGAGTCATTTTTCCAAGGGGGGGTACTGTAGATTTTTGAGAAAAAAAAATTTCAAGCTAAAAGGAAACCATTAGGTGCATTTTATAGAGAATTAGATTTCGAATAAGAAAAAGTCAACCGTAACCGCGTAACTGGTACCCGTGAGAAAAAAATCGAAAAAATCTGTTTCGAATGAAAAGATTTTTCGGAGTCATTTTTCCAAGGGGGGTTACTGTGAATTTTTAAGAAAACAAAATTTCAAGCTAAAAGGAAACCATTAGGTGCATTTTATAGAGAATCAGATTTCGAATAAGAAAAAGTCAACCGTAACCGCGTAACTGGTACCCGTGAGAAAAAAATCGAAAAAATCTGATTCGAATGCCATGATTTTTCGGAGTCATTTTTCCAAGGGGGGGGTACTGTAGATTTTTTAAAAAAAAAAATTTCAAGCTAAAAGGAAACCATTAGGTGCATTTTATAGAGAATCAGATTTCGAATAAGAAAAAGTCAACCGTAACCGCGTAACTGGTACCCGTGAGAAAAAAATCGAAAAAATCTGATTCGAATGCCATGATTTTTCGGAGTCATTTTTCCAAGGGGGGTTACTGTGAATTTTTGAGAAAAAAAAATTTCAAGCTAAAAGGAAACCATTAGGTGCATTTTATAGAGAATCAGATTTCGAATAAGAAAAAGTCAACCGTAACCGCGTAACTGGTACCCGTGAGAAAAAAATCTGATTCGAATGCCATGATTTTTCGGAGTCATTTTTCCAAGGGGGGTTACTGTGAATTTTTGAGAAAACAAAATTTCAAGCTAAAAGGAAACCATTAGGTGCATTTTATAGAGAATCAGATTTCGAATAAGAAAAAGTCAACCGTAACCGCGTAACTGGTACCCGTGAGAAAAAAATCGAAAAAATCTGATTCGAATGCCATGATTTTTCGGAGTCATTTTTCCAAGGGGGGGTACTGTAGATTTTTGAGAAAAAAAAATTTAGAGCTAAAAGGAAACCATTAGGTGCATTTTATAGAGAATCAGATTTCGAATAAGAAAAAGTCAACCGTAACCGCGTAACTGGTACCCGTGAGAAAAAAATCGAAAAAATCTGATTCGAATGCCATGATTTTTTGGAGTCATTTTTCCAAGGGGGGGTACTGTAGATTTTTGAGAAAAAAAAATTTCAAGCTAAAAGGAAACCATTAGGTGCATTTTATAGAGAATCAGATTTCGAATAAGAAAAAGTCAACCGTAACCGCGTAACTGGTACCCGTGAGAAAAAAATCGAAAAAATCTGTTTCGAATGCCATGATTTTTCGGAGTCATTTTTCCAAGGGGGGGTACTGTAGATTTTTGAGAAAAAAAAATTTCAAGCTAAAAGGAAACCATTAGGTGCATTTTATAGAGAATCAGATTTCGAATAAGAAAAAGTCAACCGTAACCACGTAACTGGTACCCGTGAGAAAAAAATCGAAAAAATCTGTTTCGAATGCCATGATTTTTCGGAGTCATTTTTCCAAGGGGGGGTACTGTAGATTTTTGAGAAAAAAAAATTTCAAGCTAAAAGGAAACCATTAGGTGCATTTTATAGAGAGTCAGATTTCGAATAAGAAAAAGTCAACCGTAACCGCGTAACTGGTACCCGTGAGAAAAAAATCGAAAAAATCTGATTCGAATGCCATGATTTTTCGGAGTCATTTTTCCAAGGGGGGGTACTGTAGATTTTTGAGAAAAAAAAATTTCAAGCTAAAAGAAAACCATTAGGTGCATTTTATAGAGAATCAGATTTCGAATAAGAAAAAGTCAACCGTAACCACGTAACTGGTACCCGTGAGAAAAAAATCGAAAAAATCTGTTTCGAATGCCATGATTTTTCGGAGTCATTTTTCCAAGGGGGGGTACTGTAGATTTTTGAGAAAAAAAAATTTCAAGCTAAAAGGAAACCATTAGGTGCATTTTATAGAGAGTCAGATTTCGAATAAGAGAAAGTCAACCGTAACCGCGTAACTGGTACCCGTGAGAAAAAAATCTGATTCGAATGCCATGATTTTTCGGAGTCATTTTTCCAAGGGGGGTTACTGTGAATTTTTGAGAAAACAAAATTTCAAGCTAAAAGGAAACCATTAGGTGCATTTTATAGAGAATCAGATTTCGAATAAGAAAAAGTCAACCGTAACCGCGTAACTGGTACCCGTGAGAAAAAAATCGAAAAAATCTGTTTCGAATGCCATGATTTTTCGGAGTCATTTTTCCAAGGGGGGGTACTGTAGATTTTTGAGAAAAAAAAATTTCAAGCTAAAAGGAAACCATTAGGTGCATTTTATAGAGAGTCAGATTTCGAATAAGAGAAAGTCAACCGTAACCGCGTAACTGGTACCCGTGAGAAAAAAATCTGATTCGAATGCCATGATTTTTCGGAGTCATTTTTCCAAGGGGGGTTACTGTGAATTTTTGAGAAAACAAAATTTCAAGCTAAAAGGAAACCATTAGGTGCATTTTATAGAGAATCAGATTTCGAATAAGAAAAAGTCAACCGTAACCACGTAACTGGTACCCGTGAGAAAAAAATCGAAAAAATCTGTTTCGAATGCCATGATTTTTCGGAGTCATTTTTCCAAGGGGGGTTACTGTGAATTTTTGAGAAAACAAAATTTCAAGCTAAAAGGAAACCATTAGGTGCATTTTATAGAGAGTCAGATTTCGAATAAGAAAAAGTCAACCGTAACCGCGTAACTGGTATCCGTGAGAAAAAAATCGAAAAAATCTGTTTCGAATGCCATGATTTTTCGGAGTCATTTTTCCAAGGGGGGGTACTGTAGATTTTTGAGAAAAAAAAATTTCAAGCTAAAAGGAAACCATTAGGTGCATTTTATAGAGAATCAGATTTCGAATAAGAAAAAGTCAACCGTAACCGCGTAACTGGTACCCGTGAGAAAAAAATCGAAAAAATCTGATTCGAATGCCATGATTTTTTGGAGTCATTTTTCCAAGGGGGGGTACTGTAGATTTTTGAGAAAAAAAAATTTCAAGCTAAAAGGAAACCATTAGGTGCATTTTATAGAGAATCAGATTTCGAATAAGAAAAAGTCAACCGTAACCGCGTAACTGGTACCCGTGAGAAAAAAATCGAAAAAAATCTGTTTCGAATGCCATGATTTTTCGGAGTCATTTTTCCAAGGGGGGGTACTGTAGATTTTTGAGAAAAAAAAATTTCAAGCTAAAAGGAAACCATTAGGTGCATTTTATAGAGAATTAGATTTCGAATAAGAAAAAGTCAACCGTAACCACGTAACTGGTACCCGTGAGAAAAAAATCGAAAAAATCTGTTTCGAATGAAAAGATTTTTCGGAGTCATTTTTCCAAGGGGGGTTACTGTAGATTTTTGAGAAAAAAAAATTTCAAGCTAAAAGGAAACCATTAGGTGCATTTTATAGAGAGTCAGATTTCGAATAAGAGAAAGTCAACCGTAACCGCGTAACTGGTACCCGTGAGAAAAAAATCTGATTCGAATGCCATGATTTTTCGGAGTCATTTTTCCAAGGGGGGTTACTGTGAATTTTTGAGAAAACAAAATTTCAAGCTAAAAGGAAACCATTAGGTGCATTTTATAGAGAATCAGATTTCGAATAAGAAAAAGTCAACCGTAACCGCGTAACTGGTACCCGTGAGAAAAAAATCGAAAAAATCTGTTTCGAATGCCATGATTTTTCGGAGTCATTTTTCCAAGGGGGGGTACTGTAGATTTTTGAGAAAAAAAAATTTCAAGCTAAAAGGAAACCATTAGGTGCATTTTATAGAGAGTCAGATTTCGAATAAGAGAAAGTCAACCGTAACCGCGTAACTGGTACCCGTGAGAAAAAAATCTGATTCGAATGCCATGATTTTTCGGAGTCATTTTTCCAAGGGGGGTTACTGTGAATTTTTGAGAAAACAAAATTTCAAGCTAAAAGGAAACCATTAGGTGCATTTTATAGAGAATCAGATTTCGAATAAGAAAAAGTCAACCGTAACCACGTAACTGGTACCCGTGAGAAAAAAATCGAAAAAATCTGTTTCGAATGCCATGATTTTTCGGAGTCATTTTTCCAAGGGGGGTTACTGTGAATTTTTGAGAAAAAAAAATTTCAAGCTAAAAGGAAACCATTAGGTGCATTTTATAGAGAATCAGATTTCGAATAAGAAAAAGTCAACCGTAACCGCGTAACTGGTACCCGTGAGAAAAAAATCGAAAAAATCTGTTTCGAATGAAATGATTTTTCGGAGTCATTTTTCCAAGGGGGGTTACTGTGAATTTTTGAGAAAAAAAAATTTCAAGCTAAAAGGAAACCATTAGGTGCATTTTATAGAGAATCAGATTTCGAATAAGAAAAAGTCAACCGTAACCGCGTAACTGGTACCCGTGAGAAAAAAATCGAAAAAATCTGATTCGAATGCCATGATTTTTCGGAGTCATTTTTCCAAGGGGGGGGTACTGTAGATTTTTTTAAAAAAAAAATTTCAAGCTAAAAGGAAACCATTAGGTGCATTTTATAGAGAATCAGATTTCGAATAAGAAAAAGTCAACCGTAACCGCGTAACTGGTACCCGTGAGAAAAAAATCGAAAAAATCTGATTCGAATGCCATGATTTTTCGGAGTCATTTTTCCAAGGGGGGTTACTGTGAATTTTTGAGAAAAAAAAATTTCAAGCTAAAAGGAAACCATTAGGTGCATTTTATAGAGAATCAGATTTCGAATAAGAAAAAGTCAACCGTAACCGCGTAACTGGTACCCGTGAGAAAAAAATCGAAAAAATCTGTTTCGAATGAAATGATTTTTCGGAGTCATTTTTCCAAGGGGGGGTTACTGTGAATTTTTGAGAAAAAAAAATTTCAAGCTAAAAGGAAACCATTAGGTGCATTTTATAGAGAATCAGATTTCGAATAAGAAAAAGTCAACCGTAACCGCGTAACTGGTACCCGTGAGAAAAAAATCGAAAAAATCTGATTCGAATGCCATGATTTTTCGGAGTCATTTTTCCAAGGGGGGGTACTGTAGATTTTTTAAAAAAAAAAATTTCAAGCTAAAAGGAAACCATTAGGTGCATTTTATAGAGAATCAGATTTCGAATAAGAAAAAGTCAACCGTAACCACGTAACTGGTACCCGTGAGAAAAAAATCGAAAAAATCTGTTTCGAATGCCATGATTTTTCGGAGTCATTTTTCCAAGGGGGGGTACTGTAGATTTTTGAGAAAAAAAAATTTCAAGCTAAAAGGAAACCATTAGGTGCATTTTATAGAGAGTCAGATTTCGAATAAGAAAAAGTCAACCGTAACCGCGTAACTGGTACCCGTGAGAAAAAAATCTGATTCGAATGCCATGATTTTTCGGAGTCATTTTTCCAAGGGGGGTTACTGTGAATTTTTGAGAAAACAAAATTTCAAGCTAAAAGGAAACCATTAGGTGCATTTTATAGAGAATCAGATTTCGAATAAGAAAAAGTCAACCGTAACCGCGTAACTGGTACCCGTGAGAAAAAAATCGAAAAAATCTGATTCGAATGCCATGATTTTTCGGAGTCATTTTTCCAAGGGGGGGTACTGTAGATTTTTGAGAAAAAAAAATTTAGAGCTAAAAGGAAACCATTAGGTGCATTTTATAGAGAATCAGATTTCGAATAAGAAAAAGTCAACCGTAACCGCGTAACTGGTACCCGTGAGAAAAAAATCGAAAAAATCTGATTCGAATGCCATGATTTTTTGGAGTCATTTTTCCAAGGGGGGGTACTGTAGATTTTTGAGAAAAAAAAATTTCAAGCTAAAAGGAAACCATTAGGTGCATTTTATAGAGAATCAGATTTCGAATAAGAAAAAGTCAACCGTAACCGCGTAACTGGTACCCGTGAGAAAAAAATCGAAAAAATCTGTTTCGAATGCCATGATTTTTCGGAGTCATTTTTCCAAGGGGGGGTACTGTAGATTTTTGAGAAAAAAAAATTTCAAGCTAAAAGGAAACCATTAGGTGCATTTTATAGAGAATCAGATTTCGAATAAGAAAAAGTCAACCGTAACCACGTAACTGGTACCCGTGAGAAAAAAATCGAAAAAATCTGTTTCGAATGCCATGATTTTTCGGAGTCATTTTTCCAAGGGGGGGTACTGTAGATTTTTGAGAAAAAAAAATTTCAAGCTAAAAGGAAACCATTAGGTGCATTTTATAGAGAATCAGATTTCGAATAAGAAAAAGTCAACCGTAACCACGTAACTGGTACCCGTGAGAAAAAAATCGAAAAAATCTGTTTCGAATGCCATGATTTTTCGGAGTCATTTTTCCAAGGGGGGGTACTGTAGATTTTTGAGAAAAAAAAATTTCAAGCTAAAAGGAAACCATTAGGTGCATTTTATAGAGAGTCAGATTTCGAATAAGAAAAAGTCAACCGTAACCACGTAACTGGTACCCGTGAGAAAAAAATCGAAAAAATCTGTTTCGAATGCCATGATTTTTCGGAGTCATTTTTCCAAGGGGGGGTACTGTAGATTTTTGAGAAAAAAAAATTTCAAGCTAAAAGGAAACCATTAGGTGCATTTTATAGAGAGTCAGATTTCGAATAAGAAAAAGTCAACCGTAACCGCGTAACTGGTACCCGTGAGAAAAAAATCTGATTCGAATGCCATGATTTTTCGGAGTCATTTTTCCAAGGGGGGTTACTGTGAATTTTTGAGAAAACAAAATTTCAAGCTAAAAGGAAACCATTAGGTGCATTTTATAGAGAATCAGATTTCGAATAAGAAAAAGTCAACCGTAACCGCGTAACTGGTACCCGTGAGAAAAAAATCGAAAAAATCTGATTCGAATGCCATGATTTTTCGGAGTCATTTTTCCAAGGGGGGGTACTGTAGATTTTTGAGAAAAAAAAATTTAGAGCTAAAAGGAAACCATTAGGTGCATTTTATAGAGAATCAGATTTCGAATAAGAAAAAGTCAACCGTAACCGCGTAACTGGTACCCGTGAGAAAAAAATCGAAAAAATCTGATTCGAATGCCATGATTTTTTGGAGTCATTTTTCCAAGGGGGGGTACTGTAGATTTTTGAGAAAAAAAAATTTCAAGCTAAAAGGAAACCATTAGGTGCATTTTATAGAGAATCAGATTTCGAATAAGAAAAAGTCAACCGTAACCGCGTAACTGGTACCCGTGAGAAAAAAATCGAAAAAATCTGTTTCGAATGCCATGATTTTTCGGAGTCATTTTTCCAAGGGGGGGTACTGTAGATTTTTGAGAAAAAAAAATTTCAAGCTAAAAGGAAACCATTAGGTGCATTTTATAGAGAATCAGATTTCGAATAAGAAAAAGTCAACCGTAACCACGTAACTGGTACCCGTGAGAAAAAAATCGAAAAAATCTGTTTCGAATGCCATGATTTTTCGGAGTCATTTTTCCAAGGGGGGGTACTGTAGATTTTTGAGAAAAAAAAATTTCAAGCTAAAAGGAAACCATTAGGTGCATTTTATAGAGAATCAGATTTCGAATAAGAAAAAGTCAACCGTAACCACGTAACTGGTACCCGTGAGAAAAAAATCGAAAAAATCTGTTTCGAATGCCATGATTTTTCGGAGTCATTTTTCCAAGGGGGGGTACTGTAGATTTTTGAGAAAAAAAAATTTCAAGCTAAAAGGAAACCATTAGGTGCATTTTATAGAGAGTCAGATTTCGAATAAGAAAAAGTCAACCGTAACCGCGTAACTGGTACCCGTGAGAAAAAAATCGAAAAAATCTGATTCGAATGCCATGATTTTTCGGAGTCATTTTTCCAAGGGGGGGTACTGTAGATTTTTGAGAAAAAAAAATTTCAAGCTAAAAGAAAACCATTAGGTGCATTTTATAGAGAATCAGATTTCGAATAAGAAAAAGTCAACCGTAACCACGTAACTGGTACCCGTGAGAAAAAAATCGAAAAAATCTGTTTCGAATGCCATGATTTTTCGGAGTCATTTTTCCAAGGGGGGGTACTGTAGATTTTTGAGAAAAAAAAATTTCATGCTAAAAGGAAACCATTAGGTGCATTTTATAGAGAGTCAGATTTCGAATAAGAGAAAGTCAACCGTAACCGCGTAACTGGTACCCGTGAGAAAAAAATCTGATTCGAATGCCATGATTTTTCGGAGTCATTTTTCCAAGGGGGGGTACTGTAGATTTTTGAGAAAAAAAAATTTCAAGCTAAAAGGAAACCATTAGGTGCATTTTATAGAGAGTCAGATTTCGAATAAGAGAAAGTCAACCGTAACCGCGTAACTGGTACCCGTGAGAAAAAAATCTGATTCGAATGCCATGATTTTTCGGAGTCATTTTTCCAAGGGGGGTTACTGTGAATTTTTGAGAAAACAAAATTTCAAGCTAAAAGGAAACCATTAGGTGCATTTTATAGAGAATCAGATTTCGAATAAGAAAAAGTCAACCGTAACCACGTAACTGGTACCCGTGAGAAAAAAATCGAAAAAATCTGTTTCGAATGCCATGATTTTTCGGAGTCATTTTTCCAAGGGGGGTTACTGTGAATTTTTGAGAAAACAAAATTTCAAGCTAAAAGGAAACCATTAGGTGCATTTTATAGAGAGTCAGATTTCGAATAAGAAAAAGTCAACCGTAACCGCGTAACTGGTATCCGTGAGAAAAAAATCGAAAAAATCTGTTTCGAATGCCATGATTTTTCGGAGTCATTTTTCCAAGGGGGGGTACTGTAGATTTTTGAGAAAAAAAAATTTCAAGCTAAAAGGAAACCATTAGGTGCATTTTATAGAGAATCAGATTTCGAATAAGAGAAAGTCAACCGTAACCGCGTAACTGGTACCCGTGAGAAAAAAATCTGATTCGAATGCCATGATTTTTCGGAGTCATTTTTCCAAGGGGGGTTACTGTGAATTTTTGAGAAAACAAAATTTCAAGCTAAAAGGAAACCATTAGGTGCATTTTATAGAGAATCAGATTTCGAATAAGAAAAAGTCAACCGTAACCGCGTAACTGGTACCCGTGAGAAAAAAATCGAAAAAATCTGTTTCGAATGCCATGATTTTTCGGAGTCATTTTTCCAAGGGGGGGTACTGTAGATTTTTGAGAAAAAAAAATTTCAAGCTAAAAGGAAACCATTAGGTGCATTTTATAGAGAGTCAGATTTCGAATAAGAGAAAGTCAACCGTAACCGCGTAACTGGTACCCGTGAGAAAAAAATCTGATTCGAATGCCATGATTTTTCGGAGTCATTTTTCCAAGGGGGGTTACTGTGAATTTTTGAGAAAACAAAATTTCAAGCTAAAAGGAAACCATTAGGTGCATTTTATAGAGAATCAGATTTCGAATAAGAAAAAGTCAACCGTAACCACGTAACTGGTACCCGTGAGAAAAAAATCGAAAAAATCTGTTTCGAATGCCATGATTTTTCGGAGTCATTTTTCCAAGGGGGGTTACTGTGAATTTTTGAGAAAACAAAATTTCAAGCTAAAAGGAAACCATTAGGTGCATTTTATAGAGAGTCAGATTTCGAATAAGAAAAAGTCAACCGTAACCGCGTAACTGGTATCCGTGAGAAAAAAATCGAAAAAATCTGTTTCGAATGCCATGATTTTTCGGAGTCATTTTTCCAAGGGGGGGTACTGTAGATTTTTGAGAAAAAAAAATTTCAAGCTAAAAGGAAACCATTAGGTGCATTTTATAGAGAATCAGATTTCGAATAAGAAAAAGTCAACCGTAACCGCGTAACTGGTACCCGTGAGAAAAAAATCGAAAAAATCTGATTCGAATGCCATGATTTTTTGGAGTCATTTTTCCAAGGGGGGGTACTGTAGATTTTTGAGAAAAAAAAATTTCAAGCTAAAAGGAAACCATTAGGTGCATTTTATAGAGAATCAGATTTCGAATAAGAAAAAGTCAACCGTAACCGCGTAACTGGTACCCGTGAGAAAAAAATCGAAAAAATCTGTTTCGAATGCCATGATTTTTCGGAGTCATTTTTCCAAGGGGGGGTACTGTAGATTTTTGAGAAAAAAAAATTTCAAGCTAAAAGGAAACCATTAGGTGCATTTTATAGAGAATTAGATTTCGAATAAGAAAAAGTCAACCGTAACCACGTAACTGGTACCCGTGAGAAAAAAATCGAAAAAATCTGTTTCGAATGAAAAGATTTTTCGGAGTCATTTTTCCAAGCGGGGGTACTGTAGATTTTTGAGAAAAAAAAATTTCAAGCTAAAAGGAAACCATTAGGTGCATTTTATAGAGAGTCAGATTTCGAATAAGAGAAAGTCAACCGTAACCGCGTAACTGGTACCCGTGAGAAAAAAATCTGATTCGAATGCCATGATTTTTCGGAGTCATTTTTCCAAGGGGGGTTACTGTGAATTTTTGAGAAAACAAAATTTCAAGCTAAAAGGAAACCATTAGGTGCATTTTATAGAGAATCAGATTTCGAATAAGAAAAAGTCAACCGTAACCGCGTAACTGGTACCCGTGAGAAAAAAATCGAAAAAATCTGTTTCGAATGCCATGATTTTTCGGAGTCATTTTTCCAAGGGGGGGTACTGTAGATTTTTGAGAAAAAAAAATTTCAAGCTAAAAGGAAACCATTAGGTGCATTTTATAGAGAGTCAGATTTCGAATAAGAGAAAGTCAACCGTAACCGCGTAACTGGTACCCGTGAGAAAAAAATCTGATTCGAATGCCATGATTTTTCGGAGTCATTTTTCCAAGGGGGGTTACTGTGAATTTTTGAGAAAACAAAATTTCAAGCTAAAAGGAAACCATTAGGTGCATTTTATAGAGAATCAGATTTCGAATAAGAAAAAGTCAACCGTAACCACGTAACTGGTACCCGTGAGAAAAAAATCGAAAAAATCTGTTTCGAATGCCATGATTTTTCGGAGTCATTTTTCCAAGGGGGGTTACTGTGAATTTTTGAGAAAAAAAAATTTCAAGCTAAAAGGAAACCATTAGGTGCATTTTATAGAGAATCAGATTTCGAATAAGAAAAAGTCAACCGTAACCGCGTAACTGGTACCCGTGAGAAAAAAATCGAAAAAATCTGTTTCGAATGAAATGATTTTTCGGAGTCATTTTTCCAAGGGGGGTTACTGTGAATTTTTGAGAAAAAAAAATTTCAAGCTAAAAGGAAACCATTAGGTGCATTTTATAGAGAATCAGATTTCGAATAAGAAAAAGTCAACCGTAACCGCGTAACTGGTACCCGTGAGAAAAAAATCGAAAAAATCTGATTCGAATGCCATGATTTTTCGGAGTCATTTTTCCAAGGGGGGGGTACTGTAGATTTTTTTAAAAAAAAAATTTCAAGCTAAAAGGAAACCATTAGGTGCATTTTATAGAGAATCAGATTTCGAAGAAGAAAAAGTCAACCGTAACCGCGTAACTGGTACCCGTGAGAAAAAAATCGAAAAAATCTGATTCGAATGCCATGATTTTTCGGAGTCATTTTTCCAAGGGGGGTTACTGTGAATTTTTGAGAAAACAAAATTTCAAGCTAAAAGGAAACCATTAGGTGCATTTTATAGAGAATCAGATTTCGAATAAGAAAAAGTCAACCGTAACCACGTAACTGGTACCCGTGAGAAAAAAATCGAAAAAATCTGTTTCGAATGCCATGATTTTTCGGAGTCATTTTTCCAAGGGGGGTTACTGTGAATTTTTGAGAAAAAAAAATTTCAAGCTAAAAGGAAACCATTAGGTGCATTTTATAGAGAATCAGATTTCGAATAAGAAAAAGTCAACCGTAACCGCGTAACTGGTACCCGTGAGAAAAAAATCGAAAAAATCTGATTCGAATGCCATGATTTTTCGGAGTCATTTTTCCAAGGGGGGTTACTGTGAATTTTTGAGAAAACAAAATTTCAAGCTAAAAGGAAACCATTAGGTGCATTTTATAGAGAATCAGATTTCGAATAAGAAAAAGTCAACCGTAACCACGTAACTGGTACCCGTGAGAAAAAAATCGAAAAAATCTGTTTCGAATGCCATGATTTTTCGGAGTCATTTTTCCAAGGGGGGTTACTGTGAATTTTTGAGAAAAAAAAATTTCAAGCTAAAAGGAAACCATTAGGTGCATTTTATAGAGAATCAGATTTCGAATAAGAAAAAGTCAACCGTAACCGCGTAACTGGTACCCGTGAGAAAAAAATCGAAAAAATCTGTTTCGAATGAAATGATTTTTCGGAGTCATTTTTCCAAGGGGGGTTACTGTGAATTTTTGAGAAAAAAAAATTTCAAGCTAAAAGGAAACCATTAGGTGCATTTTATAGAGAATCAGATTTCGAATAAGAAAAAGTCAACCGTAACCGCGTAACTGGTACCCGTGAGAAAAAAATCGAAAAAATCTGATTCGAATGCCATGATTTTTCGGAGTCATTTTTCCAAGGGGGGGGTACTGTAGATTTTTTTAAAAAAAAAATTTCAAGCTAAAAGGAAACCATTAGGTGCATTTTATAGAGAATCAGATTTCGAATAAGAAAAAGTCAACCGTAACCGCGTAACTGGTACCCGTGAGAAAAAAATCGAAAAAATCTGTTTCGAATGAAATGATTTTTCGGAGTCATTTTTCCAAGGGGGGGTTACTGTGAATTTTTGAGAAAAAAAAATTTCAAGCTAAAAGGAAACCATTAGGTGCATTTTATAGAGAATCAGATTTCGAATAAGAAAAAGTCAACCGTAACCGCGTAACTGGTACCCGTGAGAAAAAAATCGAAAAAATCTGATTCGAATGCCATGATTTTTCGGAGTCATTTTTCCAAGGGGGGGTACTGTAGATTTTTTAAAAAAAAAAATTTCAAGCTAAAAGGAAACCATTAGGTGCATTTTATAGAGAATCAGATTTCGAATAAGAAAAAGTCAACCGTAACCACGTAACTGGTACCCGTGAGAAAAAAATCGAAAAAATCTGTTTCGAATGCCATGATTTTTCGGAGTCATTTTTCCAAGGGGGGGTACTGTAGATTTTTGAGAAAAAAAAATTTCAAGCTAAAAGGAAACCATTAGGTGCATTTTATAGAGAGTCAGATTTCGAATAAGAAAAAGTCAACCGTAACCGCGTAACTGGTACCCGTGAGAAAAAAATCTGATTCGAATGCCATGATTTTTCGGAGTCATTTTTCCAAGGGGGGTTACTGTGAATTTTTGAGAAAACAAAATTTCAAGCTAAAAGGAAACCATTAGGTGCATTTTATAGAGAATCAGATTTCGAATAAGAAAAAGTCAACCGTAACCGCGTAACTGGTACCCGTGAGAAAAAAATCGAAAAAATCTGATTCGAATGCCATGATTTTTCGGAGTCATTTTTCCAAGGGGGGGTACTGTAGATTTTTGAGAAAAAAAAATTTAGAGCTAAAAGGAAACCATTAGGTGCATTTTATAGAGAATCAGATTTCGAATAAGAAAAAGTCAACCGTAACCGCGTAACTGGTACCCGTGAGAAAAAAATCGAAAAAATCTGATTCGAATGCCATGATTTTTTGGAGTCATTTTTCCAAGAAGGGGTACTGTAGATTTTTGAGAAAAAAAAATTTCAAGCTAAAAGGAAACCATTAGGTGCATTTTATAGAGAATCAGATTTCGAATAAGAAAAAGTCAACCGTAACCGCGTAACTGGTACCCGTGAGAAAAAAATCGAAAAAATCTGTTTCGAATGCCATGATTTTTCGGAGTCATTTTTCCAAGGGGGGGTACTGTAGATTTTTGAGAAAAAAAAATTTCAAGCTAAAAGGAAACCATTAGGTGCATTTTATAGAGAATCAGATTTCGAATAAGAAAAAGTCAACCGTAACCACGTAACTGGTACCCGTGAGAAAAAAATCGAAAAAATCTGTTTCGAATGCCATGATTTTTCGGAGTCATTTTTCCAAGGGGGGGTACTGTAGATTTTTGAGAAAAAAAAATTTCAAGCTAAAAGGAAACCATTAGGTGCATTTTATAGAGAGTCAGATTTCGAATAAGAAAAAGTCAACCGTAACCGCGTAACTGGTACCCGTGAGAAAAAAATCGAAAAAATCTGATTCGAATGCCATGATTTTTCGGAGTCATTTTTCCAAGGGGGGGTACTGTAGATTTTTGAGAAAAAAAAATTTCAAGCTAAAAGAAAACCATTAGGTGCATTTTATAGAGAATCAGATTTCGAATAAGAAAAAGTCAACCGTAACCACGTAACTGGTACCCGTGAGAAAAAAATCGAAAAAATCTGTTTCGAATGCCATGATTTTTCGGAGTCATTTTTCCAAGGGGGGGTACTGTAGATTTTTGAGAAAAAAAAATTTCAAGCTAAAAGGAAACCATTAGGTGCATTTTATAGAGAGTCAGATTTCGAATAAGAGAAAGTCAACCGTAACCGCGTAACTGGTACCCGTGAGAAAAAAATCTGATTCGAATGCCATGATTTTTCGGAGTCATTTTTCCAAGGGGGGTTACTGTGAATTTTTGAGAAAACAAAATTTCAAGCTAAAAGGAAACCATTAGGTGCATTTTATAGAGAATCAGATTTCGAATAAGAAAAAGTCAACCGTAACCGCGTAACTGGTACCCGTGAGAAAAAAATCGAAAAAATCTGTTTCGAATGCCATGATTTTTCGGAGTCATTTTTCCAAGGGGGGGTACTGTAGATTTTTGAGAAAAAAAAATTTCAAGCTAAAAGGAAACCACTAGGTGCATTTTATAGAGAGTCAGATTTCGAATAAGAGAAAGTCAACCGTAACCGCGTAACTGGTACCCGTGAGAAAAAAATCTGATTCGAATGCCATGATTTTTCGGAGTCATTTTTCCAAGGGGGGTTACTGTGAATTTTTGAGAAAACAAAATTTCAAGCTAAAAGGAAACCATTAGGTGCATTTTATAGAGAATCAGATTTCGAATAAGAAAAAGTCAACCGTAACCACGTAACTGGTACCCGTGAGAAAAAAATCGAAAAAATCTGTTTCGAATGCCATGATTTTTCGGAGTCATTTTTCCAAGGGGGGTTACTGTGAATTTTTGAGAAAACAAAATTTCAAGCTAAAAGGAAACCATTAGGTGCATTTTATAGAGAGTCAGATTTCGAATAAGAAAAAGTCAACCGTAACCGCGTAACTGGTATCCGTGAGAAAAAAATCGAAAAAATCTGTTTCGAATGCCATGATTTTTCGGAGTCATTTTTCCAAGGGGGGGTACTGTAGATTTTTGAGAAAAAAAAATTTCAAGCTAAAAGGAAACCATTAGGTGCATTTTATAGAGAATCAGATTTCGAATAAGAAAAAGTCAACCGTAACCGCGTAACTGGTACCCGTGAGAAAAAAATCGAAAAAATCTGATTCGAATGCCATGATTTTTTGGAGTCATTTTTCCAAGGGGGGGTACTGTAGATTTTTGAGAAAAAAAAATTTCAAGCTAAAAGGAAACCATTAGGTGCATTTTATAGAGAATCAGATTTCGAATAAGAAAAAGTCAACCGTAACCGCGTAACTGGTACCCGTGAGAAAAAAATCGAAAAAATCTGTTTCGAATGCCATGATTTTTCGGAGTCATTTTTCCAAGGGGGGGTACTGTAGATTTTTGAGAAAAAAAAATTTCAAGCTAAAAGGAAACCATTAGGTGCATTTTATAGAGAATTAGATTTCGAATAAGAAAAAGTCAACCGTAACCGCGTAACTGGTACCCGTGAGAAAAAAATCGAAAAAATCTGTTTCGAATGAAAAGATTTTTCGGAGTCATTTTTCCAAGGGGGGTTACTGTGAATTTTTGAGAAAACAAAATTTCAAGCTAAAAGGAAACCATTAGGTGCATTTTATAGAGAATCAGATTTCGAATAAGAAAAAGTCAACCGTAACCGCGTAACTGGTACCCGTGAGAAAAAAATCGAAAAAATCTGATTCGAATGCCATGATTTTTCGGAGTCATTTTTCCAAGGGGGGGTACTGTAGATTTTTAAAAAAAAAAAATTTCAAGCTAAAAGGAAACCATTAGGTGCATTTTATAGAGAATCAGATTTCGAATAAGAAAAAGTCAACCGTAACCGCGTAACTGGTACCCGTGAGAAAAAAATCGAAAAAATCTGATTCGAATGCCATGATTTTTCGGAGTCATTTTTCCAAGGGGGGTTACTGTGAATTTTTGAGAAAACAAAATTTCAAGCTAAAAGGAAACCATTAGGTGCATTTTATAGAGAATCAGATTTCGAATAAGAAAAAGTCAACCGTAACCGCGTAACTGGTACCCGTGAGAAAAAAATCGAAAAAATCTGTTTCGAATGCCATGATTTTTCGGAGTCATTTTTCCAAGGGGGGGTACTGTAGATTTTTGAGAAAAAAAAATTTCAAGCTAAAAGGAAACCACTAGGTGCATTTTATAGAGAGTCAGATTTCGAATAAGAGAAAGTCAACCGTAACCGCGTAACTGGTACCCGTGAGAAAAAAATCTGATTCGAATGCCATGATTTTTCGGAGTCATTTTTCCAAGGGGGGTTACTGTGAATTTTTGAGAAAACAAAATTTCAAGCTAAAAGGAAACCATTAGGTGCATTTTATAGAGAATCAGATTTCGAATAAGAAAAAGTCAACCGTAACCACGTAACTGGTACCCGTGAGAAAAAAATCGAAAAAATCTGTTTCGAATGCCATGATTTTTCGGAGTCATTTTTCCAAGGGGGGTTACTGTGAATTTTTGAGAAAACAAAATTTCAAGCTAAAAGGAAACCATTAGGTGCATTTTATAGAGAGTCAGATTTCGAATAAGAAAAAGTCAACCGTAACCGCGTAACTGGTATCCGTGAGAAAAAAATCGAAAAAATCTGTTTCGAATGCCATGATTTTTCGGAGTCATTTTTCCAAGGGGGGGTACTGTAGATTTTTGAGAAAAAAAAATTTCAAGCTAAAAGGAAACCATTAGGTGCATTTTATAGAGAATCAGATTTCGAATAAGAAAAAGTCAACCGTAACCGCGTAACTGGTACCCGTGAGAAAAAAATCGAAAAAATCTGATTCGAATGCCATGATTTTTTGGAGTCATTTTTCCAAGGGGGGGTACTGTAGATTTTTGAGAAAAAAAAATTTCAAGCTAAAAGGAAACCATTAGGTGCATTTTATAGAGAATCAGATTTCGAATAAGAAAAAGTCAACCGTAACCGCGTAACTGGTACCCGTGAGAAAAAAATCGAAAAAATCTGTTTCGAATGCCATGATTTTTCGGAGTCATTTTTCCAAGGGGGGGTACTGTAGATTTTTGAGAAAAAAAAATTTCAAGCTAAAAGGAAACCATTAGGTGCATTTTATAGAGAATTAGATTTCGAATAAGAAAAAGTCAACCGTAACCGCGTAACTGGTACCCGTGAGAAAAAAATCGAAAAAATCTGTTTCGAATGAAAAGATTTTTCGGAGTCATTTTTCCAAGGGGGGTTACTGTGAATTTTTGAGAAAACAAAATTTCAAGCTAAAAGGAAACCATTAGGTGCATTTTATAGAGAATCAGATTTCGAATAAGAAAAAGTCAACCGTAACCGCGTAACTGGTACCCGTGAGAAAAAAATCGAAAAAATCTGATTCGAATGCCATGATTTTTCGGAGTCATTTTTCCAAGGGGGGGTACTGTAGATTTTTAAAAAAAAAAAATTTCAAGCTAAAAGGAAACCATTAGGTGCATTTTATAGAGAATCAGATTTCGAATAAGAAAAAGTCAACCGTAACCGCGTAACTGGTACCCGTGAGAAAAAAATCGAAAAAATCTGATTCGAATGCCATGATTTTTCGGAGTCATTTTTCCAAGGGGGGTTACTGTGAATTTTTGAGAAAACAAAATTTCAAGCTAAAAGGAAACCATTAGGTGCATTTTATAGAGAATCAGATTTCGAATAAGAAAAAGTCAACCGTAACCGCGTAACTGGTACCCGTGAGAAAAAAATCGAAAAAATCTGATTCGAATGCCATGATTTTTCGGAGTCATTTTTCCAAGGGGGGGTACTGTAGATTTTTGAGAAAAAAAAATTTCAAGCTAAAAGGAAACCATTAGGTGCATTTTATAGAGAGTCAGATTTCGAATAAGAGAAAGTCAACCGTAACCGCGTAACTGGTACCCGTGAGAAAAAAATCTGATTCGAATGCCATGATTTTTCGGAGTCATTTTTCCAAGGGGGGTTACTGTGAATTTTTGAGAAAACAAAATTTCAAGCTAAAAGGAAACCATTAGGTGCATTTTATAGAGAGTCAGATTTCGAATAAGAAAAAGTCAACCGTAACCGCGTAACTGGTATCCGTGAGAAAAAAATCGAAAAAATCTGTTTCGAATGCCATGATTTTTCGGAGTCATTTTTCCAAGGGGGGGTACTGTAGATTTTTGAGAAAAAAAAATTTCAAGCTAAAAGGAAACCATTAGGTGCATTTTATAGAGAATCAGATTTCGAATAAGAAAAAGTCAACCGTAACCGCGTAACTGGTACCCGTGAGAAAAAAATCGAAAAAATCTGATTCGAATGCCATGATTTTTTGGAGTCATTTTTCCAAGGGGGGGTACTGTAGATTTTTGAGAAAAAAAAATTTCAAGCTAAAAGGAAACCATTAGGTGCATTTTATAGAGAGTCAGATTTCGAATAAGAGAAAGTCAACCGTAACCGCGTAACTGGTACCCGTGAGAAAAAAATCTGATTCGAATGCCATGATTTTTCGGAGTCATTTTTCCAAGGGGGGTTACTGTGAATTTTTGAGAAAACAAAATTTCAAGCTAAAAGGAAACCATTAGGTGCATTTTATAGAGAATCAGATTTCGAATAAGAAAAAGTCAACCGTAACCGCGTAACTGGTACCCGTGAGAAAAAAATCGAAAAAATCTGATTCGAATGCCATGATTTTTCGGAGTCATTTTTCCAAGGGGGGGTACTGTAGATTTTTGAGAAAAAAAAATTTCAAGCTAAAAGGAAACCATTAGGTGCATTTTATAGAGAATTAGATTTCGAATAAGAAAAAGTCAACCGTAACCACGTAACTGGTACCCGTGAGAAAAAAATCGAAAAAATCTGTTTCGAATGAAAAGATTTTTCGGAGTCATTTTTCCAAGGGGGGGTACTGTAGATTTTTGAGAAAAAAAAATTTCAAGCTAAAAGGAAACCATTAGGTGCATTTTATAGAGAGTCAGATTTCGAATAAGAGAAAGTCAACCGTAACCGCGTAACTGGTACCCGTGAGAAAAAAATCTGATTCGAATGCCATGATTTTTCGGAGTCATTTTTCCAAGGGGGGTTACTGTGAATTTTTGAGAAAACAAAATTTCAAGCTAAAAGGAAACCATTAGGTGCATTTTATAGAGAATCAGATTTCGAATAAGAAAAAGTCAACCGTAACCGCGTAACTGGTACCCGTGAGAAAAAAATCGAAAAAATCTGTTTCGAATGCCATGATTTTTCGGAGTCATTTTTCCAAGGGGGGGTACTGTAGATTTTTGAGAAAAAAAAATTTCAAGCTAAAAGGAAACCATTAGGTGCATTTTATAGAGAGTCAGATTTCGAATAAGAGAAAGTCAACCGTAACCGCGTAACTGGTACCCGTGAGAAAAAAATCTGATTCGAATGCCATGATATTTCGGAGTCATTTTTCCAAGGGGGGTTACTGTGAATTTTTGAGAAAACAAAATTTCAAGCTAAAAGGAAACCATTAGGTGCATTTTATAGAGAATCAGATTTCGAATAAGAAAAAGTCAACCGTAACCGCGTAACTGGTACCCGTGAGAAAAAAATCGAAAAAATCTGATTCGAATGCCATGATTTTTTGGAGTCATTTTTCCAAGGGGGGGTACTGTAGATTTTTGAGAAAAAAAAATTTCAAGCTAAAAGGAAACCATTAGGTGCATTTTATAGAGAATCAGATTTCGAATAAGAAAAAGTCAACCGTAACCGCGTAACTGGTACCCGTGAGAAAAAAATCGAAAAAATCTGTTTCGAATGCCATGATTTTTCGGAGTCATTTTTCCAAGGGGGGGTACTGTAGATTTTTGAGAAAAAAAAATTTCAAGCTAAAAGGAAACCATTAGGTGCATTTTATAGAGAATTAGATTTCGAATAAGAAAAAGTCAACCGTAACCGCGTAACTGGTACCCGTGAGAAAAAAATCGAAAAAATCTGTTTCGAATGAAAAGATTTTTCGGAGTCATTTTTCCAAGGGGGGTTACTGTGAATTTTTGAGAAAACAAAATTTCAAGCTAAAAGGAAACCATTAGGTGCATTTTATAGAGAATCAGATTTCGAATAAGAAAAAGTCAACCGTAACCGCGTAACTGGTACCCGTGAGAAAAAAATCGAAAAAATCTGATTCGAATGCCATGATTTTTCGGAGTCATTTTTCCAAGGGGGGGTACTGTAGATTTTTTAAAAAAAAAAATTTCAAGCTAAAAGGAAACCATTAGGTGCATTTTATAGAGAATCAGATTTCGAATAAGAAAAAGTCAACCGTAACCGCGTAACTGGTACCCGTGAGAAAAAAATCGAAAAAATCTGATTCGAATGCCATGATTTTTCGGAGTCATTTTTCCAAGGGGGGTTACTGTGAATTTTTGAGAAAACAAAATTTCAAGCTAAAAGGAAACCATTAGGTGCATTTTATAGAGAATCAGATTTCGAATAAGAAAAAGTCAACCGTAACCGCGTAACTGGTACCCGTGAGAAAAAAATCGAAAAAATCTGATTCGAATGCCATGATTTTTCGGAGTCATTTTTCCAAGGGGGGGTACTGTAGATTTTTGAGAAAAAAAAATTTCAAGCTAAAAGGAAACCATTAGGTGCATTTTATAGAGAGTCAGATTTCGAATAAGAGAAAGTCAACCGTAACCGCGTAACTGGTACCCGTGAGAAAAAAATCTGATTCGAATGCCATGATTTTTCGGAGTCATTTTTCCAAGGGGGGTTACTGTGAATTTTTGAGAAAACAAAATTTCAAGCTAAAAGGAAACCATTAGGTGCATTTTATAGAGAATCAGATTTCGAATAAGAAAAAGTCAACCGTAACCACGTAACTGGTACCCGTGAGAAAAAAATCGAAAAAATCTGTTTCGAATGCCATGATTTTTCGGAGTCATTTTTCCAAGGGGGGTTACTGTGAATTTTTGAGAAAACAAAATTTCAAGCTAAAAGGAAACCATTAGGTGCATTTTATAGAGAGTCAGATTTCGAATAAGAAAAAGTCAACCGTAACCGCGTAACTGGTATCCGTGAGAAAAAAATCGAAAAAATCTGTTTCGAATGCCATGATTTTTCGGAGTCATTTTTCCAAGGGGGGGTACTGTAGATTTTTGAGAAAAAAAAATTTCAAGCTAAAAGGAAACCATTAGGTGCATTTTATAGAGAATCAGATTTCGAATAAGAAAAAGTCAACCGTAACCGCGTAACTGGTACCCGTGAGAAAAAAATCGAAAAAATCTGATTCGAATGCCATGATTTTTTGGAGTCATTTTTCCAAGGGGGGGTACTGTAGATTTTTGAGAAAAAAAAATTTCAAGCTAAAAGGAAACCATTAGGTGCATTTTATAGAGAATCAGATTTCGAATAAGAAAAAGTCAACCGTAACCGCGTAACTGGTACCCGTGAGAAAAAAATCGAAAAAATCTGTTTCGAATGCCATGATTTTTCGGAGTCATTTTTCCAAGGGGGGGTACTGTAGATTTTTGAGAAAAAAAAATTTCAAGCTAAAAGGAAACCATTAGGTGCATTTTATAGAGAATTAGATTTCGAATAAGAAAAAGTCAACCGTAACCACGTAACTGGTACCCGTGAGAAAAAAATCGAAAAAATCTGTTTCGAATGAAAAGATTTTTCGGAGTCATTTTTCCAAGGGGGGGTACTGTAGATTTTTGAGAAAAAAAAATTTCAAGCTAAAAGGAAACCATTAGGTGCATTTTATAGAGAGTCAGATTTCGAATAAGAGAAAGTCAACCGTAACCGCGTAACTGGTACCCGTGAGAAAAAAATCTGATTCGAATGCCATGATTTTTCGGAGTCATTTTTCCAAGGGGGGTTACTGTGAATTTTTGAGAAAACAAAATTTCAAGCTAAAAGGAAACCATTAGGTGCATTTTATAGAGAATCAGATTTCGAATAAGAAAAAGTCAACCGTAACCGCGTAACTGGTACCCGTGAGAAAAAAATCGAAAAAATCTGTTTCGAATGCCATGATTTTTCGGAGTCATTTTTCCAAGGGGGGGTACTGTAGATTTTTGAGAAAAAAAAATTTCAAGCTAAAAGGAAACCATTAGGTGCATTTTATAGAGAGTCAGATTTCGAATAAGAGAAAGTCAACCGTAACCGCGTAACTGGTACCCGTGAGAAAAAAATCTGATTCGAATGCCATGATTTTTCGGAGTCATTTTTCCAAGGGGGGTTACTGTGAATTTTTGAGAAAACAAAATTTCAAGCTAAAAGGAAACCATTAGGTGCATTTTATAGAGAATCAGATTTCGAATAAGAAAAAGTCAACCGTAACCACGTAACTGGTACCCGTGAGAAAAAAATCGAAAAAATCTGTTTCGAATGCCATGATTTTTCGGAGTCATTTTTCCAAGGGGGGTTACTGTGAATTTTTGAGAAAACAAAATTTCAAGCTAAAAGGAAACCATTAGGTGCATTTTATAGAGAGTCAGATTTCGAATAAGAAAAAGTCAACCGTAACCGCGTAACTGGTATCCGTGAGAAAAAAATCGAAAAAATCTGTTTCGAATGCCATGATTTTTCGGAGTCATTTTTCCAAGGGGGGGTACTGTAGATTTTTGAGAAAAAAAAATTTCAAGCTAAAAGGAAACCATTAGGTGCATTTTATAGAGAATCAGATTTCGAATAAGAAAAAGTCAACCGTAACCGCGTAACTGGTACCCGTGAGAAAAAAATCGAAAAAATCTGATTCGAATGCCATGATTTTTTGGAGTCATTTTTCCAAGGGGGGGTACTGTAGATTTTTGAGAAAAAAAAATTTCAAGCTAAAAGGAAACCATTAGGTGCATTTTATAGAGAATCAGATTTCGAATAAGAAAAAGTCAACCGTAACCGCGTAACTGGTACCCGTGAGAAAAAAATCGAAAAAATCTGTTTCGAATGCCATGATTTTTCGGAGTCATTTTTCCAAGGGGGGGTACTGTAGATTTTTGAGAAAAAAAAATTTCAAGCTAAAAGGAAACCATTAGGTGCATTTTATAGAGAATTAGATTTCGAATAAGAAAAAGTCAACCGTAACCGCGTAACTGGTACCCGTGAGAAAAAAATCGAAAAAATCTGTTTCGAATGAAAAGATTTTTCGGAGTCATTTTTCCAAGGGGGGTTACTGTGAATTTTTGAGAAAACAAAATTTCAAGCTAAAAGGAAACCATTAGGTGCATTTTATAGAGAATCAGATTTCGAATAAGAAAAAGTCAACCGTAACCGCGTAACTGGTACCCGTGAGAAAAAAATCGAAAAAATCTGATTCGAATGCCATGATTTTTCGGAGTCATTTTTCCAAGGGGGGGTACTGTAGATTTTTTAAAAAAAAAAAATTCAAGCTAAAAGGAAACCATTAGGTGCATTTTATAGAGAATCAGATTTCGAATAAGAAAAAGTCAACCGTAACCGCGTAACTGGTACCCGTGAGAAAAAAATCGAAAAAATCTGATTCGAATGCCATGATTTTTCGGAGTCATTTTTCCAAGGGGGGTTACTGTGAATTTTTGAGAAAACAAAATTTCAAGCTAAAAGGAAACCATTAGGTGCATTTTATAGAGAATCAGATTTCGAATAAGAAAAAGTCAACCGTAACCGCGTAACTGGTACCCGTGAGAAAAAAATCGAAAAAATCTGATTCGAATGCCATGATTTTTCGGAGTCATTTTTCCAAGGGGGGTTACTGTGAATTTTTGAGAAAAAAAAATTTCAAGCTAAAAGGAAACCATTAGGTGCATTTTATAGAGAATCAGATTTCGAATAAGAAAAAGTCAACCGTAACCACGTAACTGGTACCCGTGAGAAAAAAATCGAAAAAATCTGTTTCGAATGCCATGATTTTTCGGAGTCATTTTTCCAAGGGGGGGTACTGTAGATTTTTGAGAAAAAAAAATTTCAAGCTAAAAGGAAACCATTAGGTGCATTTTATAGAGAATCAGATTTCGAATAAGAAAAAGTCAACCGTAACCACGTAACTGGTACCCGTGAGAAAAAAATCGAAAAAATCTGTTTCGAATGCCATGATTTTTCGGAGTCATTTTTCCAAGGGGGGTTACTGTGAATTTTTGAGAAAACAAAATTTCAAGCTAAAAGGAAACCATTAGGTGCATTTTATAGAGAGTCAGATTTCGAATAAGAAAAAGTCAACCGTAACCGCGTAACTGGTATCCGTGAGAAAAAAATCGAAAAAATCTGTTTCGAATGCCATGATTTTTCGGAGTCATTTTTCCAAGGGGGGGTACTGTAGATTTTTGAGAAAAAAAAATTTCAAGCTAAAAGGAAACCATTAGGTGCATTTTATAGAGAATCAGATTTCGAATAAGAAAAAGTCAACCGTAACCGCGTAACTGGTACCCGTGAGAAAAAAATCGAAAAAATCTGATTCGAATGCCATGATTTTTTGGAGTCATTTTTCCAAGGGGGGGTACTGTAGATTTTTGAGAAAAAAAAATTTCAAGCTAAAAGGAAACCATTAGGTGCATTTTATAGAGAATCAGATTTCGAATAAGAAAAAGTCAACCGTAACCGCGTAACTGGTACCCGTGAGAAAAAAATCGAAAAAATCTGTTTCGAATGCCATGATTTTTCGGAGTCATTTTTCCAAGGGGGGGTACTGTAGATTTTTGAGAAAAAAAAATTTCAAGCTAAAAGGAAACCATTAGGTGCATTTTATAGAGAATTAGATTTCGAATAAGAAAAAGTCAACCGTAACCGCGTAACTGGTACCCGTGAGAAAAAAATCGAAAAAATCTGTTTCGAATGAAAAGATTTTTCGGAGTCATTTTTCCAAGGGGGGTTACTGTGAATTTTTGAGAAAACAAAATTTCAAGCTAAAAGGAAACCATTAGGTGCATTTTATAGAGAATCAGATTTCGAATAAGAAAAAGTCAACCGTAACCGCGTAACTGGTACCCGTGAGAAAAAAATCGAAAAAATCTGATTCGAATGCCATGATTTTTCGGAGTCATTTTTCCAAGGGGGGGTACTGTAGATTTTTTAAAAAAAAAAAATTCAAGCTAAAAGGAAACCATTAGGTGCATTTTATAGAGAATCAGATTTCGAATAAGAAAAAGTCAACCGTAACCGCGTAACTGGTACCCGTGAGAAAAAAATCGAAAAAATCTGATTCGAATGCCATGATTTTTCGGAGTCATTTTTCCAAGGGGGGTTACTGTGAATTTTTGAGAAAACAAAATTTCAAGCTAAAAGGAAACCATTAGGTGCATTTTATAGAGAATCAGATTTCGAATAAGAAAAAGTCAACCGTAACCGCGTAACTGGTACCCGTGAGAAAAAAATCGAAAAAATCTGATTCGAATGCCATGATTTTTCGGAGTCATTTTTCCAAGGGGGGTTACTGTGAATTTTTGAGAAAAAAAAATTTCAAGCTAAAAGGAAACCATTAGGTGCATTTTATAGAGAATCAGATTTCGAATAAGAAAAAGTCAACCGTAACCACGTAACTGGTACCCGTGAGAAAAAAATCGAAAAAATCTGTTTCGAATGCCATGATTTTTCGGAGTCATTTTTCCAAGGGGGGGTACTGTAGATTTTTGAGAAAAAAAAATTTCAAGCTAAAAGGAAACCATTAGGTGCATTTTATAGAGAGTCAGATTTCGAATAAGAAAAAGTCAACCGTAACCGCGTAACTGGTACCCGTGAGAAAAAAATCGAAAAAATCTGTTTCGAATGCCATGATTTTTCGGAGTCATTTTTCCAAGGGGGGGTACTGTAGATTTTTGAGAAAAAAAAATTTCAAGCTAAAAGGAAACCATTAGGTGCATTTTATAGAGAATCAGATTTCGAATAAGAGAAAGTCAACCGTAACCGCGTAACTGGTACCCGTGAGAAAAAAATCTGATTCGAATGCCATGATTTTTCGGAGTCATTTTTCCAAGGGGGGTTACTGTGAATTTTTGAGAAAACAAAATTTCAAGCTAAAAGGAAACCATTAGGTGCATTTTATAGAGAATCAGATTTCGAATAAGAAAAAGTCAACCGTAACCGCGTAACTGGTACCCGTGAGAAAAAAATCGAAAAAATCTGATTCGAATGCCATGATTTTTCGGAGTCATTTTTCCAAGGGGGGGTACTGTAGATTTTTGAGAAAAAAAAATTTCAAGCTAAAAGAAAACCATTAGGTGCATTTTATAGAGAATCAGATTTCGAATAAGAAAAAGTCAACCGTAACCACGTAACTGGTACCCGTGAGAAAAAAATCGAAAAAATCTGTTTCGAATGCCATGATTTTTCGGAGTCATTTTTCCAAGGGGGGGTACTGTAGATTTTTGAGAAAAAAAAATTTCAAGCTAAAAGGAAACCATTAGGTGCATTTTATAGAGAGTCAGATTTCGAATAAGAGAAAGTCAACCGTAACCGCGTAACTGGTACCCGTGAGAAAAAAATCTGATTCGAATGCCATGATTTTTCGGAGTCATTTTTCCAAGGGGGGTTACTGTGAATTTTTGAGAAAACAAAATTTCAAGCTAAAAGGAAACCATTAGGTGCATTTTATAGAGAATCAGATTTCGAATAAGAAAAAGTCAACCGTAACCGCGTAACTGGTACCCGTGAGAAAAAAATCGAAAAAATCTGATTCGAATGCCATGATTTTTCGGAGTCATTTTTCCAAGGGGGGTTACTGTGAATTTTTGAGAAAACAAAATTTCAAGCTAAAAGGAAACCATTAGGTGCATTTTATAGAGAGTCAGATTTCGAATAAGAAAAAGTCAACCGTAACCGCGTAACTGGTATCCGTGAGAAAAAAATCGAAAAAATCTGTTTCGAATGCCATGATTTTTCGGAGTCATTTTTCCAAGGGGGGGTACTGTAGATTTTTGAGAAAAAAAAATTTCAAGCTAAAAGGAAACCATTAGGTGCATTTTATAGAGAATCAGATTTCGAATAAGAAAAAGTCAACCGTAACCGCGTAACTGGTACCCGTGAGAAAAAAATCGAAAAAATCTGTTTCGAATGCCATGATTTTTCGGAGTCATTTTTCCAAGGGGGGGTACTGTAGATTTTTGAGAAAAAAAAATTTCAAGCTAAAAGGAAACCATTAGGTGCATTTTATAGAGAATTAGATTTCGAATCAGAAAAAGTCAACCGTAACCGCGTAACTGGTACCCGTGAGAAAAAAATCGAAAAAATCTGTTTCGAATGAAAAGATTTTTCGGAGTCATTTTTCCAAGGGGGGTTACTGTGAATTTTTGAGAAAACAAAATTTCAAGCTAAAAGGAAACCATTAGGTGCATTTTATAGAGAATCAGATTTCGAATAAGAAAAAGTCAACCGTAACCGCGTAACTGGTACCCGTGAGAAAAAAATCGAAAAAATCTGATTCGAATGCCATGATTTTTCGGAGTCATTTTTCCAAGGGGGGTTACTGTGAATTTTTGAGAAAAAAAAATTTCAAGCTAAAAGGAAACCATTAGGTGCATTTTATAGAGAATCAGATTTCGAATAAGAAAAAGTCAACCGTAACCGCGTAACTGGTACCCGTGAGAAAAAAATCGAAAAAATCTGTTTCGAATGAAATGATTTTTCGGAGTCATTTTTCCAAGGGGGGTTACTGTGAATTTTTGAGAAAAAAAAATTTCAAGCTAAAAGGAAACCATTAGGTGCATTTTATAGAGAATCAGATTTCGAATAAGAAAAAGTCAACCGTAACCGCGTAACTGGTACCCGTGAGAAAAAAATCGAAAAAATCTGATTCGAATGCCATGATTTTTCGGAGTCATTTTTCCAAGGGGGGGTACTGTAGATTTTTTAAAAAAAAAAATTTCAAGCTAAAAGGAAACCATTAGGTGCATTTTATAGAGAATCAGATTTCGAATAAGAAAAAGTCAACCGTAACCGCGTAACTGGTACCCGTGAGAAAAAAATCGAAAAAATCTGATTCGAATGCCATGATTTTTCGGAGTCATTTTTCCAAGGGGGGTTACTGTGAATTTTTGAGAAAACAAAATTTCAAGCTAAAAGGAAACCATTAGGTGCATTTTATAGAGAATCAGATTTCGAATAAGAAAAAGTCAACCGTAACCGCGTAACTGGTACCCGTGAGAAAAAAATCGAAAAAATCTGATTCGAATGCCATGATTTTTCGGAGTCATTTTTCCAAGGGGGGTTACTGTGAATTTTTGAGAAAAAAAAATTTCAAGCTAAAAGGAAACCATTAGGTGCATTTTATAGAGAATCAGATTTCGAATAAGAAAAAGTCAACCGTAACCGCGTAACTGGTACCCGTGAGAAAAAAATCGAAAAAATCTGTTTCGAATGCCATGATTTTTCGGAGTCATTTTTCCAAGGGGGGGTACTGTAGATTTTTGAGAAAAAAAAATTTCAAGCTAAAAGGAAACCATTAGGTGCATTTTATAGAGAGTCAGATTTCGAATAAGAAAAAGTCAACCGTAACCGCGTAACTGGTACCCGTGAGAAAAAAATCGAAAAAATCTGATTCGAATGCCATGATTTTTCGGAGTCATTTTTCCAAGGGGGGGTACTGTAGATTTTTGAGAAAAAAAAATTTCAAGCTAAAAGGAAACCATTAGGTGCATTTTATAGAGAATCAGATTTCGAATAAGAAAAAGTCAACCGTAACCACGTAACTGGTACCCCTGAGAAAAAAATCGAAAAAATCTGTTTCGAATACCATGATTTTTCGGAGTCATTTTTTCAAGTGGGGGTACTGTAGATTTTTGAGAAAAAAAAATTTCAAGCTAAAAGGAAACCATTAGGTGCATTTTATAGAGAGTCAGATTTCGAATAAGAAAAAGTCAACCGTAACCGCGTAACTGGTACCCGTGAGAAAAAAATCTGATTCGAATGCCATGATTTTTCGGAGTCATTTTTCCAAGGGGGGTTACTGTGAATTTTTGAAAAAAAAAATTTCAAGCTAAAAGGAAACCATTAGGTGCATTTTATAGAGAATCAGATTTCGAATAAGAAAAAGTCAACCGTAACCGCGTAACTGGTATCCGTGAGAAAAAAATCGAAAAAATCTGTTTCGAATGCCATGATTTTTCGGAGTCATTTTTCCAAGGGGGGGTACTGTAGATTTTTGAGAAAAAAAAATTTCAAGCTAAAAGGAAACCATTAGGTGCATTTTATAGAGAATCAGATTTCGAATAAGAAAAAGTCAACCGTAACCGCGTAACTGGTACCCGTGAGAAAAAAATCGAAAAAATCTGTTTCGAATGCCATGATTTTTCGGAGTCATTTTTCCAAGGGGGGGTACTGTAGATTTTTGAGAAAAAAAAATTTCAAGCTAAAAGGAAACCATTAGGTGCATTTTATAGAGAATTAGATTTCGAATAAGAAAAAGTCAACCGTAACCGCGTAACTGGTACCCGTGAGAAAAAAATCGAAAAAATCTGTTTCGAATGAAAAGATTTTTCGGAGTCATTTTTCCAAGGGGGGTTACTGTGAATTTTTGAGAAAACAAAATTTCAAGCTAAAAGGAAACCATTAGGTGCATTTTATAGAGAATCAGATTTCGAATAAGAAAAAGTCAACCGTAACCGCGTAACTGGTACCCGTGAGAAAAAAATCGAAAAAATCTGATTCGAATGCCATGATTTTTCGGAGTCATTTTTCCAAGGGGGGGTACTGTAGATTTTTGAGAAAAAAAAATTTCAAGCTAAAAGGAAACCATTAGGTGCATTTTATAGAGAGTCAGATTTCGAATAAGAAAAAGTCAACCGTAACCGCGTAACTGGTATCCGTGAGAAAAAAATCGAAAAAATCTGTTTCGAATGCCATGATTTTTCGGAGTCATTTTTCCAAGGGGGGGTACTGTAGATTTTTGAGAAAAAAAAATTTCAAGCTAAAAGGAAACCATTAGGTGCATTTTATAGAGAATCAGATTTCGAATAAGAAAAAGTCAACCGTAACCGCGTAACTGGTACCCGTGAGAAAAAAATCGAAAAAATCTGATTCGAATGCCATGATTTTTTGGAGTCATTTTTCCAAGGGGGGGTACTGTAGATTTTTGAGAAAAAAAAATTTCAAGCTAAAAGGAAACCATTAGGTGCATTTTATAGAGAATCAGATTTCGAATAAGAAAAAGTCAACCGTAACCGCGTAACTGGTACCCGTGAGAAAAAAATCGAAAAAATCTGTTTCGAATGCCATGATTTTTCGGAGTCATTTTTCCAAGGGGGGGTACTGTAGATTTTTGAGAAAAAAAAATTTCAAGCTAAAAGGAAACCATTAGGTGCATTTTATAGAGAATTAGATTTCGAATAAGAAAAAGTCAACCGTAACCACGTAACTGGTACCCGTGAGAAAAAAATCGAAAAAATCTGTTTCGAATGAAAAGATTTTTCGGAGTCATTTTTCCAAGCGGGGGTACTGTAGATTTTTGAGAAAAAAAAATTTCAAGCTAAAAGGAAACCATTAGGTGCATTTTATAGAGAGTCAGATTTCGAATAAGAGAAAGTCAACCGTAACCGCGTAACTGGTACCCGTGAGAAAAAAATCTGATTCGAATGCCATGATTTTTCGGAGTCATTTTTCCAAGGGGGGTTACTGTGAATTTTTGAGAAAACAAAATTTCAAGCTAAAAGGAAACCATTAGGTGCATTTTATAGAGAATCAGATTTCGAATAAGAAAAAGTCAACCGTAACCGCGTAACTGGTACCCGTGAGAAAAAAATCGAAAAAATCTGTTTCGAATGCCATGATTTTTCGGAGTCATTTTTCCAAGGGGGGGTACTGTAGATTTTTGAGAAAAAAAAATTTCAAGCTAAAAGGAAACCATTAGGTGCATTTTATAGAGAGTCAGATTTCGAATAAGAGAAAGTCAACCGTAACCGCGTAACTGGTACCCGTGAGAAAAAAATCTGATTCGAATGCCATGATTTTTCGGAGTCATTTTTCCAAGGGGGGTTACTGTGAATTTTTGAGAAAACAAAATTTCAAGCTAAAAGGAAACCATTAGGTGCATTTTATAGAGAATCAGATTTCGAATAAGAAAAAGTCAACCGTAACCACGTAACTGGTACCCGTGAGAAAAAAATCGAAAAAATCTGTTTCGAATGCCATGATTTTTCGGAGTCATTTTTCCAAGGGGGGTTACTGTGAATTTTTGAGAAAAAAAAATTTCAAGCTAAAAGGAAACCATTAGGTGCATTTTATAGAGAATCAGATTTCGAATAAGAAAAAGTCAACCGTAACCGCGTAACTGGTACCCGTGAGAAAAAAATCGAAAAAATCTGTTTCGAATGAAATGATTTTTCGGAGTCATTTTTCCAAGGGGGGTTACTGTGAATTTTTGAGAAAAAAAAATTTCAAGCTAAAAGGAAACCATTAGGTGCATTTTATAGAGAATCAGATTTCGAATAAGAAAAAGTCAACCGTAACCGCGTAACTGGTACCCGTGAGAAAAAAATCGAAAAAATCTGATTCGAATGCCATGATTTTTCGGAGTCATTTTTCCAAGGGGGGGGTACTGTAGATTTTTTTAAAAAAAAAATTTCAAGCTAAAAGGAAACCATTAGGTGCATTTTATAGAGAATCAGATTTCGAAGAAGAAAAAGTCAACCGTAACCGCGTAACTGGTACCCGTGAGAAAAAAATCGAAAAAATCTGATTCGAATGCCATGATTTTTCGGAGTCATTTTTCCAAGGGGGGTTACTGTGAATTTTTGAGAAAACAAAATTTCAAGCTAAAAGGAAACCATTAGGTGCATTTTATAGAGAATCAGATTTCGAATAAGAAAAAGTCAACCGTAACCACGTAACTGGTACCCGTGAGAAAAAAATCGAAAAAATCTGTTTCGAATGCCATGATTTTTCGGAGTCATTTTTCCAAGGGGGGTTACTGTGAATTTTTGAGAAAAAAAAATTTCAAGCTAAAAGGAAACCATTAGGTGCATTTTATAGAGAATCAGATTTCGAATAAGAAAAAGTCAACCGTAACCGCGTAACTGGTACCCGTGAGAAAAAAATCGAAAAAATCTGATTCGAATGCCATGATTTTTCGGAGTCATTTTTCCAAGGGGGGTTACTGTGAATTTTTGAGAAAACAAAATTTCAAGCTAAAAGGAAACCATTAGGTGCATTTTATAGAGAATCAGATTTCGAATAAGAAAAAGTCAACCGTAACCACGTAACTGGTACCCGTGAGAAAAAAATCGAAAAAATCTGTTTCGAATGCCATGATTTTTCGGAGTCATTTTTCCAAGGGGGGTTACTGTGAATTTTTGAGAAAAAAAAATTTCAAGCTAAAAGGAAACCATTAGGTGCATTTTATAGAGAATCAGATTTCGAATAAGAAAAAGTCAACCGTAACCGCGTAACTGGTACCCGTGAGAAAAAAATCGAAAAAATCTGTTTCGAATGAAATGATTTTTCGGAGTCATTTTTCCAAGGGGGGTTACTGTGAATTTTTGAGAAAAAAAAATTTCAAGCTAAAAGGAAACCATTAGGTGCATTTTATAGAGAATCAGATTTCGAATAAGAAAAAGTCAACCGTAACCGCGTAACTGGTACCCGTGAGAAAAAAATCGAAAAAATCTGATTCGAATGCCATGATTTTTCGGAGTCATTTTTCCAAGGGGGGGGTACTGTAGATTTTTTTAAAAAAAAAATTTCAAGCTAAAAGGAAACCATTAGGTGCATTTTATAGAGAATCAGATTTCGAATAAGAAAAAGTCAACCGTAACCGCGTAACTGGTACCCGTGAGAAAAAAATCGAAAAAATCTGTTTCGAATGAAATGATTTTTCGGAGTCATTTTTCCAAGGGGGGGTTACTGTGAATTTTTGAGAAAAAAAAATTTCAAGCTAAAAGGAAACCATTAGGTGCATTTTATAGAGAATCAGATTTCGAATAAGAAAAAGTCAACCGTAACCGCGTAACTGGTACCCGTGAGAAAAAAATCGAAAAAATCTGATTCGAATGCCATGATTTTTCGGAGTCATTTTTCCAAGGGGGGGTACTGTAGATTTTTTAAAAAAAAAAATTTCAAGCTAAAAGGAAACCATTAGGTGCATTTTATAGAGAATCAGATTTCGAATAAGAAAAAGTCAACCGTAACCACGTAACTGGTACCCGTGAGAAAAAAATCGAAAAAATCTGTTTCGAATGCCATGATTTTTCGGAGTCATTTTTCCAAGGGGGGGTACTGTAGATTTTTGAGAAAAAAAAATTTCAAGCTAAAAGGAAACCATTAGGTGCATTTTATAGAGAGTCAGATTTCGAATAAGAAAAAGTCAACCGTAACCGCGTAACTGGTACCCGTGAGAAAAAAATCTGATTCGAATGCCATGATTTTTCGGAGTCATTTTTCCAAGGGGGGTTACTGTGAATTTTTGAGAAAACAAAATTTCAAGCTAAAAGGAAACCATTAGGTGCATTTTATAGAGAATCAGATTTCGAATAAGAAAAAGTCAACCGTAACCGCGTAACTGGTACCCGTGAGAAAAAAATCGAAAAAATCTGATTCGAATGCCATGATTTTTCGGAGTCATTTTTCCAAGGGGGGGTACTGTAGATTTTTGAGAAAAAAAAATTTAGAGCTAAAAGGAAACCATTAGGTGCATTTTATAGAGAATCAGATTTCGAATAAGAAAAAGTCAACCGTAACCGCGTAACTGGTACCCGTGAGAAAAAAATCGAAAAAATCTGATTCGAATGCCATGATTTTTTGGAGTCATTTTTCCAAGAAGGGGTACTGTAGATTTTTGAGAAAAAAAAATTTCAAGCTAAAAGGAAACCATTAGGTGCATTTTATAGAGAATCAGATTTCGAATAAGAAAAAGTCAACCGTAACCGCGTAACTGGTACCCGTGAGAAAAAAATCGAAAAAATCTGTTTCGAATGCCATGATTTTTCGGAGTCATTTTTCCAAGGGGGGGTACTGTAGATTTTTGAGAAAAAAAAATTTCAAGCTAAAAGGAAACCATTAGGTGCATTTTATAGAGAATCAGATTTCGAATAAGAAAAAGTCAACCGTAACCACGTAACTGGTACCCGTGAGAAAAAAATCGAAAAAATCTGTTTCGAATGCCATGATTTTTCGGAGTCATTTTTCCAAGGGGGGGTACTGTAGATTTTTGAGAAAAAAAAATTTCAAGCTAAAAGGAAACCATTAGGTGCATTTTATAGAGAGTCAGATTTCGAATAAGAAAAAGTCAACCGTAACCGCGTAACTGGTACCCGTGAGAAAAAAATCGAAAAAATCTGATTCGAATGCCATGATTTTTCGGAGTCATTTTTCCAAGGGGGGGTACTGTAGATTTTTGAGAAAAAAAAATTTCAAGCTAAAAGAAAACCATTAGGTGCATTTTATAGAGAATCAGATTTCGAATAAGAAAAAGTCAACCGTAACCACGTAACTGGTACCCGTGAGAAAAAAATCGAAAAAATCTGTTTCGAATGCCATGATTTTTCGGAGTCATTTTTCCAAGGGGGGGTACTGTAGATTTTTGAGAAAAAAAAATTTCAAGCTAAAAGGAAACCATTAGGTGCATTTTATAGAGAGTCAGATTTCGAATAAGAGAAAGTCAACCGTAACCGCGTAACTGGTACCCGTGAGAAAAAAATCTGATTCGAATGCCATGATTTTTCGGAGTCATTTTTCCAAGGGGGGTTACTGTGAATTTTTGAGAAAACAAAATTTCAAGCTAAAAGGAAACCATTAGGTGCATTTTATAGAGAATCAGATTTCGAATAAGAAAAAGTCAACCGTAACCGCGTAACTGGTACCCGTGAGAAAAAAATCGAAAAAATCTGTTTCGAATGCCATGATTTTTCGGAGTCATTTTTCCAAGGGGGGGTACTGTAGATTTTTGAGAAAAAAAAATTTCAAGCTAAAAGGAAACCACTAGGTGCATTTTATAGAGAGTCAGATTTCGAATAAGAGAAAGTCAACCGTAACCGCGTAACTGGTACCCGTGAGAAAAAAATCTGATTCGAATGCCATGATTTTTCGGAGTCATTTTTCCAAGGGGGGTTACTGTGAATTTTTGAGAAAACAAAATTTCAAGCTAAAAGGAAACCATTAGGTGCATTTTATAGAGAATCAGATTTCGAATAAGAAAAAGTCAACCGTAACCACGTAACTGGTACCCGTGAGAAAAAAATCGAAAAAATCTGTTTCGAATGCCATGATTTTTCGGAGTCATTTTTCCAAGGGGGGTTACTGTGAATTTTTGAGAAAACAAAATTTCAAGCTAAAAGGAAACCATTAGGTGCATTTTATAGAGAGTCAGATTTCGAATAAGAAAAAGTCAACCGTAACCGCGTAACTGGTATCCGTGAGAAAAAAATCGAAAAAATCTGTTTCGAATGCCATGATTTTTCGGAGTCATTTTTCCAAGGGGGGGTACTGTAGATTTTTGAGAAAAAAAAATTTCAAGCTAAAAGGAAACCATTAGGTGCATTTTATAGAGAATCAGATTTCGAATAAGAAAAAGTCAACCGTAACCGCGTAACTGGTACCCGTGAGAAAAAAATCGAAAAAATCTGATTCGAATGCCATGATTTTTTGGAGTCATTTTTCCAAGGGGGGGTACTGTAGATTTTTGAGAAAAAAAAATTTCAAGCTAAAAGGAAACCATTAGGTGCATTTTATAGAGAATCAGATTTCGAATAAGAAAAAGTCAACCGTAACCGCGTAACTGGTACCCGTGAGAAAAAAATCGAAAAAATCTGTTTCGAATGCCATGATTTTTCGGAGTCATTTTTCCAAGGGGGGGTACTGTAGATTTTTGAGAAAAAAAAATTTCAAGCTAAAAGGAAACCATTAGGTGCATTTTATAGAGAATTAGATTTCGAATAAGAAAAAGTCAACCGTAACCGCGTAACTGGTACCCGTGAGAAAAAAATCGAAAAAATCTGTTTCGAATGAAAAGATTTTTCGGAGTCATTTTTCCAAGGGGGGTTACTGTGAATTTTTGAGAAAACAAAATTTCAAGCTAAAAGGAAACCATTAGGTGCATTTTATAGAGAATCAGATTTCGAATAAGAAAAAGTCAACCGTAACCGCGTAACTGGTACCCGTGAGAAAAAAATCGAAAAAATCTGATTCGAATGCCATGATTTTTCGGAGTCATTTTTCCAAGGGGGGGTACTGTAGATTTTTAAAAAAAAAAAATTTCAAGCTAAAAGGAAACCATTAGGTGCATTTTATAGAGAATCAGATTTCGAATAAGAAAAAGTCAACCGTAACCGCGTAACTGGTACCCGTGAGAAAAAAATCGAAAAAATCTGATTCGAATGCCATGATTTTTCGGAGTCATTTTTCCAAGGGGGGTTACTGTGAATTTTTGAGAAAACAAAATTTCAAGCTAAAAGGAAACCATTAGGTGCATTTTATAGAGAATCAGATTTCGAATAAGAAAAAGTCAACCGTAACCGCGTAACTGGTACCCGTGAGAAAAAAATCGAAAAAATCTGTTTCGAATGCCATGATTTTTCGGAGTCATTTTTCCAAGGGGGGGTACTGTAGATTTTTGAGAAAAAAAAATTTCAAGCTAAAAGGAAACCACTAGGTGCATTTTATAGAGAGTCAGATTTCGAATAAGAGAAAGTCAACCGTAACCGCGTAACTGGTACCCGTGAGAAAAAAATCTGATTCGAATGCCATGATTTTTCGGAGTCATTTTTCCAAGGGGGGTTACTGTGAATTTTTGAGAAAACAAAATTTCAAGCTAAAAGGAAACCATTAGGTGCATTTTATAGAGAATCAGATTTCGAATAAGAAAAAGTCAACCGTAACCACGTAACTGGTACCCGTGAGAAAAAAATCGAAAAAATCTGTTTCGAATGCCATGATTTTTCGGAGTCATTTTTCCAAGGGGGGTTACTGTGAATTTTTGAGAAAACAAAATTTCAAGCTAAAAGGAAACCATTAGGTGCATTTTATAGAGAGTCAGATTTCGAATAAGAAAAAGTCAACCGTAACCGCGTAACTGGTATCCGTGAGAAAAAAATCGAAAAAATCTGTTTCGAATGCCATGATTTTTCGGAGTCATTTTTCCAAGGGGGGGTACTGTAGATTTTTGAGAAAAAAAAATTTCAAGCTAAAAGGAAACCATTAGGTGCATTTTATAGAGAATCAGATTTCGAATAAGAAAAAGTCAACCGTAACCGCGTAACTGGTACCCGTGAGAAAAAAATCGAAAAAATCTGATTCGAATGCCATGATTTTTTGGAGTCATTTTTCCAAGGGGGGGTACTGTAGATTTTTGAGAAAAAAAAATTTCAAGCTAAAAGGAAACCATTAGGTGCATTTTATAGAGAATCAGATTTCGAATAAGAAAAAGTCAACCGTAACCGCGTAACTGGTACCCGTGAGAAAAAAATCGAAAAAATCTGTTTCGAATGCCATGATTTTTCGGAGTCATTTTTCCAAGGGGGGGTACTGTAGATTTTTGAGAAAAAAAAATTTCAAGCTAAAAGGAAACCATTAGGTGCATTTTATAGAGAATTAGATTTCGAATAAGAAAAAGTCAACCGTAACCGCGTAACTGGTACCCGTGAGAAAAAAATCGAAAAAATCTGTTTCGAATGAAAAGATTTTTCGGAGTCATTTTTCCAAGGGGGGTTACTGTGAATTTTTGAGAAAACAAAATTTCAAGCTAAAAGGAAACCATTAGGTGCATTTTATAGAGAATCAGATTTCGAATAAGAAAAAGTCAACCGTAACCGCGTAACTGGTACCCGTGAGAAAAAAATCGAAAAAATCTGATTCGAATGCCATGATTTTTCGGAGTCATTTTTCCAAGGGGGGGTACTGTAGATTTTTAAAAAAAAAAAATTTCAAGCTAAAAGGAAACCATTAGGTGCATTTTATAGAGAATCAGATTTCGAATAAGAAAAAGTCAACCGTAACCGCGTAACTGGTACCCGTGAGAAAAAAATCGAAAAAATCTGATTCGAATGCCATGATTTTTCGGAGTCATTTTTCCAAGGGGGGTTACTGTGAATTTTTGAGAAAACAAAATTTCAAGCTAAAAGGAAACCATTAGGTGCATTTTATAGAGAATCAGATTTCGAATAAGAAAAAGTCAACCGTAACCGCGTAACTGGTACCCGTGAGAAAAAAATCGAAAAAATCTGATTCGAATGCCATGATTTTTCGGAGTCATTTTTCCAAGGGGGGGTACTGTAGATTTTTGAGAAAAAAAAATTTCAAGCTAAAAGGAAACCATTAGGTGCATTTTATAGAGAGTCAGATTTCGAATAAGAGAAAGTCAACCGTAACCGCGTAACTGGTACCCGTGAGAAAAAAATCTGATTCGAATGCCATGATTTTTCGGAGTCATTTTTCCAAGGGGGGTTACTGTGAATTTTTGAGAAAACAAAATTTCAAGCTAAAAGGAAACCATTAGGTGCATTTTATAGAGAATCAGATTTCGAATAAGAAAAAGTCAACCGTAACCACGTAACTGGTACCCGTGAGAAAAAAATCGAAAAAATCTGTTTCGAATGCCATGATTTTTCGGAGTCATTTTTCCAAGGGGGGTTACTGTGAATTTTTGAGAAAAAAAAATTTCAAGCTAAAAGGAAACCATTAGGTGCATTTTATAGAGAATCAGATTTCGAATAAGAAAAAGTCAACCGTAACCGCGTAACTGGTACCCGTGAGAAAAAAATCGAAAAAATCTGTTTCGAATGAAATGATTTTTCGGAGTCATTTTTCCAAGGGGGGTTACTGTGAATTTTTGAGAAAAAAAAATTTCAAGCTAAAAGGAAACCATTAGGTGCATTTTATAGAGAATCAGATTTCGAATAAGAAAAAGTCAACCGTAACCGCGTAACTGGTACCCGTGAGAAAAAAATCGAAAAAATCTGATTCGAATGCCATGATTTTTCGGAGTCATTTTTCCAAGGGGGGGGTACTGTAGATTTTTTTAAAAAAAAAATTTCAAGCTAAAAGGAAACCATTAGGTGCATTTTATAGAGAATCAGATTTCGAAGAAGAAAAAGTCAACCGTAACCGCGTAACTGGTACCCGTGAGAAAAAAATCGAAAAAATCTGATTCGAATGCCATGATTTTTCGGAGTCATTTTTCCAAGGGGGGTTACTGTGAATTTTTGAGAAAACAAAATTTCAAGCTAAAAGGAAACCATTAGGTGCATTTTATAGAGAATCAGATTTCGAATAAGAAAAAGTCAACCGTAACCACGTAACTGGTACCCGTGAGAAAAAAATCGAAAAAATCTGTTTCGAATGCCATGATTTTTCGGAGTCATTTTTCCAAGGGGGGTTACTGTGAATTTTTGAGAAAAAAAAATTTCAAGCTAAAAGGAAACCATTAGGTGCATTTTATAGAGAATCAGATTTCGAATAAGAAAAAGTCAACCGTAACCGCGTAACTGGTACCCGTGAGAAAAAAATCGAAAAAATCTGATTCGAATGCCATGATTTTTCGGAGTCATTTTTCCAAGGGGGGTTACTGTGAATTTTTGAGAAAACAAAATTTCAAGCTAAAAGGAAACCATTAGGTGCATTTTATAGAGAATCAGATTTCGAATAAGAAAAAGTCAACCGTAACCACGTAACTGGTACCCGTGAGAAAAAAATCGAAAAAATCTGTTTCGAATGCCATGATTTTTCGGAGTCATTTTTCCAAGGGGGGTTACTGTGAATTTTTGAGAAAAAAAAATTTCAAGCTAAAAGGAAACCATTAGGTGCATTTTATAGAGAATCAGATTTCGAATAAGAAAAAGTCAACCGTAACCGCGTAACTGGTACCCGTGAGAAAAAAATCGAAAAAATCTGTTTCGAATGAAATGATTTTTCGGAGTCATTTTTCCAAGGGGGGTTACTGTGAATTTTTGAGAAAAAAAAATTTCAAGCTAAAAGGAAACCATTAGGTGCATTTTATAGAGAATCAGATTTCGAATAAGAAAAAGTCAACCGTAACCGCGTAACTGGTACCCGTGAGAAAAAAATCGAAAAAATCTGATTCGAATGCCATGATTTTTCGGAGTCATTTTTCCAAGGGGGGGGTACTGTAGATTTTTTTAAAAAAAAAATTTCAAGCTAAAAGGAAACCATTAGGTGCATTTTATAGAGAATCAGATTTCGAATAAGAAAAAGTCAACCGTAACCGCGTAACTGGTACCCGTGAGAAAAAAATCGAAAAAATCTGTTTCGAATGAAATGATTTTTCGGAGTCATTTTTCCAAGGGGGGGTTACTGTGAATTTTTGAGAAAAAAAAATTTCAAGCTAAAAGGAAACCATTAGGTGCATTTTATAGAGAATCAGATTTCGAATAAGAAAAAGTCAACCGTAACCGCGTAACTGGTACCCGTGAGAAAAAAATCGAAAAAATCTGATTCGAATGCCATGATTTTTCGGAGTCATTTTTCCAAGGGGGGGTACTGTAGATTTTTTAAAAAAAAAAATTTCAAGCTAAAAGGAAACCATTAGGTGCATTTTATAGAGAATCAGATTTCGAATAAGAAAAAGTCAACCGTAACCACGTAACTGGTACCCGTGAGAAAAAAATCGAAAAAATCTGTTTCGAATGCCATGATTTTTCGGAGTCATTTTTCCAAGGGGGGGTACTGTAGATTTTTGAGAAAAAAAAATTTCAAGCTAAAAGGAAACCATTAGGTGCATTTTATAGAGAGTCAGATTTCGAATAAGAAAAAGTCAACCGTAACCGCGTAACTGGTACCCGTGAGAAAAAAATCTGATTCGAATGCCATGATTTTTCGGAGTCATTTTTCCAAGGGGGGTTACTGTGAATTTTTGAGAAAACAAAATTTCAAGCTAAAAGGAAACCATTAGGTGCATTTTATAGAGAATCAGATTTCGAATAAGAAAAAGTCAACCGTAACCGCGTAACTGGTACCCGTGAGAAAAAAATCGAAAAAATCTGATTCGAATGCCATGATTTTTCGGAGTCATTTTTCCAAGGGGGGGTACTGTAGATTTTTGAGAAAAAAAAATTTAGAGCTAAAAGGAAACCATTAGGTGCATTTTATAGAGAATCAGATTTCGAATAAGAAAAAGTCAACCGTAACCGCGTAACTGGTACCCGTGAGAAAAAAATCGAAAAAATCTGATTCGAATGCCATGATTTTTTGGAGTCATTTTTCCAAGAAGGGGTACTGTAGATTTTTGAGAAAAAAAAATTTCAAGCTAAAAGGAAACCATTAGGTGCATTTTATAGAGAATCAGATTTCGAATAAGAAAAAGTCAACCGTAACCGCGTAACTGGTACCCGTGAGAAAAAAATCGAAAAAATCTGTTTCGAATGCCATGATTTTTCGGAGTCATTTTTCCAAGGGGGGGTACTGTAGATTTTTGAGAAAAAAAAATTTCAAGCTAAAAGGAAACCATTAGGTGCATTTTATAGAGAATCAGATTTCGAATAAGAAAAAGTCAACCGTAACCACGTAACTGGTACCCGTGAGAAAAAAATCGAAAAAATCTGTTTCGAATGCCATGATTTTTCGGAGTCATTTTTCCAAGGGGGGGTACTGTAGATTTTTGAGAAAAAAAAATTTCAAGCTAAAAGGAAACCATTAGGTGCATTTTATAGAGAGTCAGATTTCGAATAAGAAAAAGTCAACCGTAACCGCGTAACTGGTACCCGTGAGAAAAAAATCGAAAAAATCTGATTCGAATGCCATGATTTTTCGGAGTCATTTTTCCAAGGGGGGGTACTGTAGATTTTTGAGAAAAAAAAATTTCAAGCTAAAAGAAAACCATTAGGTGCATTTTATAGAGAATCAGATTTCGAATAAGAAAAAGTCAACCGTAACCACGTAACTGGTACCCGTGAGAAAAAAATCGAAAAAATCTGTTTCGAATGCCATGATTTTTCGGAGTCATTTTTCCAAGGGGGGGTACTGTAGATTTTTGAGAAAAAAAAATTTCAAGCTAAAAGGAAACCATTAGGTGCATTTTATAGAGAGTCAGATTTCGAATAAGAGAAAGTCAACCGTAACCGCGTAACTGGTACCCGTGAGAAAAAAATCTGATTCGAATGCCATGATTTTTCGGAGTCATTTTTCCAAGGGGGGTTACTGTGAATTTTTGAGAAAACAAAATTTCAAGCTAAAAGGAAACCATTAGGTGCATTTTATAGAGAATCAGATTTCGAATAAGAAAAAGTCAACCGTAACCGCGTAACTGGTACCCGTGAGAAAAAAATCGAAAAAATCTGTTTCGAATGCCATGATTTTTCGGAGTCATTTTTCCAAGGGGGGGTACTGTAGATTTTTGAGAAAAAAAAATTTCAAGCTAAAAGGAAACCACTAGGTGCATTTTATAGAGAGTCAGATTTCGAATAAGAGAAAGTCAACCGTAACCGCGTAACTGGTACCCGTGAGAAAAAAATCTGATTCGAATGCCATGATTTTTCGGAGTCATTTTTCCAAGGGGGGTTACTGTGAATTTTTGAGAAAACAAAATTTCAAGCTAAAAGGAAACCATTAGGTGCATTTTATAGAGAATCAGATTTCGAATAAGAAAAAGTCAACCGTAACCACGTAACTGGTACCCGTGAGAAAAAAATCGAAAAAATCTGTTTCGAATGCCATGATTTTTCGGAGTCATTTTTCCAAGGGGGGTTACTGTGAATTTTTGAGAAAACAAAATTTCAAGCTAAAAGGAAACCATTAGGTGCATTTTATAGAGAGTCAGATTTCGAATAAGAAAAAGTCAACCGTAACCGCGTAACTGGTATCCGTGAGAAAAAAATCGAAAAAATCTGTTTCGAATGCCATGATTTTTCGGAGTCATTTTTCCAAGGGGGGGTACTGTAGATTTTTGAGAAAAAAAAATTTCAAGCTAAAAGGAAACCATTAGGTGCATTTTATAGAGAATCAGATTTCGAATAAGAAAAAGTCAACCGTAACCGCGTAACTGGTACCCGTGAGAAAAAAATCGAAAAAATCTGATTCGAATGCCATGATTTTTTGGAGTCATTTTTCCAAGGGGGGGTACTGTAGATTTTTGAGAAAAAAAAATTTCAAGCTAAAAGGAAACCATTAGGTGCATTTTATAGAGAATCAGATTTCGAATAAGAAAAAGTCAACCGTAACCGCGTAACTGGTACCCGTGAGAAAAAAATCGAAAAAATCTGTTTCGAATGCCATGATTTTTCGGAGTCATTTTTCCAAGGGGGGGTACTGTAGATTTTTGAGAAAAAAAAATTTCAAGCTAAAAGGAAACCATTAGGTGCATTTTATAGAGAATTAGATTTCGAATAAGAAAAAGTCAACCGTAACCGCGTAACTGGTACCCGTGAGAAAAAAATCGAAAAAATCTGTTTCGAATGAAAAGATTTTTCGGAGTCATTTTTCCAAGGGGGGTTACTGTGAATTTTTGAGAAAACAAAATTTCAAGCTAAAAGGAAACCATTAGGTGCATTTTATAGAGAATCAGATTTCGAATAAGAAAAAGTCAACCGTAACCGCGTAACTGGTACCCGTGAGAAAAAAATCGAAAAAATCTGATTCGAATGCCATGATTTTTCGGAGTCATTTTTCCAAGGGGGGGTACTGTAGATTTTTAAAAAAAAAAAATTTCAAGCTAAAAGGAAACCATTAGGTGCATTTTATAGAGAATCAGATTTCGAATAAGAAAAAGTCAACCGTAACCGCGTAACTGGTACCCGTGAGAAAAAAATCGAAAAAATCTGATTCGAATGCCATGATTTTTCGGAGTCATTTTTCCAAGGGGGGTTACTGTGAATTTTTGAGAAAACAAAATTTCAAGCTAAAAGGAAACCATTAGGTGCATTTTATAGAGAATCAGATTTCGAATAAGAAAAAGTCAACCGTAACCGCGTAACTGGTACCCGTGAGAAAAAAATCGAAAAAATCTGTTTCGAATGCCATGATTTTTCGGAGTCATTTTTCCAAGGGGGGGTACTGTAGATTTTTGAGAAAAAAAAATTTCAAGCTAAAAGGAAACCACTAGGTGCATTTTATAGAGAGTCAGATTTCGAATAAGAGAAAGTCAACCGTAACCGCGTAACTGGTACCCGTGAGAAAAAAATCTGATTCGAATGCCATGATTTTTCGGAGTCATTTTTCCAAGGGGGGTTACTGTGAATTTTTGAGAAAACAAAATTTCAAGCTAAAAGGAAACCATTAGGTGCATTTTATAGAGAATCAGATTTCGAATAAGAAAAAGTCAACCGTAACCACGTAACTGGTACCCGTGAGAAAAAAATCGAAAAAATCTGTTTCGAATGCCATGATTTTTCGGAGTCATTTTTCCAAGGGGGGTTACTGTGAATTTTTGAGAAAACAAAATTTCAAGCTAAAAGGAAACCATTAGGTGCATTTTATAGAGAGTCAGATTTCGAATAAGAAAAAGTCAACCGTAACCGCGTAACTGGTATCCGTGAGAAAAAAATCGAAAAAATCTGTTTCGAATGCCATGATTTTTCGGAGTCATTTTTCCAAGGGGGGGTACTGTAGATTTTTGAGAAAAAAAAATTTCAAGCTAAAAGGAAACCATTAGGTGCATTTTATAGAGAATCAGATTTCGAATAAGAAAAAGTCAACCGTAACCGCGTAACTGGTACCCGTGAGAAAAAAATCGAAAAAATCTGATTCGAATGCCATGATTTTTTGGAGTCATTTTTCCAAGGGGGGGTACTGTAGATTTTTGAGAAAAAAAAATTTCAAGCTAAAAGGAAACCATTAGGTGCATTTTATAGAGAATCAGATTTCGAATAAGAAAAAGTCAACCGTAACCGCGTAACTGGTACCCGTGAGAAAAAAATCGAAAAAATCTGTTTCGAATGCCATGATTTTTCGGAGTCATTTTTCCAAGGGGGGGTACTGTAGATTTTTGAGAAAAAAAAATTTCAAGCTAAAAGGAAACCATTAGGTGCATTTTATAGAGAATTAGATTTCGAATAAGAAAAAGTCAACCGTAACCGCGTAACTGGTACCCGTGAGAAAAAAATCGAAAAAATCTGTTTCGAATGAAAAGATTTTTCGGAGTCATTTTTCCAAGGGGGGTTACTGTGAATTTTTGAGAAAACAAAATTTCAAGCTAAAAGGAAACCATTAGGTGCATTTTATAGAGAATCAGATTTCGAATAAGAAAAAGTCAACCGTAACCGCGTAACTGGTACCCGTGAGAAAAAAATCGAAAAAATCTGATTCGAATGCCATGATTTTTCGGAGTCATTTTTCCAAGGGGGGGTACTGTAGATTTTTAAAAAAAAAAAATTTCAAGCTAAAAGGAAACCATTAGGTGCATTTTATAGAGAATCAGATTTCGAATAAGAAAAAGTCAACCGTAACCGCGTAACTGGTACCCGTGAGAAAAAAATCGAAAAAATCTGATTCGAATGCCATGATTTTTCGGAGTCATTTTTCCAAGGGGGGTTACTGTGAATTTTTGAGAAAACAAAATTTCAAGCTAAAAGGAAACCATTAGGTGCATTTTATAGAGAATCAGATTTCGAATAAGAAAAAGTCAACCGTAACCGCGTAACTGGTACCCGTGAGAAAAAAATCGAAAAAATCTGATTCGAATGCCATGATTTTTCGGAGTCATTTTTCCAAGGGGGGGTACTGTAGATTTTTGAGAAAAAAAAATTTCAAGCTAAAAGGAAACCATTAGGTGCATTTTATAGAGAGTCAGATTTCGAATAAGAGAAAGTCAACCGTAACCGCGTAACTGGTACCCGTGAGAAAAAAATCTGATTCGAATGCCATGATTTTTCGGAGTCATTTTTCCAAGGGGGGTTACTGTGAATTTTTGAGAAAACAAAATTTCAAGCTAAAAGGAAACCATTAGGTGCATTTTATAGAGAGTCAGATTTCGAATAAGAAAAAGTCAACCGTAACCGCGTAACTGGTATCCGTGAGAAAAAAATCGAAAAAATCTGTTTCGAATGCCATGATTTTTCGGAGTCATTTTTCCAAGGGGGGGTACTGTAGATTTTTGAGAAAAAAAAATTTCAAGCTAAAAGGAAACCATTAGGTGCATTTTATAGAGAATCAGATTTCGAATAAGAAAAAGTCAACCGTAACCGCGTAACTGGTACCCGTGAGAAAAAAATCGAAAAAATCTGATTCGAATGCCATGATTTTTTGGAGTCATTTTTCCAAGGGGGGGTACTGTAGATTTTTGAGAAAAAAAAATTTCAAGCTAAAAGGAAACCATTAGGTGCATTTTATAGAGAATCAGATTTCGAATAAGAAAAAGTCAACCGTAACCGCGTAACTGGTACCCGTGAGAAAAAAATCGAAAAAATCTGTTTCGAATGCCATGATTTTTCGGAGTCATTTTTCCAAGGGGGGGTACTGTAGATTTTTGAGAAAAAAAAATTTCAAGCTAAAAGGAAACCATTAGGTGCATTTTATAGAGAATTAGATTTCGAATAAGAAAAAGTCAACCGTAACCACGTAACTGGTACCCGTGAGAAAAAAATCGAAAAAATCTGTTTCGAATGAAAAGATTTTTCGGAGTCATTTTTCCAAGGGGGGGTACTGTAGATTTTTGAGAAAAAAAAATTTCAAGCTAAAAGGAAACCATTAGGTGCATTTTATAGAGAGTCAGATTTCGAATAAGAGAAAGTCAACCGTAACCGCGTAACTGGTACCCGTGAGAAAAAAATCTGATTCGAATGCCATGATTTTTCGGAGTCATTTTTCCAAGGGGGGTTACTGTGAATTTTTGAGAAAACAAAATTTCAAGCTAAAAGGAAACCATTAGGTGCATTTTATAGAGAATCAGATTTCGAATAAGAAAAAGTCAACCGTAACCGCGTAACTGGTACCCGTGAGAAAAAAATCGAAAAAATCTGTTTCGAATGCCATGATTTTTCGGAGTCATTTTTCCAAGGGGGGGTACTGTAGATTTTTGAGAAAAAAAAATTTCAAGCTAAAAGGAAACCATTAGGTGCATTTTATAGAGAGTCAGATTTCGAATAAGAGAAAGTCAACCGTAACCGCGTAACTGGTACCCGTGAGAAAAAAATCTGATTCGAATGCCATGATATTTCGGAGTCATTTTTCCAAGGGGGGTTACTGTGAATTTTTGAGAAAACAAAATTTCAAGCTAAAAGGAAACCATTAGGTGCATTTTATAGAGAATCAGATTTCGAATAAGAAAAAGTCAACCGTAACCGCGTAACTGGTACCCGTGAGAAAAAAATCGAAAAAATCTGATTCGAATGCCATGATTTTTTGGAGTCATTTTTCCAAGGGGGGGTACTGTAGATTTTTGAGAAAAAAAAATTTCAAGCTAAAAGGAAACCATTAGGTGCATTTTATAGAGAATCAGATTTCGAATAAGAAAAAGTCAACCGTAACCGCGTAACTGGTACCCGTGAGAAAAAAATCGAAAAAATCTGTTTCGAATGCCATGATTTTTCGGAGTCATTTTTCCAAGGGGGGGTACTGTAGATTTTTGAGAAAAAAAAATTTCAAGCTAAAAGGAAACCATTAGGTGCATTTTATAGAGAATTAGATTTCGAATAAGAAAAAGTCAACCGTAACCGCGTAACTGGTACCCGTGAGAAAAAAATCGAAAAAATCTGTTTCGAATGAAAAGATTTTTCGGAGTCATTTTTCCAAGGGGGGTTACTGTGAATTTTTGAGAAAACAAAATTTCAAGCTAAAAGGAAACCATTAGGTGCATTTTATAGAGAATCAGATTTCGAATAAGAAAAAGTCAACCGTAACCGCGTAACTGGTACCCGTGAGAAAAAAATCGAAAAAATCTGATTCGAATGCCATGATTTTTCGGAGTCATTTTTCCAAGGGGGGGTACTGTAGATTTTTTAAAAAAAAAAATTTCAAGCTAAAAGGAAACCATTAGGTGCATTTTATAGAGAATCAGATTTCGAATAAGAAAAAGTCAACCGTAACCGCGTAACTGGTACCCGTGAGAAAAAAATCGAAAAAATCTGATTCGAATGCCATGATTTTTCGGAGTCATTTTTCCAAGGGGGGTTACTGTGAATTTTTGAGAAAACAAAATTTCAAGCTAAAAGGAAACCATTAGGTGCATTTTATAGAGAATCAGATTTCGAATAAGAAAAAGTCAACCGTAACCGCGTAACTGGTACCCGTGAGAAAAAAATCGAAAAAATCTGATTCGAATGCCATGATTTTTCGGAGTCATTTTTCCAAGGGGGGGTACTGTAGATTTTTGAGAAAAAAAAATTTCAAGCTAAAAGGAAACCATTAGGTGCATTTTATAGAGAGTCAGATTTCGAATAAGAGAAAGTCAACCGTAACCGCGTAACTGGTACCCGTGAGAAAAAAATCTGATTCGAATGCCATGATTTTTCGGAGTCATTTTTCCAAGGGGGGTTACTGTGAATTTTTGAGAAAACAAAATTTCAAGCTAAAAGGAAACCATTAGGTGCATTTTATAGAGAATCAGATTTCGAATAAGAAAAAGTCAACCGTAACCACGTAACTGGTACCCGTGAGAAAAAAATCGAAAAAATCTGTTTCGAATGCCATGATTTTTCGGAGTCATTTTTCCAAGGGGGGTTACTGTGAATTTTTGAGAAAACAAAATTTCAAGCTAAAAGGAAACCATTAGGTGCATTTTATAGAGAGTCAGATTTCGAATAAGAAAAAGTCAACCGTAACCGCGTAACTGGTATCCGTGAGAAAAAAATCGAAAAAATCTGTTTCGAATGCCATGATTTTTCGGAGTCATTTTTCCAAGGGGGGGTACTGTAGATTTTTGAGAAAAAAAAATTTCAAGCTAAAAGGAAACCATTAGGTGCATTTTATAGAGAATCAGATTTCGAATAAGAAAAAGTCAACCGTAACCGCGTAACTGGTACCCGTGAGAAAAAAATCGAAAAAATCTGATTCGAATGCCATGATTTTTTGGAGTCATTTTTCCAAGGGGGGGTACTGTAGATTTTTGAGAAAAAAAAATTTCAAGCTAAAAGGAAACCATTAGGTGCATTTTATAGAGAATCAGATTTCGAATAAGAAAAAGTCAACCGTAACCGCGTAACTGGTACCCGTGAGAAAAAAATCGAAAAAATCTGTTTCGAATGCCATGATTTTTCGGAGTCATTTTTCCAAGGGGGGGTACTGTAGATTTTTGAGAAAAAAAAATTTCAAGCTAAAAGGAAACCATTAGGTGCATTTTATAGAGAATTAGATTTCGAATAAGAAAAAGTCAACCGTAACCACGTAACTGGTACCCGTGAGAAAAAAATCGAAAAAATCTGTTTCGAATGAAAAGATTTTTCGGAGTCATTTTTCCAAGGGGGGGTACTGTAGATTTTTGAGAAAAAAAAATTTCAAGCTAAAAGGAAACCATTAGGTGCATTTTATAGAGAATCAGATTTCGAATAAGAAAAAGTCAACCGTAACCGCGTAACTGGTACCCGTGAGAAAAAAATCGAAAAAATCTGTTTCGAATGCCATGATTTTTCGGAGTCATTTTTCCAAGGGGGGGTACTGTAGATTTTTGAGAAAAAAAAATTTCAAGCTAAAAGGAAACCATTAGGTGCATTTTATAGAGAGTCAGATTTCGAATAAGAGAAAGTCAACCGTAACCGCGTAACTGGTACCCGTGAGAAAAAAATCTGATTCGAATGCCATGATTTTTCGGAGTCATTTTTCCAAGGGGGGTTACTGTGAATTTTTGAGAAAACAAAATTTCAAGCTAAAAGGAAACCATTAGGTGCATTTTATAGAGAATCAGATTTCGAATAAGAAAAAGTCAACCGTAACCACGTAACTGGTACCCGTGAGAAAAAAATCGAAAAAATCTGTTTCGAATGCCATGATTTTTCGGAGTCATTTTTCCAAGGGGGGTTACTGTGAATTTTTGAGAAAACAAAATTTCAAGCTAAAAGGAAACCATTAGGTGCATTTTATAGAGAGTCAGATTTCGAATAAGAAAAAGTCAACCGTAACCGCGTAACTGGTATCCGTGAGAAAAAAATCGAAAAAATCTGTTTCGAATGCCATGATTTTTCGGAGTCATTTTTCCAAGGGGGGGTACTGTAGATTTTTGAGAAAAAAAAATTTCAAGCTAAAAGGAAACCATTAGGTGCATTTTATAGAGAATCAGATTTCGAATAAGAAAAAGTCAACCGTAACCGCGTAACTGGTACCCGTGAGAAAAAAATCGAAAAAATCTGATTCGAATGCCATGATTTTTTGGAGTCATTTTTCCAAGGGGGGGTACTGTAGATTTTTGAGAAAAAAAAATTTCAAGCTAAAAGGAAACCATTAGGTGCATTTTATAGAGAATCAGATTTCGAATAAGAAAAAGTCAACCGTAACCGCGTAACTGGTACCCGTGAGAAAAAAATCGAAAAAATCTGTTTCGAATGCCATGATTTTTCGGAGTCATTTTTCCAAGGGGGGGTACTGTAGATTTTTGAGAAAAAAAAATTTCAAGCTAAAAGGAAACCATTAGGTGCATTTTATAGAGAATTAGATTTCGAATAAGAAAAAGTCAACCGTAACCGCGTAACTGGTACCCGTGAGAAAAAAATCGAAAAAATCTGTTTCGAATGAAAAGATTTTTCGGAGTCATTTTTCCAAGGGGGGTTACTGTGAATTTTTGAGAAAACAAAATTTCAAGCTAAAAGGAAACCATTAGGTGCATTTTATAGAGAATCAGATTTCGAATAAGAAAAAGTCAACCGTAACCGCGTAACTGGTACCCGTGAGAAAAAAATCGAAAAAATCTGATTCGAATGCCATGATTTTTCGGAGTCATTTTTCCAAGGGGGGGTACTGTAGATTTTTTAAAAAAAAAAAATTCAAGCTAAAAGGAAACCATTAGGTGCATTTTATAGAGAATCAGATTTCGAATAAGAAAAAGTCAACCGTAACCGCGTAACTGGTACCCGTGAGAAAAAAATCGAAAAAATCTGATTCGAATGCCATGATTTTTCGGAGTCATTTTTCCAAGGGGGGTTACTGTGAATTTTTGAGAAAACAAAATTTCAAGCTAAAAGGAAACCATTAGGTGCATTTTATAGAGAATCAGATTTCGAATAAGAAAAAGTCAACCGTAACCGCGTAACTGGTACCCGTGAGAAAAAAATCGAAAAAATCTGATTCGAATGCCATGATTTTTCGGAGTCATTTTTCCAAGGGGGGTTACTGTGAATTTTTGAGAAAAAAAAATTTCAAGCTAAAAGGAAACCATTAGGTGCATTTTATAGAGAATCAGATTTCGAATAAGAAAAAGTCAACCGTAACCACGTAACTGGTACCCGTGAGAAAAAAATCGAAAAAATCTGTTTCGAATGCCATGATTTTTCGGAGTCATTTTTCCAAGGGGGGGTACTGTAGATTTTTGAGAAAAAAAAATTTCAAGCTAAAAGGAAACCATTAGGTGCATTTTATAGAGAATCAGATTTCGAATAAGAAAAAGTCAACCGTAACCACGTAACTGGTACCCGTGAGAAAAAAATCGAAAAAATCTGTTTCGAATGCCATGATTTTTCGGAGTCATTTTTCCAAGGGGGGTTACTGTGAATTTTTGAGAAAACAAAATTTCAAGCTAAAAGGAAACCATTAGGTGCATTTTATAGAGAGTCAGATTTCGAATAAGAAAAAGTCAACCGTAACCGCGTAACTGGTATCCGTGAGAAAAAAATCGAAAAAATCTGTTTCGAATGCCATGATTTTTCGGAGTCATTTTTCCAAGGGGGGGTACTGTAGATTTTTGAGAAAAAAAAATTTCAAGCTAAAAGGAAACCATTAGGTGCATTTTATAGAGAATCAGATTTCGAATAAGAAAAAGTCAACCGTAACCGCGTAACTGGTACCCGTGAGAAAAAAATCGAAAAAATCTGATTCGAATGCCATGATTTTTTGGAGTCATTTTTCCAAGGGGGGGTACTGTAGATTTTTGAGAAAAAAAAATTTCAAGCTAAAAGGAAACCATTAGGTGCATTTTATAGAGAATCAGATTTCGAATAAGAAAAAGTCAACCGTAACCGCGTAACTGGTACCCGTGAGAAAAAAATCGAAAAAATCTGTTTCGAATGCCATGATTTTTCGGAGTCATTTTTCCAAGGGGGGGTACTGTAGATTTTTGAGAAAAAAAAATTTCAAGCTAAAAGGAAACCATTAGGTGCATTTTATAGAGAATTAGATTTCGAATAAGAAAAAGTCAACCGTAACCGCGTAACTGGTACCCGTGAGAAAAAAATCGAAAAAATCTGTTTCGAATGAAAAGATTTTTCGGAGTCATTTTTCCAAGGGGGGTTACTGTGAATTTTTGAGAAAACAAAATTTCAAGCTAAAAGGAAACCATTAGGTGCATTTTATAGAGAATCAGATTTCGAATAAGAAAAAGTCAACCGTAACCGCGTAACTGGTACCCGTGAGAAAAAAATCGAAAAAATCTGATTCGAATGCCATGATTTTTCGGAGTCATTTTTCCAAGGGGGGGTACTGTAGATTTTTTAAAAAAAAAAAATTCAAGCTAAAAGGAAACCATTAGGTGCATTTTATAGAGAATCAGATTTCGAATAAGAAAAAGTCAACCGTAACCGCGTAACTGGTACCCGTGAGAAAAAAATCGAAAAAATCTGATTCGAATGCCATGATTTTTCGGAGTCATTTTTCCAAGGGGGGTTACTGTGAATTTTTGAGAAAACAAAATTTCAAGCTAAAAGGAAACCATTAGGTGCATTTTATAGAGAATCAGATTTCGAATAAGAAAAAGTCAACCGTAACCGCGTAACTGGTACCCGTGAGAAAAAAATCGAAAAAATCTGATTCGAATGCCATGATTTTTCGGAGTCATTTTTCCAAGGGGGGTTACTGTGAATTTTTGAGAAAAAAAAATTTCAAGCTAAAAGGAAACCATTAGGTGCATTTTATAGAGAATCAGATTTCGAATAAGAAAAAGTCAACCGTAACCACGTAACTGGTACCCGTGAGAAAAAAATCGAAAAAATCTGTTTCGAATGCCATGATTTTTCGGAGTCATTTTTCCAAGGGGGGGTACTGTAGATTTTTGAGAAAAAAAAATTTCAAGCTAAAAGGAAACCATTAGGTGCATTTTATAGAGAGTCAGATTTCGAATAAGAAAAAGTCAACCGTAACCGCGTAACTGGTACCCGTGAGAAAAAAATCGAAAAAATCTGTTTCGAATGCCATGATTTTTCGGAGTCATTTTTCCAAGGGGGGGTACTGTAGATTTTTGAGAAAAAAAAATTTCAAGCTAAAAGGAAACCATTAGGTGCATTTTATAGAGAATCAGATTTCGAATAAGAGAAAGTCAACCGTAACCGCGTAACTGGTACCCGTGAGAAAAAAATCTGATTCGAATGCCATGATTTTTCGGAGTCATTTTTCCAAGGGGGGTTACTGTGAATTTTTGAGAAAACAAAATTTCAAGCTAAAAGGAAACCATTAGGTGCATTTTATAGAGAATCAGATTTCGAATAAGAAAAAGTCAACCGTAACCGCGTAACTGGTACCCGTGAGAAAAAAATCGAAAAAATCTGATTCGAATGCCATGATTTTTCGGAGTCATTTTTCCAAGGGGGGGTACTGTAGATTTTTGAGAAAAAAAAATTTCAAGCTAAAAGAAAACCATTAGGTGCATTTTATAGAGAATCAGATTTCGAATAAGAAAAAGTCAACCGTAACCACGTAACTGGTACCCGTGAGAAAAAAATCGAAAAAATCTGTTTCGAATGCCATGATTTTTCGGAGTCATTTTTCCAAGGGGGGGTACTGTAGATTTTTGAGAAAAAAAAATTTCAAGCTAAAAGGAAACCATTAGGTGCATTTTATAGAGAGTCAGATTTCGAATAAGAGAAAGTCAACCGTAACCGCGTAACTGGTACCCGTGAGAAAAAAATCTGATTCGAATGCCATGATTTTTCGGAGTCATTTTTCCAAGGGGGGTTACTGTGAATTTTTGAGAAAACAAAATTTCAAGCTAAAAGGAAACCATTAGGTGCATTTTATAGAGAATCAGATTTCGAATAAGAAAAAGTCAACCGTAACCGCGTAACTGGTACCCGTGAGAAAAAAATCGAAAAAATCTGATTCGAATGCCATGATTTTTCGGAGTCATTTTTCCAAGGGGGGTTACTGTGAATTTTTGAGAAAACAAAATTTCAAGCTAAAAGGAAACCATTAGGTGCATTTTATAGAGAGTCAGATTTCGAATAAGAAAAAGTCAACCGTAACCGCGTAACTGGTATCCGTGAGAAAAAAATCGAAAAAATCTGTTTCGAATGCCATGATTTTTCGGAGTCATTTTTCCAAGGGGGGGTACTGTAGATTTTTGAGAAAAAAAAATTTCAAGCTAAAAGGAAACCATTAGGTGCATTTTATAGAGAATCAGATTTCGAATAAGAAAAAGTCAACCGTAACCGCGTAACTGGTACCCGTGAGAAAAAAATCGAAAAAATCTGTTTCGAATGCCATGATTTTTCGGAGTCATTTTTCCAAGGGGGGGTACTGTAGATTTTTGAGAAAAAAAAATTTCAAGCTAAAAGGAAACCATTAGGTGCATTTTATAGAGAATTAGATTTCGAATCAGAAAAAGTCAACCGTAACCGCGTAACTGGTACCCGTGAGAAAAAAATCGAAAAAATCTGTTTCGAATGAAAAGATTTTTCGGAGTCATTTTTCCAAGGGGGGTTACTGTGAATTTTTGAGAAAACAAAATTTCAAGCTAAAAGGAAACCATTAGGTGCATTTTATAGAGAATCAGATTTCGAATAAGAAAAAGTCAACCGTAACCGCGTAACTGGTACCCGTGAGAAAAAAATCGAAAAAATCTGATTCGAATGCCATGATTTTTCGGAGTCATTTTTCCAAGGGGGGTTACTGTGAATTTTTGAGAAAAAAAAATTTCAAGCTAAAAGGAAACCATTAGGTGCATTTTATAGAGAATCAGATTTCGAATAAGAAAAAGTCAACCGTAACCGCGTAACTGGTACCCGTGAGAAAAAAATCGAAAAAATCTGTTTCGAATGAAATGATTTTTCGGAGTCATTTTTCCAAGGGGGGTTACTGTGAATTTTTGAGAAAAAAAAATTTCAAGCTAAAAGGAAACCATTAGGTGCATTTTATAGAGAATCAGATTTCGAATAAGAAAAAGTCAACCGTAACCGCGTAACTGGTACCCGTGAGAAAAAAATCGAAAAAATCTGATTCGAATGCCATGATTTTTCGGAGTCATTTTTCCAAGGGGGGGTACTGTAGATTTTTTAAAAAAAAAAATTTCAAGCTAAAAGGAAACCATTAGGTGCATTTTATAGAGAATCAGATTTCGAATAAGAAAAAGTCAACCGTAACCGCGTAACTGGTACCCGTGAGAAAAAAATCGAAAAAATCTGATTCGAATGCCATGATTTTTCGGAGTCATTTTTCCAAGGGGGGTTACTGTGAATTTTTGAGAAAACAAAATTTCAAGCTAAAAGGAAACCATTAGGTGCATTTTATAGAGAATCAGATTTCGAATAAGAAAAAGTCAACCGTAACCGCGTAACTGGTACCCGTGAGAAAAAAATCGAAAAAATCTGATTCGAATGCCATGATTTTTCGGAGTCATTTTTCCAAGGGGGGTTACTGTGAATTTTTGAGAAAAAAAAATTTCAAGCTAAAAGGAAACCATTAGGTGCATTTTATAGAGAATCAGATTTCGAATAAGAAAAAGTCAACCGTAACCGCGTAACTGGTACCCGTGAGAAAAAAATCGAAAAAATCTGTTTCGAATGCCATGATTTTTCGGAGTCATTTTTCCAAGGGGGGGTACTGTAGATTTTTGAGAAAAAAAAATTTCAAGCTAAAAGGAAACCATTAGGTGCATTTTATAGAGAGTCAGATTTCGAATAAGAAAAAGTCAACCGTAACCGCGTAACTGGTACCCGTGAGAAAAAAATCGAAAAAATCTGATTCGAATGCCATGATTTTTCGGAGTCATTTTTCCAAGGGGGGGTACTGTAGATTTTTGAGAAAAAAAAATTTCAAGCTAAAAGGAAACCATTAGGTGCATTTTATAGAGAATCAGATTTCGAATAAGAAAAAGTCAACCGTAACCACGTAACTGGTACCCCTGAGAAAAAAATCGAAAAAATCTGTTTCGAATACCATGATTTTTCGGAGTCATTTTTTCAAGTGGGGGTACTGTAGATTTTTGAGAAAAAAAAATTTCAAGCTAAAAGGAAACCATTAGGTGCATTTTATAGAGAGTCAGATTTCGAATAAGAAAAAGTCAACCGTAACCGCGTAACTGGTACCCGTGAGAAAAAAATCTGATTCGAATGCCATGATTTTTCGGAGTCATTTTTCCAAGGGGGGTTACTGTGAATTTTTGAAAAAAAAAATTTCAAGCTAAAAGGAAACCATTAGGTGCATTTTATAGAGAATCAGATTTCGAATAAGAAAAAGTCAACCGTAACCGCGTAACTGGTATCCGTGAGAAAAAAATCGAAAAAATCTGTTTCGAATGCCATGATTTTTCGGAGTCATTTTTCCAAGGGGGGGTACTGTAGATTTTTGAGAAAAAAAAATTTCAAGCTAAAAGGAAACCATTAGGTGCATTTTATAGAGAATCAGATTTCGAATAAGAAAAAGTCAACCGTAACCGCGTAACTGGTACCCGTGAGAAAAAAATCGAAAAAATCTGTTTCGAATGCCATGATTTTTCGGAGTCATTTTTCCAAGGGGGGGTACTGTAGATTTTTGAGAAAAAAAAATTTCAAGCTAAAAGGAAACCATTAGGTGCATTTTATAGAGAATTAGATTTCGAATAAGAAAAAGTCAACCGTAACCGCGTAACTGGTACCCGTGAGAAAAAAATCGAAAAAATCTGTTTCGAATGAAAAGATTTTTCGGAGTCATTTTTCCAAGGGGGGTTACTGTGAATTTTTGAGAAAACAAAATTTCAAGCTAAAAGGAAACCATTAGGTGCATTTTATAGAGAATCAGATTTCGAATAAGAAAAAGTCAACCGTAACCGCGTAACTGGTACCCGTGAGAAAAAAATCGAAAAAATCTGATTCGAATGCCATGATTTTTCGGAGTCATTTTTCCAAGGGGGGTTACTGTGAATTTTTGAGAAAAAAAAATTTCAAGCTAAAAGGAAACCATTAGGTGCATTTTATAGAGAATCAGATTTCGAATAAGAAAAAGTCAACCGTAACCGCGTAACTGGTACCCGTGAGAAAAAAATCGAAAAAATCTGTTTCGAATGAAATGATTTTTCGGAGTCATTTTTCCAAGGGGGGTTACTGTGAATTTTTGAGAAAAAAAAATTTCAAGCTAAAAGGAAACCATTAGGTGCATTTTATAGAGAATCAGATTTCGAATAAGAAAAAGTCAACCGTAACCGCGTAACTGGTACCCGTGAGAAAAAAATCGAAAAAATCTGATTCGAATGCCATGATTTTTCGGAGTCATTTTTCCAAGGGGGGGTACTGTAGATTTTTTAAAAAAAAAAATTTCAAGCTAAAAGGAAACCATTAGGTGCATTTTATAGAGAATCAGATTTCGAATAAGAAAAAGTCAACCGTAACCGCGTAACTGGTACCCGTGAGAAAAAAATCGAAAAAATCTGATTCGAATGCCATGATTTTTCGGAGTCATTTTTCCAAGGGGGGTTACTGTGAATTTTTGAGAAAACAAAATTTCAAGCTAAAAGGAAACCATTAGGTGCATTTTATAGAGAATCAGATTTCGAATAAGAAAAAGTCAACCGTAACCGCGTAACTGGTACCCGTGAGAAAAAAATCGAAAAAATCTGATTCGAATGCCATGATTTTTCGGAGTCATTTTTCCAAGGGGGGTTACTGTGAATTTTTGAGAAAAAAAAATTTCAAGCTAAAAGGAAACCATTAGGTGCATTTTATAGAGAATCAGATTTCGAATAAGAAAAAGTCAACCGTAACCGCGTAACTGGTACCCGTGAGAAAAAAATCGAAAAAATCTGTTTCGAATGCCATGATTTTTCGGAGTCATTTTTCCAAGGGGGGGTACTGTAGATTTTTGAGAAAAAAAAATTTCAAGCTAAAAGGAAACCATTAGGTGCATTTTATAGAGAGTCAGATTTCGAATAAGAAAAAGTCAACCGTAACCGCGTAACTGGTACCCGTGAGAAAAAAATCGAAAAAATCTGATTCGAATGCCATGATTTTTCGGAGTCATTTTTCCAAGGGGGGGTACTGTAGATTTTTGAGAAAAAAAAATTTCAAGCTAAAAGGAAACCATTAGGTGCATTTTATAGAGAATCAGATTTCGAATAAGAAAAAGTCAACCGTAACCACGTAACTGGTACCCCTGAGAAAAAAATCGAAAAAATCTGTTTCGAATACCATGATTTTTCGGAGTCATTTTTTCAAGTGGGGGTACTGTAGATTTTTGAGAAAAAAAAATTTCAAGCTAAAAGGAAACCATTAGGTGCATTTTATAGAGAGTCAGATTTCGAATAAGAAAAAGTCAACCGTAACCGCGTAACTGGTACCCGTGAGAAAAAAATCTGATTCGAATGCCATGATTTTTCGGAGTCATTTTTCCAAGGGGGGTTACTGTGAATTTTTGAGAAAAAAAAATTTCAAGCTAAAAGGAAACCATTAGGTGCATTTTATAGAGAATCAGATTTCGAATAAGAAAAAGTCAACCGTAACCGCGTAACTGGTACCCGTGAGAAAAAAATCGAAAAAATCTGATTCGAATGCCATGATTTTTCGGAGTCATTTTTCCAAGAGGGGTTACTGTGAATTTTTGAGAAAACAAAATTTCAAGCTAAAAGGAAACCATTAGGTGCATTTTATAGAGAGTCAGATTTCGAATAAGAAAAAGTCAACCGTAACCGCGTAACTGGTATCCGTGAGAAAAAAATCGAAAAAATCTGATTCGAATGCCATGATTTTTTGGAGTCATTTTTCCAAGGGGGGGGTACTGTAGATTTTTGAGAAAAAAAAATTTCAAGCTAAAAGGAAACCATTAGGTGCATTTTATAGAGAATCAGATTTCGAATAAGAAAAAGTCAACCGTAACCGCGTAACCGGTACCCGTGAGAAAAAAATCGAAAAAATCTGATTCGAATGCCATGATTTTTCGGAGTCATTTTTCCAAGAGGGGTTACTGTGAATTTTTGAGAAAACAAAATTTCAAGCTAAAAGGAAACCATTAGGTGCATTTTATAGAGAGTCAGATTTCGAATAAGAAAAAGTCAACCGTAACCGCGTAACTGGTACCCGTGAGAAAAAAATCGAAAAAATCTGTTTCGAATGCCATGATTTTTCGGAGTCATTTTTCCAAGGGGGGGTACTGTAGATTTTTGAGAAAAAAAAATTTCAAGCTAAAAGGAAACCATTAGGTGCATTTTATAGAGAATTAGATTTCGAATAAGAAAAAGTCAACCGTAACCGCGTAACTGGTACCCGTGAGAAAAAAATCGAAAAAATCTGTTTCGAATGAAAAGATTTTTCGGAGTCATTTTTCCAAGGGGGGTTACTGTGAATTTTTGAGAAAACAAAATTTCAAGCTAAAAGGAAACCATTAGGTGCATTTTATAGAGAATCAGATTTCGAATAAGAAAAAGTCAACCGTAACCGCGTAACTGGTACCCGTGAGAAAAAAATCGAAAAAATCTGATTCGAATGCCATGATTTTTCGGAGTCATTTTTCCAAGGGGGGTTACTGTGAATTTTTGAGAAAAAAAAATTTCAAGCTAAAAGGAAACCATTAGGTGCATTTTATAGAGAATCAGATTTCGAATAAGAAAAAGTCAACCGTAACCGCGTAACTGGTACCCGTGAGAAAAAAATCGAAAAAATCTGATTCGAATGCCATGATTTTTCGTAGTCATTTTTCCAAGGGGGGGTACTGTAGATTTTTGAGAAAAAAAAATTTCAAGCTAAAAGGAAACCATTAGGTGCATTTTATAGAGAATTAGATTTCGAATGAGAAAAACTCAACCGTAACCGCGTAACTGGTACCCGTGAGAAAAAAATCGAAAAAATCTGTTTCGAATGAAATGATTTTTCGGAGTCATTTTTCCAAGGGGGGTTACTGTGAATTTTTGAGAAAAAAAAATTTCAAGCTAAAAGGAAACCATTAGGTGCATTTTATAGAGAATCAGATTTCGAATAAGAAAAAGTCAACCGTAACCACGTAACTGGTACCCGTGAGAAAAAAATCGAAAAAATCTGTTTCGAATGCCATGATTTTGCGGAGTCATTTTTCCAAGGGGGGGTACTGTAGATTTTTGAGAAAAAAAAATTTCAAGCTAAAAGGAAACCATTAGGTGCATTTTATAGAGAGTCAGATTTCGAATAAGAAAAAGTCAACCGTAACCGCGTAACTGGTATCCGTGAGAAAAAAATCGAAAAAATCTGTTTCGAATGCCATGATTTTTCGGAGTCATTTTTCCAAGGGGGGGTTACTGTGAATTTTTGAGAAAACAAAATTTCAAGCTAAAAGGAAACCATTAGGTGCATTTTATAGAGAATCAGATTTCGAATAAGAAAAAGTCAACCGTAACCGCGTAACTGGTACCCGTGAGAAAAAAATCGAAAAAATCTGATTCGAATGCCATGATTTTTCGGAGTCATTTTTCCAAGGGGGGGTACTGTAGATTTTTGAGAAAAAAAAATTTCAAGCTAAAAGGAAACCATTAGGTGCATTTTATAGAGAGTCAGATTTCGAATAAGAAAAAGTCAACCGTAACCGCGTAACTGGTATCCGTGAGAAAAAAATCGAAAAAATCTGTTTCGAATGCCATGATTTTTCGGAGTCATTTTTCCAAGGGGGGGTACTGTAGATTTTTGAGAAAAAAAAATTTCAAGCTAAAAGGAAACCATTAGGTGCATTTTATAGAGAATCAGATTTCGAATAAGGAAAAGTCAACCGTAACCGCGTAACTGGTACCCGTGAGAAAAAAATCGAAAAAATCTGTTTCGAATGAAATGATTTTTCGGAGTCATTTTTCCAAGGGGGGTTACTGTGAATTTTTGAGAAAAAAAAATTTCAAGCTAAAAGGAAACCATTAGGTGCATTTTATAGAGAATCAGATTTCGAATAATAAAAAGTCAACCGTAACCGCGTAACTGGTACCCGTGAGAAAAAAATCGAAAAAATCTGATTCGAATGCCATGATTTTTCGGAGTCATTTTTCCAAGGGGGGGTACTGTAGATTTTTTAAAAAAAAAAATTTCAAGCTAAAAGGAAACCATTAGGTGCATTTTATAGAGAATCAGATTTCGAATAAGAAAAAGTCAACCGTAACCACGTAACTGGTACCCGTGAGAAAAAAATCGAAAAAATCTGTTTCGAATGCCATGATTTTTCGGAGTCATTTTTCCAAGGGGGGGTACTGTAGATTTTTGAGAAAAAAAAATTTCAAGCTAAAAGGAAACCATTAGGTGCATTTTATAGAGAGTCAGATTTCGAATAAGAAAAAGTCAACCGTAACCGCGTAACTGGTATCCGTGAGAAAAAAATCGAAAAAATCTGTTTCGAATGCCATGATTTTTCGGAGTCATTTTTCCAAGGGGGGGTACTGTAGATTTTTGAGAAAACAAAATTTCAAGCTAAAAGGAAACCATTAGGTGCATTTTATAGAGAATCAGATTTCGAATAAGAAAAAGTCAACCGTAACCGCGTAACTGGTACCCGTGAGAAAAAAATCGAAAAAATCTGATTCGAATGCCATGATTTTTCGGAGTCATTTTTCCAAGGGGGGGTACTGTAGATTTTTGAGAAAAAAAAATTTCAAGCTAAAAGGAAACCATTAGGTGCATTTTATAGAGAATTAGATTTCGAATGAGAAAAACTCAACCGTAACCGCGTAACTGGTACCCGTGAGAAAAAAATCGAAAAAATCTGTTTCGAATGAAATGATTTTTCGGAGTCATTTTTCCAAGGGGGGGTACTGTAGATTTTTGAGAAAAAAAAATTTCAAGCTAAAAGGAAACCATTAGGTGCATTTTATAGAGAGTCAGATTTCGAATAAGAAAAAGTCAACCGTAACCGCGTAACTGGTATCCGTGAGAAAAAAATCGAAAAAATCTGTTTCGAATGCCATGATTTTTCGGAGTCATTTTTCCAAGGGGGGGTACTGTAGATTTTTGAGAAAACAAAATTTCAAGCTAAAAGGAAACCATTAGGTGCATTTTATAGAGAATCAGATTTCGAATAAGAAAAAGTCAACCGTAACCGCGTAACTGGTACCCGTGAGAAAAAAATCGAAAAAATCTGATTCGAATGCCATGATTTTTCGGAGTCATTTTTCCAAGGGGGGGTACTGTAGATTTTTGAGAAAAAAAAATTTCAAGCTAAAAGGAAACCATTAGGTGCATTTTATAGAGAATTAGATTTCGAATGAGAAAAACTCAACCGTAACCGCGTAACTGGTACCCGTGAGAAAAAAATCGAAAAAATCTGTTTCGAATGAAATGATTTTTCGGAGTCATTTTTCCAAGGGGGGTTACTGTGAATTTTTGAGAAAAAAAAATTTCAAGCTAAAAGGAAACCATTAGGTGCATTTTATAGAGAATTAGATTTCGAATAAGAAAAACTCAACCGTAACCGCGTAACTGGTACCCGTGAGAAAAAAAATCGAAAAAATCTGTTTCGAATGAAATGATTTTTCGGAGTCATTTTTCCAAGGGGGGGTTACTGTGAATTTTTGAGAAAAAAAAATTTCAAGCTAAAAGGAAACCATTAGGTGCATTTTATAGAGAATCAGATTTCGAATAAGAAAAAGTCAACCGTAACCGCGTAACTGGTACCCGTGAGAAAAAAATCGAAAAAATCTGATTCGAATGCCATGATTTTTCGGAGTCATTTTTCCAAGGGGGGGTACTGTAGATTTTTGAGAAAAAAAAATTTCAAGCTAAAAGGAAACCATTAGGTGCATTTTATAGAGAGTCAGATTTCGAATAAGAAAAAGTCAACCGTAACCGCGTAACTGGTATCCGTGAGAAAAAAATCGAAAAAATCTGTTTCGAATGCCATGATTTTTCGGAGTCATTTTTCCAAGGGGGGGTACTGTGAATTTTTGAGAAAAAAAAATTTCAAGCTAAAAGGAAACCATTAGGTGCATTTTATAGAGAATCAGATTTCGAATAAGAAAAAGTCAACCGTAACCGCGTAACTGGTACCCGTGAGAAAAAAATCGAAAAAATCTGATTCGAATGCCATGATTTTTCGGAGTCATTTTTCCAAGGGGGGGTACTGTAGATTTTTGAGAAAAAAAAATTTCAAGCTAAAAGGAAACCATTAGGTGCATTTTATAGAGAATCAGATTTCGAATAAGGAAAAGTCAACCGTAACCGCGTAACTGGTACCCGTGAGAAAAAAATCGAAAAAATCTGTTTCGAATGAAATGATTTTTCGGAGTCATTTTTCCAAGGGGGGTTACTGTGAATTTTTGAGAAAAAAAAATTTCAAGCTAAAAGGAAACCATTAGGTGCATTTTATAGAGAATCAGATTTCGAATAATAAAAAGTCAACCGTAACCGCGTAACTGGTACCCGTGAGAAAAAAATCGAAAAAATCTGATTCGAATGCCATGATTTTTCGGAGTCATTTTTCCAAGGGGGGGTACTGTAGATTTTTTAAAAAAAAAAATTTCAAGCTAAAAGGAAACCATTAGGTGCATTTTATAGAGAATCAGATTTCGAATAAGAAAAAGTCAACCGTAACCACGTAACTGGTACCCGTGAGAAAAAAATCGAAAAAATCTGTTTCGAATGCCATGATTTTTCGGAGTCATTTTTCCAAGGGGGGGTACTGTACATTTTTGAGAAAAAAAAATTTCAAGCTAAAAGGAAACCATTAGGTGCATTTTATAGAGAGTCAGATTTCGAATAAGAAAAAGTCAACCGTAACCGCGTAACTGGTATCCGTGAGAAAAAAATCGAAAAAATCTGTTTCGAATGCCATGATTTTTCGGAGTCATTTTTCCAAGGGGGGGTACTGTAGATTTTTGAGAAAAAAAAATTTCAAGCTAAAAGGAAACCATTAGGTGCATTTTATAGAGAATCAGATTTCGAATAAGAAAAAGTCAACCGTAACCGCGTAACTGGTACCCGTGAGAAAAAAATCGAAAAAATCTGATTCGAATGCCATGATTTTTCGGAGTCATTTTTCCAAGGGGGGTTACTGTGAATTTTTGAGAAAAAAAAATTTCAAGCTAAAAGGAAACCATTAGGTGCATTTTATAGAGAATCAGATTTCGAATAAGAAAAAGTCAACCGTAACCGCGTAACTGGTACCCGTGAGAAAAAAATCGAAAAAATCTGATTCGAATGCCATGATTTTTCGGAGTCATTTTTCCAAGGGGGGGTACTGTAGATTTTTGAGAAAAAAAAATTTCAAGCTAAAAGGAAACCATTAGGTGCATTTTATAGAGAATCAGATTTCGAATAAGAAAAAGTCAACCGTAACCGCGTAACTGGTACCCGTGAGAAAAAAATCGAAAATATCTGATTCGAATGCCATGATTTTTCGGAGTCATTTTTCCAGGGGGGGGGGTACTGTAGATTTTTGAGAAAAAAAAATTTCAAGCTAAAAGGAAACCATTAGGTGCATTTTATAGAGAATCAGATTTCGAATAAGGAAAAGTCAACCGTAACCGCGTAACTGGTACCCGTGAGAAAAAAATCGAAAAAATCTGTTTCGAATGAAATGATTTTTCGGAGTCATTTTTCCAAGGGGGGTTACTGTGAATTTTTGAGAAAAAAAAATTTCAAGCTAAAAGGAAACCATTAGGTGCATTTTATAGAGAATCAGATTTCGAATAATAAAAAGTCAACCGTAACCGCGTAACTGGTACCCGTGAGAAAAAAATCGAAAAAATCTGATTCGAATGCCATGATTTTTCGGAGTCATTTTTCCAAGGGGGGGTACTGTAGATTTTTAAAAAAAAAAAATTTCAAGCTAAAAGGAAACCATTAGGTGCATTTTATAGAGAATCAGATTTCGAATAAGAAAAAGTCAACCGTAACCACGTAACTGGTACCCGTGAGAAAAAAATCGAAAAAATCTGTTTCGAATGCCATGATTTTTCGGAGTCATTTTTCCAAGGGGGGGTACTGTAGATTTTTGAGAAAAAAAAATTTCAAGCTAAAAGGAAACCATTAGGTGCATTTTATAGAGAATCAGATTTCGAATAAGAAAAAGTCAACCGTAACCGCGTAACTGGTACCCGTGAGAAAAAAATCGAAAAAATCTGATTCGAATGCCATGATTTTTCGGAGTCATTTTTCCAAGGGGGGGTACTGTAGATTTTTGAGAAAAAAAAATTTCAAGCTAAAAGGAAACCATTAGGTGCATTTTATAGAGAATCAGATTTCGAATAAGAAAAAGTCAACCGTAACCGCGTAACTGGTACCCGTGAGAAAAAAATCGAAAATATCTGATTCGAATGCCATGATTTTTCGGAGTCATTTTTCCAGGGGGGGGGGTACTGTAGATTTTTGAGAAAAAAAAATTTCAAGCTAAAAGGAAACCATTAGGTGCATTTTATAGAGAATCAGATTTCGAATAAGGAAAAGTCAACCGTAACCGCGTAACTGGTACCCGTGAGAAAAAAATCGAAAAAATCTGTTTCGAATGAAATGATTTTTCGGAGTCATTTTTCCAAGGGGGGTTACTGTGAATTTTTGAGAAAAAAAAATTTCAAGCTAAAAGGAAACCATTAGGTGCATTTTATAGAGAATCAGATTTCGAATAATAAAAAGTCAACCGTAACCGCGTAACTGGTACCCGTGAGAAAAAAATCGAAAAAATCTGATTCGAATGCCATGATTTTTCGGAGTCATTTTTCCAAGGGGGGGTACTGTAGATTTTTAAAAAAAAAAAATTTCAAGCTAAAAGGAAACCATTAGGTGCATTTTATAGAGAATCAGATTTCGAATAAGAAAAAGTCAACCGTAACCACGTAACTGGTACCCGTGAGAAAAAAATCGAAAAAATCTGTTTCGAATGCCATGATTTTTCGGAGTCATTTTTCCAAGGGGGGGTACTGTAGATTTTTGAGAAAAAAAAATTTCAAGCTAAAAGGAAACCATTAGGTGCATTTTATAGAGAATCAGATTTCGAATAAGAAAAAGTCAACCGTAACCGCGTAACTGGTACCCGTGAGAAAAAAATCGAAAAAATCTGATTCGAATGCCATGATTTTTCGGAGTCATTTTTCCAAGGGGGGTTACTGTGAATTTTTGAGAAAACAAAATTTCAAGCTAAAAGGAAACCATTAGGTGCATTTTATAGAGAATCAGATTTCGAATAAGAAAAAGTCAACCGTAACCGCGTAACTGGTACCCGTGAGAAAAAAATCGAAAAAATCTGATTCGAATGCCATGATTTTTCGGAGTCATTTTTCCAAGGGGGGTTACTGTGAATTTTTGAGAAAAAAAAATTTCAAGCTAAAAGGAAACCATTAGGTGCATTTTATAGAGAATCAGATTTCGAATAAGAAAAAGTCAACCGTAACCGCGTAACTGGTACCCGTGAGAAAAAAATCGAAAAAATCTGATTCGAATGCCATGATTTTTCGGAGTCATTTTTCCAAGGGGGGTTACTGTGAATTTTTGAGAAAAAAAAATTTCAAGCTAAAAGGAAACCATTAGGTGCATTTTATAGAGAATCAGATTTCGAATAAGAAAAAGTCAACCGTAACCGCGTAACTGGTACCCGTGAGAAAAAAATCGAAAAAATCTGTTTCGAATGAAATGATTTTTCGGAGTCATTTTTCCAAGGGGGGTTACTGTGAATTTTTGAGAAAAAAAAATTTCAAGCTAAAAGGAAACCATTAGGTGCATTTTATAGAGAATCAGATTTCGAATAAGAAAAAGTCAACCGTAACCGCGTAACTGGTACCCGTGAGAAAAAAATCGAAAAAATCTGATTCGAATGCCATGATTTTTCGGAGTCATTTTTCCAAGGGGGGGTACTGTAGATTTTTTAAAAAAAAAAATTTCAAGCTAAAAGGAAACCATTAGGTGCATTTTATAGAGAATCAGATTTCGAATAAGAAAAAGTCAACCGTAACCGCGTAACTGGTACCCGTGAGAAAAAAATCGAAAAAATCTGTTTCGAATGCCATGATTTTTCGGAGTCATTTTTCCAAGGGGGGTACTGTAGATTTTTGAGAAAAAAAAATTTCAAGCTAAAAGGAAACCATTAGGTGCATTTTATAGAGAGTCAGATTTCGAATAAGAAAAAGTCAACCGTAACCGCGTAACTGGTATCCGTGAGAAAAAAATCGAAAAAATCTGTTTCGAATGCCATGATTTTTCGGAGTCATTTTTCCAAGGGGGAGTACTGTAGATTTTTGAGAAAAAAAAATTTCAAGCTAAAAGGAAACCATTAGGTGCATTTTATAGAGAATCAGATTTCGAATAAGAAAAAGTCAACCGTAACCGCGTAACTGGTACCCGTGAGAAAAAAATCGAAAAAATCTGTTTCGAATGCCATGATTTTTCGGAGTCATTTTTCCAAGGGGGGTACTGTAGATTTTTGAGAAAAAAAAATTTCAAGCTAAAAGGAAACCATTAGGTGCATTTTATAGAGAGTCAGATTTCGAATAAGAAAAAGTCAACCGTAACCGCGTAACTGGTATCCGTGAGAAAAAAATCGAAAAAATCTGTTTCGAATGCCATGATTTTTCGGAGTCATTTTTCCAAGGGGGAGTACTGTAGATTTTTGAGAAAAAAAAATTTCAAGCTAAAAGGAAACCATTAGGTGCATTTTATAGAGAATCAGATTTCGAATAAGAAAAAGTCAACCGTAACCGCGTAACTGGTACCCGTGAGAAAAAAATCGAAAAAATCTGATTCGAATGCCATGATTTTTCGTAGTCATTTTTCCAAGGGGGGTTACTGTGAATTTTTGAGAAAACAAAATTTCAAGCTAAAAGGAAACCATTAGGTGCATTTTATAGAGAATCAGATTTCGAATAAGAAAAAGTCAACCGTAACCGCGTAACTGGTACCCGTGAGAAAAAAATCGAAAAAATCTGATTCGAATGCCATGATTTTTCGGAGTCATTTTTCCAAGGGGGGTTACTGTGAATTTTTGAGAAAAAAAAATTTCAAGCTAAAAGGAAACCATTAGGTGCATTTTATAGAGAATCAGATTTCGAATAAGAAAAAGTCAACCGTAACCGCGTAACTGGTACCCGTGAGAAAAAAATCGAAAAAATCTGATTCGAATGCCATGATTTTTCGGAGTCATTTTTCCAAGGGGGGTTACTGTGAATTTTTGAGAAAAAAAAATTTCAAGCTAAAAGGAAACCATTAGGTGCATTTTATAGAGAATCAGATTTCGAATAAGAAAAAGTCAACCGTAACCGCGTAACTGGTACCCGTGAGAAAAAAATCGAAAAAATCTGTTTCGAATGAAATGATTTTTCGGAGTCATTTTTCCAAGGGGGGTTACTGTGAATTTTTGAGAAAAAAAAATTTCAAGCTAAAAGGAAACCATTAGGTGCATTTTATAGAGAATCAGATTTCGAATAAGAAAAAGTCAACCGTAACCGCGTAACTGGTACCCGTGAGAAAAAAATCGAAAAAATCTGATTCGAATGCCATGATTTTTCGGAGTCATTTTTCCAAGGGGGGGTACTGTAGATTTTTTAAAAAAAAAAATTTCAAGCTAAAAGGAAACCATTAGGTGCATTTTATAGAGAATCAGATTTCGAATAAGAAAAAGTCAACCGTAACCGCGTAACTGGTACCCGTGAGAAAAAAATCGAAAAAATCTGTTTCGAATGCCATGATTTTTCGGAGTCATTTTTCCAAGGGGGGTACTGTAGATTTTTGAGAAAAAAAAATTTCAAGCTAAAAGGAAACCATTAGGTGCATTTTATAGAGAGTCAGATTTCGAATAAGAAAAAGTCAACCGTAACCGCGTAACTGGTATCCGTGAGAAAAAAATCGAAAAAATCTGTTTCGAATGCCATGATTTTTCGGAGTCATTTTTCCAAGGGGGAGTACTGTAGATTTTTGAGAAAAAAAAATTTCAAGCTAAAAGGAAACCATTAGGTGCATTTTATAGAGAATCAGATTTCGAATAAGAAAAAGTCAACCGTAACCGCGTAACTGGTACCCGTGAGAAAAAAATCGAAAAAATCTGATTCGAATGCCATGATTTTTCGTAGTCATTTTTCCAAGGGGGAGTACTGTAGATTTTTGAGAAAAAAAAATTTCAAGCTAAAAGGAAACCATTAGGTGCATTTTATAGAGAATCAGATTTCGAATAAGGAAAAGTCAACCGTAACCGCGTAACTGGTACCCGTGAGAAAAAAATCGAAAAAATCTGATTCGAATGCCATGATTTTTCGGAGTCATTTTTCCAAGGGGGGGTACTGTAGATTTTTGAGAAAAAAAAATTTCAAGCTAAAAGGAAACCATTAGGTGCATTTTATAGAGAATTAGATTTCGAATAAGAAAAACTCAACCGTAACCGCGTAACTGGTACCCGTGAGAAAAAAATCGAAAAAATCTGTTTCGAATGAAATGATTTTTCGGAGTCATTTTTCCAAGGGGGGTTACTGTGAATTTTTGAGAAAAAAAAATTTCAAGCTAAAAGGAAACCATTAGGTGCATTTTATAGAGAATCAGATTTCGAATAAGAAAAAGTCAACCGTAACCGCGTAACTGGTACCCGTGAGAAAAAAATCGAAAAAATCTGATTCGAATGCCATGATTTTTCGGAGTCATTTTTCCAAGGGGGACTACTGTAGATTTTTTAAAAAAAAAAATTTCAAGCTAAAAGGAAACCATTAGGTGCATTTTATAGAGAATCAGATTTCGAATAAGAAAAAGTCAACCGTAACCGCGTAACTGGTACCCGTGAGAAAAAAATCGAAAATATCTGATTCGAATGCCATGATTTTTCGGAGTCATTTTTCCAAGGGGGGGTACTGTAGATTTTTTAAAAAAAAAAATTTCAAGCTAAAAGGAAACCATTAGGTGCATTTTATAGAGAATCAGATTTCGAATAAGAAAAAGTCAACCGTAACCACGTAACTGGTACCCGTGAGAAAAAAATCGAAAAAATCTGTTTCGAATGCCATGATTTTTCGGAGTCATTTTTCCAAGGGGGGGTACTGTAGATTTTTGAGAAAAAAAAATTTCAAGCTAAAAGGAAACCATTAGGTGCATTTTATAGAGAGTCAGATTTCGAATAAGAAAAAGTCAACCGTAACCGCGTAACTGGTACCCGTGAGAAAAAAATCGAAAAAATCTGATTCGAATGCCATGATTTTTCGGAGTCATTTTTCCAAGGGGGGTTACTGTGAATTTTTGAGAAAACAAAATTTCAAGCTAAAAGGAAACCATTAGGTGCATTTTATAGAGAATCAGATTTCGAATAAGAAAAAGTCAACCGTAACCGCGTAACTGGTACCCGTGAGAAAAAAATCGAAAAAATCTGATTCGAATGCCATGATTTTTCGGAGTCATTTTTCCAAGGGGGGTTACTGTGAATTTTTGAGAAAACAAAATTTCAAGCTAAAAGGAAACCATTAGGTGCATTTTATAGAGAATCAGATTTCGAATAAGAAAAAGTCAACCGTAACCGCGTAACTGGTACCCGTGAGAAAAAAATCGAAAAAATCTGATTCGAATGCCATGATTTTTCGGAGTCATTTTTCCAAGGGGGGTTACTGTGAATTTTTGAGAAAAAAAAATTTCAAGCTAAAAGGAAACCATTAGGTGCATTTTATAGAGAATCAGATTTCGAATAAGAAAAAGTCAACCGTAACCGCGTAACTGGTACCCGTGAGAAAAAAATCGAAAAAATCTGTTTCGAATGAAATGATTTTTCGGAGTCATTTTTCCAAGGGGGGTTACTGTGAATTTTTGAGAAAAAAAAATTTCAAGCTAAAAGGAAACCATTAGGTGCATTTTATAGAGAATCAGATTTCGAATAAGAAAAAGTCAACCGTAACCGCGTAACTGGTACCCGTGAGAAAAAAATCGAAAAAATCTGATTCGAATGCCATGATTTTTCGGAGTCATTTTTCCAAGGGGGGGTACTGTAGATTTTTTAAAAAAAAAAATTTCAAGCTAAAAGGAAACCATTAGGTGCATTTCATAGAGAATCAGATTTCGAATAAGAAAAAGTCAACCGTAACCACGTAACTGTTACCCGTGAGAAAAAAATCGAAAAAATCTGTTTCGAATGCCATGATTTTTCGGAGTCATTTTTCCAAGGGGGGTTACTGTGAATTTTTGAGAAAAAAAAATTTCAAGCTAAAAGGAAACCATTAGGTGCATTTTATAGAGAATCAGATTTCGAATAAGAAAAAGTCAACCGTAACCGCGTAACTGGTACCCGTGAGAAAAAAATCGAAAAAATCTGTTTCGAATGAAATGATTTTTCGGAGTCATTTTTCCAAGGGGGGTTACTGTGAATTTTTGAGAAAAAAAAATTTCAAGCTAAAAGGAAACCATTAGGTGCATTTTATAGAGAATCAGATTTCGAATAAGAAAAAGTCAACCGTAACCGCGTAACTGGTACCCGTGAGAAAAAAATCGAAAAAATCTGATTCGAATGCCATGATTTTTCGGAGTCATTTTTCCAAGGGGGGGTACTGTAGATTTTTTAAAAAAAAAAATTTCAAGCTAAAAGGAAACCATTAGGTGCATTTCATAGAGAATCAGATTTCGAATAAGAAAAAGTCAACCGTAACCACGTAACTGGTACCCGTGAGAAAAAAATCGAAAAAATCTGTTTCGAATGCCATGATTTTTCGGAGTCATTTTTCCAAGGGGGGGTACTGTAGATTTTTGAGAAAAAAAAATTTCAAGCTAAAAGGAAACCATTAGGTGCATTTTATAGAGAGTCAGATTTCGAATAAGAAAAAGTCAACCGTAACCGCGTAACTGGTATCCGTGAGAAAAAAATCGAAAAAATCTGTTTCGAATGCCATGATTTTTCGGAGTCATTTTTCCAAGGGGGAGTACTGTAGATTTTTGAGAAAAAAAAATTTCAAGCTAAAAGGAAACCATTAGGTGCATTTTATAGAGAATCAGATTTCGAATAAGAAAAAGTCAACCGTAACCGCGTAACTGGTACCCGTGAGAAAAAAATCGAAAAAATCTGATTCGAATGCCATGATTTTTCGTAGTCATTTTTCCAAGGGGGGGTACTGTAGATTTTTGAGAAAAAAAAATTTCAAGCTAAAAGGAAACCATTAGGTGCATTTTATAGAGAATCAGATTTCGAATAAGGAAAAGTCAACCGTAACCGCGTAACTGGTACCCGTGAGAAAAAAATCGAAAAAATCTGATTCGAATGCCATGATTTTTCGGAGTCATTTTTCCAAGGGGGGGTACTGTAGATTTTTGAGAAAAAAAAATTTCAAGCTAAAAGGAAACCATTAGGTGCATTTTATAGAGAATTAGATTTCGAATAAGAAAAACTCAACCGTAACCGCGTAACTGGTACCCGTGAGAAAAAAATCGAAAAAATCTGTTTCGAATGAAATGATTTTTCGGAGTCATTTTTCCAAGGGGGGTTACTGTGAATTTTTGAGAAAAAAAAATTTCAAGCTAAAAGGAAACCATTAGGTGCATTTTATAGAGAATCAGATTTCGAATAAGAAAAAGTCAACCGTAACCGCGTAACTGGTACCCGTGAGAAAAAAATCGAAAAAATCTGTTTCGAATGAAATGATTTTTCGGAGTCATTTTTCCAAGGGGGGGTTACTGTGAATTTTTGAGAAAAAAAAATTTCAAGCTAAAAGGAAACCATTAGGTGCATTTTATAGAGAATCAGATTTCGAATAAGAAAAAGTCAACCGTAACCACGTAACTGGTACCCGTGAGAAAAAAATCGAAAAAATCTGTTTCGAATGCCATGATTTTTCGGAGTCATTTTTCCAAGGGGGGGTACTGTAGATTTTTGAGAAAAAAAAATTTCAAGCTAAAAGGAAACCATTAGGTGCATTTTATAGAGAATCAGATTTCGAATAAGAAAAAGTCAACCGTAACCGCGTAACTGGTACCCGTGAGAAAAAAATCGAAAATATCTGATTCGAATGCCATGATTTTTCGGAGTCATTTTTCCAGGGGGGGGGGTACTGTAGATTTTTGAGAAAAAAAAATTTCAAGCTAAAAGGAAACCATTAGGTGCATTTTATAGAGAATCAGATTTCGAATAAGGAAAAGTCAACCGTAACCGCGTAACTGGTACCCGTGAGAAAAAAATCGAAAAAATCTGTTTCGAATGAAATGATTTTTCGGAGTCATTTTTCCAAGGGGGGTTACTGTGAATTTTTGAGAAAAAAAAATTTCAAGCTAAAAGGAAACCATTAGGTGCATTTTATAGAGAATCAGATTTCGAATAATAAAAAGTCAACCGTAACCGCGTAACTGGTACCCGTGAGAAAAAAATCGAAAAAATCTGATTCGAATGCCATGATTTTTCGGAGTCATTTTTCCAAGGGGGGGTACTGTAGATTTTTAAAAAAAAAAAATTTCAAGCTAAAAGGAAACCATTAGGTGCATTTTATAGAGAATCAGATTTCGAATAAGAAAAAGTCAACCGTAACCACGTAACTGGTACCCGTGAGAAAAAAATCGAAAAAATCTGTTTCGAATGCCATGATTTTTCGGAGTCATTTTTCCAAGGGGGGGTACTGTAGATTTTTGAGAAAAAAAAATTTCAAGCTAAAAGGAAACCATTAGGTGCATTTTATAGAGAATCAGATTTCGAATAAGAAAAAGTCAACCGTAACCGCGTAACTGGTACCCGTGAGAAAAAAATCGAAAAAATCTGATTCGAATGCCATGATTTTTCGGAGTCATTTTTCCAAGGGGGGTTACTGTGAATTTTTGAGAAAACAAAATTTCAAGCTAAAAGGAAACCATTAGGTGCATTTTATAGAGAATCAGATTTCGAATAAGAAAAAGTCAACCGTAACCGCGTAACTGGTACCCGTGAGAAAAAAATCGAAAAAATCTGATTCGAATGCCATGATTTTTCGGAGTCATTTTTCCAAGGGGGGTTACTGTGAATTTTTGAGAAAAAAAAATTTCAAGCTAAAAGGAAACCATTAGGTGCATTTTATAGAGAATCAGATTTCGAATAAGAAAAAGTCAACCGTAACCGCGTAACTGGTACCCGTGAGAAAAAAATCGAAAAAATCTGATTCGAATGCCATGATTTTTCGGAGTCATTTTTCCAAGGGGGGTTACTGTGAATTTTTGAGAAAAAAAAATTTCAAGCTAAAAGGAAACCATTAGGTGCATTTTATAGAGAATCAGATTTCGAATAAGAAAAAGTCAACCGTAACCGCGTAACTGGTACCCGTGAGAAAAAAATCGAAAAAATCTGTTTCGAATGAAATGATTTTTCGGAGTCATTTTTCCAAGGGGGGTTACTGTGAATTTTTGAGAAAAAAAAATTTCAAGCTAAAAGGAAACCATTAGGTGCATTTTATAGAGAATCAGATTTCGAATAAGAAAAAGTCAACCGTAACCGCGTAACTGGTACCCGTGAGAAAAAAATCGAAAAAATCTGATTCGAATGCCATGATTTTTCGGAGTCATTTTTCCAAGGGGGGGTACTGTAGATTTTTTAAAAAAAAAAATTTCAAGCTAAAAGGAAACCATTAGGTGCATTTTATAGAGAATCAGATTTCGAATAAGAAAAAGTCAACCGTAACCGCGTAACTGGTACCCGTGAGAAAAAAATCGAAAAAATCTGTTTCGAATGCCATGATTTTTCGGAGTCATTTTTCCAAGGGGGGTACTGTAGATTTTTGAGAAAAAAAAATTTCAAGCTAAAAGGAAACCATTAGGTGCATTTTATAGAGAGTCAGATTTCGAATAAGAAAAAGTCAACCGTAACCGCGTAACTGGTATCCGTGAGAAAAAAATCGAAAAAATCTGTTTCGAATGCCATGATTTTTCGGAGTCATTTTTCCAAGGGGGAGTACTGTAGATTTTTGAGAAAAAAAAATTTCAAGCTAAAAGGAAACCATTAGGTGCATTTTATAGAGAATCAGATTTCGAATAAGAAAAAGTCAACCGTAACCGCGTAACTGGTACCCGTGAGAAAAAAATCGAAAAAATCTGTTTCGAATGCCATGATTTTTCGGAGTCATTTTTCCAAGGGGGGTACTGTAGATTTTTGAGAAAAAAAAATTTCAAGCTAAAAGGAAACCATTAGGTGCATTTTATAGAGAGTCAGATTTCGAATAAGAAAAAGTCAACCGTAACCGCGTAACTGGTATCCGTGAGAAAAAAATCGAAAAAATCTGTTTCGAATGCCATGATTTTTCGGAGTCATTTTTCCAAGGGGGAGTACTGTAGATTTTTGAGAAAAAAAAATTTCAAGCTAAAAGGAAACCATTAGGTGCATTTTATAGAGAATCAGATTTCGAATAAGAAAAAGTCAACCGTAACCGCGTAACTGGTACCCGTGAGAAAAAAATCGAAAAAATCTGATTCGAATGCCATGATTTTTCGTAGTCATTTTTCCAAGGGGGGTTACTGTGAATTTTTGAGAAAACAAAATTTCAAGCTAAAAGGAAACCATTAGGTGCATTTTATAGAGAATCAGATTTCGAATAAGAAAAAGTCAACCGTAACCGCGTAACTGGTACCCGTGAGAAAAAAATCGAAAAAATCTGATTCGAATGCCATGATTTTTCGGAGTCATTTTTCCAAGGGGGGTTACTGTGAATTTTTGAGAAAAAAAAATTTCAAGCTAAAAGGAAACCATTAGGTGCATTTTATAGAGAATCAGATTTCGAATAAGAAAAAGTCAACCGTAACCGCGTAACTGGTACCCGTGAGAAAAAAATCGAAAAAATCTGATTCGAATGCCATGATTTTTCGGAGTCATTTTTCCAAGGGGGGTTACTGTGAATTTTTGAGAAAAAAAAATTTCAAGCTAAAAGGAAACCATTAGGTGCATTTTATAGAGAATCAGATTTCGAATAAGAAAAAGTCAACCGTAACCGCGTAACTGGTACCCGTGAGAAAAAAATCGAAAAAATCTGTTTCGAATGAAATGATTTTTCGGAGTCATTTTTCCAAGGGGGGTTACTGTGAATTTTTGAGAAAAAAAAATTTCAGGCTAAAAGGAAACCATTAGGTGCATTTTATAGAGAATCAGATTTCGAATAAGAAAAAGTCAACCGTAACCGCGTAACTGGTACCCGTGAGAAAAAAATCGAAAAAATCTGATTCGAATGCCATGATTTTTCGGAGTCATTTTTCCAAGGGGGGGTACTGTAGATTTTTTAAAAAAAAAAATTTCAAGCTAAAAGGAAACCATTAGGTGCATTTTATAGAGAATCAGATTTCGAATAAGAAAAAGTCAACCGTAACCGCGTAACTGGTACCCGTGAGAAAAAAATCGAAAAAATCTGTTTCGAATGCCATGATTTTTCGGAGTCATTTTTCCAAGGGGGGTACTGTAGATTTTTGAGAAAAAAAAATTTCAAGCTAAAAGGAAACCATTAGGTGCATTTTATAGAGAGTCAGATTTCGAATAAGAAAAAGTCAACCGTAACCGCGTAACTGGTATCCGTGAGAAAAAAATCGAAAAAATCTGTTTCGAATGCCATGATTTTTCGGAGTCATTTTTCCAAGGGGGAGTACTGTAGATTTTTGAGAAAAAAAAATTTCAAGCTAAAAGGAAACCATTAGGTGCATTTTATAGAGAATCAGATTTCGAATAAGAAAAAGTCAACCGTAACCGCGTAACTGGTACCCGTGAGAAAAAAATCGAAAAAATCTGATTCGAATGCCATGATTTTTCGTAGTCATTTTTCCAAGGGGGAGTACTGTAGATTTTTGAGAAAAAAAAATTTCAAGCTAAAAGGAAACCATTAGGTGCATTTTATAGAGAATCAGATTTCGAATAAGGAAAAGTCAACCGTAACCGCGTAACTGGTACCCGTGAGAAAAAAATCGAAAAAATCTGATTCGAATGCCATGATTTTTCGGAGTCATTTTTCCAAGGGGGGGTACTGTAGATTTTTGAGAAAAAAAAATTTCAAGCTAAAAGGAAACCATTAGGTGCATTTTATAGAGAATTAGATTTCGAATAAGAAAAACTCAACCGTAACCGCGTAACTGGTACCCGTGAGAAAAAAATCGAAAAAATCTGTTTCGAATGAAATGATTTTTCGGAGTCATTTTTCCAAGGGGGGTTACTGTGAATTTTTGAGAAAAAAAAATTTCAAGCTAAAAGGAAACCATTAGGTGCATTTTATAGAGAATCAGATTTCGAATAAGAAAAAGTCAACCGTAACCGCGTAACTGGTACCCGTGAGAAAAAAATCGAAAAAATCTGATTCGAATGCCATGATTTTTCGGAGTCATTTTTCCAAGGGGGACTACTGTAGATTTTTTAAAAAAAAAAATTTCAAGCTAAAAGGAAACCATTAGGTGCATTTTATAGAGAATCAGATTTCGAATAAGAAAAAGTCAACCGTAACCGCGTAACTGGTACCCGTGAGAAAAAAATCGAAAATATCTGATTCGAATGCCATGATTTTTCGGAGTCATTTTTCCAAGGGGGGGTACTGTAGATTTTTTAAAAAAAAAAATTTCAAGCTAAAAGGAAACCATTAGGTGCATTTTATAGAGAATCAGATTTCGAATAAGAAAAAGTCAACCGTAACCACGTAACTGGTACCCGTGAGAAAAAAATCGAAAAAATCTGTTTCGAATGCCATGATTTTTCGGAGTCATTTTTCCAAGGGGGGGTACTGTAGATTTTTGAGAAAAAAAAATTTCAAGCTAAAAGGAAACCATTAGGTGCATTTTATAGAGAGTCAGATTTCGAATAAGAAAAAGTCAACCGTAACCGCGTAACTGGTACCCGTGAGAAAAAAATCGAAAAAATCTGATTCGAATGCCATGATTTTTCGGAGTCATTTTTCCAAGGGGGGTTACTGTGAATTTTTGAGAAAACAAAATTTCAAGCTAAAAGGAAACCATTAGGTGCATTTTATAGAGAATCAGATTTCGAATAAGAAAAAGTCAACCGTAACCGCGTAACTGGTACCCGTGAGAAAAAAATCGAAAAAATCTGATTCGAATGCCATGATTTTTCGGAGTCATTTTTCCAAGGGGGGTTACTGTGAATTTTTGAGAAAACAAAATTTCAAGCTAAAAGGAAACCATTAGGTGCATTTTATAGAGAATCAGATTTCGAATAAGAAAAAGTCAACCGTAACCGCGTAACTGGTACCCGTGAGAAAAAAATCGAAAAAATCTGATTCGAATGCCATGATTTTTCGGAGTCATTTTTCCAAGGGGGGTTACTGTGAATTTTTGAGAAAAAAAAATTTCAAGCTAAAAGGAAACCATTAGGTGCATTTTATAGAGAATCAGATTTCGAATAAGAAAAAGTCAACCGTAACCGCGTAACTGGTACCCGTGAGAAAAAAATCGAAAAAATCTGTTTCGAATGAAATGATTTTTCGGAGTCATTTTTCCAAGGGGGGTTACTGTGAATTTTTGAGAAAAAAAAATTTCAAGCTAAAAGGAAACCATTAGGTGCATTTTATAGAGAATCAGATTTCGAATAAGAAAAAGTCAACCGTAACCGCGTAACTGGTACCCGTGAGAAAAAAATCGAAAAAATCTGATTCGAATGCCATGATTTTTCGGAGTCATTTTTCCAAGGGGGGGTACTGTAGATTTTTTAAAAAAAAAAATTTCAAGCTAAAAGGAAACCATTAGGTGCATTTCATAGAGAATCAGATTTCGAATAAGAAAAAGTCAACCGTAACCACGTAACTGGTACCCGTGAGAAAAAAATCGAAAAAATCTGTTTCGAATGCCATGATTTTTCGGAGTCATTTTTCCAAGGGGGGTTACTGTGAATTTTTGAGAAAAAAAAATTTCAAGCTAAAAGGAAACCATTAGGTGCATTTTATAGAGAATCAGATTTCGAATAAGAAAAAGTCAACCGTAACCGCGTAACTGGTACCCGTGAGAAAAAAATCGAAAAAATCTGTTTCGAATGAAATGATTTTTCGGAGTCATTTTTCCAAGGGGGGTTACTGTGAATTTTTGAGAAAAAAAAATTTCAAGCTAAAAGGAAACCATTAGGTGCATTTTATAGAGAATCAGATTTCGAATAAGAAAAAGTCAACCGTAACCGCGTAACTGGTACCCGTGAGAAAAAAATCGAAAAAATCTGATTCGAATGCCATGATTTTTCGGAGTCATTTTTCCAAGGGGGGGTACTGTAGATTTTTTAAAAAAAAAAATTTCAAGCTAAAAGGAAACCATTAGGTGCATTTCATAGAGAATCAGATTTCGAATAAGAAAAAGTCAACCGTAACCACGTAACTGGTACCCGTGAGAAAAAAATCGAAAAAATCTGTTTCGAATGCCATGATTTTTCGGAGTCATTTTTCCAAGGGGGGGTACTGTAGATTTTTGAGAAAAAAAAATTTCAAGCTAAAAGGAAACCATTAGGTGCATTTTATAGAGAGTCAGATTTCGAATAAGAAAAAGTCAACCGTAACCGCGTAACTGGTATCCGTGAGAAAAAAATCGAAAAAATCTGTTTCGAATGCCATGATTTTTCGGAGTCATTTTTCCAAGGGGGAGTACTGTAGATTTTTGAGAAAAAAAAATTTCAAGCTAAAAGGAAACCATTAGGTGCATTTTATAGAGAATCAGATTTCGAATAAGAAAAAGTCAACCGTAACCGCGTAACTGGTACCCGTGAGAAAAAAATCGAAAAAATCTGATTCGAATGCCATGATTTTTCGTAGTCATTTTTCCAAGGGGGGGTACTGTAGATTTTTGAGAAAAAAAAATTTCAAGCTAAAAGGAAACCATTAGGTGCATTTTATAGAGAATCAGATTTCGAATAAGGAAAAGTCAACCGTAACCGCGTAACTGGTACCCGTGAGAAAAAAATCGAAAAAATCTGATTCGAATGCCATGATTTTTCGGAGTCATTTTTCCAAGGGGGGGTACTGTAGATTTTTGAGAAAAAAAAATTTCAAGCTAAAAGGAAACCATTAGGTGCATTTTATAGAGAATTAGATTTCGAATAAGAAAAACTCAACCGTAACCGCGTAACTGGTACCCGTGAGAAAAAAATCGAAAAAATCTGTTTCGAATGAAATGATTTTTCGGAGTCATTTTTCCAAGGGGGGTTACTGTGAATTTTTGAGAAAAAAAAATTTCAAGCTAAAAGGAAACCATTAGGTGCATTTTATAGAGAATCAGATTTCGAATAAGAAAAAGTCAACCGTAACCGCGTAACTGGTACCCGTGAGAAAAAAATCGAAAAAATCTGTTTCGAATGAAATGATTTTTCGGAGTCATTTTTCCAAGGGGGGGTTACTGTGAATTTTTGAGAAAAAAAAATTTCAAGCTAAAAGGAAACCATTAGGTGCATTTTATAGAGAATCAGATTTCGAATAAGAAAAAGTCAACCGTAACCACGTAACTGGTACCCGTGAGAAAAAAATCGAAAAAATCTGTTTCGAATGCCATGATTTTTCGGAGTCATTTTTCCAAGGGGGGGTACTGTAGATTTTTGAGAAAAAAAAATTTCAAGCTAAAAGGAAACCATTAGGTGCATTTTATAGAGAGTCAGATTTCGAATAAGAAAAAGTCAACCGTAACCGCGTAACTGGTATCCGTGAGAAAAAAATCGAAAAAATCTGTTTCGAATGCCATGATTTTTCGGAGTCATTTTTCCAAGGGGGGGTACTGTGAATTTTTGAGAAAAAAAAATTTCAAGCTAAAAGGAAACCATTAGGTGCATTTTATAGAGAATCAGATTTCGAATAAGAAAAAGTCAACCGTAACCGCGTAACTGGTACCCGTGAGAAAAAAATCGAAAAAATCTGATTCGAATGCCATGATTTTTCGGAGTCATTTTTCCAAGGGGGGGTACTGTAGATTTTTGAGAAAAAAAAATTTCAAGCTAAAAGGAAACCATTAGGTGCATTTTATAGAGAATCAGATTTCGAATAAGAAAAAGTCAACCGTAACCGCGTAACTGGTACCCGTGAGAAAAAAATCGAAAATATCTGATTCGAATGCCATGATTTTTCGGAGTCATTTTTCCAAGGGGGGGGGGTACTGTAGATTTTTGAGAAAAAAAAATTTCAAGCTAAAAGGAAACCATTAGGTGCATTTTATAGAGAATCAGATTTCGAATAAGGAAAAGTCAACCGTAACCGCGTAACTGGTACCCGTGAGAAAAAAATCGAAAAAATCTGTTTCGAATGAAATGATTTTTCGGAGTCATTTTTCCAAGGGGGGTTACTGTGAATTTTTGAGAAAAAAAAATTTCAAGCTAAAAGGAAACCATTAGGTGCATTTTATAGAGAATCAGATTTCGAATAATAAAAAGTCAACCGTAACCGCGTAACTGGTACCCGTGAGAAAAAAATCGAAAAAATCTGATTCGAATGCCATGATTTTTCGGAGTCATTTTTCCAAGGGGGGGTACTGTAGATTTTTAAAAAAAAAAAATTTCAAGCTAAAAGGAAACCATTAGGTGCATTTTATAGAGAATCAGATTTCGAATAAGAAAAAGTCAACCGTAACCGCGTAACTGGTACCCGTGAGAAAAAAATCGAAAAAATCTGATTCGAATGCCATGATTTTTCGGAGTCATTTTTCCAAGGGGGGTTACTGTGAATTTTTGAGAAAACAAAATTTCAAGCTAAAAGGAAACCATTAGGTGCATTTTATAGAGAATCAGATTTCGAATAAGAAAAAGTCAACCGTAACCGCGTAACTGGTACCCGTGAGAAAAAAATCGAAAAAATCTGATTCGAATGCCATGATTTTTCGGAGTCATTTTTCCAAGGGGGGTTACTGTGAATTTTTGAGAAAAAAAAATTTCAAGCTAAAAGGAAACCATTAGGTGCATTTTATAGAGAATCAGATTTCGAATAAGAAAAAGTCAACCGTAACCGCGTAACTGGTACCCGTGAGAAAAAAATCGAAAAAATCTGATTCGAATGCCATGATTTTTCGGAGTCATTTTTCCAAGGGGGGTTACTGTGAATTTTTGAGAAAAAAAAATTTCAAGCTAAAAGGAAACCATTAGGTGCATTTTATAGAGAATCAGATTTCGAATAAGAAAAAGTCAACCGTAACCGCGTAACTGGTACCCGTGAGAAAAAAATCGAAAAAATCTGTTTCGAATGAAATGATTTTTCGGAGTCATTTTTCCAAGGGGGGTTACTGTGAATTTTTGAGAAAAAAAAATTTCAAGCTAAAAGGAAACCATTAGGTGCATTTTATAGAGAATCAGATTTCGAATAAGAAAAAGTCAACCGTAACCGCGTAACTGGTACCCGTGAGAAAAAAATCGAAAAAATCTGATTCGAATGCCATGATTTTTCGGAGTCATTTTTCCAAGGGGGGGTACTGTAGATTTTTTAAAAAAAAAAATTTCAAGCTAAAAGGAAACCATTAGGTGCATTTCATAGAGAATCAGATTTCGAATAAGAAAAAGTCAACCGTAACCACGTAACTGGTACCCGTGAGAAAAAAATCGAAAAAATCTGTTTCGAATGCCATGATTTTTCGGAGTCATTTTTCCAAGGGGGGGTACTGTAGATTTTTGAGAAAAAAAAATTTCAAGCTAAAAGGAAACCATTAGGTGCATTTTATAGAGAGTCAGATTTCGAATAAGAAAAAGTCAACCGTAACCGCGTAACTGGTATCCGTGAGAAAAAAATCGAAAAAATCTGTTTCGAATGCCATGATTTTTCGGAGTCATTTTTCCAAGGGGGAGTACTGTAGATTTTTGAGAAAAAAAAATTTCAAGCTAAAAGGAAACCATTAGGTGCATTTTATAGAGAATCAGATTTCGAATAAGAAAAAGTCAACCGTAACCGCGTAACTGGTACCCGTGAGAAAAAAATCGAAAAAATCTGATTCGAATGCCATGATTTTTCGTAGTCATTTTTCCAAGGGGGGGTACTGTAGATTTTTGAGAAAAAAAAATTTCAAGCTAAAAGGAAACCATTAGGTGCATTTTATAGAGAATCAGATTTCGAATAAGGAAAAGTCAACCGTAACCGCGTAACTGGTACCCGTGAGAAAAAAATCGAAAAAATCTGATTCGAATGCCATGATTTTTCGGAGTCATTTTTCCAAGGGGGGGTACTGTAGATTTCTGAGAAAAAAAAATTTCAAGCTAAAAGGAAACCATTAGGTGCATTTTATAGAGAATTAGATTTCGAATAAGAAAAACTCAACCGTAATCGCGTAACTGGTACCCGTGAGAAAAAAATCGAAAAAATCTGTTTCGAATGAAATGATTTTTCGGAGTCATTTTTCCAAGGGGGGTTACTGTGAATTTTTGAGAAAAAAAAATTTCAAGCTAAAAGGAAACCATTAGGTGCATTTTATAGAGAATCAGATTTCGAATAAGAAAAAGTCAACCGTAACCGCGTAACTGGTACCCGTGAGAAAAAAATCGAAAAAATCTGTTTCGAATGAAATGATTTTTCGGAGTCATTTTTCCAAGGGGGGGTTACTGTGAATTTTTGAGAAAAAAAAATTTCAAGCTAAAAGGAAACCATTAGGTGCATTTTATAGAGAATCAGATTTCGAATAAGAAAAAGTCAACCGTAACCACGTAACTGGTACCCGTGAGAAAAAAATCGAAAAAATCTGTTTCGAATGCCATGATTTTTCGGAGTCATTTTTCCAAGGGGGGGGTACTGTAGATTTTTGAGAAAAAAAAATTTCAAGCTAAAAGGAAACCATTAGGTGCATTTTATAGAGAGTCAGATTTCGAATAAGAAAAAGTCAACCGTAACCGCGTAACTGGTATCCGTGAGAAAAAAATCGAAAAAATCTGTTTCGAATGCCATGATTTTTCGGAGTCATTTTTCCAAGGGGGGGTACTGTGAATTTTTGAGAAAAAAAAATTTCAAGCTAAAAGGAAACCATTAGGTGCATTTTATAGAGAATCAGATTTCGAATAAGAAAAAGTCAACCGTAACCGCGTAACTGGTACCCGTGAGAAAAAAATCGAAAAAATCTGTTTCGAATGCCATGATTTTTCGGAGTCATTTTTCCAAGGGGGGGGGTACTGTAGATTTTTGAGAAAAAAAAATTTCAAGCTAAAAGGAAACCATTAGGTGCATTTTATAGAGAATCAGATTTCGAATAAGAAAAAGTCAACCGTAACCGCGTAACTGGTACCCGTGAGAAAAAAATCGAAAAAATCTGTTTCGAATGAAATGATTTTTTGGAGTCATTTTTCCAAGGGGGGTTACTGTGAATTTTTGAGAAAAAAAAATTTCAAGCTAAAAGGAAACCATTAGGTGCATTTTATAGAGAATCAGATTTCGAATAATAAAAAGTCAACCGTAACCGCGTAACTGGTACCCGTGAGAAAAAAATCGAAAAAATCTGATTCGAATGCCATGATTTTTCGGAGTCATTTTTCCAAGGGGGGGTACTGTAGATTTTTTAAAAAAAAAAATTTCAAGCTAAAAGGAAACCATTAGGTGCATTTTATAGAGAATCAGATTTCGAATAAGAAAAAGTCAACCGTAACCACGTAACTGGTACCCGTGAGAAAAAAATCGAAAAAATCTGTTTCGAATGCCATGATTTTTCGGAGTCATTTTTCCAAGGGGGGGTACTGTAGATTTTTGAGAAAAAAAAATTTCAAGCTAAAAGGAAACCATTAGGTGCATTTTATAGAGAGTCAGATTTCGAATAAGAAAAAGTCAACCGTAACCGCGTAACTGGTATCCGTGAGAAAAAAATCGAAAAAATCTGTTTCGAATGCCATGATTTTTCGGAGTCATTTTTCCAAGGGGGGGTACTGTAGATTTTTGAGAAAAAAAAATTTCAAGCTAAAAGGAAACCATTAGGTGCATTTTATAGAGAATCAGATTTCGAATAAGAAAAAGTCAACCGTAACCGCGTAACTGGTACCCGTGAGAAAAAAATCGAAAAAATCTGATTCGAATGCCATGATTTTTCGGAGTCATTTTTCCAAGGGGGGTTACTGTGAATTTTTGAGAAAACAAAATTTCAAGCTAAAAGGAAACCATTAGGTGCATTTTATAGAGAATCAGATTTCGAATAAGAAAAAGTCAACCGTAACCGCGTAACTGGTACCCGTGAGAAAAAAATCGAAAAAATCTGATTCGAATGCCATGATTTTTCGGAGTCATTTTTCCAAGGGGGGTTACTGTGAATTTTTGAGAAAAAAAAATTTCAAGCTAAAAGGAAACCATTAGGTGCATTTTATAGAGAATCAGATTTCGAATAAGAAAAAGTCAACCGTAACCGCGTAACTGGTACCCGTGAGAAAAAAATCGAAAAAATCTGTTTCGAATGAAATGATTTTTCGGAGTCATTTTTCCAAGGGGGGTTACTGTGAATTTTTGAGAAAAAAAAATTTCAAGCTAAAAGGAAACCATTAGGTGCATTTTATAGAGAATCAGATTTCGAATAAGAAAAAGTCAACCGTAACCGCGTAACTGGTACCCGTGAGAAAAAAATCGAAAAAATCTGATTCGAATGCCATGATTTTTCGGAGTCATTTTTCCAAGGGGGGGTACTGTAGATTTTTAAAAAAAAAAAATTTCAAGCTAAAAGGAAACCATTAGGTGCATTTTATAGAGAATCAGATTTCGAATAAGAAAAAGTCAACCGTAACCGCGTAACTGGTACCCGTGAGAAAAAAATCGAAAAAATCTGTTTCGAATGCCATGATTTTTCGGAGTCATTTTTCCAAGGGGGGTACTGTAGATTTTTGAGAAAAAAAAATTTCAAGCTAAAAGGAAACCATTAGGTGCATTTTATAGAGAGTCAGATTTCGAATAAGAAAAAGTCAACCGTAACCGCGTAACTGGTATCCGTGAGAAAAAAATCGAAAAAATCTGTTTCAAATGCCATGATTTTTCGGAGTCATTTTTCCAAGGGGGAGTACTGTAGATTTTTGAGAAAAAAAAATTTCAAGCTAAAAGGAAACCATTAGGTGCATTTTATAGAGAATCAGATTTCGAATAAGAAAAAGTCAACCGTAACCGCGTAACTGGTACCCGTGAGAAAAAAATCGAAAAAATCTGATTCGAATGCCATGATTTTTCGTAGTCATTTTTCCAAGGGGGAGTACTGTAGATTTTTGAGAAAAAAAAATTTCAAGCTAAAAGGAAACCATTAGGTGCATTTTATAGAGAATCAGATTTCGAATAAGGAAAAGTCAACCGTAACCGCGTAACTGGTACCCGTGAGAAAAAAATCGAAAAAATCTGATTCGAATGCCATGATTTTTCGGAGTCATTTTTCCAAGGGGGGGTACTGTAGATTTTTGAGAAAAAAAAATTTCAAGCTAAAAGGAAACCATTAGGTGCATTTTATAGAGAATTAGATTTCGAATAAGAAAAACTCAACCGTAACCGCGTAACTGGTACCCGTGAGAAAAAAATCGAAAAAATCTGTTTCGAATGAAATGATTTTTCGGAGTCATTTTTCCAAGGGGGGTTACTGTGAATTTTTGAGAAAAAAAAATTTCAAGCTAAAAGGAAACCATTAGGTGCATTTTATAGAGAATCAGATTTCGAATAAGAAAAAGTCAACCGTAACCGCGTAACTGGTACCCGTGAGAAAAAAATCGAAAAAATCTGTTTCGAATGAAATGATTTTTCGGAGTCATTTTTCCAAGGGGGGGTTACTGTGAATTTTTGAGAAAAAAAAATTTCAAGCTAAAAGGAAACCATTAGGTGCATTTTATAGAGAATCAGATTTCGAATAAGAAAAAGTCAACCGTAACCGCGTAACTGGTACCCGTGAGAAAAAAATCGAAAAAATCTGATTCGAATGCCATGATTTTTCGGAGTCATTTTTCCAAGGGGGACTACTGTAGATTTTTTAAAAAAAAAAATTTCAAGCTAAAAGGAAACCATTAGGTGCATTTTATAGAGAATCAGATTTCGAATAAGAAAAAGTCAACCGTAACCGCGTAACTGGTACCCGTGAGAAAAAAATCGAAAATATCTGATTCGAATGCCATGATTTTTCGGAGTCATTTTTCCAAGGGGGGGTACTGTAGATTTTTAAAAAAAAAAAATTTCAAGCTAAAAGGAAACCATTAGGTGCATTTTATAGAGAATCAGATTTCGAATAAGAAAAAGTCAACCGTAACCACGTAACTGGTACCCGTGAGAAAAAAATCGAAAAAATCTGATTCGAATGCCATGATTTTTCGTAGTCATTTTTCCAAGGGGGAGTACTGTAGATTTTTGAGAAAAAAAAATTTCAAGCTAAAAGGAAACCATTAGGTGCATTTTATAGAGAATCAGATTTCGAATAAGGAAAAGTCAACCGTAACCGCGTAACTGGTACCCGTGAGAAAAAAATCGAAAAAATCTGATTCGAATGCCATGATTTTTCGGAGTCATTTTTCCAAGGGGGGTTACTGTGAATTTTTGAGAAAACAAAATTTCAAGCTAAAAGGAAACCATTAGGTGCATTTTATAGAGAATCAGATTTCGAATAAGAAAAAGTCAACCGTAACCGCGTAACTGGTACCCGTGAGAAAAAAATCGAAAAAATCTGATTCGAATGCCATGATTTTTCGGAGTCATTTTTCCAAGGGGGGTTACTGTGAATTTTTGAGAAAACAAAATTTCAAGCTAAAAGGAAACCATTAGGTGCATTTTATAGAGAATCAGATTTCGAATAAGAAAAAGTCAACCGTAACCGCGTAACTGGTACCCGTGAGAAAAAAATCGAAAAAATCTGATTCGAATGCCATGATTTTTCGGAGTCATTTTTCCAAGGGGGGTTACTGTGAATTTTTGAGAAAAAAAAATTTCAAGCTAAAAGGAAACCATTAGGTGCATTTTATAGAGAATCAGATTTCGAATAAGAAAAAGTCAACCGTAACCGCGTAACTGGTACCCGTGAGAAAAAAATCGAAAAAATCTGATTCGAATGCCATGATTTTTCGGAGTCATTTTTCCAAGGGGGGTTACTGTGAATTTTTGAGAAAAAAAAATTTCAAGCTAAAAGGAAACCATTAGGTGCATTTTATAGAGAATCAGATTTCGAATAAGAAAAAGTCAACCGTAACCGCGTAACTGGTACCCGTGAGAAAAAAATCGAAAAAATCTGTTTCGAATGAAATGATTTTTCGGAGTCATTTTTCCAAGGGGGGGTTACTGTGAATTTTTGAGAAAAAAAAATTTCAAGCTAAAAGGAAACCATTAGGTGCATTTTATAGAGAATCAGATTTCGAATAAGAAAAAGTCAACCGTAACCACGTAACTGGTACCCGTGAGAAAAAAATCGAAAAAATCTGTTTCGAATGCCATGATTTTTCGGAGTCATTTTTCCAAGGGGGGGGTACTGTAGATTTTTGAGAAAAAAAAATTTCAAGCTAAAAGGAAACCATTAGGTGCATTTTATAGAGAGTCAGATTTCGAATAAGAAAAAGTCAACCGTAACCGCGTAACTGGTATCCGTGAGAAAAAAATCGAAAAAATCTGTTTCGAATGCCATGATTTTTCGGAGTCATTTTTCCAAGGGGGGGTACTGTGAATTTTTGAGAAAAAAAAATTTCAAGCTAAAAGGAAACCATTAGGTGCATTTTATAGAGAATCAGATTTCGAATAAGAAAAAGTCAACCGTAACCGCGTAACTGGTACCCGTGAGAAAAAAATCGAAAAAATCTGATTCGAATGCCATGATTTTTCGGAGTCATTTTTCCAAGGGGGGGTACTGTAGATTTTTGAGAAAAAACAATTTCAAGCTAAAAGGAAACCATTAGGTGCATTTTATAGAGAATCAGATTTCGAATAAGAAAAAGTCAACCGTAACCGCGTAACTGGTACCCGTGAGAAAAAAATCGAAAAAATCTGATTCGAATGCCATGATTTTTCGGAGTCATTTTTCCAAGGGGGGTTACTGTGAATTTTTGAGAAAACAAAATTTCAAGCTAAAAGGAAACCATTAGGTGCATTTTATAGAGAATCAGATTTCGAATAAGAAAAAGTCAACCGTAACCGCGTAACTGGTACCCGTGAGAAAAAAATCGAAAAAATCTGATTCGAATGCCATGATTTTTCGGAGTCATTTTTCCAAGGGGGGTTACTGTGAATTTTTGAGAAAACAAAATTTCAAGCTAAAAGGAAACCATTAGGTGCATTTTATAGAGAATCAGATTTCGAATAAGAAAAAGTCAACCGTAACCGCGTAACTGGTACCCGTGAGAAAAAAATCGAAAAAATCTGATTCGAATGCCATGATTTTTCGGAGTCATTTTTCCAAGGGGGGTTACTGTGAATTTTTGAGAAAAAAAAATTTCAAGCTAAAAGGAAACCATTAGGTGCATTTTATAGAGAATCAGATTTCGAATAAGAAAAAGTCAACCGTAACCGCGTAACTGGTACCCGTGAGAAAAAAATCGAAAAAATCTGATTCGAATGCCATGATTTTTCGGAGTCATTTTTCCAAGGGGGGTTACTGTGAATTTTTGAGAAAAAAAAATTTCAAGCTAAAAGGAAACCATTAGGTGCATTTTATAGAGAATCAGATTTCGAATAAGAAAAAGTCAACCGTAACCGCGTAACTGGTACCCGTGAGAAAAAAATCGAAAAAATCTGTTTCGAATGAAATGATTTTTCGGAGTCATTTTTCCAAGGGGGGGTTACTGTGAATTTTTGAGAAAAAAAAATTTCAAGCTAAAAGGAAACCATTAGGTGCATTTTATAGAGAATCAGATTTCGAATAAGAAAAAGTCAACCGTAACCACGTAACTGGTACCCGTGAGAAAAAAATCGAAAAAATCTGTTTCGAATGCCATGATTTTTCGGAGTCATTTTTCCAAGGGGGGGGTACTGTAGATTTTTGAGAAAAAAAAATTTCAAGCTAAAAGGAAACCATTAGGTGCATTTTATAGAGAGTCAGATTTCGAATAAGAAAAAGTCAACCGTAACCGCGTAACTGGTATCCGTGAGAAAAAAATCGAAAAAATCTGTTTCGAATGCCATGATTTTTCGGAGTCATTTTTCCAAGGGGGGGTACTGTGAATTTTTGAGAAAAAAAAATTTCAAGCTAAAAGGAAACCATTAGGTGCATTTTATAGAGAATCAGATTTCGAATAAGAAAAAGTCAACCGTAACCGCGTAACTGGTACCCGTGAGAAAAAAATCGAAAAAATCTGATTCGAATGCCATGATTTTTCGGAGTCATTTTTCCAAGGGGGGGTACTGTAGATTTTTGAGAAAAAACAATTTCAAGCTAAAAGGAAACCATTAGGTGCATTTTATAGAGAATCAGATTTCGAATAAGAAAAAGTCAACCGTAACCGCGTAACTGGTACCCGTGAGAAAAAAATCGAAAATATCTGATTCGAATGCCATGATTTTTCGGAGTCATTTTTCCAAGGGGGGGGGTACTGTAGATTTTTGAGAAAAAAAAATTTCAAGCTAAAAGGAAACCATTAGGTGCATTTTATAGAGAATCAGATTTCGAATAAGGAAAAGTCAACCGTAACCGCGTAACTGGTACCCGTGAGAAAAAAATCGAAAAAATCTGTTTCGAATGAAATGATTTTTCGGAGTCATTTTTCCAAGGGGGGTTACTGTGAATTTTTGAGAAAAAAAAATTTCAAGCTAAAAGGAAACCATTAGGTGCATTTTATAGAGAATCAGATTTCGAATAATAAAAAGTCAACCGTAACCGCGTAACTGGTACCCGTGAGAAAAAAATCGAAAAAATCTGATTCGAATGCCATGATTTTTCGGAGTCATTTTTCCAAGGGGGGGTACTGTAGATTTTTTAAAAAAAAAAATTTCAAGCTAAAAGGAAACCATTAGGTGCATTTTATAGAGAATCAGATTTCGAATAAGAAAAAGTCAACCGTAACCACGTAACTGGTACCCGTGAGAAAAAAATCGAAAAAATCTGTTTCGAATGCCATGATTTTTCGGAGTCATTTTTCCAAGGGGGGGTACTGTAGATTTTTGAGAAAAAAAAATTTCAAGCTAAAAGGAAACCATTAGGTGCATTTTATAGAGAGTCAGATTTCGAATAAGAAAAAGTCAACCGTAACCGCGTAACTGGTATCCGTGAGAAAAAAATCGAAAAAATCTGTTTCGAATGCCATGATTTTTCGGAGTCATTTTTCCAAGGGGGGGTACTGTAGATTTTTGAGAAAAAAAAATTTCAAGCTAAAAGGAAACCATTAGGTGCATTTTATAGAGAATCAGATTTCGAATAAGAAAAAGTCAACCGTAACCGCGTAACTGGTACCCGTGAGAAAAAAATCGAAAAAATCTGATTCGAATGCCATGATTTTTCGGAGTCATTTTTCCAAGGGGGGGTACTGTAGATTTTTAAAAAAAAAAATTTCAAGCTAAAAGGAAACCATTAGGTGCATTTTATAGAGAATCAGATTTCGAATAAGAAAAAGTCAACCGTAACCACGTAACTGGTACCCGTGAGAAAAAAATCGAAAAAATCTGTTTCGAATGCCATGATTTTTCGGAGTCATTTTTCCAAGGGGGGGTACTGTAGATTTTTGAGAAAAAAAAATTTCAAGCTAAAAGGAAACCATTAGGTGCATTTTATAGAGAATCAGATTTCGAATAAGAAAAAGTCAACCGTAACCGCGTAACTGGTACCCGTGAGAAAAAAATCGAAAAAATCTGATTCGAATGCCATGATTTTTCGGAGTCATTTTTCCAAGGGGGGTTACTGTGAATTTTTGAGAAAACAAAATTTCAAGCTAAAAGGAAACCATTAGGTGCATTTTATAGAGAATCAGATTTCGAATAAGAAAAAGTCAACCGTAACCGCGTAACTGGTACCCGTGAGAAAAAAATCGAAAAAATCTGATTCGAATGCCATGATTTTTCGGAGTCATTTTTCCAAGGGGGGTTACTGTGAATTTTTGAGAAAAAAAAATTTCAAGCTAAAAGGAAACCATTAGGTACATTTTATAGAGAATCAGATTTCGAATAAGAAAAAGTCATCCGTAACCGCGTAACTGGTACCCGTGAGAAAAAAATCGAAAAAATCTGATTCGAATGCCATGATTTTTCGGAGTCATTTTTCCAAGGGGGGTTACTGTGAATTTTTGAGAAAAAAAAATTTCAAGCTAAAAGGAAACCATTAGGTGCATTTTATAGAGAATCAGATTTCGAATAAGAAAAAGTCAACCGTAACCGCGTAACTGGTACCCGTGAGAAAAAAATCGAAAAAATCTGTTTCGAATGAAATGATTTTTCGGAGTCATTTTTCCAAGGGGGGTTACTGTGAATTTTTGAGAAAAAAAATTTTCAAGCTAAAAGGAAACCATTAGGTGCATTTTATAGAGAATCAGATTTCGAATAAGAAAAAGTCAACCGTAACCGCGTAACTGGTACCCGTGAGAAAAAAATCGAAAAAATCTGATTCGAATGCCATGATTTTTCGGAGTCATTTTTCCAAGGGGGGGTACTGTAGATTTTTTAAAAAAAAAAATTTCAAGCTAAAAGGAAACCATTAGGTGCATTTTATAGAGAATCAGATTTCGAATAAGAAAAAGTCAACCGTAACCACGTAACTGGTACCCGTGAGAAAAAAATCGAAAAAATCTGTTTCGAATGCCATGATTTTTCGGAGTCATTTTTCCAAGGGGGGGGTACTGTAGATTTTTGAGAAAAAAAAATTTCAAGCTAAAAGGAAACCATTAGGTGCATTTTATAGAGAGTCAGATTTCGAATAAGAAAAAGTCAACCGTAACCGCGTAACTGGTATCCGTGAGAAAAAAATCGAAAAAATCTGTTTCGAATGCCATGATTTTTCGGAGTCATTTTTCCAAGGGGGGGTACTGTGAATTTTTGAGAAAAAAAAATTTCAAGCTAAAAGGAAACCATTAGGTGCATTTTATAGAGAATCAGATTTCGAATAAGAAAAAGTCAACCGTAACCGCGTAACTGGTACCCGTGAGAAAAAAATCGAAAAAATCTGATTCGAATGCCATGATTTTTCGGAGTCATTTTTCCAAGGGGGGGTACTGTAGATTTTTGAGAAAAAACAATTTCAAGCTAAAAGGAAACCATTAGGTGCATTTTATAGAGAATCAGATTTCGAATAAGAAAAAGTCAACCGTAACCGCGTAACTGGTACCCGTGAGAAAAAAATCGAAAAAATCTGATTCGAATGCCATGATTTTTCGGAGTCATTTTTCCAAGGGGGGTTACTGTGAATTTTTGAGAAAACAAAATTTCAAGCTAAAAGGAAACCATTAGGTGCATTTTATAGAGAATCAGATTTCGAATAAGAAAAAGTCAACCGTAACCGCGTAACTGGTACCCGTGAGAAAAAAATCGAAAAAATCTGATTCGAATGCCATGATTTTTCGGAGTCATTTTTCCAAGGGGGGTTACTGTGAATTTTTGAGAAAACAAAATTTCAAGCTAAAAGGAAACCATTAGGTGCATTTTATAGAGAATCAGATTTCGAATAAGAAAAAGTCAACCGTAACCGCGTAACTGGTACCCGTGAGAAAAAAATCGAAAAAATCTGATTCGAATGCCATGATTTTTCGGAGTCATTTTTCCAAGGGGGGTTACTGTGAATTTTTGAGAAAAAAAAATTTCAAGCTAAAAGGAAACCATTAGGTGCATTTTATAGAGAATCAGATTTCGAATAAGAAAAAGTCAACCGTAACCGCGTAACTGGTACCCGTGAGAAAAAAATCGAAAAAATCTGATTCGAATGCCATGATTTTTCGGAGTCATTTTTCCAAGGGGGGTTACTGTGAATTTTTGAGAAAAAAAAATTTCAAGCTAAAAGGAAACCATTAGGTGCATTTTATAGAGAATCAGATTTCGAATAAGAAAAAGTCAACCGTAACCGCGTAACTGGTACCCGTGAGAAAAAAATCGAAAAAATCTGTTTCGAATGAAATGATTTTTCGGAGTCATTTTTCCAAGGGGGGGTTACTGTGAATTTTTGAGAAAAAAAAATTTCAAGCTAAAAGGAAACCATTAGGTGCATTTTATAGAGAATCAGATTTCGAATAAGAAAAAGTCAACCGTAACCACGTAACTGGTACCCGTGAGAAAAAAATCGAAAAAATCTGTTTCGAATGCCATGATTTTTCGGAGTCATTTTTCCAAGGGGGGGGTACTGTAGATTTTTGAGAAAAAAAAATTTCAAGCTAAAAGGAAACCATTAGGTGCATTTTATAGAGAGTCAGATTTCGAATAAGAAAAAGTCAACCGTAACCGCGTAACTGGTATCCGTGAGAAAAAAATCGAAAAAATCTGTTTCGAATGCCATGATTTTTCGGAGTCATTTTTCCAAGGGGGGGTACTGTGAATTTTTGAGAAAAAAAAATTTCAAGCTAAAAGGAAACCATTAGGTGCATTTTATAGAGAATCAGATTTCGAATAAGAAAAAGTCAACCGTAACCGCGTAACTGGTACCCGTGAGAAAAAAATCGAAAAAATCTGATTCGAATGCCATGATTTTTCGGAGTCATTTTTCCAAGGGGGGGTACTGTAGATTTTTGAGAAAAAACAATTTCAAGCTAAAAGGAAACCATTAGGTGCATTTTATAGAGAATCAGATTTCGAATAAGAAAAAGTCAACCGTAACCGCGTAACTGGTACCCGTGAGAAAAAAATCGAAAATATCTGATTCGAATGCCATGATTTTTCGGAGTCATTTTTCCAAGGGGGGGGGGTACTGTAGATTTTTGAGAAAAAAAAATTTCAAGCTAAAAGGAAACCATTAGGTGCATTTTATAGAGAATCAGATTTCGAATAAGGAAAAGTCAACCGTAACCGCGTAACTGGTACCCGTGAGAAAAAAATCGAAAAAATCTGTTTCGAATGAAATGATTTTTCGGAGTCATTTTTCCAAGGGGGGTTACTGTGAATTTTTGAGAAAAAAAAATTTCAAGCTAAAAGGAAACCATTAGGTGCATTTTATAGAGAATCAGATTTCGAATAATAAAAAGTCAACCGTAACCGCGTAACTGGTACCCGTGAGAAAAAAATCGAAAAAATCTGATTCGAATGCCATGATTTTTCGGAGTCATTTTTCCAAGGGGGGGTACTGTAGATTTTTTAAAAAAAAAAATTTCAAGCTAAAAGGAAACCATTAGGTGCATTTTATAGAGAATCAGATTTCGAATAAGAAAAAGTCAACCGTAACCACGTAACTGGTACCCGTGAGAAAAAAATCGAAAAAATCTGTTTCGAATGCCATGATTTTTCGGAGTCATTTTTCCAAGGGGGGGTACTGTAGATTTTTGAGAAAAAAAAATTTCAAGCTAAAAGGAAACCATTAGGTGCATTTTATAGAGAGTCAGATTTCGAATAAGAAAAAGTCAACCGTAACCGCGTAACTGGTATCCGTGAGAAAAAAATCGAAAAAATCTGTTTCGAATGCCATGATTTTTCGGAGTCATTTTTCCAAGGGGGGGTACTGTAGATTTTTGAGAAAAAAAAAATTTCAAGCTAAAAGGAAACCATTAGGTGCATTTTATAGAGAATCAGATTTCGAATAAGAAAAAGTCAACCGTAACCGCGTAACTGGTACCCGTGAGAAAAAAATCGAAAAAATCTGATTCGAATGCCATGATTTTTCGGAGTCATTTTTCCAAGGGGGGGTACTGTAGATTTTTAAAAAAAAAAATTTCAAGCTAAAAGGAAACCATTAGGTGCATTTTATAGAGAATCAGATTTCGAATAAGAAAAAGTCAACCGTAACCACGTAACTGGTACCCGTGAGAAAAAAATCGAAAAAATCTGTTTCGAATGCCATGATTTTTCGGAGTCATTTTTCCAAGGGGGGGTACTGTAGATTTTTGAGAAAAAAAAATTTCAAGCTAAAAGGAAACCATTAGGTGCATTTTATAGAGAATCAGATTTCGAATAAGAAAAAGTCAACCGTAACCGCGTAACTGGTACCCGTGAGAAAAAAATCGAAAAAATCTGATTCGAATGCCATGATTTTTCGGAGTCATTTTTCCAAGGGGGGTTACTGTGAATTTTTGAGAAAACAAAATTTCAAGCTAAAAGGAAACCATTAGGTGCATTTTATAGAGAATCAGATTTCGAATAAGAAAAAGTCAACCGTAACCGCGTAACTGGTACCCGTGAGAAAAAAATCGAAAAAATCTGATTCGAATGCCATGATTTTTCGGAGTCATTTTTCCAAGGGGGGTTACTGTGAATTTTTGAGAAAAAAAAATTTCAAGCTAAAAGGAAACCATTAGGTACATTTTATAGAGAATCAGATTTCGAATAAGAAAAAGTCAACCGTAACCGCGTAACTGGTACCCGTGAGAAAAAAATCGAAAAAATCTGATTCGAATGCCATGATTTTTCGGAGTCATTTTTCCAAGGGGGGTTACTGTGAATTTTTGAGAAAAAAAAATTTCAAGCTAAAAGGAAACCATTAGGTGCATTTTATAGAGAATCAGATTTCGAATAAGAAAAAGTCAACCGTAACCGCGTAACTGGTACCCGTGAGAAAAAAATCGAAAAAATCTGTTTCGAATGAAATGATTTTTCGGAGTCATTTTTCCAAGGGGGGTTACTGTGAATTTTTGAGAAAAAAAAATTTCAAGCTAAAAGGAAACCATTAGGTGCATTTTATAGAGAATCAGATTTCGAATAAGAAAAAGTCAACCGTAACCGCGTAACTGGTACCCGTGAGAAAAAAATCGAAAAAATCTGTTTCGAATGAAATGATTTTTCGGAGTCATTTTTCCAAGGGGGGTTACTGTGAATTTTTGAGAAAAAAAAATTTCAAGCTAAAAGGAAACCATTAGGTGCATTTTATAGAGAATCAGATTTCGAATAAGAAAAAGTCAACCGTAACCGCGTAACTGGTACCCGTGAGAAAAAAATCGAAAAAATCTGATTCGAATGCCATGATTTTTCGGAGTCATTTTTCCAAGGGGGGGTACTGTAGATTTTTTAAAAAAAAAAATTTCAAGCTAAAAGGAAACCATTAGGTGCATTTTATAGAGAATCAGATTTCGAATAAGAAAAAGTCAACCGTAACCGCGTAACTGGTACCCGTGAGAAAAAAATCGAAAAAATCTGTTTCGAATGCCATGATTTTTCGGAGTCATTTTTCCAAGGGGGGTACTGTAGATTTTTGAGAAAAAAAAATTTCAAGCTAAAAGGAAACCATTAGGTGCATTTTATAGAGAGTCAGATTTCGAATAAGAAAAAGTCAACCGTAACCGCGTAACTGGTATCCGTGAGAAAAAAATCGAAAAAATCTGTTTCGAATGCCATGATTTTTCGGAGTCATTTTTCCAAGGGGGAGTACTGTAGATTTTTGAGAAAAAAAAATTTCAAGCTAAAAGGAAACCATTAGGTGCATTTTATAGAGAATCAGATTTCGAATAAGAAAAAGTCAACCGTAACCGCGTAACTGGTACCCGTGAGAAAAAAATCGAAAAAATCTGATTCGAATGCCATGATTTTTCGGAGTCATTTTTCCAAGGGGGGTTACTGTGAATTTTTGAGAAAAAAAAATTTCAAGCTAAAAGGAAACCATTAGGTACATTTTATAGAGAATCAGATTTCGAATAAGAAAAAGTCAACCGTAACCGCGTAACTGGTACCCGTGAGAAAAAAATCGAAAAAATCTGATTCGAATGCCATGATTTTTCGGAGTCATTTTTCCAAGGGGGGTTACTGTGAATTTTTGAGAAAAAAAAATTTCAAGCTAAAAGGAAACCATTAGGTGCATTTTATAGAGAATCAGATTTCGAATAAGAAAAAGTCAACCGTAACCGCGTAACTGGTACCCGTGAGAAAAAAATCGAAAAAATCTGTTTCGAATGAAATGATTTTTCGGAGTCATTTTTCCAAGGGGGGTTACTGTGAATTTTTGAGAAAAAAAATTTTCAAGCTAAAAGGAAACCATTAGGTGCATTTTATAGAGAATCAGATTTCGAATAAGAAAAAGTCAACCGTAACCGCGTAACTGGTACCCGTGAGAAAAAAATCGAAAAAATCTGATTCGAATGCCATGATTTTTCGGAGTCATTTTTCCAAGGGGGGGTACTGTAGATTTTTTAAAAAAAAAAATTTCAAGCTAAAAGGAAACCATTAGGTGCATTTTATAGAGAATCAGATTTCGAATAAGAAAAAGTCAACCGTAACCACGTAACTGGTACCCGTGAGAAAAAAATCGAAAAAATCTGTTTCGAATGCCATGATTTTTCGGAGTCATTTTTCCAAGGGGGGGGTACTGTAGATTTTTGAGAAAAAAAAATTTCAAGCTAAAAGGAAACCATTAGGTGCATTTTATAGAGAGTCAGATTTCGAATAAGAAAAAGTCAACCGTAACCGCGTAACTGGTATCCGTGAGAAAAAAATCGAAAAAATCTGTTTCGAATGCCATGATTTTTCGGAGTCATTTTTCCAAGGGGGGGTACTGTGAATTTTTGAGAAAAAAAAATTTCAAGCTAAAAGGAAACCATTAGGTGCATTTTATAGAGAATCAGATTTCGAATAAGAAAAAGTCAACCGTAACCGCGTAACTGGTACCCGTGAGAAAAAAATCGAAAAAATCTGATTCGAATGCCATGATTTTTCGGAGTCATTTTTCCAAGGGGGGGTACTGTAGATTTTTGAGAAAAAACAATTTCAAGCTAAAAGGAAACCATTAGGTGCATTTTATAGAGAATCAGATTTCGAATAAGAAAAAGTCAACCGTAACCGCGTAACTGGTACCCGTGAGAAAAAAATCGAAAAAATCTGATTCGAATGCCATGATTTTTCGGAGTCATTTTTCCAAGGGGGGTTACTGTGAATTTTTGAGAAAACAAAATTTCAAGCTAAAAGGAAACCATTAGGTGCATTTTATAGAGAATCAGATTTCGAATAAGAAAAAGTCAACCGTAACCGCGTAACTGGTACCCGTGAGAAAAAAATCGAAAAAATCTGATTCGAATGCCATGATTTTTCGGAGTCATTTTTCCAAGGGGGGTTACTGTGAATTTTTGAGAAAACAAAATTTCAAGCTAAAAGGAAACCATTAGGTGCATTTTATAGAGAATCAGATTTCGAATAAGAAAAAGTCAACCGTAACCGCGTAACTGGTACCCGTGAGAAAAAAATCGAAAAAATCTGATTCGAATGCCATGATTTTTCGGAGTCATTTTTCCAAGGGGGGTTACTGTGAATTTTTGAGAAAAAAAAATTTCAAGCTAAAAGGAAACCATTAGGTGCATTTTATAGAGAATCAGATTTCGAATAAGAAAAAGTCAACCGTAACCGCGTAACTGGTACCCGTGAGAAAAAAATCGAAAAAATCTGATTCGAATGCCATGATTTTTCGGAGTCATTTTTCCAAGGGGGGTTACTGTGAATTTTTGAGAAAAAAAAATTTCAAGCTAAAAGGAAACCATTAGGTGCATTTTATAGAGAATCAGATTTCGAATAAGAAAAAGTCAACCGTAACCGCGTAACTGGTACCCGTGAGAAAAAAATCGAAAAAATCTGTTTCGAATGAAATGATTTTTCGGAGTCATTTTTCCAAGGGGGGGTTACTGTGAATTTTTGAGAAAAAAAAATTTCAAGCTAAAAGGAAACCATTAGGTGCATTTTATAGAGAATCAGATTTCGAATAAGAAAAAGTCAACCGTAACCACGTAACTGGTACCCGTGAGAAAAAAATCGAAAAAATCTGTTTCGAATGCCATGATTTTTCGGAGTCATTTTTCCAAGGGGGGGGTACTGTAGATTTTTGAGAAAAAAAAATTTCAAGCTAAAAGGAAACCATTAGGTGCATTTTATAGAGAGTCAGATTTCGAATAAGAAAAAGTCAACCGTAACCGCGTAACTGGTATCCGTGAGAAAAAAATCGAAAAAATCTGTTTCGAATGCCATGATTTTTCGGAGTCATTTTTCCAAGGGGGGGTACTGTGAATTTTTGAGAAAAAAAAATTTCAAGCTAAAAGGAAACCATTAGGTGCATTTTATAGAGAATCAGATTTCGAATAAGAAAAAGTCAACCGTAACCGCGTAACTGGTACCCGTGAGAAAAAAATCGAAAAAATCTGATTCGAATGCCATGATTTTTCGGAGTCATTTTTCCAAGGGGGGGTACTGTAGATTTTTGAGAAAAAACAATTTCAAGCTAAAAGGAAACCATTAGGTGCATTTTATAGAGAATCAGATTTCGAATAAGAAAAAGTCAACCGTAACCGCGTAACTGGTACCCGTGAGAAAAAAATCGAAAATATCTGATTCGAATGCCATGATTTTTCGGAGTCATTTTTCCAAGGGGGGGGGGTACTGTAGATTTTTGAGAAAAAAAAATTTCAAGCTAAAAGGAAACCATTAGGTGCATTTTATAGAGAATCAGATTTCGAATAAGGAAAAGTCAACCGTAACCGCGTAACTGGTACCCGTGAGAAAAAAATCGAAAAAATCTGTTTCGAATGAAATGATTTTTCGGAGTCATTTTTCCAAGGGGGGTTACTGTGAATTTTTGAGAAAAAAAAATTTCAAGCTAAAAGGAAACCATTAGGTGCATTTTATAGAGAATCAGATTTCGAATAATAAAAAGTCAACCGTAACCGCGTAACTGGTACCCGTGAGAAAAAAATCGAAAAAATCTGATTCGAATGCCATGATTTTTCGGAGTCATTTTTCCAAGGGGGGGTACTGTAGATTTTTTAAAAAAAAAAATTTCAAGCTAAAAGGAAACCATTAGGTGCATTTTATAGAGAATCAGATTTCGAATAAGAAAAAGTCAACCGTAACCACGTAACTGGTACCCGTGAGAAAAAAATCGAAAAAATCTGTTTCGAATGCCATGATTTTTCGGAGTCATTTTTCCAAGGGGGGGTACTGTAGATTTTTGAGAAAAAAAAATTTCAAGCTAAAAGGAAACCATTAGGTGCATTTTATAGAGAGTCAGATTTCGAATAAGAAAAAGTCAACCGTAACCGCGTAACTGGTATCCGTGAGAAAAAAATCGAAAAAATCTGTTTCGAATGCCATGATTTTTCGGAGTCATTTTTCCAAGGGGGGGTACTGTAGATTTTTGAGAAAAAAAAAATTTCAAGCTAAAAGGAAACCATTAGGTGCATTTTATAGAGAATCAGATTTCGAATAAGAAAAAGTCAACCGTAACCGCGTAACTGGTACCCGTGAGAAAAAAATCGAAAAAATCTGATTCGAATGCCATGATTTTTCGGAGTCATTTTTCCAAGGGGGGGTACTGTAGATTTTTAAAAAAAAAAATTTCAAGCTAAAAGGAAACCATTAGGTGCATTTTATAGAGAATCAGATTTCGAATAAGAAAAAGTCAACCGTAACCACGTAACTGGTACCCGTGAGAAAAAAATCGAAAAAATCTGTTTCGAATGCCATGATTTTTCGGAGTCATTTTTCCAAGGGGGGGTACTGTAGATTTTTGAGAAAAAAAAATTTCAAGCTAAAAGGAAACCATTAGGTGCATTTTATAGAGAATCAGATTTCGAATAAGAAAAAGTCAACCGTAACCGCGTAACTGGTACCCGTGAGAAAAAAATCGAAAAAATCTGATTCGAATGCCATGATTTTTCGGAGTCATTTTTCCAAGGGGGGTTACTGTGAATTTTTGAGAAAACAAAATTTCAAGCTAAAAGGAAACCATTAGGTGCATTTTATAGAGAATCAGATTTCGAATAAGAAAAAGTCAACCGTAACCGCGTAACTGGTACCCGTGAGAAAAAAATCGAAAAAATCTGATTCGAATGCCATGATTTTTCGGAGTCATTTTTCCAAGGGGGGTTACTGTGAATTTTTGAGAAAAAAAAATTTCAAGCTAAAAGGAAACCATTAGGTACATTTTATAGAGAATCAGATTTCGAATAAGAAAAAGTCAACCGTAACCGCGTAACTGGTACCCGTGAGAAAAAAATCGAAAAAATCTGATTCGAATGCCATGATTTTTCGGAGTCATTTTTCCAAGGGGGGTTACTGTGAATTTTTGAGAAAAAAAAATTTCAAGCTAAAAGGAAACCATTAGGTGCATTTTATAGAGAATCAGATTTCGAATAAGAAAAAGTCAACCGTAACCGCGTAACTGGTACCCGTGAGAAAAAAATCGAAAAAATCTGTTTCGAATGAAATGATTTTTCGGAGTCATTTTTCCAAGGGGGGTTACTGTGAATTTTTGAGAAAAAAAAATTTCAAGCTAAAAGGAAACCATTAGGTGCATTTTATAGAGAATCAGATTTCGAATAAGAAAAAGTCAACCGTAACCGCGTAACTGGTACCCGTGAGAAAAAAATCGAAAAAATCTGTTTCGAATGAAATGATTTTTCGGAGTCATTTTTCCAAGGGGGGTTACTGTGAATTTTTGAGAAAAAAAAATTTCAAGCTAAAAGGAAACCATTAGGTGCATTTTATAGAGAATCAGATTTCGAATAAGAAAAAGTCAACCGTAACCGCGTAACTGGTACCCGTGAGAAAAAAATCGAAAAAATCTGATTCGAATGCCATGATTTTTCGGAGTCATTTTTCCAAGGGGGGGTACTGTAGATTTTTTAAAAAAAAAAATTTCAAGCTAAAAGGAAACCATTAGGTGCATTTTATAGAGAATCAGATTTCGAATAAGAAAAAGTCAACCGTAACCGCGTAACTGGTACCCGTGAGAAAAAAATCGAAAAAATCTGTTTCGAATGCCATGATTTTTCGGAGTCATTTTTCCAAGGGGGGTACTGTAGATTTTTGAGAAAAAAAAATTTCAAGCTAAAAGGAAACCATTAGGTGCATTTTATAGAGAGTCAGATTTCGAATAAGAAAAAGTCAACCGTAACCGCGTAACTGGTATCCGTGAGAAAAAAATCGAAAAAATCTGTTTCGAATGCCATGATTTTTCGGAGTCATTTTTCCAAGGGGGAGTACTGTAGATTTTTGAGAAAAAAAAATTTCAAGCTAAAAGGAAACCATTAGGTGCATTTTATAGAGAATCAGATTTCGAATAAGAAAAAGTCAACCGTAACCGCGTAACTGGTACCCGTGAGAAAAAAATCGAAAAAATCTGATTCGAATGCCATGATTTTTCGGAGTCATTTTTCCAAGGGGGGTTACTGTGAATTTTTGAGAAAAAAAAATTTCAAGCTAAAAGGAAACCATTAGGTACATTTTATAGAGAATCAGATTTCGAATAAGAAAAAGTCAACCGTAACCGCGTAACTGGTACCCGTGAGAAAAAAATCGAAAAAATCTGATTCGAATGCCATGATTTTTCGGAGTCATTTTTCCAAGGGGGGTTACTGTGAATTTTTGAGAAAAAAAAATTTCAAGCTAAAAGGAAACCATTAGGTGCATTTTATAGAGAATCAGATTTCGAATAAGAAAAAGTCAACCGTAACCGCGTAACTGGTACCCGTGAGAAAAAAATCGAAAAAATCTGTTTCGAATGAAATGATTTTTCGGAGTCATTTTTCCAAGGGGGGTTACTGTGAATTTTTGAGAAAAAAAAATTTCAAGCTAAAAGGAAACCATTAGGTGCATTTTATAGAGAATCAGATTTCGAATAAGAAAAAGTCAACCGTAACCGCGTAACTGGTACCCGTGAGAAAAAAATCGAAAAAATCTGATTCGAATGCCATGATTTTTCGGAGTCATTTTTCCAAGGGGGGGTACTGTAGATTTTTTAAAAAAAAAAATTTCAAGCTAAAAGGAAACCATTAGGTGCATTTTATAGAGAATCAGATTTCGAATAAGAAAAAGTCAACCGTAACCGCGTAACTGGTACCCGTGAGAAAAAAATCGAAAAAATCTGTTTCGAATGCCATGATTTTTCGGAGTCATTTTTCCAAGGGGGGTACTGTAGATTTTTGAGAAAAAAAAATTTCAAGCTAAAAGGAAACCATTAGGTGCATTTTATAGAGAGTCAGATTTCGAATAAGAAAAAGTCAACCGTAACCGCGTAACTGGTATCCGTGAGAAAAAAATCGAAAAAATCTGTTTCGAATGCCATGATTTTTCGGAGTCATTTTTCCAAGGGGGAGTACTGTAGATTTTTGAGAAAAAAAAATTTCAAGCTAAAAGGAAACCATTAGGTGCATTTTATAGAGAATCAGATTTCGAATAAGAAAAAGTCAACCGTAACCGCGTAACTGGTACCCGTGAGAAAAAAATCGAAAAAATCTGATTCGAATGCCATGATTTTTCGGAGTCATTTTTCCAAGGGGGGTTACTGTGAATTTTTGAGAAAAAAAAATTTCAAGCTAAAAGGAAACCATTAGGTGCATTTTATAGAGAATCAGATTTCGAATAAGAAAAAGTCAACCGTAACCGCGTAACTGGTACCCGTGAGAAAAAAATCGAAAAAATCTGTTTCGAATGAAATGATTTTTCGGAGTCATTTTTCCAAGGGGGGGTTACTGTGAATTTTTGAGAAAAAAAAATTTCAAGCTAAAAGGAAACCATTAGGTGCATTTTATAGAGAGTCAGATTTCGAATAAGAAAAAGTCAACCGTAACCGCGTAACTGGTATCCGTGAGAAAAAAATCGAAAAAATCTGTTTCGAATGCCATGATTTTTCGGAGTCATTTTTCCAAGGGGGAGTACTGTAGATTTTTGAGAAAAAAAAATTTCAAGCTAAAAGGAAACCATTAGGTGCATTTTATAGAGAATCAGATTTCGAATAAGAAAAAGTCAACCGTAACCGCGTAACTGGTACCCGTGAGAAAAAAATCGAAAAAATCTGATTCGAATGCCATGATTTATCGGAGTCATTTTTCCAAGGGGGGTTAATGTGAATTTTTGAGAAAAAAAAATTTCAAGCTAAAAGGAAACCATTAGGTGCATTTTATAGAGAATCAGATTTCGAATAAGAAAAAGTCAACCGTAACCGCGTAACTGGTACCCGTGAGAAAAAAATCGAAAAAATCTGTTTCGAATGAAATGATTTTTCGGAGTCATTTTTCCAAGGGGGGGTTACTGTGAATTTTTGAGAAAAAAAAATTTCAAGCTAAAAGGAAACCATTAGGTGCATTTTATAGAGAATCAGATTTCGAATAAGAAAAAGTCAACCGTAACCGCGTAACTGGTACCCGTGAGAAAAAAATCGAAAAAATCTGATTCGAATGCCATGATTTTTCGGAGTCATTTTTCCATGGGGGACTACTGTAGATTTTTTAAAAAAAAAAATTTCAAGCTAAAAGGAAACCATTAGGTGCATTTTATAGAGAATCAGATTTCGAATAAGAAAAAGTCAACCGTAACCGCGTAACTGGTACCCGTGAGAAAAAAATCGAAAATATCTGATTCGAATGCCATGATTTTTCGGAGTCATTTTTCCAAGGGGGGGTACTGTAGATTTTTAAAAAAAAAAAATTTCAAGCTAAAAGGAAACCATTAGGTGCATTTTATAGAGAATCAGATTTCGAATAAGAAAAAGTCAACCGTAACCACGTAACTGGTACCCGTGAGAAAAAAATCGAAAAAATCTGTTTCGAATGCCATGATTTTTCGGAGTCATTTTTCCAAGGGGGGGTACTGTAGATTTTTGAGAAAAAAAAATTTCAAGCTAAAAGGAAACCATTAGGTGCATTTTATAGTCAGATTTCGAATAAGAAAAAGTCAACCGTAACCGCGTAACTGGTATCCGTGAGAAAAAAATCGAAAAAATCTGTTTCGAATGCCATGATTTTTCGGAGTCATTTTTCCAAGGGGGAGTACTGTAGATTTTTGAGAAAAAAAAATTTCAAGCTAAAAGGAAACCATTAGGTGCATTTTATAGAGAATCAGATTTCGAATAAGGAAAAGTCAACCGTAACCACGTAACTGGTACCCGTGAGAAAAAAATCGAAAAAATCTGATTCGAATGCCATGATTTTTCGGAGTCATTTTTCCAAGGGGGGTTACTGTGAATTTTTGAGAAAACAAAATTTCAAGCTAAAAGGAAACCATTAGGTGCATTTTATAGAGAATCAGATTTCGAATAAGAAAAAGTCAACCGTAACCGCGTAACTGGTACCCGTGAGAAAAAAATCGAAAAAATCTGATTCGAATGCCATGATTTTTCGGAGTCATTTTTCCAAGGGGGGTTACTGTGAATTTTTGAGAAAAAAAAATTTCAAGCTAAAAGGAAACCATTAGGTGCATTTTATAGAGAATCAGATTTCGAATAAGAAAAAGTCAACCGTAACCGCGTAACTGGTACCCGTGAGAAAAAAATCGAAAAAATCTGTTTCGAATGAAATGATTTTTCGGAGTCATTTTTCCAAGGGGGGTTACTGTGAATTTTTGAGAAAAAAAAATTTCAAGCTAAAAGGAAACCATTAGGTGCATTTTATAGAGAATCAGATTTCGAATAAGAAAAAGTCAACCGTAACCGCGTAACTGGTACCCGTGAGAAAAAAATCGAAAAAATCTGATTCGAATGCCATGATTTTTCGGAGTCATTTTTCCAAGGGGGGGTACTGTAGATTTTTTAAAAAAAAAAATTTCAAGCTAAAAGGAAACCATTAGGTGCATTTTATAGAGAATCAGATTTCGAATAAGAAAAAGTCAACCGTAACCGCGTAACTGGTACCCGTGAGAAAAAAATCGAAAAAATCTGTTTCGAATGCCATGATTTTTCGGAGTCATTTTTCCAAGGGGGGTACTGTAGATTTTTGAGAAAAAAAAATTTCAAGCTAAAAGGAAACCATTAGGTGCATTTTATAGAGAGTCAGATTTCGAATAAGAAAAAGTCAACCGTAACCGCGTAACTGGTATCCGTGAGAAAAAAATCGAAAAAATCTGTTTCGAATGCCATGATTTTTCGGAGTCATTTTTCCAAGGGGGAGTACTGTAGATTTTTGAGAAAAAAAAATTTCAAGCTAAAAGGAAACCATTAGGTGCATTTTATAGAGAATCAGATTTCGAATAAGAAAAAGTCAACCGTAACCGCGTAACTGGTACCCGTGAGAAAAAAATCGAAAAAATCTGTTTCGAATGAAATGATTTTTCGGAGTCATTTTTCCAAGGGGGGGTACTGTAGATTTTTAAAAAAAAAAATTTCAAGCTAAAAGGAAACCATTAGGTGCATTTTATAGAGAATCAGATTTCGAATAAGAAAAAGTCAACCGTAACCGCGTAACTGGTACCCGTGAGAAAAAAATCGAAAAAATCTGATTCGAATGCCATGATTTATCGGAGTCATTTTTCCAAGGGGGGTTAATGTGAATTTTTGAGAAAAAAAAATTTCAAGCTAAAAGGAAACCATTAGGTGCATTTTATAGAGAATCAGATTTCGAATAAGAAAAAGTCAACCGTAACCGCGTAACTGGTACCCGTGAGAAAAAAATCGAAAAAATCTGTTTCGAATGAAATGATTTTTCGGAGTCATTTTTCCAAGGGGGGGTTACTGTGAATTTTTGAGAAAAAAAAATTTCAAGCTAAAAGGAAACCATTAGGTGCATTTTATAGAGAATCAGATTTCGAATAAGAAAAAGTCAACCGTAACCGCGTAACTGGTACCCGTGAGAAAAAAATCGAAAAAATCTGATTCGAATGCCATGATTTTTCGGAGTCATTTTTCCAAGGGGGACTACTGTAGATTTTTTAAAAAAAAAAATTTCAAGCTAAAAGGAAACCATTAGGTGCATTTTATAGAGAATCAGATTTCGAATAAGAAAAAGTCAACCGTAACCGCGTAACTGGTACCCGTGAGAAAAAAATCGAAAAAATCTGATTCGAATGCCATGATTTTTCGGAGTCATTTTTCCAAGGGGGGTTACTGTGAATTTTTGAGAAAAAAAAATTTCAAGCTAAAAGGAAACCATTAGGTGCATTTTATAGAGAATCAGATTTCGAATAAGAAAAAGTCAACCGTAACCGCGTAACTGGTACCCGTGAGAAAAAAATCGAAAAAATCTGATTCGAATGCCATGATTTTTCGGAGTCATTTTTCCAAGGGGGGTTACTGTGAATTTTTGAGAAAACAAAATTTCAAGCTAAAAGGAAACCATTAGGTGCATTTTATAGAGAATCAGATTTCGAATAAGAAAAAGTCAACCGTAACCGCGTAACTGGTACCCGTGAGAAAAAAATCGAAAAAATCTGATTCGAATGCCATGATTTTTCGGAGTCATTTTTCCAAGGGGGGGTACTGTAGATTTTTTAAAAAAAAAAATTTCAAGCTAAAAGGAAACCATTAGGTGCATTTTATAGAGAATCAGATTTCGAATAAGAAAAAGTCAACCGTAACCGCGTAACTGGTACCCGTGAGAAAAAAATCGAAAAAATCTGTTTCGAATGCCATGATTTTTCGGAGTCATTTTTCCAAGGGGGGTACTGTAGATTTTTGAGAAAAAAAAATTTCAAGCTAAAAGGAAACCATTAGGTGCATTTTATAGAGAGTCAGATTTCGAATAAGAAAAAGTCAACCGTAACCGCGTAACTGGTATCCGTGAGAAAAAAATCGAAAAAATCTGTTTCGAATGCCATGATTTTTCGGAGTCATTTTTCCAAGGGGGAGTACTGTAGATTTTTGAGAAAAAAAAATTTCAAGCTAAAAGGAAACCATTAGGTGCATTTTATAGAGAATCAGATTTCGAATAAGAAAAAGTCAACCGTAACCGCGTAACTGGTACCCGTGAGAAAAAAATCGAAAAAATCTGTTTCGAATGAAATGATTTTTCGGAGTCATTTTTCCAAGGGGGGGTTACTGTGAATTTTTGAGAAAAAAAAATTTCAAGCTAAAAGGAAACCATTAGGTGCATTTTATAGAGAATCAGATTTCGAATAAGAAAAAGTCAACCGTAACCGCGTAACTGGTACCCGTGAGAAAAAAATCGAAAAAATCTGATTCGAATGCCATGATTTTTCGGAGTCATTTTTCCAAGGGGGACTACTGTAGATTTTTTAAAAAAAAAAATTTCAAGCTAAAAGGAAACCATTAGGTGCATTTTATAGAGAATCAGATTTCGAATAAGAAAAAGTCAACCGTAACCGCGTAACTGGTACCCGTGAGAAAAAAATCGAAAAAATCTGATTCGAATGCCATGATTTTTCGGAGTCATTTTTCCAAGGGGGGTTACTGTGAATTTTTGAGAAAAAAAAATTTCAAGCTAAAAGGAAACCATTAGGTGCATTTTATAGAGAATCAGATTTCGAATAAGAAAAAGTCAACCGTAACCGCGTAACTGGTACCCGTGAGAAAAAAATCGAAAAAATCTGTTTCGAATGAAATGATTTTTCGGAGTCATTTTTCCAAGGGGGGTTACTGTGAATTTTTGAGAAAAAAAAATTTCAAGCTAAAAGGAAACCATTAGGTGCATTTTATAGAGAATCAGATTTCGAATAAGAAAAAGTCAACCGTAACCGCGTAACTGGTACCCGTGAGAAAAAAATCGAAAAAATCTGATTCGAATGCCATGATTTTTCGGAGTCATTTTTCCAAGGGGGGGTACTGTAGATTTTTGAGAAAAAAAAATTTCAAGCTAAAAGGAAACCATTAGGTGCATTTTATAGAGAATCAGATTTCGAATAAGAAAAAGTCAACCGTAACCGCGTAACTGGTACCCGTGAGAAAAAAATCGAAAAAATCTGATTCGAATGCCATGATTTTTCGGAGTCATTTTTCCAACGGGGGGTACTGTAGATTTTTGAGAAAAAAAAATTTCAAGCTAAAAGGAAACCATTAGGTGCATTTTATAGAGAGTCAGATTTCGAATAAGAAAAAGTCAACCGTAACCGCGTAACTGGTATCCGTGAGAAAAAAATCGAAAAAATCTGTTTCGAATGCCATGATTTTTCGGAGTCATTTTTCCAAGGGGGGGTACTGTAGATTTTTGAGAAAAAAAAATTTCAAGCTAAAAGGAAACCATTAGGTGCATTTTATAGAGAATCAGATTTCGAATAAGAAAAAGTCAACCGTAACCGCGTAACTGGTACCCGTGAGAAAAAAATCGAAAAAATCTGATTCGAATGCCATGATTTTTCGGAGTCATTTTTCCAAGGGGGGTTACTGTGAATTTTTGAGAAAACAAAATTTCAAGCTAAAAGGAAACCATTAGGTGCATTTTATAGAGAATCAGATTTCGAATAAGAAAAAGTCAACCGTAACCGCGTAACTGGTACCCGTGAGAAAAAAATCGAAAAAATCTGATTCGAATGCCATGATTTTTCGGAGTCATTTTTCCAAGGGGGGTTACTGTGAATTTTTGAGAAAACAAAATTTCAAGCTAAAAGGAAACCATTAGGTGCATTTTATAGAGAATCAGATTTCGAATAAGAAAAAGTCAACCGTAACCGCGTAACTGGTACCCGTGAGAAAAAAATCGAAAAAATCTGATTCGAATGCCATGATTTTTCGGAGTCATTTTTCCAAGGGGGGGTACTGTAGATTTTTAAAAAAAAAAAATTTCAAGCTAAAAGGAAACCATTAGGTGCATTTTATAGAGAGTCAGATTTCGAATAAGAAAAAGTCAACCGTAACCACGTAACTGGTACCCGTGAGAAAAAAATCGAAAAAATCTGTTTCGAATGCCATGATTTTTCGGAGTCATTTTTCCAAGGGGGGGTACTGTAGATTTTTGAGAAAAAAAAATTTCAAGCTAAAAGGAAACCATTAGGTGCATTTTATAGTCAGATTTCGAATAAGAAAAAGTCAACCGTAACCGCGTAACTGGTACCCGTGAGAAAAAAATCGAAAAAATCTGATTCGAATGCCATGATTTTTCGTAGTCATTTTTCCAAGGGGGAGTACTGTAGATTTTTGAGAAAAAAAAATTTCAAGCTAAAAGGAAACCATTAGGTGCATTTTATAGAGAATCAGATTTCGAATAAGAAAAAGTCAACCGTAACCGCGTAACTGGTACCCGTGAGAAAAAAATCGAAAAAATCTGATTCGAATGCCATGATTTTTCGTAGTCATTTTTCCAAGGGGGAGTACTGTAGATTTTTGAGAAAAAAAAATTTCAAGCTAAAAGGAAACCATTAGGTGCATTTTATAGAGAATCAGATTTCGAATAAGGAAAAGTCAACCGTAACCGCGTAACTGGTACCCGTGAGAAAAAAATCGAAAAAATCTGATTCGAATGCCATGATTTTTCGGAGTCATTTTTCCAAGGGGGGTTACTGTGAATTTTTGAGAAAACAAAATTTCAAGCTAAAAGGAAACCATTAGGTGCATTTTATAGAGAATCAGATTTCGAATAAGAAAAAGTCAACCGTAACCGCGTAACTGGTACCCGTGAGAAAAAAATCGAAAAAATCTGATTCGAATGCCATGATTTTTCGGAGTCATTTTTCCAAGGGGGGTTACTGTGAATTTTTGAGAAAAAAAAATTTCAAGCTAAAAGGAAACCATTAGGTGCATTTTATAGAGAATCAGATTTCGAATAAGAAAAAGTCAACCGTAACCGCGTAACTGGTACCCGTGAGAAAAAAATCGAAAAAATCTGTTTCGAATGAAATGATTTTTCGGAGTCATTTTTCCAAGGGGGGTTACTGTGAATTTTTGAGAAAAAAAAATTTCAAGCTAAAAGGAAACCATTAGGTGCATTTTATAGAGAATCAGATTTCGAATAAGAAAAAGTCAACCGTAACCGCGTAACTGGTACCCGTGAGAAAAAAATCGAAAAAATCTGATTCGAATGCCATGATTTTTCGGAGTCATTTTTCCAAGGGGGGGTACTGTAGATTTTTGAGAAAAAAAAATTTCAAGCTAAAAGGAAACCATTAGGTGCATTTTATAGAGAGTCAGATTTCGAATAAGAAAAAGTCAACCGTAACCGCGTAACTGGTACCCGTGAGAAAAAAATCGAAAAAATCTGTTTCGAATGCCATGATTTTTCGGAGTCATTTTTCCAAGGGGGGGTACTGTAGATTTTTGAGAAAAAAAAATTTCAAGCTAAAAGGAAACCATTAGGTGCATTTTATAGAGAATCAGATTTCGAATAAGAAAAAGTCAACCGTAACCGCGTAACTGGTACCCGTGAGAAAAAAATCGAAAAAATCTGATTCGAATGCCATGATTTTTCGGAGTCATTTTTCCAAGGGGGACTACTGTAGATTTTTTAAAAAAAAAATTTCAAGCTAAAAGGAAACCATTAGGTGCATTTTATAGAGAATCAGATTTCGAATAAGAAAAAGTCAACCGTAACCGCGTAACTGGTACCCGTGAGAAAAAAATCGAAAAAATCTGATTCGAATGCCATGATTTTTCGGAGTCATTTTTCCAAGGGGGGTTACTGTGAATTTTTGAGAAAAAAAAATTTCAAGCTAAAAGGAAACCATTAGGTGCATTTTATAGAGAATCAGATTTCGAATAAGAAAAAGTCAACCGTAACCGCGTAACTGGTACCCGTGAGAAAAAAATCGAAAAAATCTGATTCGAATGCCATGATTTTTCGGAGTCATTTTTCCAAGGGGGGTTACTGTGAATTTTTGAGAAAACAAAATTTCAAGCTAAAAGGAAACCATTAGGTGCATTTTATAGAGAATCAGATTTCGAATAAGAAAAAGTCAACCGTAACCGCGTAACTGGTACCCGTGAGAAAAAAATCGAAAAAATCTGATTCGAATGCCATGATTTTTCGGAGTCATTTTTCCAAGGGGGGGTACTGTAGATTTTTTAAAAAAAAAAATTTCAAGCTAAAAGGAAACCATTAGGTGCATTTTATAGAGAATCAGATTTCGAATAAGAAAAAGTCAACCGTAACCGCGTAACTGGTACCCGTGAGAAAAAAATCGAAAAAATCTGTTTCGAATGCCATGATTTTTCGGAGTCATTTTTCCAAGGGGGGTACTGTAGATTTTTGAGAAAAAAAAATTTCAAGCTAAAAGGAAACCATTAGGTGCATTTTATAGAGAGTCAGATTTCGAATAAGAAAAAGTCAACCGTAACCGCGTAACTGGTATCCGTGAGAAAAAAATCGAAAAAATCTGTTTCGAATGCCATGATTTTTCGGAGTCATTTTTCCAAGGGGGAGTACTGTAGATTTTTGAGAAAAAAAAATTTCAAGCTAAAAGGAAACCATTAGGTGCATTTTATAGAGAATCAGATTTCGAATAAGAAAAAGTCAACCGTAACCGCGTAACTGGTACCCGTGAGAAAAAAATCGAAAAAATCTGTTTCGAATGAAATGATTTTTCGGAGTCATTTTTCCAAGGGGGGGTTACTGTGAATTTTTGAGAAAAAAAAATTTCAAGCTAAAAGGAAACCATTAGGTGCATTTTATAGAGAATCAGATTTCGAATAAGAAAAAGTCAACCGTAACCGCGTAACTGGTACCCGTGAGAAAAAAATCGAAAAAATCTGATTCGAATGCCATGATTTTTCGGAGTCATTTTTCCAAGGGGGACTACTGTAGATTTTTTAAAAAAAAAAATTTCAAGCTAAAAGGAAACCATTAGGTGCATTTTATAGAGAATCAGATTTCGAATAAGAAAAAGTCAACCGTAACCGCGTAACTGGTACCCGTGAGAAAAAAATCGAAAAAATCTGATTCGAATGCCATGATTTTTCGGAGTCATTTTTCCAAGGGGGGTTACTGTGAATTTTTGAGAAAAAAAAATTTCAAGCTAAAAGGAAACCATTAGGTGCATTTTATAGAGAATCAGATTTCGAATAAGAAAAAGTCAACCGTAACCGCGTAACTGGTACCCGTGAGAAAAAAATCGAAAAAATCTGTTTCGAATGAAATGATTTTTCGGAGTCATTTTTCCAAGGGGGGTTACTGTGAATTTTTGAGAAAAAAAAATTTCAAGCTAAAAGGAAACCATTAGGTGCATTTTATAGAGAATCAGATTTCGAATAAGAAAAAGTCAACCGTAACCGCGTAACTGGTACCCGTGAGAAAAAAATCGAAAAAATCTGATTCGAATGCCATGATTTTTCGGAGTCATTTTTCCAAGGGGGGGTACTGTAGATTTTTTAAAAAAAAAAATTTCAAGCTAAAAGGAAACCATTAGGTGCATTTTATAGAGAATCAGATTTCGAATAAGAAAAAGTCAACCGTAACCACGTAACTGGTACCCGTGAGAAAAAAATCGAAAAAATCTGTTTCGAATGCCATGATTTTTCGGAGTCATTTTTCCAACGGGGGGTACTGTAGATTTTTGAGAAAAAAAAATTTCAAGCTAAAAGGAAACCATTAGGTGCATTTTATAGAGAGTCAGATTTCGAATAAGAAAAAGTCAACCGTAACCGCGTAACTGGTATCCGTGAGAAAAAAATCGAAAAAATCTGTTTCGAATGCCATGATTTTTCGGAGTCATTTTTCCAAGGGGGGGTACTGTAGATTTTTGAGAAAAAAAAATTTCAAGCTAAAAGGAAACCATTAGGTGCATTTTATAGAGAATCAGATTTCGAATAAGAAAAAGTCAACCGTAACCGCGTAACTGGTACCCGTGAGAAAAAAATCGAAAAAATCTGTTTCGAATGAAATGATTTTTCGGAGTCATTTTTCCAAGGGGGGTTACTGTGAATTTTTGAGAAAAAAAAATTTCAAGCTAAAAGGAAACCATTAGGTGCATTTTATAGAGAATCAGATTTCGAATAAGAAAAAGTCAACCGTAACCGCGTAACTGGTACCCGTGAGAAAAAAATCGAAAAAATCTGATTCGAATGCCATGATTTTTCGGAGTCATTTTTCCAAGGGGGGGTACTGTAGATTTTTTAAAAAAAAAAATTTCAAGCTAAAAGGAAACCATTAGGTGCATTTTATAGAGAATCAGATTTCGAATAAGAAAAAGTCAACCGTAACCACGTAACTGGTACCCGTGAGAAAAAAATCGAAAAAATCTGTTTCGAATGCCATGATTTTTCGGAGTCATTTTTCCAACGGGGGGTACTGTAGATTTTTGAGAAAAAAAAATTTCAAGCTAAAAGGAAACCATTAGGTGCATTTTATAGAGAGTCAGATTTCGAATAAGAAAAAGTCAACCGTAACCGCGTAACTGGTATCCGTGAGAAAAAAATCGAAAAAATCTGTTTCGAATGCCATGATTTTTCGGAGTCATTTTTCCAAGGGGGGGTACTGTAGATTTTTGAGAAAAAAAAATTTCAAGCTAAAAGGAAACCATTAGGTGCATTTTATAGTCAGATTTCGAATAAGAAAAAGTCAACCGTAACCGCGTAACTGGTATCCGTGAGAAAAAAATCGAAAAAGTCTGTTTCGAATGCCATGATTTTTCGGAGTCATTTTTCCAAGGGGGAGTACTGTAGATTTTTGAGAAAAAAAAATTTCAAGCTAAAAGGAAACCATTAGGTGCATTTTATAGAGAATCAGATTTCGAATAAGAAAAAGTCAACCGTAACCGCGTAACTGGTACCCGTGAGAAAAAAATCGAAAAAATCTGATTCGAATGCCATGATTTTTCGTAGTCATTTTTCCAAGGGGGAGTACTGTAGATTTTTGAGAAAAAAAAATTTCAAGCTAAAAGGAAACCATTAGGTGCATTTTATAGAGAATCAGATTTCGAATAAGGAAAAGTCAACCGTAACCGCGTAACTGGTACCCGTGAGAAAAAAATCGAAAAAATCTGATTCGAATGCCATGATTTTTCGGAGTCATTTTTCCAAGGGGGGTTACTGTGAATTTTTGAGAAAACAAAATTTCAAGCTAAAAGGAAACCATTAGGTGCATTTTATAGAGAATCAGATTTCGAATAAGAAAAAGTCAACCGTAACCGCGTAACTGGTACCCGTGAGAAAAAAATCGAAAAAATCTGATTCGAATGCCATGATTTTTCGGAGTCATTTTTCCAAGGGGGGTTACTGTGAATTTTTGAGAAAAAAAAATTTCAAGCTAAAAGGAAACCATTAGGTGCATTTTATAGAGAATCAGATTTCGAATAAGAAAAAGTCAACCGTAACCGCGTAACTGGTACCCGTGAGAAAAAAATCGAAAAAATCTGTTTCGAATGAAATGATTTTTCGGAGTCATTTTTCCAAGGGGGGTTACTGTGAATTTTTGAGAAAAAAAAATTTCAAGCTAAAAGGAAACCATTAGGTGCATTTTATAGAGAATCAGATTTCGAATAAGAAAAAGTCAACCGTAACCGCGTAACTGGTACCCGTGAGAAAAAAATCGAAAAAATCTGATTCGAATGCCATGATTTTTCGGAGTCATTTTTCCAAGGGGGGGTACTGTAGATTTTTGAGAAAAAAAAATTTCAAGCTAAAAGGAAACCATTAGGTGCATTTTATAGAGAATCAGATTTCGAATAAGAAAAAGTCAACCGTAACCGCGTAACTGGTACCCGTGAGAAAAAAATCGAAAAAATCTGATTCGAATGCCATGATTTTTCGGAGTCATTTTTCCAAGGGGGACTACTGTAGATTTTTTAAAAAAAAAAATTTCAAGCAAAAAGGAAACCATTAGGTGCATTTTATAGAGAATCAGATTTCGAATAAGAAAAAGTCAACCGTAACCGCGTAACTGGTACCCGTGAGAAAAAAATCGAAAAAATCTGATTCGAATGCCATGATTTTTCGGAGTCATTTTTCCAAGGGGGGTTACTGTGAATTTTTGAGAAAAAAAAATTTCAAGCTAAAAGGAAACCATTAGGTGCATTTTATAGAGAATCAGATTTCGAATAAGAAAAAGTCAACCGTAACCGCGTAACTGGTACCCGTGAGAAAAAAATCGAAAAAATCTGATTCGAATGCCATGATTTTTCGGAGTCATTTTTCCAAGGGGGGTTACTGTGAATTTTTGAGAAAACAAAATTTCAAGCTAAAAGGAAACCATTAGGTGCATTTTATAGAGAATCAGATTTCGAATAAGAAAAAGTCAACCGTAACCGCGTAACTGGTACCCGTGAGAAAAAAATCGAAAAAATCTGATTCGAATGCCATGATTTTTCGGAGTCATTTTTCCAAGGGGGGGTACTGTAGATTTTTTAAAAAAAAAAATTTCAAGCTAAAAGGAAACCATTAGGTGCATTTTATAGAGAATCAGATTTCGAATAAGAAAAAGTCAACCGTAACCGCGTAACTGGTACCCGTGAGAAAAAAATCGAAAAAATCTGTTTCGAATGCCATGATTTTTCGGAGTCATTTTTCCAAGGGGGGTACTGTAGATTTTTGAGAAAAAAAAATTTCAAGCTAAAAGGAAACCATTAGGTGCATTTTATAGAGAGTCAGATTTCGAATAAGAAAAAGTCAACCGTAACCGCGTAACTGGTATCCGTGAGAAAAAAATCGAAAAAATCTGTTTCGAATGCCATGATTTTTCGGAGTCATTTTTCCAAGGGGGAGTACTGTAGATTTTTGAGAAAAAAAAATTTCAAGCTAAAAGGAAACCATTAGGTGCATTTTATAGAGAATCAGATTTCGAATAAGAAAAAGTCAACCGTAACCGCGTAACTGGTACCCGTGAGAAAAAAATCGAAAAAATCTGTTTCGAATGAAATGATTTTTCGGAGTCATTTTTCCAAGGGGGGGTTACTGTGAATTTTTGAGAAAAAAAAATTTCAAGCTAAAAGGAAACCATTAGGTGCATTTTATAGAGAATCAGATTTCGAATAAGAAAAAGTCAACCGTAACCGCGTAACTGGTACCCGTGAGAAAAAAATCGAAAAAATCTGATTCGAATGCCATGATTTTTCGGAGTCATTTTTCCAAGGGGGACTACTGTAGATTTTTTAAAAAAAAAAATTTCAAGCTAAAAGGAAACCATTAGGTGCATTTTATAGAGAATCAGATTTCGAATAAGAAAAAGTCAACCGTAACCGCGTAACTGGTACCCGTGAGAAAAAAATCGAAAAAATCTGATTCGAATGCCATGATTTTTCGGAGTCATTTTTCCAAGGGGGGTTACTGTGAATTTTTGAGAAAAAAAAATTTCAAGCTAAAAGGAAACCATTAGGTGCATTTTATAGAGAATCAGATTTCGAATAAGAAAAAGTCAACCGTAACCGCGTAACTGGTACCCGTGAGAAAAAAATCGAAAAAATCTGTTTCGAATGAAATGATTTTTCGGAGTCATTTTTCCAAGGGGGGTTACTGTGAATTTTTGAGAAAAAAAAATTTCAAGCTAAAAGGAAACCATTAGGTGCATTTTATAGAGAATCAGATTTCGAATAAGAAAAAGTCAACCGTAACCGCGTAACTGGTACCCGTGAGAAAAAAATCGAAAAAATCTGATTCGAATGCCATGATTTTTCGGAGTCATTTTTCCAAGGGGGGGTACTGTAGATTTTTTAAAAAAAAAAATTTCAAGCTAAAAGGAAACCATTAGGTGCATTTTATAGAGAATCAGATTTCGAATAAGAAAAAGTCAACCGTAACCACGTAACTGGTACCCGTGAGAAAAAAATCGAAAAAATCTGTTTCGAATGCCATGATTTTTCGGAGTCATTTTTCCAACGGGGGGTACTGTAGATTTTTGAGAAAAAAAAATTTCAAGCTAAAAGGAAACCATTAGGTGCATTTTATAGAGAGTCAGATTTCGAATAAGAAAAAGTCAACCGTAACCGCGTAACTGGTATCCGTGAGAAAAAAATCGAAAAAATCTGTTTCGAATGCCATGATTTTTCGGAGTCATTTTTCCAAGGGGGGGTACTGTAGATTTTTGAGAAAAAAAAATTTCAAGCTAAAAGGAAACCATTAGGTGCATTTTATAGAGAATCAGATTTCGAATAAGAAAAAGTCAACCGTAACCGCGTAACTGGTACCCGTGAGAAAAAAATCGAAAAAATCTGATTCGAATGCCATGATTTTTCGGAGTCATTTTTCCAAGGGGGGTTACTGTGAATTTTTGAGAAAACAAAATTTCAAGCTAAAAGGAAACCATTAGGTGCATTTTATAGAGAATCAGATTTCGAATAAGAAAAAGTCAACCGTAACCGCGTAACTGGTACCCGTGAGAAAAAAATCGAAAAAATCTGATTCGAATGCCATGATTTTTCGGAGTCATTTTTCCAAGGGGGGTTACTGTGAATTTTTGAGAAAACAAAATTTCAAGCTAAAAGGAAACCATTAGGTGCATTTTATAGAGAATCAGATTTCGAATAAGAAAAAGTCAACCGTAACCGCGTAACTGGTACCCGTGAGAAAAAAATCGAAAAAATCTGATTCGAATGCCATGATTTTTCGGAGTCATTTTTCCAAGGGGGGGTACTGTAGATTTTTAAAAAAAAAAAATTTCAAGCTAAAAGGAAACCATTAGGTGCATTTTATAGAGAGTCAGATTTCGAATAAGAAAAAGTCAACCGTAACCACGTAACTGGTACCCGTGAGAAAAAAATCGAAAAAATCTGTTTCGAATGCCATGATTTTTCGGAGTCATTTTTCCAAGGGGGGGTACTGTAGATTTTTGAGAAAAAAAAATTTCAAGCTAAAAGGAAACCATTAGGTGCATTTTATAGTCAGATTTCGAATAAGAAAAAGTCAACCGTAACCGCGTAACTGGTATCCGTGAGAAAAAAATCGAAAAAATCTGTTTCGAATGCCATGATTTTTCGGAGTCATTTTTCCAAGGGGGAGTACTGTAGATTTTTGAGAAAAAAAAATTTCAAGCTAAAAGGAAACCATTAGGTGCATTTTATAGAGAATCAGATTTCGAATAAGAAAAAGTCAACCGTAACCGCGTAACTGGTACCCGTGAGAAAAAAATCGAAAAAATCTGATTCGAATGCCATGATTTTTCGGAGTCATTTTTCCAAGGGGGAGTACTGTAGATTTTTGAGAAAAAAAAATTTCAAGCTAAAAGGAAACCATTAGGTGCATTTTATAGAGAATCAGATTTCGAATAAGAAAAAGTCAACCGTAACCGCGTAACTGGTACCCGTGAGAAAAAAATCGAAAAAATCTGTTTCGAATGAAATGATTTTTCGGAGTCATTTTTCCAAGGGGGGTTACTGTGAATTTTTGAGAAAAAAAAATTTCAAGCTAAAAGGAAACCATTAGGTGCATTTTATAGAGAATCAGATTTCGAATAAGAAAAAGTCAACCGTAACCGCGTAACTGGTACCCGTGAGAAAAAAATCGAAAAAATCTGATTCGAATGCCATGATTTTTCGGAGTCATTTTTCCAAGGGGGGGTACTGTAGATTTTTTAAAAAAAAAAATTTCAAGCTAAAAGGAAACCATTAGGTGCATTTTATAGAGAATCAGATTTCGAATAAGAAAAAGTCAACCGTAACCGCGTAACTGGTACCCGTGAGAAAAAAATCGAAAAAATCTGTTTCGAATGCCATGATTTTTCGGAGTCATTTTTCCAAGGGGGGTACTGTAGATTTTTGAGAAAAAAAAATTTCAAGCTAAAAGGAAACCATTAGGTGCATTTTATAGAGAGTCAGATTTCGAATAAGAAAAAGTCAACCGTAACCGCGTAACTGGTATCCGTGAGAAAAAAATCGAAAAAATCTGTTTCGAATGCCATGATTTTTCGGAGTCATTTTTCCAAGGGGGAGTACTGTAGATTTTTGAGAAAAAAAAATTTCAAGCTAAAAGGAAACCATTAGGTGCATTTTATAGAGAATCAGATTTCGAATAAGAAAAAGTCAACCGTAACCGCGTAACTGGTACCCGTGAGAAAAAAATCGAAAAAATCTGTTTCGAATGAAATGATTTTTCGGAGTCATTTTTCCAAGGGGGGGTACTGTAGATTTTTAAAAAAAAAAATTTCAAGCTAAAAGGAAACCATTAGGTGCATTTTATAGAGAATCAGATTTCGAATAAGAAAAAGTCAACCGTAACCACGTAACTGGTACCCGTGAGAAAAAAATCGAAAAAATCTGTTTCGAATGCCATGATTTTTCGGAGTCATTTTTCCAAGGGGGGGTACTGTAGATTTTTGAGAAAAAAAAATTTCAAGCTAAAAGGAAACCATTAGGTGCATTTTATAGAGAGTCAGATTTCGAATAAGAAAAAGTCAACCGTAACCGCGTAACTGGTACCCGTGAGAAAAAAATCGAAAAAATCTGTTTCGAATGCCATGATTTTTCGGAGTCATTTTTCCAAGGGGGGGTACTGTAGATTTTTGAGAAAAAAAAATTTCAAGCTAAAAGGAAACCATTAGGTGCATTTTATAGAGAATCAGATTTCGAATAAGAAAAAGTCAACCGTAACCGCGTAACTGGTACCCGTGAGAAAAAAATCGAAAAAATCTGATTCGAATGCCATGATTTTTCGGAGTCATTTTTCCAAGGGGGGTTACTGTGAATTTTTGAGAAAACAAAATTTCAAGCTAAAAGGAAACCATTAGGTGCATTTTATAGAGAATCAGATTTCGAATAAGAAAAAGTCAACCGTAACCGCGTAACTGGTACCCGTGAGAAAAAAATCGAAAAAATCTGATTCGAATGCCATGATTTTTCGGAGTCATTTTTCCAAGGGGGGGTACTGTAGATTTTTTAAAAAAAAAAATTTCAAGCTAAAAGGAAACCATTAGGTGCATTTTATAGAGAATCAGATTTCGAATAAGAAAAAGTCAACCGTAACCGCGTAACTGGTACCCGTGAGAAAAAAATCGAAAAAATCTGTTTCGAATGCCATGATTTTTCGGAGTCATTTTTCCAAGGGGGGTACTGTAGATTTTTGAGAAAAAAAAATTTCAAGCTAAAAGGAAACCATTAGGTGCATTTTATAGAGAGTCAGATTTCGAATAAGAAAAAGTCAACCGTAACCGCGTAACTGGTATCCGTGAGAAAAAAATCGAAAAAATCTGTTTCGAATGCCATGATTTTTCGGAGTCATTTTTCCAAGGGGGAGTACTGTAGATTTTTGAGAAAAAAAAATTTCAAGCTAAAAGGAAACCATTAGGTGCATTTTATAGAGAATCAGATTTCGAATAAGAAAAAGTCAACCGTAACCGCGTAACTGGTACCCGTGAGAAAAAAATCGAAAAAATCTGTTTCGAATGAAATGATTTTTCGGAGTCATTTTTCCAAGGGGGGGTTACTGTGAATTTTTGAGAAAAAAAAATTTCAAGCTAAAAGGAAACCATTAGGTGCATTTTATAGAGAATCAGATTTCGAATAAGAAAAAGTCAACCGTAACCGCGTAACTGGTACCCGTGAGAAAAAAATCGAAAAAATCTGATTCGAATGCCATGATTTTTCGGAGTCATTTTTCCAAGGGGGACTACTGTAGATTTTTTAAAAAAAAAAATTTCAAGCTAAAAGGAAACCATTAGGTGCATTTTATAGAGAATCAGATTTCGAATAAGAAAAAGTCAACCGTAACCGCGTAACTGGTACCCGTGAGAAAAAAATCGAAAAAATCTGATTCGAATGCCATGATTTTTCGGAGTCATTTTTCCAAGGGGGACTACTGTAGATTTTTTAAAAAAAAAAATTTCAAGCTAAAAGGAAACCATTAGGTGCATTTTATAGAGAATCAGATTTCGAATAAGAAAAAGTCAACCGTAACCGCGTAACTGGTACCCGTGAGAAAAAAATCGAAAAAATCTGATTCGAATGCCATGATTTTTCGGAGTCATTTTTCCAAGGGGGGTTACTGTGAATTTTTGAGAAAAAAAAATTTCAAGCTAAAAGGAAACCATTAGGTGCATTTTATAGAGAATCAGATTTCGAATAAGAAAAAGTCAACCGTAACCGCGTAACTGGTACCCGTGAGAAAAAAATCGAAAAAATCTGTTTCGAATGAAATGATTTTTCGGAGTCATTTTTCCAAGGGGGGTTACTGTGAATTTTTGAGAAAAAAAAATTTCAAGCTAAAAGGAAACCATTAGGTGCATTTTATAGAGAATCAGATTTCGAATAAGAAAAAGTCAACCGTAACCGCGTAACTGGTACCCGTGAGAAAAAAATCGAAAAAATCTGATTCGAATGCCATGATTTTTCGGAGTCATTCTTCCAAGGGGGGGTACTGTAGATTTTTTAAAAAAAAAAATTTCAAGCTAAAAGGAAACCATTAGGTGCATTTTATAGAGAATCAGATTTCGAATAAGAAAAAGTCAACCGTAACCACGTAACTGGTACCCGTGAGAAAAAAATCGAAAAAATCTGTTTCGAATGCCATGATTTTTCGGAGTCATTTTTCCAACGGGGGGTACTGTAGATTTTTGAGAAAAAAAAATTTCAAGCTAAAAGGAAACCATTAGGTGCATTTTATAGAGAATCAGATTTCGAATAAGAAAAAGTCAACCGTAACCGCGTAACTGGTACCCGTGAGAAAAAAATCGAAAAAATCTGATTCGAATGCCATGATTTTTCGGAGTCATTTTTCCAAGGGGGGTTACTGTGAATTTTTGAGAAAACAAAATTTCAAGCTAAAAGGAAACCATTAGGTGCATTTTATAGAGAATCAGATTTCGAATAAGAAAAAGTCAACCGTAACCGCGTAACTGGTACCCGTGAGAAAAAAATCGAAAAAATCTGATTCGAATGCCATGATTTTTCGGAGTCATTTTTCCAAGGGGGGTTACTGTGAATTTTTGAGAAAAAAAAATTTCAAGCTAAAAGGAAACCATTAGGTGCATTTTATAGAGAATCAGATTTCGAATAAGAAAAAGTCAACCGTAACCGCGTAACTGGTACCCGTGAGAAAAAAATCGAAAAAATCTGTTTCGAATGCCATGATTTTTCGGAGTCATTTTTCCAAGGGGGGTTACTGTGAATTTTTGAGAAAAAAAAATTTCAAGCTAAAAGGAAACCATTAGGTGCATTTTATAGAGAATCAGATTTCGAATAAGAAAAAGTCAACCGTAACCGCGTAACTGGTACCCGTGAGAAAAAAATCGAAAAAATCTGTTTCGAATGAAATGATTTTTCGGAGTCATTTTTCCAAGGGGGGTTACTGTGAATTTTTGAGAAAAAAAAATTTCAAGCTAAAAGGAAACCATTAGGTGCATTTTATAGAGAATCAGATTTCGAATAAGAAAAAGTCAACCGTAACCGCGTAACTGGTACCCGTGAGAAAAAAATCGAAAAAATCTGATTCGAATGCCATGATTTTTCGGAGTCATTTTTCCAAGGGGGGTTACTGTGAATTTTTGAGAAAAAAAAATTTCAAGCTAAAAGGAAACCATTAGGTGCATTTTATAGAGAATCAGATTTCGAATAAGAAAAAGTCAACCGTAACCGCGTAACTGGTACCCGTGAGAAAAAAATCGAAAAAATCTGTTTCGAATGAAATGATTTTTCGGAGTCATTTTTCCAAGGGGGGTTACTGTGAATTTTTGAGAAAAAAAAATTTCAAGCTAAAAGGAAACCATTAGGTGCATTTTATAGAGAATCAGATTTCGAATAAGAAAAAGTCAACCGTAACCGCGTAACTGGTACCCGTGAGAAAAAAATCGAAAAAATCTGTTTCGAATGAAATGATTTTTCGGAGTCATTTTTCCAAGGGGGGGTTACTGTGAATTTTTGAGAAAAAAAAATTTCAAGCTAAAAGGAAACCATTAGGTGCATTTTATAGAGAATCAGATTTCGAATAAGAAAAAGTCAACCGTAACCGCGTAACTGGTACCCGTGAGAAAAAAATCGAAAAAATCTGATTCGAATGCCATGATTTTTCGGAGTCATTTTTCCAAGGGGGACTACTGTAGATTTTTAAAAAAAAAAAATTTCAAGCTAAAAGGAAACCATTAGGTGCATTTTATAGAGAATCAGATTTCGAATAAGAAAAAGTCAACCGTAACCGCGTAACTGGTACCCGTGAGAAAAAAATCGAAAATATCTGATTCGAATGCCATGATTTTTCGGAGTCATTTTTCCAAGGGGGGGTACTGTAGATTTTTTAAAAAAAAAAATTTCAAGCTAAAAGGAAACCATTAGGTGCATTTTATAGAGAATCAGATTTCGAATAAGAAAAAGTCAACCGTAACCACGTAACTGGTACCCGTGAGAAAAAAATCGAAAAAATCTGTTTCGAATGCCATGATTTTTCGGAGTCATTTTTCCAAGGGGGGGTACTGTAGATTTTTGAGAAAAAAAAATTTCAAGCTAAAAGGAAACCATTAGGTGCATTTTATAGAGAGTCAGATTTCGAATAAGAAAAAGTCAACCGTAACCGCGTAACTGGTATCCGTGAGAAAAAAATCGAAAAAATCTGTTTCGAATGCCATGATTTTTCGGAGTCATTTTTCCAAGGGGGGGTACTGTAGATTTTTGAGAAAAAAAAATTTCAAGCTAAAAGGAAACCATTAGGTGCATTTTATAGAGAGTCAGATTTCGAATAAGAAAAAGTCAACCGTAACCGCGTAACTGGTATCCGTGAGAAAAAAATCGAAAAAATCTGTTTCGAATGCCATGATTTTTCGGAGTCATTTTTCCAAGGGGGGGTACTGTAGATTTTTGAGAAAAAAAAATTTCAAGCTAAAAGGAAACCATTAGGTGCATTTTGTAGAGAATCAGATTTCGAATAAGAAAAAGTCAACCGTAACCGCGTAACTGGTACCCGTGAGAAAAAAATCGAAAATATCTGATTCGAATGCCATGATTTTTCGGAGTCATTTTTCCAAGGGGGACTACTGTAGATTTTTTAAAAAAAAAAATTTCAAGCTAAAAGGAAACCATTAGGTGCATTTTATAGAGAATCAGATTTCGAATAAGAAAAAGTCAACCGTAACCGCGTAACTGGTACCCGTGAGAAAAAAATCGAAAAAATCTGATTCGAATGCCATGATTTTTCGGAGTCATTTTTCCAAGGGGGGTTACTGTGAATTTTTGAGAAAAAAAAATTTCAAGCTAAAAGGAAACCATTAGGTGCATTTTATAGAGAATCAGATTTCGAATAAGAAAAAGTCAACCGTAACCGCGTAACTGGTACCCGTGAGAAAAAAATCGAAAAAATCTGTTTCGAATGAAATGATTTTTCGGAGTCATTTTTCCAAGGGGGGTTACTGTGAATTTTTGAGAAAAAAAAATTTCAAGCTAAAAGGAAACCATTAGGTGCATTTTATAGAGAATCAGATTTCGAATAAGAAAAAGTCAACCGTAACCGCGTAACTGGTACCCGTGAGAAAAAAATCGAAAAAATCTGATTCGAATGCCATGATTTTTCGGAGTCATTTTTCCAAGGGGGGGTACTGTAGATTTTTTAAAAAAAAAAATTTCAAGCTAAAAGGAAACCATTAGGTGCATTTTATAGAGAATCAGATTTCGAATAAGAAAAAGTCAACCGTAACCACGTAACTGGTACCCGTGAGAAAAAAATCGAAAAAATCTGTTTCGAATGCCATGATTTTTCGGAGTCATTTTTCCAACGGGGGGTACTGTAGATTTTTGAGAAAAAAAAATTTCAAGCTAAAAGGAAACCATTAGGTGCATTTTATAGAGAGTCAGATTTCGAATAAGAAAAAGTCAACCGTAACCGCGTAACTGGTACCCGTGAGAAAAAAATCGAAAAAATCTGATTCGAATGCCATGATTTTTCGGAGTCATTTTTCCAAGGGGGGGTACTGTAGATTTTTGAGAAAAAAAAATTTCAAGCTAAAAGGAAACCATTAGGTGCATTTTATAGAGAGTCAGATTTCGAATAAGAAAAAGTCAACCGTAACCGCGTAACTGGTATCCGTGAGAAAAAAATCGAAAAAATCTGTTTCGAATGCCATGATTTTTCGGAGTCATTTTTCCAAGGGGGGGTACTGTAGATTTTTGAGAAAAAAAAATTTCAAGCTAAAAGGAAACCATTAGGTGCATTTTGTAGAGAATCAGATTTCGAATAAGAAAAAGTCAACCGTAACCGCGTAACTGGTACCCGTGAGAAAAAAATCGAAAATATCTGATTCGAATGCCATGATTTTTCGGAGTCATTTTTCCAAGGGGGACTACTGTAGATTTTTTAAAAAAAAAAATTTCAAGCTAAAAGGAAACCATTAGGTGCATTTTATAGAGAATCAGATTTCGAATAAGAAAAAGTCAACCGTAACCGCGTAACTGGTACCCGTGAGAAAAAAATCGAAAAAATCTGATTCGAATGCCATGATTTTTCGGAGTCATTTTTCCAAGGGGGGTTACTGTGAATTTTTGAGAAAAAAAAATTTCAAGCTAAAAGGAAACCATTAGGTGCATTTTATAGAGAATCAGATTTCGAATAAGAAAAAGTCAACCGTAACCGCGTAACTGGTACCCGTGAGAAAAAAATCGAAAAAATCTGTTTCGAATGAAATGATTTTTCGGAGTCATTTTTCCAAGGGGGGTTACTGTGAATTTTTGAGAAAAAAAAATTTCAAGCTAAAAGGAAACCATTAGGTGCATTTTATAGAGAATCAGATTTCGAATAAGAAAAAGTCAACCGTAACCGCGTAACTGGTACCCGTGAGAAAAAAATCGAAAAAATCTGATTCGAATGCCATGATTTTTCGGAGTCATTTTTCCAAGGGGGGGTACTGTAGATTTTTTAAAAAAAAAAATTTCAAGCTAAAAGGAAACCATTAGGTGCATTTTATAGAGAATCAGATTTCGAATAAGAAAAAGTCAACCGTAACCACGTAACTGGTACCCGTGAGAAAAAAATCGAAAAAATCTGTTTCGAATGCCATGATTTTTCGGAGTCATTTTTCCAACGGGGGGTACTGTAGATTTTTGAGAAAAAAAAATTTCAAGCTAAAAGGAAACCATTAGGTGCATTTTATAGAGAGTCAGATTTCGAATAAGAAAAAGTCAACCGTAACCGCGTAACTGGTACCCGTGAGAAAAAAATCGAAAAAATCTGATTCGAATGCCATGATTTTTCGGAGTCATTTTTCCAAGGGGGGGTACTGTAGATTTTTGAGAAAAAAAAATTTCAAGCTAAAAGGAAACCATTAGGTGCATTTTATAGAGAATCAGATTTCGAATAAGAAAAAGTCAACCGTAACCGCGTAACTGGTACCCGTGAGAAAAAAATCGAAAAAATCTGATTCGAATGCCATGATTTTTCGGAGTCATTTTTCCAAGGGGGGTTACTGTGAATTTTTGAGAAAACAAAATTTCAAGCTAAAAGGAAACCATTAGGTGCATTTTATAGAGAATCAGATTTCGAATAAGAAAAAGTCAACCGTAACCGCGTAACTGGTACCCGTGAGAAAAAAATCGAAAAAATCTGATTCGAATGCCATGATTTTTCGGAGTCATTTTTCCAAGGGGGGTTACTGTGAATTTTTGAGAAAACAAAATTTCAAGCTAAAAGGAAACCATTAGGTGCATTTTATAGAGAATCAGATTTCGAATAAGAAAAAGTCAACCGTAACCGCGTAACTGGTACCCGTGAGAAAAAAATCGAAAAAATCTGTTTCGAATGCCATGATTTTTCGGAGTCATTTTTCCAAGGGGGGGTACTGTAGATTTTTGAGAAAAAAAAATTTCAAGCTAAAAGGAAACCATTAGGTGCATTTTATAGAGAATCAGATTTCGAATAAGAAAAAGTCAACCGTAACCGCGTAACTGGTACCCGTGAGAAAAAAATCGAAAAAATCTGATTCGAATGCCATGATTTTTCGGAGTCATTTTTCCAAGGGGGACTACTGTAGATTTTTTAAAAAAAAAAATTTCAAGCTAAAAGGAAACCATTAGGTGCATTTTATAGAGAATCAGATTTCGAATAAGAAAAAGTCAACCGTAACCGCGTAACTGGTACCCGTGAGAAAAAAATCGAAAAAATCTGATTCGAATGCCATGATTTTTCGGAGTCATTTTTCCAAGGGGGGTTACTGTGAATTTTTGAGAAAAAAAAATTTCAAGCTAAAAGGAAACCATTAGGTGCATTTTATAGAGAATCAGATTTCGAATAAGAAAAAGTCAACCGTAACCGCGTAACTGGTACCCGTGAGAAAAAAATCGAAAAAATCTGATTCGAATGCCATGATTTTTCGGAGTCATTTTTCCAAGGGGGGTTACTGTGAATTTTTGAGAAAACAAAATTTCAAGCTAAAAGGAAACCATTAGGTGCATTTTATAGAGAATCAGATTTCGAATAAGAAAAAGTCAACCGTAACCGCGTAACTGGTACCCGTGAGAAAAAAATCGAAAAAATCTGATTCGAATGCCATGATTTTTCGGAGTCATTTTTCCAAGGGGGGGTACTGTAGATTTTTTAAAAAAAAAAATTTCAAGCTAAAAGGAAACCATTAGGTGCATTTTATAGAGAATCAGATTTCGAATAAGAAAAAGTCAACCGTAACCGCGTAACTGGTACCCGTGAGAAAAAAATCGAAAAAATCTGTTTCGAATGCCATGATTTTTCGGAGTCATTTTTCCAAGGGGGGTACTGTAGATTTTTGAGAAAAAAAAATTTCAAGCTAAAAGGAAACCATTAGGTGCATTTTATAGAGAGTCAGATTTCGAATAAGAAAAAGTCAACCGTAACCGCGTAACTGGTATCCGTGAGAAAAAAATCGAAAAAATCTGTTTCGAATGCCATGATTTTTCGGAGTCATTTTTCCAAGGGGGAGTACTGTAGATTTTTGAGAAAAAAAAATTTCAAGCTAAAAGGAAACCATTAGGTGCATTTTATAGAGAATCAGATTTCGAATAAGAAAAAGTCAACCGTAACCGCGTAACTGGTACCCGTGAGAAAAAAATCGAAAAAATCTGTTTCGAATGAAATGATTTTTCGGAGTCATTTTTCCAAGGGGGGGTTACTGTGAATTTTTGAGAAAAAAAAATTTCAAGCTAAAAGGAAACCATTAGGTGCATTTTATAGAGAATCAGATTTCGAATAAGAAAAAGTCAACCGTAACCGCGTAACTGGTACCCGTGAGAAAAAAATCGAAAAAATCTGATTCGAATGCCATGATTTTTCGGAGTCATTTTTCCAAGGGGGACTACTGTAGATTTTTTAAAAAAAAAAATTTCAAGCTAAAAGGAAACCATTAGGTGCATTTTATAGAGAATCAGATTTCGAATAAGAAAAAGTCAACCGTAACCGCGTAACTGGTACCCGTGAGAAAAAAATCGAAAAAATCTGATTCGAATGCCATGATTTTTCGGAGTCATTTTTCCAAGGGGGGTTACTGTGAATTTTTGAGAAAAAAAAATTTCAAGCTAAAAGGAAACCATTAGGTGCATTTTATAGAGAATCAGATTTCGAATAAGAAAAAGTCAACCGTAACCGCGTAACTGGTACCCGTGAGAAAAAAATCGAAAAAATCTGTTTCGAATGAAATGATTTTTCGGAGTCATTTTTCCAAGGGGGGTTACTGTGAATTTTTGAGAAAAAAAAATTTCAAGCTAAAAGGAAACCATTAGGTGCATTTTATAGAGAATCAGATTTCGAATAAGAAAAAGTCAACCGTAACCGCGTAACTGGTACCCGTGAGAAAAAAATCGAAAAAATCTGATTCGAATGCCATGATTTTTCGGAGTCATTTTTCCAAGGGGGGGTACTGTAGATTTTTTAAAAAAAAAAATTTCAAGCTAAAAGGAAACCATTAGGTGCATTTTATAGAGAATCAGATTTCGAATAAGAAAAAGTCAACCGTAACCACGTAACTGGTACCCGTGAGAAAAAAATCGAAAAAATCTGTTTCGAATGCCATGATTTTTCGGAGTCATTTTTCCAACGGGGGGTACTGTAGATTTTTGAGAAAAAAAAATTTCAAGCTAAAAGGAAACCATTAGGTGCATTTTATAGAGAGTCAGATTTCGAATAAGAAAAAGTCAACCGTAACCGCGTAACTGGTATCCGTGAGAAAAAAATCGAAAAAATCTGTTTCGAATGCCATGATTTTTCGGAGTCATTTTTCCAAGGGGGGGTACTGTAGATTTTTGAGAAAAAAAAATTTCAAGCTAAAAGGAAACCATTAGGTGCATTTTATAGAGAATCAGATTTCGAATAAGAAAAAGTCAACCGTAACCACGTAACTGGTACCCGTGAGAAAAAAATCGAAAAAATCTGTTTCGAATGCCATGATTTTTCGGAGTCATTTTTCCAACGGGGGGTACTGTAGATTTTTGAGAAAAAAAAATTTCAAGCTAAAAGGAAACCATTAGGTGCATTTTATAGAGAATCAGATTTCGAATAAGAAAAAGTCAACCGTAACCGCGTAACTGGTACCCGTGAGAAAAAAATCGAAAAAATCTGATTCGAATGCCATGATTTTTCGGAGTCATTTTTCCAAGGGGGGTTACTGTGAATTTTTGAGAAAACAAAATTTCAAGCTAAAAGGAAACCATTAGGTGCATTTTATAGAGAATCAGATTTCGAATAAGAAAAAGTCAACCGTAACCGCGTAACTGGTACCCGTGAGAAAAAAATCGAAAAAATCTGATTCGAATGCCATGATTTTTCGGAGTCATTTTTCCAAGGGGGGTTACTGTGAATTTTTGAGAAAAAAAAATTTCAAGCTAAAAGGAAACCATTAGGTGCATTTTATAGAGAATCAGATTTCGAATAAGAAAAAGTCAACCGTAACCGCGTAACTGGTACCCGTGAGAAAAAAATCGAAAAAATCTGTTTCGAATGCCATGATTTTTCGGAGTCATTTTTCCAAGGGGGGTTACTGTGAATTTTTGAGAAAAAAAAATTTCAAGCTAAAAGGAAACCATTAGGTGCATTTTATAGAGAATCAGATTTCGAATAAGAAAAAGTCAACCGTAACCGCGTAACTGGTACCCGTGAGAAAAAAATCGAAAAAATCTGTTTCGAATGAAATGATTTTTCGGAGTCATTTTTCCAAGGGGGGTTACTGTGAATTTTTGAGAAAAAAAAATTTCAAGCTAAAAGGAAACCATTAGGTGCATTTTATAGAGAATCAGATTTCGAATAAGAAAAAGTCAACCGTAACCGCGTAACTGGTACCCGTGAGAAAAAAATCGAAAAAATCTGATTCGAATGCCATGATTTTTCGGAGTCATTTTTCCAAGGGGGGGTACTGTAGATTTTTTAAAAAAAAAAATTTCAAGCTAAAAGGAAACCATTAGGTGCATTTTATAGAGAATCAGATTTCGAATAAGAAAAAGTCAACCGTAACCACGTAACTGGTACCCGTGAGAAAAAAATCGAAAAAATCTGTTTCGAATGCCATGATTTTTCGGAGTCATTTTTCCAACGGGGGGTACTGTAGATTTTTGAGAAAAAAAAATTTCAAGCTAAAAGGAAACCATTAGGTGCATTTTATAGAGAATCAGATTTCGAATAAGAAAAAGTCAACCGTAACCGCGTAACTGGTACCCGTGAGAAAAAAATCGAAAAAATCTGATTCGAATGCCATGATTTTTCGGAGTCATTTTTCCAAGGGGGGGTACTGTAGATTTTTTAAAAAAAAAAATTTCAAGCTAAAAGGAAACCATTAGGTGCATTTTATAGAGAATCAGATTTCGAATAAGAAAAAGTCAACCGTAACCGCGTAACTGGTACCCGTGAGAAAAAAATCGAAAAAATCTGTTTCGAATGCCATGATTTTTCGGAGTCATTTTTCCAAGGGGGGTTACTGTGAATTTTTGAGAAAAAAAAATTTCAAGCTAAAAGGAAACCATTAGGTGCATTTTATAGAGAATCAGATTTCGAATAAGAAAAAGTCAACCGTAACCGCGTAACTGGTACCCGTGAGAAAAAAATCGAAAAAATCTGTTTCGAATGAAATGATTTTTCGGAGTCATTTTTCCAAGGGGGGTTACTGTGAATTTTTGAGAAAAAAAAATTTCAAGCTAAAAGGAAACCATTAGGTGCATTTTATAGAGAATCAGATTTCGAATAAGAAAAAGTCAACCGTAACCGCGTAACTGGTACCCGTGAGAAAAAAATCGAAAAAATCTGATTCGAATGCCATGATTTTTCGGAGTCATTTTTCCAAGGGGGGGTACTGTAGATTTTTTAAAAAAAAAAATTTCAAGCTAAAAGGAAACCATTAGGTGCATTTTATAGAGAATCAGATTTCGAATAAGAAAAAGTCAACCGTAACCACGTAACTGGTACCCGTGAGAAAAAAATCGAAAAAATCTGTTTCGAATGCCATGATTTTTCGGAGTCATTTTTCCAACGGGGGGTACTGTAGATTTTTGAGAAAAAAAAATTTCAAGCTAAAAGGAAACCATTAGGTGCATTTTATAGAGAGTCAGATTTCGAATAAGAAAAAGTCAACCGTAACCGCGTAACTGGTACCCGTGAGAAAAAAATCGAAAAAATCTGATTCGAATGCCATGATTTTTCGGAGTCATTTTTCCAAGGGGGGGTACTGTAGATTTTTGAGAAAAAAAAATTTCAAGCTAAAAGGAAACCATTAGGTGCATTTTATAGAGAATCAGATTTCGAATAAGAAAAAGTCAACCGTAACCGCGTAACTGGTACCCGTGAGAAAAAAATCGAAAAAATCTGATTCGAATGCCATGATTTTTCGGAGTCATTTTTCCAAGGGGGGTTACTGTGAATTTTTGAGAAAACAAAATTTCAAGCTAAAAGGAAACCATTAGGTGCATTTTATAGAGAATCAGATTTCGAATAAGAAAAAGTCAACCGTAACCGCGTAACTGGTACCCGTGAGAAAAAAATCGAAAAAATCTGATTCGAATGCCATGATTTTTCGGAGTCATTTTTCCAAGGGGGGTTACTGTGAATTTTTGAGAAAACAAAATTTCAAGCTAAAAGGAAACCATTAGGTGCATTTTATAGAGAATCAGATTTCGAATAAGAAAAAGTCAACCGTAACCGCGTAACTGGTACCCGTGAGAAAAAAATCGAAAAAATCTGTTTCGAATGCCATGATTTTTCGGAGTCATTTTTCCAAGGGGGGGTACTGTAGATTTTTGAGAAAAAAAAATTTCAAGCTAAAAGGAAACCATTAGGTGCATTTTATAGAGAATCAGATTTCGAATAAGAAAAAGTCAACCGTAACCGCGTAACTGGTACCCGTGAGAAAAAAATCGAAAAAATCTGATTCGAATGCCATGATTTTTCGGAGTCATTTTTCCAAGGGGGACTACTGTAGATTTTTTAAAAAAAAAAATTTCAAGCTAAAAGGAAACCATTAGGTGCATTTTATAGAGAATCAGATTTCGAATAAGAAAAAGTCAACCGTAACCGCGTAACTGGTACCCGTGAGAAAAAAATCGAAAAAATCTGATTCGAATGCCATGATTTTTCGGAGTCATTTTTCCAAGGGGGGTTACTGTGAATTTTTGAGAAAAAAAAATTTCAAGCTAAAAGGAAACCATTAGGTGCATTTTATAGAGAATCAGATTTCGAATAAGAAAAAGTCAACCGTAACCGCGTAACTGGTACCCGTGAGAAAAAAATCGAAAAAATCTGATTCGAATGCCATGATTTTTCGGAGTCATTTTTCCAAGGGGGGTTACTGTGAATTTTTGAGAAAACAAAATTTCAAGCTAAAAGGAAACCATTAGGTGCATTTTATAGAGAATCAGATTTCGAATAAGAAAAAGTCAACCGTAACCGCGTAACTGGTACCCGTGAGAAAAAAATCGAAAAAATCTGATTCGAATGCCATGATTTTTCGGAGTCATTTTTCCAAGGGGGGGTACTGTAGATTTTTTAAAAAAAAAAATTTCAAGCTAAAAGGAAACCATTAGGTGCATTTTATAGAGAATCAGATTTCGAATAAGAAAAAGTCAACCGTAACCGCGTAACTGGTACCCGTGAGAAAAAAATCGAAAAAATCTGTTTCGAATGCCATGATTTTTCGGAGTCATTTTTCCAAGGGGGGTACTGTAGATTTTTGAGAAAAAAAAATTTCAAGCTAAAAGGAAACCATTAGGTGCATTTTATAGAGAGTCAGATTTCGAATAAGAAAAAGTCAACCGTAACCGCGTAACTGGTATCCGTGAGAAAAAAATCGAAAAAATCTGTTTCGAATGCCATGATTTTTCGGAGTCATTTTTCCAAGGGGGAGTACTGTAGATTTTTGAGAAAAAAAAATTTCAAGCTAAAAGGAAACCATTAGGTGCATTTTATAGAGAATCAGATTTCGAATAAGAAAAAGTCAACCGTAACCGCGTAACTGGTACCCGTGAGAAAAAAATCGAAAAAATCTGTTTCGAATGAAATGATTTTTCGGAGTCATTTTTCCAAGGGGGGGTTACTGTGAATTTTTGAGAAAAAAAAATTTCAAGCTAAAAGGAAACCATTAGGTGCATTTTATAGAGAATCAGATTTCGAATAAGAAAAAGTCAACCGTAACCGCGTAACTGGTACCCGTGAGAAAAAAATCGAAAAAATCTGATTCGAATGCCATGATTTTTCGGAGTCATTTTTCCAAGGGGGACTACTGTAGATTTTTTAAAAAAAAAAATTTCAAGCTAAAAGGAAACCATTAGGTGCATTTTATAGAGAATCAGATTTCGAATAAGAAAAAGTCAACCGTAACCGCGTAACTGGTACCCGTGAGAAAAAAATCGAAAAAATCTGATTCGAATGCCATGATTTTTCGGAGTCATTTTTCCAAGGGGGGTTACTGTGAATTTTTGAGAAAAAAAAATTTCAAGCTAAAAGGAAACCATTAGGTGCATTTTATAGAGAATCAGATTTCGAATAAGAAAAAGTCAACCGTAACCGCGTAACTGGTACCCGTGAGAAAAAAATCGAAAAAATCTGTTTCGAATGAAATGATTTTTCGGAGTCATTTTTCCAAGGGGGGTTACTGTGAATTTTTGAGAAAAAAAAATTTCAAGCTAAAAGGAAACCATTAGGTGCATTTTATAGAGAATCAGATTTCGAATAAGAAAAAGTCAACCGTAACCGCGTAACTGGTACCCGTGAGAAAAAAATCGAAAAAATCTGATTCGAATGCCATGATTTTTCGGAGTCATTTTTCCAAGGGGGGGTACTGTAGATTTTTTAAAAAAAAAAATTTCAAGCTAAAAGGAAACCATTAGGTGCATTTTATAGAGAATCAGATTTCGAATAAGAAAAAGTCAACCGTAACCACGTAACTGGTACCCGTGAGAAAAAAATCGAAAAAATCTGTTTCGAATGCCATGATTTTTCGGAGTCATTTTTCCAACGGGGGGTACTGTAGATTTTTGAGAAAAAAAAATTTCAAGCTAAAAGGAAACCATTAGGTGCATTTTATAGAGAGTCAGATTTCGAATAAGAAAAAGTCAACCGTAACCGCGTAACTGGTATCCGTGAGAAAAAAATCGAAAAAATCTGTTTCGAATGCCATGATTTTTCGGAGTCATTTTTCCAAGGGGGGGTACTGTAGATTTTTGAGAAAAAAAAATTTCAAGCTAAAAGGAAACCATTAGGTGCATTTTATAGAGAATCAGATTTCGAATAAGAAAAAGTCAACCGTAACCACGTAACTGGTACCCGTGAGAAAAAAATCGAAAAAATCTGTTTCGAATGCCATGATTTTTCGGAGTCATTTTTCCAACGGGGGGTACTGTAGATTTTTGAGAAAAAAAAATTTCAAGCTAAAAGGAAACCATTAGGTGCATTTTATAGAGAATCAGATTTCGAATAAGAAAAAGTCAACCGTAACCGCGTAACTGGTACCCGTGAGAAAAAAATCGAAAAAATCTGATTCGAATGCCATGATTTTTCGGAGTCATTTTTCCAAGGGGGGTTACTGTGAATTTTTGAGAAAACAAAATTTCAAGCTAAAAGGAAACCATTAGGTGCATTTTATAGAGAATCAGATTTCGAATAAGAAAAAGTCAACCGTAACCGCGTAACTGGTACCCGTGAGAAAAAAATCGAAAAAATCTGATTCGAATGCCATGATTTTTCGGAGTCATTTTTCCAAGGGGGGTTACTGTGAATTTTTGAGAAAAAAAAATTTCAAGCTAAAAGGAAACCATTAGGTGCATTTTATAGAGAATCAGATTTCGAATAAGAAAAAGTCAACCGTAACCGCGTAACTGGTACCCGTGAGAAAAAAATCGAAAAAATCTGTTTCGAATGCCATGATTTTTCGGAGTCATTTTTCCAAGGGGGGTTACTGTGAATTTTTGAGAAAAAAAAATTTCAAGCTAAAAGGAAACCATTAGGTGCATTTTATAGAGAATCAGATTTCGAATAAGAAAAAGTCAACCGTAACCGCGTAACTGGTACCCGTGAGAAAAAAATCGAAAAAATCTGTTTCGAATGAAATGATTTTTCGGAGTCATTTTTCCAAGGGGGGTTACTGTGAATTTTTGAGAAAAAAAAATTTCAAGCTAAAAGGAAACCATTAGGTGCATTTTATAGAGAATCAGATTTCGAATAAGAAAAAGTCAACCGTAACCGCGTAACTGGTACCCGTGAGAAAAAAATCGAAAAAATCTGATTCGAATGCCATGATTTTTCGGAGTCATTTTTCCAAGGGGGACTACTGTAGATTTTTTAAAAAAAAAAATTTCAAGCTAAAAGGAAACCATTAGGTGCATTTTATAGAGAATCAGATTTCGAATAAGAAAAAGTCAACCGTAACCGCGTAACTGGTACCCGTGAGAAAAAAATCGAAAAAATCTGATTCGAATGCCATGATTTTTCGGAGTCATTTTTCCAAGGGGGGTTACTGTGAATTTTTGAGAAAAAAAAATTTCAAGCTAAAAGGAAACCATTAGGTGCATTTTATAGAGAATCAGATTTCGAATAAGAAAAAGTCAACCGTAACCGCGTAACTGGTACCCGTGAGAAAAAAATCGAAAAAATCTGTTTCGAATGAAATGATTTTTCGGAGTCATTTTTCCAAGGGGGGTTACTGTGAATTTTTGAGAAAAAAAAATTTCAAGCTAAAAGGAAACCATTAGGTGCATTTTATAGAGAATCAGATTTCGAATAAGAAAAAGTCAACCGTAACCGCGTAACTGGTACCCGTGAGAAAAAAATCGAAAAAATCTGATTCGAATGCCATGATTTTTCGGAGTCATTTTTCCAAGGGGGGGTACTGTAGATTTTTTAAAAAAAAAAATTTCAAGCTAAAAGGAAACCATTAGGTGCATTTTATAGAGAATCAGATTTCGAATAAGAAAAAGTCAACCGTAACCACGTAACTGGTACCCGTGAGAAAAAAATCGAAAAAATCTGTTTCGAATGCCATGATTTTTCGGAGTCATTTTTCCAACGGGGGGTACTGTAGATTTTTGAGAAAAAAAAATTTCAAGCTAAAAGGAAACCATTAGGTGCATTTTATAGAGAGTCAGATTTCGAATAAGAAAAAGTCAACCGTAACCGCGTAACTGGTATCCGTGAGAAAAAAATCGAAAAAATCTGTTTCGAATGCCATGATTTTTCGGAGTCATTTTTCCAAGGGGGGGTACTGTAGATTTTTGAGAAAAAAAAATTTCAAGCTAAAAGGAAACCATTAGGTGCATTTTATAGAGAATCAGATTTCGAATAAGAAAAAGTCAACCGTAACCACGTAACTGGTACCCGTGAGAAAAAAATCGAAAAAATCTGTTTCGAATGCCATGATTTTTCGGAGTCATTTTTCCAACGGGGGGTACTGTAGATTTTTGAGAAAAAAAAATTTCAAGCTAAAAGGAAACCATTAGGTGCATTTTATAGAGAATCAGATTTCGAATAAGAAAAAGTCAACCGTAACCGCGTAACTGGTACCCGTGAGAAAAAAATCGAAAAAATCTGATTCGAATGCCATGATTTTTCGGAGTCATTTTTCCAAGGGGGGTTACTGTGAATTTTTGAGAAAACAAAATTTCAAGCTAAAAGGAAACCATTAGGTGCATTTTATAGAGAATCAGATTTCGAATAAGAAAAAGTCAACCGTAACCGCGTAACTGGTACCCGTGAGAAAAAAATCGAAAAAATCTGATTCGAATGCCATGATTTTTCGGAGTCATTTTTCCAAGGGGGGTTACTGTGAATTTTTGAGAAAAAAAAATTTCAAGCTAAAAGGAAACCATTAGGTGCATTTTATAGAGAATCAGATTTCGAATAAGAAAAAGTCAACCGTAACCGCGTAACTGGTACCCGTGAGAAAAAAATCGAAAAAATCTGTTTCGAATGCCATGATTTTTCGGAGTCATTTTTCCAAGTGGGGTTACTGTGAATTTTTGAGAAAAAAAAATTTCAAGCTAAAAGGAAACCATTAGGTGCATTTTATAGAGAATCAGATTTCGAATAAGAAAAAGTCAACCGTAACCGCGTAACTGGTACCCGTGAGAAAAAAATCGAAAAAATCTGTTTCGAATGAAATGATTTTTCGGAGTCATTTTTCCAAGGGGGGTTACTGTGAATTTTTGAGAAAAAAAAATTTCAAGCTAAAAGGAAACCATTAGGTGCATTTTATAGAGAATCAGATTTCGAATAAGAAAAAGTCAACCGTAACCGCGTAACTGGTACCCGTGAGAAAAAAATCGAAAAAATCTGTTTCGAATGAAATGATTTTTCGGAGTCATTTTTCCAAGGGGGGTTACTGTGAATTTTTGAGAAAAAAAAATTTCAAGCTAAAAGGAAAGCATTAGGTGCATTTTATAGAGAATCAGATTTCGAATAAGAAAAAGTCAACCGTAACCGCGTAACTGGTACCCGTGAGAAAAAAATCGAAAAAATCTGATTCGAATGCCATGATTTTTCGGAGTCATTTTTCCAAGGGGGGTTACTGTGAATTTTTGAGAAAAAAAAATTTCAAGCTAAAAGGAAACCATTAGGTGCATTTTATAGAGAATCAGATTTCGAATAAGAAAAAGTCAACCGTAACCGCGTAACTGGTACCCGTGAGAAAAAAATCGAAAAAATCTGTTTCGAATGAAATGATTTTTCGGAGTCATTTTTCCAAGGGGGGTTACTGTGAATTTTTGAGAAAAAAAAATTTCAAGCTAAAAGGAAACCATTAGGTGCATTTTATAGAGAATCAGATTTCGAATAAGAAAAAGTCAACCGTAACCGCGTAACTGGTACCCGTGAGAAAAAAATCGAAAAAATCTGATTCGAATGCCATGATTTTTCGGAGTCATTTTTCCAAGGGGGGTTACTGTGAATTTTTGAGAAAACAAAATTTCAAGCTAAAAGGAAACCATTAGGTGCATTTTATAGAGAATCAGATTTCGAATAAGAAAAAGTCAACCGTAACCGCATAACTGGTACCCGTGAGAAAAAAATCGAAAAAATCTGATTCGAATGCCATGATTTTTCGGAGTCATTTTTCCAAGGGGGGTTACTGTGAATTTTTGAGAAAAAAAAATTTCAAGCTAAAAGGAAACCATTAGGTGCATTTTATAGAGAATCAGATTTCGAATAAGAAAAAGTCAACCGTAACCGCGTAACTGGTACCCGTGAGAAAAAAATCGAAAAAATCTGTTTCGAATGCCATGATTTTTCGGAGTCATTTTTCCAAGGGGGGTTACTGTGAATTTTTGAGAAAAAAAAATTTCAAGCTAAAAGGAAACCATTAGGTGCATTTTATAGAGAATCAGATTTCGAATAAGAAAAAGTCAACCGTAACCGCGTAACTGGTACCCGTGAGAAAAAAATCGAAAAAATCTGTTTCGAATGAAATGATTTTTCGGAGTCATTTTTCCAAGGGGGGTTACTGTGAATTTTTGAGAAAAAAAAATTTCAAGCTAAAAGGAAACCATTAGGTGCATTTTATAGAGAATCAGATTTCGAATAAGAAAAAGTCAACCGTAACCGCGTAACTGGTACCCGTGAGAAAAAAATCGAAAAAATCTGTTTCGAATGAAATGATTTTTCGGAGTCATTTTTCCAAGGGGGGTTACTGTGAATTTTTGAGAAAAAAAAATTTCAAGCTAAAAGGAAACCATTAGGTGCATTTTATAGAGAATCAGATTTCGAATAAGAAAAAGTCAACCGTAACCGCGTAACTGGTACCCGTGAGAAAAAAATCGAAAAAATCTGATTCGAATGCCATGATTTTTCGGAGTCATTTTTCCAAGGGGGACTACTGTAGATTTTTTAAAAAAAAAAATTTCAAGCTAAAAGGAAACCATTAGGTGCATTTTATAGAGAATCAGATTTCGAATAAGAAAAAGTCAACCGTAACCGCGTAACTGGTACCCGTGAGAAAAAAATCGAAAAAATCTGTTTCGAATGAAATGATTTTTCGGAGTCATTTTTCCAAGGGGGGTTACTGTGAATTTTTGAGAAAAAAAAATTTCAAGCTAAAAGGAAACCATTAGGTGCATTTTATAGAGAATCAGATTTCGAATAAGAAAAAGTCAACCGTAACCGCGTAACTGGTACCCGTGAGAAAAAAATCGAAAAAATCTGTTTCGAATGAAATGATTTTTCGGAGTCATTTTTCCAAGGGGGGTTACTGTGAATTTTTGAGAAAAAAAAATTTCAAGCTAAAAGGAAACCATTAGGTGCATTTTATAGAGAATCAGATTTCGAATAAGAAAAAGTCAACCGTAACCGCGTAACTGGTATCCGTGAGAAAAAAATCGAAAAAATCTGTTTCGAATGCCATGATTTTTCGGAGTCATTTTTCCAAGGGGGAGTACTGTAGATTTTTGAGAAAAAAAAATTTCAAGCTAAAAGGAAACCATTAGGTGCATTTTATAGAGAATCAGATTTCGAATAAGAAAAAGTCAACCGTAACCGCGTAACTGGTACCCGTGAGAAAAAAATCGAAAAAATCTGTTTCGAATGAAATGATTTTTCGGAGTCATTTTTCCAAGGGGGGGTTACTGTGAATTTTTGAGAAAAAAAAATTTCAAGCTAAAAGGAAACCATTAGGTGCATTTTATAGAGAATCAGATTTCGAATAAGAAAAAGTCAACCGTAACCGCGTAACTGGTACCCGTGAGAAAAAAATCGAAAAAATCTGATTCGAATGCCATGATTTTTCGGAGTCATTTTTCCAAGGGGGACTACTGTAGATTTTTTAAAAAAAAAAATTTCAAGCTAAAAGGAAACCATTAGGTGCATTTTATAGAGAATCAGATTTCGAATAAGAAAAAGTCAACCGTAACCGCGTAACTGGTACCCGTGAGAAAAAAATCGAAAAAATCTGTTTCGAATGAAATGATTTTTCGGAGTCATTTTTCCAAGGGGGGTTACTGTGAATTTTTGAGAAAACAAAATTTCAAGCTAAAAGGAAACCATTAGGTGCATTTTATAGAGAATCAGATTTCGAATAAGAAAAAGTCAACCGTAACCGCGTAACTGGTACCCGTGAGAAAAAAATCGAAAAAATCTGATTCGAATGCCATGATTTTTCGGAGTCATTTTTCCAAGGGGGGTTACTGTGAATTTTTGAGAAAACAAAATTTCAAGCTAAAAGGAAACCATTAGGTGCATTTTATAGAGAATCAGATTTCGAATAAGAAAAAGTCAACCGTAACCGCGTAACTGGTACCCGTGAGAAAAAAATCGAAAAAATCTGATTCGAATGCCATGATTTTTCGGAGTCATTTTTCCAAGGGGGGGTACTGTAGATTTTTTAAAAAAAAAAATTTCAAGCTAAAAGGAAACCATTAGGTGCATTTTATAGAGAATCAGATTTCGAATAAGAAAAAGTCAACCGTAACCGCGTAACTGGTACCCGTGAGAAAAAAATCGAAAAAATCTGTTTCGAATGCCATGATTTTTCGGAGTCATTTTTCCAAGGGGGGTACTGTAGATTTTTGAGAAAAAAAAATTTCAAGCTAAAAGGAAACCATTAGGTGCATTTTATAGAGAGTCAGATTTCGAATAAGAAAAAGTCAACCGTAACCGCGTAACTGGTATCCGTGAGAAAAAAATCGAAAAAATCTGTTTCGAATGCCATGATTTTTCGGAGTCATTTTTCCAAGGGGGAGTACTGTAGATTTTTGAGAAAAAAAAATTTCAAGCTAAAAGGAAACCATTAGGTGCATTTTATAGAGAATCAGATTTCGAATAAGAAAAAGTCAACCGTAACCGCGTAACTGGTACCCGTGAGAAAAAAATCGAAAAAATCTGTTTCGAATGAAATGATTTTTCGGAGTCATTTTTCCAAGGGGGGGTTACTGTGAATTTTTGAGAAAAAAAAATTTCAAGCTAAAAGGAAACCATTAGGTGCATTTTATAGAGAATCAGATTTCGAATAAGAAAAAGTCAACCGTAACCGCGTAACTGGTACCCGTGAGAAAAAAATCGAAAAAATCTGATTCGAATGCCATGATTTTTCGGAGTCATTTTTCCAAGGGGGACTACTGTAGATTTTTTAAAAAAAAAAATTTCAAGCTAAAAGGAAACCATTAGGTGCATTTTATAGAGAATCAGATTTCGAATAAGAAAAAGTCAACCGTAACCGCGTAACTGGTACCCGTGAGAAAAAAATCGAAAAAATCTGATTCGAATGCCATGATTTTTCGGAGTCATTTTTCCAAGGGGGGTTACTGTGAATTTTTGAGAAAAAAAAATTTCAAGCTAAAAGGAAACCATTAGGTGCATTTTATAGAGAATCAGATTTCGAATAAGAAAAAGTCAACCGTAACCGCGTAACTGGTACCCGTGAGAAAAAAATCGAAAAAATCTGTTTCGAATGAAATGATTTTTCGGAGTCATTTTTCCAAGGGGGGTTACTGTGAATTTTTGAGAAAAAAAAATTTCAAGCTAAAAGGAAACCATTAGGTGCATTTTATAGAGAATCAGATTTCGAATAAGAAAAAGTCAACCGTAACCGCGTAACTGGTACCCGTGAGAAAAAAATCGAAAAAATCTGATTCGAATGCCATGATTTTTCGGAGTCATTTTTCCAAGGGGGGGTACTGTAGATTTTTTAAAAAAAAAAATTTCAAGCTAAAAGGAAACCATTAGGTGCATTTTATAGAGAATCAGATTTCGAATAAGAAAAAGTCAACCGTAACCACGTAACTGGTACCCGTGAGAAAAAAATCGAAAAAATCTGTTTCGAATGCCATGATTTTTCGGAGTCATTTTTCCAACGGGGGGTACTGTAGATTTTTGAGAAAAAAAAATTTCAAGCTAAAAGGAAACCATTAGGTGCATTTTATAGAGAGTCAGATTTCGAATAAGAAAAAGTCAACCGTAACCGCGTAACTGGTATCCGTGAGAAAAAAATCGAAAAAATCTGTTTCGAATGCCATGATTTTTCGGAGTCATTTTTCCAAGGGGGGGTACTGTAGATTTTTGAGAAAAAAAAATTTCAAGCTAAAAGGAAACCATTAGGTGCATTTTATAGAGAATCAGATTTCGAATAAGAAAAAGTCAACCGTAACCGCGTAACTGGTACCCGTGAGAAAAAAATCGAAAAAATCTGATTCGAATGCCATGATTTTTCGGAGTCATTTTTCCAAGGGGGGTTACTGTGAATTTTTGAGAAAAAAAAATTTCAAGCTAAAAGGAAACCATTAGGTGCATTTTATAGAGAATCAGATTTCGAATAAGAAAAAGTCAACCGTAACCGCGTAACTGGTACCCGTGAGAAAAAAATCGAAAAAATCTGTTTCGAATGCCATGATTTTTCGGAGTCATTTTTCCAAGGGGGGTTACTGTGAATTTTTGAGAAAAAAAAATTTCAAGCTAAAAGGAAACCATTAGGTGCATTTTATAGAGAATCAGATTTCGAATAAGAAAAAGTCAACCGTAACCGCGTAACTGGTACCCGTGAGAAAAAAATCGAAAAAATCTGTTTCGAATGAAATGATTTTTCGGAGTCATTTTTCCAAGGGGGGTTACTGTGAATTTTTGAGAAAAAAAAATTTCAAGCTAAAAGGAAACCATTAGGTGCATTTTATAGAGAATCAGATTTCGAATAAGAAAAAGTCAACCGTAACCGCGTAACTGGTACCCGTGAGAAAAAAATCGAAAAAATCTGATTCGAATGCCATGATTTTTCGGAGTCATTTTTCCAAGGGGGACTACTGTAGATTTTTTAAAAAAAAAAATTTCAAGCTAAAAGGAAACCATTAGGTGCATTTTATAGAGAATCAGATTTCGAATAAGAAAAAGTCAACCGTAACCGCGTAACTGGTACCCGTGAGAAAAAAATCGAAAAAATCTGATTCGAATGCCATGATTTTTCGGAGTCATTTTTCCAAGGGGGGTTACTGTGAATTTTTGAGAAAAAAAAATTTCAAGCTAAAAGGAAACCATTAGGTGCATTTTATAGAGAATCAGATTTCGAATAAGAAAAAGTCAACCGTAACCGCGTAACTGGTACCCGTGAGAAAAAAATCGAAAAAATCTGTTTCGAATGAAATGATTTTTCGGAGTCATTTTTCCAAGGGGGGTTACTGTGAATTTTTGAGAAAAAAAAATTTCAAGCTAAAAGGAAACCATTAGGTGCATTTTATAGAGAATCAGATTTCGAATAAGAAAAAGTCAACCGTAACCGCGTAACTGGTACCCGTGAGAAAAAAATCGAAAAAATCTGATTCGAATGCCATGATTTTTCGGAGTCATTTTTCCAAGGGGGGGTACTGTAGATTTTTTAAAAAAAAAAATTTCAAGCTAAAAGGAAACCATTAGGTGCATTTTATAGAGAATCAGATTTCGAATAAGAAAAAGTCAACCGTAACCACGTAACTGGTACCCGTGAGAAAAAAATCGAAAAAATCTGTTTCGAATGCCATGATTTTTCGGAGTCATTTTTCCAACGGGGGGTACTGTAGATTTTTGAGAAAAAAAAATTTCAAGCTAAAAGGAAACCATTAGGTGCATTTTATAGAGAGTCAGATTTCGAATAAGAAAAAGTCAACCGTAACCGCGTAACTGGTATCCGTGAGAAAAAAATCGAAAAAATCTGTTTCGAATGCCATGATTTTTCGGAGTCATTTTTCCAAGGGGGGTTACTGTGAATTTTTGAGAAAACAAAATTTCAAGCTAAAAGGAAACCATTAGGTGCATTTTATAGAGAATCAGATTTCGAATAAGAAAAAGTCAACCGTAACCGCGTAACTGGTACCCGTGAGAAAAAAATCGAAAAAATCTGATTCGAATGCCATGATTTTTCGGAGTCATTTTTCCAAGGGGGGTTACTGTGAATTTTTGAGAAAAAAAAATTTCAAGCTAAAAGGAAACCATTAGGTGCATTTTATAGAGAATCAGATTTCGAATAAGAAAAAGTCAACCGTAACCGCGTAACTGGTACCCGTGAGAAAAAAATCGAAAAAATCTGTTTCGAATGCCATGATTTTTCGGAGTCATTTTTCCAAGGGGGGTTACTGTGAATTTTTGAGAAAAAAAAATTTCAAGCTAAAAGGAAACCATTAGGTGCATTTTATAGAGAATCAGATTTCGAATAAGAAAAAGTCAACCGTAACCGCGTAACTGGTACCCGTGAGAAAAAAATCGAAAAAATCTGTTTCGAATGAAATGATTTTTCGGAGTCATTTTTCCAAGGGGGGTTACTGTGAATTTTTGAGAAAAAAAAATTTCAAGCTAAAAGGAAACCATTAGGTGCATTTTATAGAGAATCAGATTTCGAATAAGAAAAAGTCAACCGTAACCGCGTAACTGGTACCCGTGAGAAAAAAATCGAAAAAATCTGATTCGAATGCCATGATTTTTCGGAGTCATTTTTCCAAGGGGGGTTACTGTGAATTTTTGAGAAAAAAAAATTTCAAGCTAAAAGGAAACCATTAGGTGCATTTTATAGAGAATCAGATTTCGAATAAGAAAAAGTCAACCGTAACCGCGTAACTGGTACCCGTGAGAAAAAAATCGAAAAAATCTGTTTCGAATGAAATGATTTTTCGGAGTCATTTTTCCAAGGGGGGTTACTGTGAATTTTTGAGAAAAAAAAATTTCAAGCTAAAAGGAAACCATTAGGTGCATTTTATAGAGAATCAGATTTCGAATAAGAAAAAGTCAACCGTAACCGCGTAACTGGTACCCGTGAGAAAAAAATCGAAAAAATCTGATTCGAATGCCATGATTTTTCGGAGTCATTTTTCCAAGGGGGGTTACTGTGAATTTTTGAGAAAACAAAATTTCAAGCTAAAAGGAAACCATTAGGTGCATTTTAAAGGGGGGGTACTGTAGATTTTTTAAAAAAAAAAATTTCAAGCTAAAAGGAAACCATTAGGTGCATTTTATAGAGAATCAGATTTCGAATAAGAAAAAGTCAACCGTAACCGCGTAACTGGTACCCGTGAGAAAAAAATCGAAAAAATCTGATTCGAATGCCATGATTTTTCGGAGTCATTTTTCCAAGGGGGGGTACTGTAGATTTTTTAAAAAAAAAAATTTCAAGCTAAAAGGAAACCATTAGGTGCATTTTATAGAGAATCAGATTTCGAATAAGAAAAAGTCAACCGTAACCGCGTAACTGGTACCCGTGAGAAAAAAATCGAAAAAATCTGTTTCGAATGCCATGATTTTTCGGAGTCATTTTTCCAAGGGGGGTACTGTAGATTTTTGAGAAAAAAAAATTTCAAGCTAAAAGGAAACCATTAGGTGCATTTTATAGAGAGTCAGATTTCGAATAAGAAAAAGTCAACCGTAACCGCGTAACTGGTATCCGTGAGAAAAAAATCGAAAAAATCTGTTTCGAATGCCATGATTTTTCGGAGTCATTTTTCCAAGGGGGAGTACTGTAGATTTTTGAGAAAAAAAAATTTCAAGCTAAAAGGAAACCATTAGGTGCATTTTATAGAGAATCAGATTTCGAATAAGAAAAAGTCAACCGTAACCGCGTAACTGGTACCCGTGAGAAAAAAATCGAAAAAATCTGTTTCGAATGAAATGATTTTTCGGAGTCATTTTTCCAAGGGGGGGTTACTGTGAATTTTTGAGAAAAAAAAATTTCAAGCTAAAAGGAAACCATTAGGTGCATTTTATAGAGAATCAGATTTCGAATAAGAAAAAGTCAACCGTAACCGCGTAACTGGTACCCGTGAGAAAAAAATCGAAAAAATCTGATTCGAATGCCATGATTTTTCGGAGTCATTTTTCCAAGGGGGACTACTGTAGATTTTTTAAAAAAAAAAATTTCAAGCTAAAAGGAAACCATTAGGTGCATTTTATAGAGAATCAGATTTCGAATAAGAAAAAGTCAACCGTAACCGCGTAACTGGTACCCGTGAGAAAAAAATCGAAAAAATCTGATTCGAATGCCATGATTTTTCGGAGTCATTTTTCCAAGGGGGGTTACTGTGAATTTTTGAGAAAAAAAAATTTCAAGCTAAAAGGAAACCATTAGGTGCATTTTATAGAGAATCAGATTTCGAATAAGAAAAAGTCAACCGTAACCGCGTAACTGGTACCCGTGAGAAAAAAATCGAAAAAATCTGTTTCGAATGAAATGATTTTTCGGAGTCATTTTTCCAAGGGGGGTTACTGTGAATTTTTGAGAAAAAAAAATTTCAAGCTAAAAGGAAACCATTAGGTGCATTTTATAGAGAATCAGATTTCGAATAAGAAAAAGTCAACCGTAACCGCGTAACTGGTACCCGTGAGAAAAAAATCGAAAAAATCTGATTCGAATGCCATGATTTTTCGGAGTCATTTTTCCAAGGGGGGGTACTGTAGATTTTTTAAAAAAAAAAATTTCAAGCTAAAAGGAAACCATTAGGTGCATTTTATAGAGAATCAGATTTCGAATAAGAAAAAGTCAACCGTAACCACGTAACTGGTACCCGTGAGAAAAAAATCGAAAAAATCTGTTTCGAATGCCATGATTTTTCGGAGTCATTTTTCCAACGGGGGGTACTGTAGATTTTTGAGAAAAAAAAATTTCAAGCTAAAAGGAAACCATTAGGTGCATTTTATAGAGAGTCAGATTTCGAATAAGAAAAAGTCAACCGTAACCGCGTAACTGGTATCCGTGAGAAAAAAATCGAAAAAATCTGTTTCGAATGCCATGATTTTTCGGAGTCATTTTTCCAAGGGGGGGTACTGTAGATTTTTGAGAAAAAAAAATTTCAAGCTAAAAGGAAACCATTAGGTGCATTTTATAGAGAATCAGATTTCGAATAAGAAAAAGTCAACCGTAACCACGTAACTGGTACCCGTGAGAAAAAAATCGAAAAAATCTGTTTCGAATGCCATGATTTTTCGGAGTCATTTTTCCAACGGGGGGTACTGTAGATTTTTGAGAAAAAAAAATTTCAAGCTAAAAGGAAACCATTAGGTGCATTTTATAGAGAATCAGATTTCGAATAAGAAAAAGTCAACCGTAACCGCGTAACTGGTACCCGTGAGAAAAAAATCGAAAAAATCTGATTCGAATGCCATGATTTTTCGGAGTCATTTTTCCAAGGGGGGTTACTGTGAATTTTTGAGAAAACAAAATTTCAAGCTAAAAGGAAACCATTAGGTGCATTTTATAGAGAATCAGATTTCGAATAAGAAAAAGTCAACCGTAACCGCGTAACTGGTACCCGTGAGAAAAAAATCGAAAAAATCTGATTCGAATGCCATGATTTTTCGGAGTCATTTTTCCAAGGGGGGTTACTGTGAATTTTTGAGAAAAAAAAATTTCAAGCTAAAAGGAAACCATTAGGTGCATTTTATAGAGAATCAGATTTCGAATAAGAAAAAGTCAACCGTAACCGCGTAACTGGTACCCGTGAGAAAAAAATCGAAAAAATCTGTTTCGAATGCCATGATTTTTCGGAGTCATTTTTCCAAGGGGGGTTACTGTGAATTTTTGAGAAAAAAAAATTTCAAGCTAAAAGGAAACCATTAGGTGCATTTTATAGAGAATCAGATTTCGAATAAGAAAAAGTCAACCGTAACCGCGTAACTGGTACCCGTGAGAAAAAAATCGAAAAAATCTGTTTCGAATGAAATGATTTTTCGGAGTCATTTTTCCAAGGGGGGTTACTGTGAATTTTTGAGAAAAAAAAATTTCAAGCTAAAAGGAAACCATTAGGTGCATTTTATAGAGAATCAGATTTCGAATAAGAAAAAGTCAACCGTAACCGCGTAACTGGTACCCGTGAGAAAAAAATCGAAAAAATCTGATTCGAATGCCATGATTTTTCGGAGTCATTTTTCCAAGGGGGGTTACTGTGAATTTTTGAGAAAAAAAAATTTCAAGCTAAAAGGAAACCATTAGGTGCATTTTATAGAGAATCAGATTTCGAATAAGAAAAAGTCAACCGTAACCGCGTAACTGGTACCCGTGAGAAAAAAATCGAAAAAATCTGTTTCGAATGAAATGATTTTTCGGAGTCATTTTTCCAAGGGGGGTTACTGTGAATTTTTGAGAAAAAAAAATTTCAAGCTAAAAGGAAACCATTAGGTGCATTTTATAGAGAATCAGATTTCGAATAAGAAAAAGTCAACCGTAACCGCGTAACTGGTACCCGTGAGAAAAAAATCGAAAAAATCTGATTCGAATGCCATGATTTTTCGGAGTCATTTTTCCAAGGGGGGGTACTGTAGATTTTTTAAAAAAAAAAATTTCAAGCTAAAAGGAAACCATTAGGTGCATTTTATAGAGAATCAGATTTCGAATAAGAAAAAGTCAACCGTAACCACGTAACTGGTACCCGTGAGAAAAAAATCGAAAAAATCTGTTTCGAATGCCATGATTTTTCGGAGTCATTTTTCCAACGGGGGGTACTGTAGATTTTTGAGAAAAAAAAATTTCAAGCTAAAAGGAAACCATTAGGTGCATTTTATAGAGAGTCAGATTTCGAATAAGAAAAAGTCAACCGTAACCGCGTAACTGGTATCCGTGAGAAAAAAATCGAAAAAATCTGTTTCGAATGCCATGATTTTTCGGAGTCATTTTTCCAAGGGGGGGTACTGTAGATTTTTGAGAAAAAAAAATTTCAAGCTAAAAGGAAACCATTAGGTGCATTTTATAGAGAATCAGATTTCGAATAAGAAAAAGTCAACCGTAACCACGTAACTGGTACCCGTGAGAAAAAAATCGAAAAAATCTGTTTCGAATGCCATGATTTTTCGGAGTCATTTTTCCAACGGGGGGTACTGTAGATTTTTGAGAAAAAAAAATTTCAAGCTAAAAGGAAACCATTAGGTGCATTTTATAGAGAATCAGATTTCGAATAAGAAAAAGTCAACCGTAACCGCGTAACTGGTACCCGTGAGAAAAAAATCGAAAAAATCTGATTCGAATGCCATGATTTTTCGGAGTCATTTTTCCAAGGGGGGTTACTGTGAATTTTTGAGAAAACAAAATTTCAAGCTAAAAGGAAACCATTAGGTGCATTTTATAGAGAATCAGATTTCGAATAAGAAAAAGTCAACCGTAACCGCGTAACTGGTACCCGTGAGAAAAAAATCGAAAAAATCTGATTCGAATGCCATGATTTTTCGGAGTCATTTTTCCAAGGGGGGTTACTGTGAATTTTTGAGAAAACAAAATTTCAAGCTAAAAGGAAACCATTAGGTGCATTTTATAGAGAATCAGATTTCGAATAAGAAAAAGTCAACCGTAACCGCGTAACTGGTACCCGTGAGAAAAAAATCGAAAAAATCTGTTTCGAATGAAATGATTTTTCGGAGTCATTTTTCCAAGGGGGGTTACTGTGAATTTTTGAGAAAAAAAAATTTCAAGCTAAAAGGAAACCATTAGGTGCATTTTATAGAGAATCAGATTTCGAATAAGAAAAAGTCAACCGTAACCGCGTAACTGGTACCCGTGAGAAAAAAATCGAAAAAATCTGTTTCGAATGAAATGATTTTTCGGAGTCATTTTTCCAAGGGGGGTTACTGTGAATTTTTGAGAAAAAAAAATTTCAAGCTAAAAGGAAACCATTAGGTGCATTTTATAGAGAATCAGATTTCGAATAAGAAAAAGTCAACCGTAACCGCGTAACTGGTACCCGTGAGAAAAAAATCGAAAAAATCTGATTCGAATGCCATGATTTTTCGGAGTCATTTTTCCAAGGGGGGGTACTGTAGATTTTTTAAAAAAAAAAATTTCAAGCTAAAAGGAAACCATTAGGTGCATTTTATAGAGAATCAGATTTCGAATAAGAAAAAGTCAACCGTAACCACGTAACTGGTACCCGTGAGAAAAAAATCGAAAAAATCTGTTTCGAATGCCATGATTTTTCGGAGTCATTTTTCCAACGGGGGGTACTGTAGATTTTTGAGAAAAAAAAATTTCAAGCTAAAAGGAAACCATTAGGTGCATTTTATAGAGAGTCAGATTTCGAATAAGAAAAAGTCAACCGTAACCGCGTAACTGGTATCCGTGAGAAAAAAATCGAAAAAATCTGTTTCGAATGCCATGATTTTTCGGAGTCATTTTTCCAAGGGGGGGTACTGTAGATTTTTGAGAAAAAAAAATTTCAAGCTAAAAGGAAACCATTAGGTGCATTTTATAGAGAATCAGATTTCGAATAAGAAAAAGTCAACCGTAACCACGTAACTGGTACCCGTGAGAAAAAAATCGAAAAAATCTGTTTCGAATGCCATGATTTTTCGGAGTCATTTTTCCAACGGGGGGTACTGTAGATTTTTGAGAAAAAAAAATTTCAAGCTAAAAGGAAACCATTAGGTGCATTTTATAGAGAATCAGATTTCGAATAAGAAAAAGTCAACCGTAACCGCGTAACTGGTACCCGTGAGAAAAAAATCGAAAAAATCTGATTCGAATGCCATGATTTTTCGGAGTCATTTTTCCAAGGGGGGTTACTGTGAATTTTTGAGAAAACAAAATTTCAAGCTAAAAGGAAACCATTAGGTGCATTTTATAGAGAATCAGATTTCGAATAAGAAAAAGTCAACCGTAACCGCGTAACTGGTTCCCGTGAGAAAAAAATCGAAAAAATCTGATTCGAATGCCATGATTTTTCGGAGTCATTTTTCCAAGGGGGGTTACTGTGAATTTTTGAGAAAAAAAAATTTCAAGCTAAAAGGAAACCATTAGGTGCATTTTATAGAGAATCAGATTTCGAATAAGAAAAAGTCAACCGTAACCGCGTAACTGGTACCCGTGAGAAAAAAATCGAAAAAATCTGTTTCGAATGCCATGATTTTTCGGAGTCATTTTTCCAAGGGGGGTTACTGTGAATTTTTGAGAAAAAAAAATTTCAAGCTAAAAGGAAACCATTAGGTGCATTTTATAGAGAATCAGATTTCGAATAAGAAAAAGTCAACCGTAACCGCGTAACTGGTACCCGTGAGAAAAAAATCGAAAAAATCTGTTTCGAATGAAATGATTTTTCGGAGTCATTTTTCCAAGGGGGGTTACTGTGAATTTTTGAGAAAAAAAAATTTCAAGCTAAAAGGAAACCATTAGGTGCATTTTATAGAGAATCAGATTTCGAATAAGAAAAAGTCAACCGTAACCGCGTAACTGGTACCCGTGAGAAAAAAATCGAAAAAATCTGATTCGAATGCCATGATTTTTCGGAGTCATTTTTCCAAGGGGGGTTACTGTGAATTTTTGAGAAAAAAAAATTTCAAGCTAAAAGGAAACCATTAGGTGCATTTTATAGAGAATCAGATTTCGAATAAGAAAAAGTCAACCGTAACCGCGTAACTGGTACCCGTGAGAAAAAAATCGAAAAAATCTGTTTCGAATGAAATGATTTTTCGGAGTCATTTTTCCAAGGGGGGTTACTGTGAATTTTTGAGAAAAAAAAATTTCAAGCTAAAAGGAAACCATTAGGTGCATTTTATAGAGAATCAGATTTCGAATAAGAAAAAGTCAACCGTAACCGCGTAACTGGTACCCGTGAGAAAAAAATCGAAAAAATCTGTTTCGAATGAAATGATTTTTCGGAGTCATTTTTCCAAGGGGGGGTTACTGTGAATTTTTGAGAAAAAAAAATTTCAAGCTAAAAGGAAACCATTAGGTGCATTTTATAGAGAATCAGATTTCGAATAAGAAAAAGTCAACCGTAACCGCGTAACTGGTACCCGTGAGAAAAAAATCGAAAAAATCTGATTCGAATGCCATGATTTTTCGGAGTCATTTTTCCAAGGGGGACTACTGTAGATTTTTTAAAAAAAAAAATTTCAAGCTAAAAGGAAACCATTAGGTGCATTTTATAGAGAATCAGATTTCGAATAAGAAAAAGTCAACCGTAACCGCGTAACTGGTACCCGTGAGAAAAAAATCGAAAATATCTGATTCGAATGCCATGATTTTTCGGAGTCATTTTTCCAAGGGGGGGTACTGTAGATTTTTTAAAAAAAAAAATTTCAAGCTAAAAGGAAACCATTAGGTGCATTTTATAGAGAATCAGATTTCGAATAAGAAAAAGTCAACCGTAACCACGTAACTGGTACCCGTGAGAAAAAAATCGAAAAAATCTGTTTCGAATGCCATGATTTTTCGGAGTCATTTTTCCAAGGGGGGGTACTGTAGATTTTTTAAAAAAAAAAATTTCAAGCTAAAAGGAAACCATTAGGTGCATTTTATAGAGAATCAGATTTCGAATAAGAAAAAGTCAACCGTAACCGCGTAACTGGTACCCGTGAGAAAAAAATCGAAAAAATCTGTTTCGAATGAAATGATTTTTCGGAGTCATTTTTCCAAGGGGGGGTTACTGTGAATTTTTGAGAAAAAAAAATTTCAAGCTAAAAGGAAACCATTAGGTGCATTTTATAGAGAATCAGATTTCGAATAAGAAAAAGTCAACCGTAACCGCGTAACTGGTACCCGTGAGAAAAAAATCGAAAAAATCTGATTCGAATGCCATGATTTTTCGGAGTCATTTTTCCAAGGGGGACTACTGTAGATTTTTTAAAAAAAAAAATTTCAAGCTAAAAGGAAACCATTAGGTGCATTTTATAGAGAATCAGATTTCGAATAAGAAAAAGTCAACCGTAACCGCGTAACTGGTACCCGTGAGAAAAAAATCGAAAATATCTGATTCGAATGCCATGATTTTTCGGAGTCATTTTTCCAAGGGGGGGTACTGTAGATTTTTTAAAAAAAAAAATTTCAAGCTAAAAGGAAACCATTAGGTGCATTTTATAGAGAATCAGATTTCGAATAAGAAAAAGTCAACCGTAACCACGTAACTGGTACCCGTGAGAAAAAAATCGAAAAAATCTGTTTCGAATGCCATGATTTTTCGGAGTCATTTTTCCAAGGGGGGGTACTGTAGATTTTTTAAAAAAAAAAATTTCAAGCTAAAAGGAAACCATTAGGTGCATTTTATAGAGAATCAGATTTCGAATAAGAAAAAGTCAACCGTAACCGCGTAACTGGTACCCGTGAGAAAAAAATCGAAAATATCTGATTCGAATGCCATGATTTTTCGGAGTCATTTTTCCAAGGGGGGGTACTGTAGATTTTTTAAAAAAAAAAATTTCAAGCTAAAAGGAAACCATTAGGTGCATTTTATAGAGAATCAGATTTCGAATAAGAAAAAGTCAACCGTAACCACGTAACTGGTACCCGTGAGAAAAAAATCGAAAAAATCTGTTTCGAATGCCATGATTTTTCGGAGTCATTTTTCCAAGGGGGGGGTACTGTAGATTTTTGAGAAAAAAAAATTTCAAGCTAAAAGGAAACCATTAGGTGCATTTTATAGAGAGTCAGATTTCGAATAAGAAAAAGTCAACCGTAACCGCGTAACTGGTATCCGTGAGAAAAAAATCGAAAAAATCTGTTTCGAATGCCATGATTTTTCGGAGTCATTTTTCCAAGGGGGGTTACTGTGAATTTTTGAGAAAAAAAAATTTCAAGCTAAAAGGAAACCATTAGGTGCATTTTATAGAGAATCAGATTTCGAATAAGAAAAAGTCAACCGTAACCGCGTAACTGGTACCCGTGAGAAAAAAATCGAAAAAATCTGTTTCGAATGCCATGATTTTTCGGAGTCATTTTTCCAAGGGGGGTTACTGTGAATTTTTGAGAAAAAAAAATTTCAAGCTAAAAGGAAACCATTAGGTGCATTTTATAGAGAATCAGATTTCGAATAAGAAAAAGTCAACCGTAACCGCGTAACTGGTACCCGTGAGAAAAAAATCGAAAAAATCTGTTTCGAATGAAATGATTTTTCGGAGTCATTTTTCCAAGGGGGGTTACTGTGAATTTTTGAGAAAAAAAAATTTCAAGCTAAAAGGAAACCATTAGGTGCATTTTATAGAGAATCAGATTTCGAATAAGAAAAAGTCAACCGTAACCGCGTAACTGGTACCCGTGAGAAAAAAATCGAAAAAATCTGATTCGAATGCCATGATTTTTCGGAGTCATTTTTCCAAGGGGGGTTACTGTGAATTTTTGAGAAAAAAAAATTTCAAGCTAAAAGGAAACCATTAGGTGCATTTTATAGAGAATCAGATTTCGAATAAGAAAAAGTCAACCGTAACCGCGTAACTGGTACCCGTGAGAAAAAAATCGAAAAAATCTGTTTCGAATGAAATGATTTTTCGGAGTCATTTTTCCAAGGGGGGTTACTGTGAATTTTTGAGAAAAAAAAATTTCAAGCTAAAAGGAAACCATTAGGTGCATTTTATAGAGAATCAGATTTCGAATAAGAAAAAGTCAACCGTAACCGCGTAACTGGTACCCGTGAGAAAAAAATCGAAAATATCTGATTCGAATGCCATGATTTTTCGGAGTCATTTTTCCAAGGGGGGGGGTACTGTAGATTTTTGAGAAAAACAAATTTCAAGCTAAAAGGAAACCATTAGGTGCATTTTATAGAGAATCAGATTTCGAATAAGGAAAAGTCAACCGTAACCGCGTAACTGGTACCCGTGAGAAAAAAATCGAAAAAATCTGATTCGAATGCCATGATTTTTCGGAGTCATTTTTCCAAGAAGGGGTACTGTAGCTTTTTTAAAAAAAAAATTTCAAGCTAAAAGGAAACCATTAGGTGCATTTTATAGAGAATCAGATTTCGAATAAGGAAAAGTCAACCGTAACCGCGTAACTGGTACCCGTGAGAAAAAAATCGAAAAAATCTGATTCGAATGCCATGATTTTTCGGAGTCATTTTTCCAAGGGGGGGGTACTGTAGATTTTTGAGAAAAAAAAATTTCAAGCTAAAAGGAAACCATTAGGTGCATTTTATAGAGAATTAGATTTCGAATAAGAAAAAGTCAACCGTAACCGCGTAACTGGTACCCGTGAGAAAAAAATCGAAAAAATCTGATTCGAATGCCATGATTTTTCGGAGTCATTTTTCCAAGGGGGGGTACTGTAGATTTTTGAGAAAAAAAAATTTCAAGCTAAAAGGAAACCATTAGGTGCATTTTATAGAGAATCAGATTTCGAATAAGAAAAAGTCAACCGTAACCGCGTAACTGGTACCCGTGAGAAAAAAATCGAAAAAATCTGTTTCGAATGAAATGATTTTTCGGAGTCATTTTTCCAAGGGGGGGTTACTGTGAATTTTTGAGAAAACAAAATTTCAAGCTAAAAGGAAACCATTAGGTGCATTTTATAGAGAATCAGATTTCGAATAAGAAAAAGTCAACCGTAACCGCGTAACTGGTACCCGTGAGAAAAAAATCGAAAAAATCTGATTCGAATGCCATGATTTTTCGGAGTCATTTTTCCAAGGGGGGTTACTGTGAATTTTTGAGAAAACAAAATTTCAAGCTAAAAGGAAACCATTAGGTGCATTTTATAGAGAATCAGATTTCGAATAAGAAAAAGTCAACCGTAACCGCGTAACTGGTACCCGTGAGAAAAAAATCGAAAAAATCTGTTTCGAATGCCATGATTTTTCGGAGTCATTTTTCCAAGGGGGGGTACTGTAGATTTTTGAGAAAAAAAAATTTCAAGCTAAAAGGAAACCATTAGGTGCATTTTATAGAGAATCAGATTTCGAATAAGAAAAAGTCAACCGTAACCGCGTAACTGGTACCCGTGAGAAAAAAATCGAAAAAATCTGATTCGAATGCCATGATTTTTCGGAGTCATTTTTCCAAGGGGGACTACTGTAGATTTTTTAAAAAAAAAAATTTCAAGCTAAAAGGAAACCATTAGGTGCATTTTATAGAGAATCAGATTTCGAATAAGAAAAAGTCAACCGTAACCGCGTAACTGGTACCCGTGAGAAAAAAATCGAAAAAATCTGATTCGAATGCCATGATTTTTCGGAGTCATTTTTCCAAGGGGGGGTACTGTAGATTTTTTAAAAAAAAAAATTTCAAGCTAAAAGGAAACCATTAGGTGCATTTTATAGAGAATCAGATTTCGAATAAGAAAAAGTCAACCGTAACCGCGTAACTGGTACCCGTGAGAAAAAAATCGAAAAAATCTGATTCGAATGCCATGATTTTTCGGAGTCATTTTTCCAAGGGGGGTTACTGTGAATTTTTGAGAAAACAAAATTTCAAGCTAAAAGGAAACCATTAGGTGCATTTTATAGAGAATCAGATTTCGAATAAGAAAAAGTCAACCGTAACCGCGTAACTGGTACCCGTGAGAAAAAAATCGAAAAAATCTGTTTCGAATGCCATGATTTTTCGGAGTCATTTTTCCAAGGGGGGGGTACTGTAGATTTTTTAAAAAAAAAAATTTCAAGCTAAAAGGAAACCATTAGGTGCATTTTATAGAGAATCAGATTTCGAATAAGAAAAAGTCAACCGTAACCGCGTAACTGGTACCCGTGAGAAAAAAATCGAAAAAATCTGTTTCGAATGCCATGATTTTTCGGAGTCATTTTTCCAAGGGGGGTACTGTAGATTTTTGAGAAAAAAAAATTTCAAGCTAAAAGGAAACCATTAGGTGCATTTTATAGAGAGTCAGATTTCGAATAAGAAAAAGTCAACCGTAACCGCGTAACTGGTACCCGTGAGAAAAAAATCGAAAAAATCTGATTCGAATGCCATGATTTTTCGGAGTCATTTTTCCAAGGGGGGTTACTGTGAATTTTTGAGAAAACAAAATTTCAAGCTAAAAGGAAACCATTAGGTGCATTTTATAGAGAATCAGATTTCGAATAAGAAAAAGTCAACCGTAACCGCGTAACTGGTACCCGTGAGAAAAAAATCGAAAAAATCTGATTCGAATGCCATGATTTTTCGGAGTCATTTTTCCAAGGGGGGTTACTGTGAATTTTTGAGAAAAAAAAATTTCAAGCTAAAAGGAAACCATTAGGTGCATTTTATAGAGAATCAGATTTCGAATAAGAAAAAGTCAACCGTAACCGCGTAACTGGTACCCGTGAGAAAAAAATCGAAAAAATCTGATTCGAATGCCATGATTTTTCGGAGTCATTTTTCCAAGGGGGGTTACTGTGAATTTTTGAGAAAACAAAATTTCAAGCTAAAAGGAAACCATTAGGTGCATTTTATAGAGAATCAGATTTCGAATAAGGAAAAGTCAACCGTAACCGCGTAACTGGTACCCGTGAGAAAAAAATCGAAAATATCTGATTCGAATGCCATGATTTTTCGGAGTCATTTTTCCAAGGGGGGGGGTACTGTAGATTTTTGAGAAAAACAAATTTCAAGCTAAAAGGAAACCATTAGGTGCATTTTATAGAGAATCAGATTTCGAATAAGGAAAAGTCAACCGTAACCGCGTAACTGGTACCCGTGAGAAAAAAATCGAAAAAATCTGATTCGAATGCCATGATTTTTCGGAGTCATTTTTCCAAGAAGGGGTACTGTAGCTTTTTTTAAAAAAAAAATTTCAAGCTAAAAGGAAACCATTAGGTGCATTTTATAGAGAATCAGATTTCGAATAAGGAAAAGTCAACCGTAACCGCGTAACTGGTACCCGTGAGAAAAAAATCGAAAAAATCTGATTCGAATGCCATGATTTTTCGGAGTCATTTTTCCAAGGGGGGGGTACTGTAGATTTTTGAGAAAAAAAAATTTCAAGCTAAAAGGAAACCATTAGGTGCATTTTATAGAGAATTAGATTTCGAATAAGAAAAAGTCAACCGTAACCGCGTAACTGGTACCCGTGAGAAAAAAATCGAAAAAATCTGATTCGAATGCCATGATTTTTCGGAGTCATTTTTCCAAGGGGGGGTACTGTAGATTTTTGAGAAAAAAAAATTTCAAGCTAAAAGGAAACCATTAGGTGCATTTTATAGAGAATCAGATTTCGAATAAGAAAAAGTCAACCGTAACCGCGTAACTGGTACCCGTGAGAAAAAAATCGAAAAAATCTGATTCGAATGCCATGATTTTTCGGAGTCATTTTTCCAAGGGGGGTTACTGTGAATTTTTGAGAAAACAAAATTTCAAGCTAAAAGGAAACCATTAGGTGCATTTTATAGAGAATCAGATTTCGAATAAGAAAAAGTCAACCGTAACCGCGTAACTGGTACCCGTGAGAAAAAAATCGAAAAAATCTGATTCGAATGCCATGATTTTTCGGAGTCATTTTTCCAAGGGGGGTTACTGTGAATTTTTGAGAAAACAAAATTTCAAGCTAAAAGGAAACCATTAGGTGCATTTTATAGAGAATCAGATTTCGAATAAGAAAAAGTCAACCGTAACCGCGTAACTGGTACCCGTGAGAAAAAAATCGAAAAAATCTGTTTCGAATGCCATGATTTTTCGGAGTCATTTTTCCAAGGGGGGGTACTGTAGATTTTTGAGAAAAAAAAATTTCAAGCTAAAAGGAAACCATTAGGTGCATTTTATAGAGAATCAGATTTCGAATAAGAAAAAGTCAACCGTAACCGCGTAACTGGTACCCGTGAGAAAAAAATCGAAAAAATCTGATTCGAATGCCATGATTTTTCGGAGTCATTTTTCCAAGGGGGACTACTGTAGATTTTTTAAAAAAAAAAATTTCAAGCTAAAAGGAAACCATTAGGTGCATTTTATAGAGAATCAGATTTCGAATAAGAAAAAGTCAACCGTAACCGCGTAACTGGTACCCGTGAGAAAAAAATCGAAAAAATCTGATTCGAATGCCATGATTTTTCGGAGTCATTTTTCCAAGGGGGGTTACTGTGAATTTTTGAGAAAAAAAAATTTCAAGCTAAAAGGAAACCATTAGGTGCATTTTATAGAGAATCAGATTTCGAATAAGAAAAAGTCAACCGTAACCGCGTAACTGGTACCCGTGAGAAAAAAATCGAAAAAATCTGATTCGAATGCCATGATTTTTCGGAGTCATTTTTCCAAGGGGGGTTACTGTGAATTTTTGAGAAAACAAAATTTCAAGCTAAAAGGAAACCATTAGGTGCATTTTATAGAGAATCAGATTTCGAATAAGAAAAAGTCAACCGTAACCGCGTAACTGGTACCCGTGAGAAAAAAATCGAAAAAATCTGATTCGAATGCCATGATTTTTCGGAGTCATTTTTCCAAGGGGGGGGTACTGTAGATTTTTTAAAAAAAAAAATTTCAAGCTAAAAGGAAACCATTAGGTGCATTTTATAGAGAATCAGATTTCGAATAAGAAAAAGTCAACCGTAACCGCGTAACTGGTACCCGTGAGAAAAAAATCGAAAAAATCTGTTTCGAATGCCATGATTTTTCGGAGTCATTTTTCCAAGGGGGGTACTGTAGATTTTTGAGAAAAAAAAATTTCAAGCTAAAAGGAAACCATTAGGTGCATTTTATAGAGAGTCAGATTTCGAATAAGAAAAAGTCAACCGTAACCGCGTAACTGGTATCCGTGAGAAAAAAATCGAAAAAATCTGTTTCGAATGCCATGATTTTTCGGAGTCATTTTTCCAAGGGGGAGTACTGTAGATTTTTGAGAAAAAAAAATTTCAAGCTAAAAGGAAACCATTAGGTGCATTTTATAGAGAATCAGATTTCGAATAAGAAAAAGTCAACCGTAACCGCGTAACTGGTACCCGTGAGAAAAAAATCGAAAAAATCTGTTTCGAATGAAATGATTTTTCGGAGTCATTTTTCCAAGGGGGGGTTACTGTGAATTTTTGAGAAAAAAAAATTTCAAGCTAAAAGGAAACCATTAGGTGCATTTTATAGAGAATCAGATTTCGAATAAGAAAAAGTCAACCGTAACCGCGTAACTGGTACCCGTGAGAAAAAAATCGAAAAAATCTGATTCGAATGCCATGATTTTTCGGAGTCATTTTTCCAAGGGGGACTACTGTAGATTTTTTAAAAAAAAAAATTTCAAGCTAAAAGGAAACCATTAGGTGCATTTTATAGAGAATCAGATTTCGAATAAGAAAAAGTCAACCGTAACCGCGTAACTGGTACCCGTGAGAAAAAAATCGAAAAAATCTGATTCGAATGCCATGATTTTTCGGAGTCATTTTTCCAAGGGGGGTTACTGTGAATTTTTGAGAAAAAAAAATTTCAAGCTAAAAGGAAACCATTAGGTGCATTTTATAGAGAATCAGATTTCGAATAAGAAAAAGTCAACCGTAACCGCGTAACTGGTACCCGTGAGAAAAAAATCGAAAAAATCTGTTTCGAATGAAATGATTTTTCGGAGTCATTTTTCCAAGGGGGGTTACTGTGAATTTTTGAGAAAAAAAAATTTCAAGCTAAAAGGAAACCATTAGGTGCATTTTATAGAGAATCAGATTTCGAATAAGAAAAAGTCAACCGTAACCGCGTAACTGGTACCCGTGAGAAAAAAATCGAAAAAATCTGATTCGAATGCCATGATTTTTCGGAGTCATTTTTCCAAGGGGGGGTACTGTAGATTTTTTAAAAAAAAAAATTTCAAGCTAAAAGGAAACCATTAGGTGCATTTTATAGAGAATCAGATTTCGAATAAGAAAAAGTCAACCGTAACCACGTAACTGGTACCCGTGAGAAAAAAATCGAAAAAATCTGTTTCGAATGCCATGATTTTTCGGAGTCATTTTTCCAACGGGGGGTACTGTAGATTTTTGAGAAAAAAAAATTTCAAGCTAAAAGGAAACCATTAGGTGCATTTTATAGAGAGTCAGATTTCGAATAAGAAAAAGTCAACCGTAACCGCGTAACTGGTATCCGTGAGAAAAAAATCGAAAAAATCTGTTTCGAATGCCATGATTTTTCGGAGTCATTTTTCCAAGGGGGGGTACTGTAGATTTTTGAGAAAAAAAAATTTCAAGCTAAAAGGAAACCATTAGGTGCATTTTATAGAGAATCAGATTTCGAATAAGAAAAAGTCAACCGTAACCGCGTAACTGGTACCCGTGAGAAAAAAATCGAAAAAATCTGATTCGAATGCCATGATTTTTCGGAGTCATTTTTCCAAGGGGGGTTACTGTGAATTTTTGAGAAAACAAAATTTCAAGCTAAAAGGAAACCATTAGGTGCATTTTATAGAGAATCAGATTTCGAATAAGAAAAAGTCAACCGTAACCGCGTAACTGGTACCCGTGAGAAAAAAATCGAAAAAATCTGATTCGAATGCCATGATTTTTCGGAGTCATTTTTCCAAGGGGGGTTACTGTGAATTTTTGAGAAAACAAAATTTCAAGCTAAAAGGAAACCATTAGGTGCATTTTATAGAGAATCAGATTTCGAATAAGAAAAAGTCAACCGTAACCGCGTAACTGGTACCCGTGAGAAAAAAATCGAAAAAATCTGATTCGAATGCCATGATTTTTCGGAGTCATTTTTCCAAGGGGGGTTACTGTGAATTTTTGAGAAAACAAAATTTCAAGCTAAAAGGAAACCATTAGGTGCATTTTATAGAGAATCAGATTTCGAATAAGAAAAAGTCAACCGTAACCGCGTAACTGGTACCCGTGAGAAAAAAATCGAAAAAATCTGATTCGAATGCCATGATTTTTCGGAGTCATTTTTCCAAGGGGGGGTACTGTAGATTTTTTAAAAAAAAAAATTTCAAGCTAAAAGGAAACCATTAGGTGCATTTTATAGAGAATCAGATTTCGAATAAGAAAAAGTCAACCGTAACCGCGTAACTGGTACCCGTGAGAAAAAAATCGAAAAAATCTGTTTCGAATGCCATGATTTTTCGGAGTCATTTTTCCAAGGGGGGTACTGTAGATTTTTGAGAAAAAAAAATTTCAAGCTAAAAGGAAACCATTAGGTGCATTTTATAGAGAGTCAGATTTCGAATAAGAAAAAGTCAACCGTAACCGCGTAACTGGTATCCGTGAGAAAAAAATCGAAAAAATCTGTTTCGAATGCCATGATTTTTCGGAGTCATTTTTCCAAGGGGGAGTACTGTAGATTTTTGAGAAAAAAAAATTTCAAGCTAAAAGGAAACCATTAGGTGCATTTTATAGAGAATCAGATTTCGAATAAGAAAAAGTCAACCGTAACCGCGTAACTGGTACCCGTGAGAAAAAAATCGAAAAAATCTGTTTCGAATGAAATGATTTTTCGGAGTCATTTTTCCAAGGGGGGGTGGGGTTACTGTGAATTTTTGAGAAAAAAAAATTTCAAGCTAAAAGGAAACCATTAGGTGCATTTTATAGAGAATCAGATTTCGAATAAGAAAAAGTCAACCGTAACCGCGTAACTGGTACCCGTGAGAAAAAAATCGAAAAAATCTGATTCGAATGCCATGATTTTTCGGAGTCATTTTTCCAAGGGGGACTACTGTAGATTTTTTAAAAAAAAAAATTTCAAGCTAAAAGGAAACCATTAGGTGCATTTTATAGAGAATCAGATTTCGAATAAGAAAAAGTCAACCGTAACCGCGTAACTGGTACCCGTGAGAAAAAAATCGAAAAAATCTGATTCGAATGCCATGATTTTTCGGAGTCATTTTTCCAAGGGGGACTACTGTAGATTTTTTAAAAAAAAAAATTTCAAGCTAAAAGGAAACCATTAGGTGCATTTTATAGAGAATCAGATTTCGAATAAGAAAAAGTCAACCGTAACCGCGTAACTGGTACCCGTGAGAAAAAAATCGAAAAAATCTGATTCGAATGCCATGATTTTTCGGAGTCATTTTTCCAAGGGGGGTTACTGTGAATTTTTGAGAAAAAAAAATTTCAAGCTAAAAGGAAACCATTAGGTGCATTTTATAGAGAATCAGATTTCGAATAAGAAAAAGTCAACCGTAACCGCGTAACTGGTACCCGTGAGAAAAAAATCGAAAAAATCTGTTTCGAATGAAATGATTTTTCGGAGTCATTTTTCCAAGGGGGGTTACTGTGAATTTTTGAGAAAAAAAAATTTCAAGCTAAAAGGAAACCATTAGGTGCATTTTATAGAGAATCAGATTTCGAATAAGAAAAAGTCAACCGTAACCGCGTAACTGGTACCCGTGAGAAAAAAATCGAAAAAATCTGATTCGAATGCCATGATTTTTCGGAGTCATTTTTCCAAGGGGGGGTACTGTAGATTTTTTAAAAAAAAAAATTTCAAGCTAAAAGGAAACCATTAGGTGCATTTTATAGAGAATCAGATTTCGAATAAGAAAAAGTCAACCGTAACCACGTAACTGGTACCCGTGAGAAAAAAATCGAAAAAATCTGTTTCGAATGCCATGATTTTTCGGAGTCATTTTTCCAACGGGGGGTACTGTAGATTTTTGAGAAAAAAAAATTTCAAGCTAAAAGGAAACCATTAGGTGCATTTTATAGAGAATCAGATTTCGAATAAGAAAAAGTCAACCGTAACCGCGTAACTGGTACCCGTGAGAAAAAAATCGAAAAAATCTGATTCGAATGCCATGATTTTTCGGAGTCATTTTTCCAAGGGGGGTTACTGTGAATTTTTGAGAAAACAAAATTTCAAGCTAAAAGGAAACCATTAGGTGCATTTTATAGAGAATCAGATTTCGAATAAGAAAAAGTCAACCGTAACCGCGTAACTGGTACCCGTGAGAAAAAAATCGAAAAAATCTGATTCGAATGCCATGATTTTTCGGAGTCATTTTTCCAAGGGGGGTTACTGTGAATTTTTGAGAAAAAAAAATTTCAAGCTAAAAGGAAACCATTAGGTGCATTTTATAGAGAATCAGATTTCGAATAAGAAAAAGTCAACCGTAACCGCGTAACTGGTACCCGTGAGAAAAAAATCGAAAAAATCTGTTTCGAATGCCATGATTTTTCGGAGTCATTTTTCCAAGGGGGGTTACTGTGAATTTTTGAGAAAAAAAAATTTCAAGCTAAAAGGAAACCATTAGGTGCATTTTATAGAGAATCAGATTTCGAATAAGAAAAAGTCAACCGTAACCGCGTAACTGGTACCCGTGAGAAAAAAATCGAAAAAATCTGATTCGAATGCCATGATTTTTCGGAGTCATTTTTCCAAGGGGGGTTACTGTGAATTTTTGAGAAAAAAAAATTTCAAGCTAAAAGGAAACCATTAGGTGCATTTTATAGAGAATCAGATTTCGAATAAGAAAAAGTCAACCGTAACCACGTAACTGGTACCCGTGAGAAAAAAATCGAAAAAATCTGTTTCGAATGCCATGATTTTTCGGAGTCATTTTTCCAACGGGGGGTACTGTAGATTTTTGAGAAAAAAAAATTTCAAGCTAAAAGGAAACCATTAGGTGCATTTTATAGAGAATCAGATTTCGAATAAGAAAAAGTCAACCGTAACCGCGTAACTGGTACCCGTGAGAAAAAAATCGAAAAAATCTGATTCGAATGCCATGATTTTTCGGAGTCATTTTTCCAAGGGGGGTTACTGTGAATTTTTGAGAAAACAAAATTTCAAGCTAAAAGGAAACCATTAGGTGCATTTTATAGAGAATCAGATTTCGAATAAGAAAAAGTCAACCGTAACCGCGTAACTGGTACCCGTGAGAAAAAAATCGAAAAAATCTGATTCGAATGCCATGATTTTTCGGAGTCATTTTTCCAAGGGGGGTTACTGTGAATTTTTGAGAAAAAAAAATTTCAAGCTAAAAGGAAACCATTAGGTGCATTTTATAGAGAATCAGATTTCGAATAAGAAAAAGTCAACCGTAACCGCGTAACTGGTACCCGTGAGAAAAAAATCGAAAAAATCTGTTTCGAATGCCATGATTTTTCGGAGTCATTTTTCCAAGGGGGGTTACTGTGAATTTTTGAGAAAAAAAAATTTCAAGCTAAAAGGAAACCATTAGGTGCATTTTATAGAGAATCAGATTTCGAATAAGAAAAAGTCAACCGTAACCGCGTAACTGGTACCCGTGAGAAAAAAATCGAAAAAATCTGTTTCGAATGAAATGATTTTTCGGAGTCATTTTTCCAAGGGGGGTTACTGTGAATTTTTGAGAAAAAAAAATTTCAAGCTAAAAGGAAACCATTAGGTGCATTTTATAGAGAATCAGATTTCGAATAAGAAAAAGTCAACCGTAACCGCGTAACTGGTACCCGTGAGAAAAAAATCGAAAAAATCTGATTCGAATGCCATGATTTTTCGGAGTCATTTTTCCAAGGGGGGTTACTGTGAATTTTTGAGAAAAAAAAATTTCAAGCTAAAAGGGAACCATTAGGTGCATTTTATAGAGAATCAGATTTCGAATAAGAAAAAGTCAACCGTAACCGCGTAACTGGTACCCGTGAGAAAAAAATCGAAAAAATCTGTTTCGAATGAAATGATTTTTCGGAGTCATTTTTCCAAGGGGGGTTACTGTGAATTTTTGAGAAAAAAAAATTTCAAGCTAAAAGGAAACCATTAGGTGCATTTTATAGAGAATCAGATTTCGAATAAGAAAAAGTCAACCGTAACCGCGTAACTGGTACCCGTGAGAAAAAAATCGAAAAAATCTGTTTCGAATGCCATGATTTTTCGGAGTCATTTTTCCAAGGGGGGGTACTGTACATTTTTGAGAAAAAAAAATTTCAAGCTAAAAGGAAACCATTAGGTGCATTTTGTAGAGAATCAGATTTCGAATAAGAAAAAGTCAACCGTAACCGCGTAACTGGTACCCGTGAGAAAAAAATCGAAAAAATCTGATTCGAATGCCATGATTTTTCGGAGTCATTTTTCCAAGGGGGGTTACTGTGAATTTTTGAGAAAAAAAAATTTCAAGCTAAAAGGAAACCATTAGGTGCATTTTATAGAGAATCAGATTTCGAATAAGAAAAAGTCAACCGTAACCGCGTAACTGGTACCCGTGAGAAAAAAATCGAAAAAATCTGTTTCGAATGAAATGATTTTTCGGAGTCATTTTTCCAAGGGGGGTTACTGTGAATTTTTGAGAAAAAAAAATTTCAAGCTAAAAGGAAACCATTAGGTGCATTTTATAGAGAATCAGATTTCGAATAAGAAAAAGTCAACCGTAACCGCGTAACTGGTACCCGTGAGAAAAAAATCGAAAAAATCTGATTCGAATGCCATGATTTTTCGGAGTCATTTTTCCAAGGGGGGGTACTGTAGATTTTTTAAAAAAAAAAATTTCAAGCTAAAAGGAAACCATTAGGTGCATTTTATAGAGAATCAGATTTCGAATAAGAAAAAGTCAACCGTAACCACGTAACTGGTACCCGTGAGAAAAAAATCGAAAAAATCTGTTTCGAATGCCATGATTTTTCGGAGTCATTTTTCCAACGGGGGGTACTGTAGATTTTTGAGAAAAAAAAATTTCAAGCTAAAAGGAAACCATTAGGTGCATTTTATAGAGAGTCAGATTTCGAATAAGAAAAAGTCAACCGTAACCGCGTAACTGGTATCCGTGAGAAAAAAATCGAAAAAATCTGTTTCGAATGCCATGATTTTTCCGAGTCATTTTTCCAAGGGGGGGTACTGTAGATTTTTGAGAAAAAAAAATTTCAAGCTAAAAGGAAACCATTAGGTGCATTTTATAGAGAATCAGATTTCGAATAAGAAAAAGTCAACCGTAACCGCGTAACTGGTACCCGTGAGAAAAAAATCGAAAAAATCTGATTCGAATGCCATGATTTTTCGGAGTCATTTTTCCAAGGGGGGTTACTGTGAATTTTTGAGAAAACAAAATTTCAAGCTAAAAGGAAACCATTAGGTGCATTTTATAGAGAATCAGATTTCGAATAAGAAAAAGTCAACCGTAACCGCGTAACTGGTACCCGTGAGAAAAAAATCGAAAAAATCTGATTCGAATGCCATGATTTTTCGGAGTCATTTTTCCAAGGGGGGTTACTGTGAATTTTTGAGAAAACAAAATTTCAAGCTAAAAGGAAACCATTAGGTGCATTTTATAGAGAATCAGATTTCGAATAAGAAAAAGTCAACCGTAACCGCGTAACTGGTACCCGTGAGAAAAAAATCGAAAAAATCTGATTCGAATGCCATGATTTTTCGGAGTCATTTTTCCAAGGGGGGTTACTGTGAATTTTTGAGAAAAAAAAATTTCAAGCTAAAAGGAAACCATTAGGTGCCTTTTATAGAGAATCAGATTTCGAATAAGAAAAAGTCAACCGTAACCGCGTAACTGGTACCCGTGAGAAAAAAATCGAAAAAATCTGATTCGAATGCCATGATTTTTCGGAGTCATTTTTCCAAGGGGGGGTTACTGTGAATTTTTGAGAAAACAAAATTTCAAGCTAAAAGGAAACCATTAGGTGCATTTTATAGAGAATCAGATTTCGAATAAGAAAAAGTCAACCGTAACCGCGTAACTGGTACCCGTGAGAAAAAAATCGAAAATATCTGATTCGAATGCCATGATTTTTCGGAGTCATTTTTCCAAGGGGGGGGGTACTGTAGATTTTTTAAAAAAAAAAATTTCAAGCTAAAAGGAAACCATTAGGTGCATTTTATAGAGAATCAGATTTCGAATAAGAAAAAGTCAACCGTAACCGCGTAACTGGTACCCGTGAGAAAAAAATCGAAAATATCTGATTCGAATGCCATGATTTTTCGGAGTCATTTTTCCAAGGGGGGGAACTGTAGATTTTTTAAAAAAAAAAATTTCAAGCTAAAAGGAAACCATTAGGTGCATTTTATAGAGAATCAGATTTCGAATAAGAAAAAGTCAACCGTAACCACGTAACTGGTACCCGTGAGAAAAAAATCGAAAAAATCTGTTTCGAATGCCATGATTTTTCGGAGTCATTTTTCCAAGGGGGGGTACTGTAGATTTTTGAGAAAAGAAAATTTCAAGCTAAAAGGAAACCATTAGGTGCATTTTATAGAGAGTCAGATTTCGAATAAGAAAAAGTCAACCGTAACCGCGTAACTGGTATCCGTGAGAAAAAAATCGAAAAAATCTGTTTCGAATGCCATGATTTTTCGGAGTCATTTTTCCAAGGGGGGGTACTGTAGATTTTTGAGAAAAAAAAATTTCAAGCTAAAAGGAAACCATTAGGTGCATTTTATAGAGAGTCAGATTTCGAATAAGAAAAAGTCAACCGTAACCGCGTAACTGGTATCCGTGAGAAAAAAATCGAAAAAATCTGTTTCGAATGCCATGATTTTTCGGAGTCATTTTTCCAAGGGGGGGTACTGTAGATTTTTGAGAAAAAAAAATTTCAAGCTAAAAGGAAACCATTAGGTGCATTTTGTAGAGAATCAGATTTCGAATAAGAAAAAGTCAACCGTAACCGCGTAACTGGTACCCGTGAGAAAAAAATCGAAAATATCTGATTCGAATGCCATGATTTTTCGGAGTCATTTTTCCAAGGGGGACTACTGTAGATTTTTTAAAAAAAAAAATTTCAAGCTAAAAGGAAACCATTAGGTGCATTTTATAGAGAATCAGATTTCGAATAAGAAAAAGTCAACCGTAACCGCGTAACTGGTACCCGTGAGAAAAAAATCGAAAAAATCTGATTCGAATGCCATGATTTTTCGGAGTCATTTTTCCAAGGGGGGTTACTGTGAATTTTTGAGAAAAAAAAATTTCAAGCTAAAAGGAAACCATTAGGTGCATTTTATAGAGAATCAGATTTCGAATAAGAAAAAGTCAACCGTAACCGCGTAACTGGTACCCGTGAGAAAAAAATCGAAAAAATCTGTTTCGAATGAAATGATTTTTCGGAGTCATTTTTCCAAGGGGGGTTACTGTGAATTTTTGAGAAAAAAAAATTTCAAGCTAAAAGGAAACCATTAGGTGCATTTTATAGAGAATCAGATTTCGAATAAGAAAAAGTCAACCGTAACCGCGTAACTGGTACCCGTGAGAAAAAAATCGAAAAAATCTGATTCGAATGCCATGATTTTTCGGAGTCATTTTTCCAAGGGGGGGTACTGTAGATTTTTTAAAAAAAAAAATTTCAAGCTAAAAGGAAACCATTAGGTGCATTTTATAGAGAATCAGATTTCGAATAAGAAAAAGTCAACCGTAACCACGTAACTGGTACCCGTGAGAAAAAAATCGAAAAAATCTGTTTCGAATGCCATGATTTTTCGGAGTCATTTTTCCAACGGGGGGTACTGTAGATTTTTGAGAAAAAAAAATTTCAAGCTAAAAGGAAACCATTAGGTGCATTTTATAGAGAGTCAGATTTCGAATAAGAAAAAGTCAACCGTAACCGCGTAACTGGTATCCGTGAGAAAAAAATCGAAAAAATCTGTTTCGAATGCCATGATTTTTCGGAGTCATTTTTCCAAGGGGGGGTACTGTAGATTTTTGAGAAAAAAAAATTTCAAGCTAAAAGGAAACCATTAGGTGCATTTTATAGAGAATCAGATTTCGAATAAGAAAAAGTCAACCGTAACCGCGTAACTGGTACCCGTGAGAAAAAAATCGAAAAAATCTGATTCGAATGCCATGATTTTTCGGAGTCATTTTTCCAAGGGGGGTTACTGTGAATTTTTGAGAAAACAAAATTTCAAGCTAAAAGGAAACCATTAGGTGCATTTTATAGAGAATCAGATTTCGAATAAGAAAAAGTCAACCGTAACCGCGTAACTGGTACCCGTGAGAAAAAAATCGAAAAAATCTGATTCGAATGCCATGATTTTTCGGAGTCATTTTTCCAAGGGGGGTTACTGTGAATTTTTGAGAAAACAAAATTTCAAGCTAAAAGGAAACCATTAGGTGCATTTTATAGAGAATCAGATTTCGAATAAGAAAAAGTCAACCGTAACCGCGTAACTGGTACCCGTGAGAAAAAAATCGAAAAAATCTGATTCGAATGCCATGATTTTTCGGAGTCATTTTTCCAAGGGGGGTTACTGTGAATTTTTGAGAAAAAAAAATTTCAAGCTAAAAGGAAACCATTAGGTGCATTTTATAGAGAATCAGATTTCGAATAAGAAAAAGTCAACCGTAACCGCGTAACTGGTACCCGTGAGAAAAAAATCGAAAAAATCTGATTCGAATGCCATGATTTTTCGGAGTCATTTTTCCAAGGGGGGTTACTGTGAATTTTTGAGAAAACAAAATTTCAAGCTAAAAGGAAACCATTAGGTGCATTTTATAGAGAATCAGATTTCGAATAAGAAAAAGTCAACCGTAACCGCGTAACTGGTACCCGTGAGAAAAAAATCGAAAATATCTGATTCGAATGCCATGATTTTTCGGAGTCATTTTTCCAAGGGGGGGGGTACTGTAGATTTTTGAGAAAAACAAATTTCAAGCTAAAAGGAAACCATTAGGTGCATTTTATAGAGAATCAGATTTCGAATAAGGAAAAGTCAACCGTAACCGCGTAACTGGTACCCGTGAGAAAAAAATCGAAAAAATCTGATTCGAATGCCATGATTTTTCGGAGTCATTTTTCCAAGAAGGGGTACTGTAGCTTTTTTTAAAAAAAAAATTTCAAGCTAAAAGGAAACCATTAGGTGCATTTTATAGAGAATCAGATTTCGAATAAGGAAAAGTCAACCGTAACCGCGTAACTGGTACCCGTGAGAAAAAAATCGAAAAAATCTGATTCGAATGCCATGATTTTTCGGAGTCATTTTTCCAAGGGGGGTTACTGTGAATTTTTGAGAAAAAAAAATTTCAAGCTAAAAGGAAACCATTAGGTGCATTTTATAGAGAATCAGATTTCGAATAAGAAAAAGTCAACCGTAACCGCGTAACTGGTACCCGTGAGAAAAAAATCGAAAAAATCTGTTTCGAATGCCATGATTTTTCGGAGTCATTTTTCCAAGGGGGGTTACTGTGAATTTTTGAGAAAAAAAAATTTCAAGCTAAAAGGAAACCATTAGGTGCATTTTATAGAGAATCAGATTTCGAATAAGAAAAAGTCAACCGTAACCGCGTAACTGGTACCCGTGAGAAAAAAATCGAAAAAATCTGTTTCGAATGAAATGATTTTTCGGAGTCATTTTTCCAAGGGGGGTTACTGTGAATTTTTGAGAAAAAAAAATTTCAAGCTAAAAGGAAACCATTAGGTGCATTTTATAGAGAATCAGATTTCGAATAAGAAAAAGTCAACCGTAACCGCGTAACTGGTACCCGTGAGAAAAAAATCGAAAAAATCTGATTCGAATGCCATGATTTTTCGGAGTCATTTTTCCAAGGGGGGGTACTGTAGATTTTTTAAAAAAAAAAATTTCAAGCTAAAAGGAAACCATTAGGTGCATTTTATAGAGAATCAGATTTCGAATAAGAAAAAGTCAACCGTAACCACGTAACTGGTACCCGTGAGAAAAAAATCGAAAAAATCTGTTTCGAATGCCATGATTTTTCGGAGTCATTTTTCCAACGGGGGGTACTGTAGATTTTTGAGAAAAAAAAATTTCAAGCTAAAAGGAAACCATTAGGTGCATTTTATAGAGAGTCAGATTTCGAATAAGAAAAAGTCAACCGTAACCGCGTAACTGGTATCCGTGAGAAAAAAATCGAAAAAATCTGTTTCGAATGCCATGATTTTTCGGAGTCATTTTTCCAAGGGGGGGTACTGTAGATTTTTGAGAAAAAAAAATTTCAAGCTAAAAGGAAACCATTAGGTGCATTTTATAGAGAATCAGATTTCGAATAAGAAAAAGTCAACCGTAACCGCGTAACTGGTACCCGTGAGAAAAAAATCGAAAAAATCTGATTCGAATGCCATGATTTTTCGGAGTCATTTTTCCAAGGGGGGTTACTGTGAATTTTTGAGAAAACAAAATTTCAAGCTAAAAGGAAACCATTAGGTGCATTTTATAGAGAATCAGATTTCGAATAAGAAAAAGTCAACCGTAACCGCGTAACTGGTACCCGTGAGAAAAAAATCGAAAAAATCTGATTCGAATGCCATGATTTTTCGGAGTCATTTTTCCAAGGGGGGTTACTGTGAATTTTTGAGAAAACAAAATTTCAAGCTAAAAGGAAACCATTAGGTGCATTTTATAGAGAATCAGATTTCGAATAAGAAAAAGTCAACCGTAACCGCGTAACTGGTACCCGTGAGAAAAAAATCGAAAAAATCTGATTCGAATGCCATGATTTTTCGGAGTCATTTTTCCAAGGGGGGTTACTGTGAATTTTTGAGAAAAAAAAATTTCAAGCTAAAAGGAAACCATTAGGTGCATTTTATAGAGAATCAGATTTCGAATAAGAAAAAGTCAACCGTAACCGCGTAACTGGTACCCGTGAGAAAAAAATCGAAAAAATCTGATTCGAATGCCATGATTTTTCGGAGTCATTTTTCCAAGGGGGGTTACTGTGAATTTTTGAGAAAACAAAATTTCAAGCTAAAAGGAAACCATTAGGTGCATTTTATAGAGAATCAGATTTCGAATAAGAAAAAGTCAACCGTAACCGCGTAACTGGTACCCGTGAGAAAAAAATCGAAAATATCTGATTCGAATGCCATGATTTTTCGGAGTCATTTTTCCAAGGGGGGGGGGTACTGTAGATTTTTGAGAAAAACAAATTTCAAGCTAAAAGGAAACCATCAGGTGCATTTTATAGAGAATCAGATTTCGAATAAGGAAAAGTCAACCGTAACCGCGTAACTGGTACCCGTGAGAAAAAAATCGAAAAAATCTGATTCGAATGCCATGATTTTTCGGAGTCATTTTTCCAAGAAGGGGTACTGTAGCTTTTTTTAAAAAAAAAATTTCAAGCTAAAAGGAAACCATTAGGTGCATTTTATAGAGAATCAGATTTCGAATAAGGAAAAGTCAACCGTAACCGCGTAACTGGTACCCGTGAGAAAAAAATCGAAAAAATCTGATTCGAATGCCATGATTTTTCGGAGTCATTTTTCCAAGGGGGGGGTACTGTAGATTTTTGAGAAAAAAAAATTTCAAGCTAAAAGGAAACCATTAGGTGCATTTTATAGAGAATTAGATTTCGAATAAGAAAAAGTCAACCGTAACCGCGTAACTGGTACCCGTGAGAAAAAAATCGAAAAAATCTGATTCGAATGCCATGATTTTTCGGAGTCATTTTTCCAAGGGGGGGTACTGTAGATTTTTGAGAAAAAAAAATTTCAAGCTAAAAGGAAACCATTAGGTGCATTTTATAGAGAATCAGATTTCGAATAAGAAAAAGTCAACCGTAACCGCGTAACTGGTACCCGTGAGAAAAAAATCGAAAAAATCTGATTCGAATGCCATGATTTTTCGGAGTCATTTTTCCAAGGGGGGTTACTGTGAATTTTTGAGAAAACAAAATTTCAAGCTAAAAGGAAACCATTAGGTGCATTTTATAGAGAATCAGATTTCGAATAAGAAAAAGTCAACCGTAACCGCGTAACTGGTACCCGTGAGAAAAAAATCGAAAAAATCTGATTCGAATGCCATGATTTTTCGGAGTCATTTTTCCAAGGGGGGGGTACTGTAGATTTTTGAGAAAAAAAAATTTCAAGCTAAAAGGAAACCATTAGGTGCATTTTATAGAGAATCAGATTTCGAATAAGGAAAAGTCAACCGTAACCGCGTAACTGGTACCCGTGAGAAAAAAATCGAAAAAATCTGATTCGAATGCCATGATTTTTTGGAGTCATTTTTCCAAGGAAGGGTACTGTAGATTTTTGAGAAAAAAAAATTTCAAGCTAAAAGGAAACCATTAGGTGCATTTTATAGAGAATCAGATTTCGAATAAGAAAAAGTCAACCGTAACCGCGTAACTGGTACCCGTGAGAAAAAAATCGAAAAAATCTGTTTCGAATGCCATGATTTTTCGGAGTCATTTTTCCAAGGGGGGGTACTGTAGATTTTTGAGAAAAAAAAATTTCAAGCTAAAAGGAAACCATTAGGTGCATTTTATAGAGAATCAGATTTCGAATAAGAAAAAGTCAACCGTAACCGCGTAACTGGTACCCGTGAGAAAAAAATCGAAAAAATCTGATTCGAATGCCATGATTTTTCGGAGTCATTTTTCCAAGGGGGGTTACTGTGAATTTTTGAGAAAACAAAATTTCAAGCTAAAAGGAAACCATTAGGTGCATTTTATAGAGAATCAGATTTCGAATAAGAAAAAGTCAACCGTAACCGCGTAACTGGTACCCGTGAGAAAAAAATCGAAAAAATCTGATTCGAATGCCATGATTTTTCGGAGTCATTTTTCGAAGGGGGGTTACTGTGAATTTTTGAGAAAACAAAATTTCAAGCTAAAAGGAAACCATTAGGTGCATTTTATAGAGAATCAGATTTCGAATAAGAAAAAGTCAACCGTAACCGCGTAACTGGTACCCGTGAGAAAAAAATCGAAAAAATCTGTTTCGAATGCCATGATTTTTCGGAGTCATTTTTCCAAGGGGGGGTACTGTAGATTTTTGAGAAAAAAAAATTTCAAGCTAAAAGGAAACCATTAGGTGCATTTTATAGAGAATTAGATTTCGAATAAGAAAAAGTCAACCGTAACCGCGTAACTGGTACCCGTGAGAAAAAAATCGAAAAAATCTGTTTCGCATGAAAAGATTTTTCGGAGTCATTTTTCCAAGGGGGGTTACTGTGAGTTTTTGAGAAAACAAAATTTCAAGCTAAAAGGAAACCATTAGGTGCATTTTATAGAGAATCAGATTTCGAATAAGAAAAAGTCAACCGTAACCGCGTAACTGGTACCCGTGAGAAAAAAATCGAAAAAATCTGATTCGAATGCCATGATTTTTCGGAGTCATTTTTCCAAGGGGGGGGTACTGTAGATTTTTGAGAAAAAAAAATTTCAAGCTAAAAGGAAACCATTAGGTGCATTTTATAGAGAATCAGATTTCGAATAAGGAAAAGTCAACCGTAACCGCGTAACTGGTACCCGTGAGAAAAAAATCGAAAAAATCTGATTCGAATGCCATGATTTTTTGGAGTCATTTTTCCAAGGAAGGGTACTGTAGATTTTTGAGAAAAAAAAATTTCAAGCTAAAAGGAAACCATTAGGTGCATTTTATAGAGAATCAGATTTCGAATAAGAAAAAGTCAACCGTAACCGCGTAACTGGTACCCGTGAGAAAAAAATCGAAAAAATCTGTTTCGAATGCCATGATTTTTCGGAGTCATTTTTCCAAGGGGGGGTACTGTAGATTTTTGAGAAAAAAAAATTTCAAGCTAAAAGGAAACCATTAGGTGCATTTTATAGAGAATTAGATTTCGAATAAGAAAAAGTCAACCGTAACCGCGTAACTGGTACCCGTGAGAAAAAAATCGAAAAAATCTGTTTCGCATGAAAAGATTTTTCGGAGTCATTTTTCCAAGGGGGGTTACTGTGAGTTTTTGAGAAAACAAAATTTCAAGCTAAAAGGAAACCATTAGGTGCATTTTATAGAGAATCAGATTTCGAATAAGGAAAAGTCAACCGTAACCGCGTAACTGGTACCCGTGAGAAAAAAATCGAAAAAATCTGATTCGAATGCCATGATTTTTCGGAGTCATTTTTCCAAGGGGGGTTACTGTGAATTTTTGAGAAAACAAAATTTCAAGCTAAAAGGAAACCATTAGGTGCATTTTATAGAGAATCAGATTTCGAATAAGAAAAAGTCAACCGTAACCGCGTAACTGGTACCCGTGAGAAAAAAATCGAAAATATCTGATTCGAATGCCATGATTTTTCGGAGTCATTTTTCCAAGGGGGGGGGTACTGTAGATTTTTGAGAAAAACAAATTTCAAGCTAAAAGGAAACCATTAGGTGCATTTTATAGAGAATCAGATTTCGAATAAGGAAAAGTCAACCGTAACCGCGTAACTGGTACCCGTGAGAAAAAAATCGAAAAAATCTGATTCGAATGCCATGATTTTTCGGAGTCATTTTTCCAAGAAGGGGTACTGTAGCTTTTTTTAAAAAAAAAATTTCAAGCTAAAAGGAAACCATTAGGTGCATTTTATAGAGAATCAGATTTCGAATAAGGAAAAGTCAACCGTAACCGCGTAACTGGTACCCGTGAGAAAAAAATCGAAAAAATCTGATTCGAATGCCATGATTTTTCGGAGTCATTTTTCCAAGGGGGGTTACTGTGAATTTTTGAGAAAAAAAAATTTCAAGCTAAAAGGAAACCATTAGGTGCATTTTATAGAGAATCAGATTTCGAATAAGAAAAAGTCAACCGTAACCGCGTAACTGGTACCCGTGAGAAAAAAATCGAAAAAATCTGTTTCGAATGCCATGATTTTTCGGAGTCATTTTTCCAAGGGGGGTTACTGTGAATTTTTGAGAAAAAAAAATTTCAAGCTAAAAGGAAACCATTAGGTGCATTTTATAGAGAATCAGATTTCGAATAAGAAAAAGTCAACCGTAACCGCGTAACTGGTACCCGTGAGAAAAAAATCGAAAAAATCTGTTTCGAATGAAATGATTTTTCGGAGTCATTTTTCCAAGGGGGGTTACTGTGAATTTTTGAGAAAAAAAAATTTCAAGCTAAAAGGAAACCATTAGGTGCATTTTATAGAGAATCAGATTTCGAATAAGAAAAAGTCAACCGTAACCGCGTAACTGGTACCCGTGAGAAAAAAATCGAAAAAATCTGATTCGAATGCCATGATTTTTCGGAGTCATTTTTCCAAGGGGGGGTACTGTAGATTTTTTAAAAAAAAAAATTTCAAGCTAAAAGGAAACCATTAGGTGCATTTTATAGAGAATCAGATTTCGAATAAGAAAAAGTCAACCGTAACCACGTAACTGGTACCCGTGAGAAAAAAATCGAAAAAATCTGTTTCGAATGCCATGATTTTTCGGAGTCATTTTTCCAACGGGGGGTACTGTAGATTTTTGAGAAAAAAAAATTTCAAGCTAAAAGGAAACCATTAGGTGCATTTTATAGAGAGTCAGATTTCGAATAAGAAAAAGTCAACCGTAACCGCGTAACTGGTATCCGTGAGAAAAAAATCGAAAAAATCTGTTTCGAATGCCATGATTTTTCGGAGTCATTTTTCCAAGGGGGGGTACTGTAGATTTTTGAGAAAAAAAAATTTCAAGCTAAAAGGAAACCATTAGGTGCATTTTATAGAGAATCAGATTTCGAATAAGAAAAAGTCAACCGTAACCGCGTAACTGGTACCCGTGAGAAAAAAATCGAAAAAATCTGATTCGAATGCCATGATTTTTCGGAGTCATTTTTCCAAGGGGGGTTACTGTGAATTTTTGAGAAAACAAAATTTCAAGCTAAAAGGAAACCATTAGGTGCATTTTATAGAGAATCAGATTTCGAATAAGAAAAAGTCAACCGTAACCGCGTAACTGGTACCCGTGAGAAAAAAATCGAAAAAATCTGATTCGAATGCCATGATTTTTCGGAGTCATTTTTCCAAGGGGGGTTACTGTGAATTTTTGAGAAAACAAAATTTCAAGCTAAAAGGAAACCATTAGGTGCATTTTATAGAGAATCAGATTTCGAATAAGAAAAAGTCAACCGTAACCGCGTAACTGGTACCCGTGAGAAAAAAATCGAAAAAATCTGATTCGAATGCCATGATTTTTCGGAGTCATTTTTCCAAGGGGGGTTACTGTGAATTTTTGAGAAAAAAAAATTTCAAGCTAAAAGGAAACCATTAGGTGCATTTTATAGAGAATCAGATTTCGAATAAGAAAAAGTCAACCGTAACCGCGTAACTGGTACCCGTGAGAAAAAAATCGAAAAAATCTGATTCGAATGCCATGATTTTTCGGAGTCATTTTTCCAAGGGGGGTTACTGTGAATTTTTGAGAAAACAAAATTTCAAGCTAAAAGGAAACCATTAGGTGCATTTTATAGAGAATCAGATTTCGAATAAGAAAAAGTCAACCGTAACCGCGTAACTGGTACCCGTGAGAAAAAAATCGAAAATATCTGATTCGAATGCCATGATTTTTCGGAGTCATTTTTCCAAGGGGGGGGGGTACTGTAGATTTTTGAGAAAAACAAATTTCAAGCTAAAAGGAAACCATTAGGTGCATTTTATAGAGAATCAGATTTCGAATAAGGAAAAGTCAACCGTAACCGCGTAACTGGTACCCGTGAGAAAAAAATCGAAAAAATCTGATTCGAATGCCATGATTTTTCGGAGTCATTTTTCCAAGAAGGGGTACTGTAGCTTTTTTTAAAAAAAAAATTTCAAGCTAAAAGGAAACCATTAGGTGCATTTTATAGAGAATCAGATTTCGAATAAGGAAAAGTCAACCGTAACCGCGTAACTGGTACCCGTGAGAAAAAAATCGAAAAAATCTGATTCGAATGCCATGATTTTTCGGAGTCATTTTTCCAAGGGGGGGGTACTGTAGATTTTTGAGAAAAAAAAATTTCAAGCTAAAAGGAAACCATTAGGTGCATTTTATAGAGAATTAGATTTCGAATAAGAAAAAGTCAACCGTAACCGCGTAACTGGTACCCGTGAGAAAAAAATCGAAAAAATCTGATTCGAATGCCATGATTTTTCGGAGTCATTTTTCCAAGGGGGGGTACTGTAGATTTTTGAGAAAAAAAAATTTCAAGCTAAAAGGAAACCATTAGGTGCATTTTATAGAGAATCAGATTTCGAATAAGAAAAAGTCAACCGTAACCGCGTAACTGGTACCCGTGAGAAAAAAATCGAAAAAATCTGATTCGAATGCCATGATTTTTCGGAGTCATTTTTCCAAGGGGGGTTACTGTGAATTTTTGAGAAAACAAAATTTCAAGCTAAAAGGAAACCATTAGGTGCATTTTATAGAGAATCAGATTTCGAATAAGAAAAAGTCAACCGTAACCGCGTAACTGGTACCCGTGAGAAAAAAATCGAAAAAATCTGATTCGAATGCCATGATTTTTCGGAGTCATTTTTCCAAGGGGGGGGTACTGTAGATTTTTGAGAAAAAAAAATTTCAAGCTAAAAGGAAACCATTAGGTGCATTTTATAGAGAATCAGATTTCGAATAAGGAAAAGTCAACCGTAACCGCGTAACTGGTACCCGTGAGAAAAAAATCGAAAAAATCTGATTCGAATGCCATGATTTTTTGGAGTCATTTTTCCAAGGAAGGGTACTGTAGATTTTTGAGAAAAAAAAATTTCAAGCTAAAAGGAAACCATTAGGTGCATTTTATAGAGAATCAGATTTCGAATAAGAAAAAGTCAACCGTAACCGCGTAACTGGTACCCGTGAGAAAAAAATCGAAAAAATCTGTTTCGAATGCCATGATTTTTCGGAGTCATTTTTCCAAGGGGGGGTACTGTAGATTTTTGAGAAAAAAAAATTTCAAGCTAAAAGGAAACCATTAGGTGCATTTTATAGAGAATCAGATTTCGAATAAGAAAAAGTCAACCGTAACCGCGTAACTGGTACCCGTGAGAAAAAAATCGAAAAAATCTGATTCGAATGCCATGATTTTTCGGAGTCATTTTTCCAAGGGGGGTTACTGTGAATTTTTGAGAAAACAAAATTTCAAGCTAAAAGGAAACCATTAGGTGCATTTTATAGAGAATCAGATTTCGAATAAGAAAAAGTCAACCGTAACCGCGTAACTGGTACCCGTGAGAAAAAAATCGAAAAAATCTGATTCGAATGCCATGATTTTTCGGAGTCATTTTTCGAAGGGGGGTTACTGTGAATTTTTGAGAAAACAAAATTTCAAGCTAAAAGGAAACCATTAGGTGCATTTTATAGAGAATCAGATTTCGAATAAGAAAAAGTCAACCGTAACCGCGTAACTGGTACCCGTGAGAAAAAAATCGAAAAAATCTGTTTCGAATGCCATGATTTTTCGGAGTCATTTTTCCAAGGGGGGGTACTGTAGATTTTTGAGAAAAAAAAATTTCAAGCTAAAAGGAAACCATTAGGTGCATTTTATAGAGAATTAGATTTCGAATAAGAAAAAGTCAACCGTAACCGCGTAACTGGTACCCGTGAGAAAAAAATCGAAAAAATCTGTTTCGCATGAAAAGATTTTTCGGAGTCATTTTTCCAAGGGGGGTTACTGTGAGTTTTTGAGAAAACAAAATTTCAAGCTAAAAGGAAACCATTAGGTGCATTTTATAGAGAATCAGATTTCGAATAAGAAAAAGTCAACCGTAACCGCGTAACTGGTACCCGTGAGAAAAAAATCGAAAAAATCTGATTCGAATGCCATGATTTTTCGGAGTCATTTTTCCAAGGGGGGGGTACTGTAGATTTTTGAGAAAAAAAAATTTCAAGCTAAAAGGAAACCATTAGGTGCATTTTATAGAGAATCAGATTTCGAATAAGGAAAAGTCAACCGTAACCGCGTAACTGGTACCCGTGAGAAAAAAATCGAAAAAATCTGATTCGAATGCCATGATTTTTTGGAGTCATTTTTCCAAGGAAGGGTACTGTAGATTTTTGAGAAAAAAAAATTTCAAGCTAAAAGGAAACCATTAGGTGCATTTTATAGAGAATCAGATTTCGAATAAGAAAAAGTCAACCGTAACCGCGTAACTGGTACCCGTGAGAAAAAAATCGAAAAAATCTGTTTCGAATGCCATGATTTTTCGGAGTCATTTTTCCAAGGGGGGGTACTGTAGATTTTTGAGAAAAAAAAATTTCAAGCTAAAAGGAAACCATTAGGTGCATTTTATAGAGAATTAGATTTCGAATAAGAAAAAGTCAACCGTAACCGCGTAACTGGTACCCGTGAGAAAAAAATCGAAAAAATCTGTTTCGCATGAAAAGATTTTTCGGAGTCATTTTTCCAAGGGGGGTTACTGTGAGTTTTTGAGAAAACAAAATTTCAAGCTAAAAGGAAACCATTAGGTGCATTTTATAGAGAATCAGATTTCGAATAAGGAAAAGTCAACCGTAACCGCGTAACTGGTACCCGTGAGAAAAAAATCGAAAAAATCTGATTCGAATGCCATGATTTTTCGGAGTCATTTTTCCAAGGGGGGGGTACTGTAGATTTTTGAGAAAAAAAAATTTCAAGCTAAAAGGAAACCATTAGGTGCATTTTATAGAGAATCAGATTTCGAATAAGAAAAAGTCAACCGTAACCGCGTAACTGGTACCCGTGAGAAAAAAATCGAAAATATCTGATTCGAATGCCATGATTTTTCGGAGTCATTTTTCCAAGGGGGGGGGTACTGTAGATTTTTGAGAAAAACAAATTTCAAGCTAAAAGGAAACCATTAGGTGCATTTTATAGAGAATCAGATTTCGAATAAGGAAAAGTCAACCGTAACCGCGTAACTGGTACCCGTGAGAAAAAAATCGAAAAAATCTGATTCGAATGCCATGATTTTTCGGAGTCATTTTTCCAAGAAGGGGTACTGTAGCTTTTTTTAAAAAAAAAATTTCAAGCTAAAAGGAAACCATTAGGTGCATTTTATAGAGAATCAGATTTCGAATAAGGAAAAGTCAACCGTAACCGCGTAACTGGTACCCGTGAGAAAAAAATCGAAAAAATCTGATTCGAATGCCATGATTTTTCGAAATCATTTTTCCAAGGGGGGGGTACTGTAGATTTTTGAGAAAAAAAAATTTCAAGCTAAAAGGAAACCATTAGGTGCATTTTATAGAGAATTAGATTTCGAATAAGAAAAAGTCAACCGTAACCGCGTAACTGGTACCCGTGAGAAAAAAATCGAAAAAATCTGATTCGAATGCCATGATTTTTCGGAGTCATTTTTCCAAGGGGGGGTACTGTGAATTCTTGAGAAAAAAAAATTTCAAGCTAAAAGGAAACCATTAGGTGCATTTTATAGAGAATCAGATTTCGAATAAGGAAAAGTCAACCGTAACCGCGTAACTGGTACCCGTGAGAAAAAAATCGAAAAAATCTGATTCGAATGCCATGATTTTTCGGAGTCATTTTTCCAAGGGGGGGGTACTGTAGATTTTTGAGAAAAAAAAATTTCAAGCTAAAAGGAAACCATTAGGTGCATTTTATAGAGAATTAGATTTCGAATAAGAAAAAGTCAACCGTAACCGCGTAACTGGTACCCGTGAGAAAAAAATCGAAAAAATCTGTTTCGAATGAAATGATTTTTCGGAGTCATTTTTCCAAGGGGGGTTACTGTGAATTTTTGAGAAAAAAAAATTTCCAGCTAAAAGGAAACCATTAGGTGCATTTTATAGAGAATCAGATTTCGAATAAGAAAAAGTCAACCGTAACCGCGTAACTGGTACCCGTGAGAAAAAAATCGAAAAAATCTGATTCGAATGCCATGATTTTTCGGAGTCATTTTTCCAAGGGGGGTTACTGTGAATTTTTGAGAAAAAAAAATTTCAAGCTAAAAGGAAACCATTAGGTGCATTTTATAGAGAATCAGATTTCGAATAAGAAAAAGTCAACCGTAACCGCGTAACTGGTACCCGTGAGAAAAAAATCGAAAAAATCTGATTCGAATGCCATGATTTTTCGGAGTCATTTTTCCAAGGGGGGGTACTGTAGCTTTTTTTAAAAAAAAAATTTCAAGCTAAAAGGAAACCATTAGGTGCATTTTATAGAGAATCAGATTTCGAATAAGAAAAAGTCAACCGTAACCGCGTAACTGGTACCCGTGAGAAAAAAATCGAAAATATCTGATTCGAATGCCATGATTTTTCGGAGTCATTTTTCCAAGGGGGGGAACACTGTAGATTTTTGAGAAAAAAAAATTTCAAGCTAAAAGGAAACCATTAGGTGCATTTTATAGAGAATCAGATTTCGAATAAGGAAAAGTCAACCGTAACCGCGTAACTGGTACCCGTGAGAAAAAAATCGAAAAAATCTGATTCGAATGCCATGATTTTTCGGAGTCATTTTTCCAAGGGGGGGTACTGTGAATTCTTGAGAAAAAAAAATTTCAAGCTAAAAGGAAACCATTAGGTGCATTTTATAGAGAATCAGATTTCGAATAAGGAAAAGTCAACCGTAACCGCGTAACTGGTACCCGTGAGAAAAAAATCGAAAAAATCTGATTCGAATGCCATGATTTTTCGGAGTCATTTTTCCAAGGGGGGGGGTACTGTAGATTTTTGAGAAAAAAAAATTTCAAGCTAAAAGGAAACCATTAGGTGCATTTTATAGAGAATTAGATTTCGAATAAGAAAAAGTCAACCGTAACCGCGTAACTGGTACCCGTGAGAAAAAAATCGAAAAAATCTGATTCGAATGCCATGATTTTTCGGAGTCATTTTTCCAAGGGGGGGTACTGTGAATTCTTGAGAAAAAAAAATTTCAAGCTAAAAGGAAACCATTAGGTGCATTTTATAGAGAATCAGATTTCGAATAAGAAAAAGTCAACCGTAACCGCGTAACTGGTACCCGTGAGAAAAAAATCGAAAATATCTGATTCGAATGCCATGATTTTTCGGAGTCATTTTTCCAAGGGGGGGGTACTGTAGATTTTTGAGAAAAAAAAATTTCAAGCTAAAAGGAAACCATTAGGTGCATTTTATAGAGAATCAGATTTCGAATAAGGAAAAGTCAACCGTAACCGCGTAACTGGTACCCGTGAGAAAAAAATCGAAAAAATCTGATTCGAATGCCATGATTTTTCGGAGTCATTTTTCCAAGAAGGGGTACTGTAGCTTTTTTTAAAAAAAAAATTTCAAGCTAAAAGGAAACCATTAGGTGCATTTTATAGAGAATCAGATTTCGAATAAGGAAAAGTCAACCGTAACCGCGTAACTGGTACCCGTGAGAAAAAAATCGAAAAAATCTGATTCGAATGCCATGATTTTTCGGAGTCATTTTTCCAAGGGGGGTTACTGTGAATTTTTGAGAAAAAAAAATTTCAAGCTAAAAGGAAACCATTAGGTGCATTTTATAGAGAATCAGATTTCGAATAAGAAAAAGTCAACCGTAACCGCGTAACTGGTATCCGTGAGAAAAAAATCGAAAAAATCTGTTTCGAATGCCATGATTTTTCGGAGTCATTTTTCCAAGGGGGGGGGGTACTGTAGATTTTTGAGAAAAAAAAATTTCAAGCTAAAAGGAAACCATTAGGTGCATTTTATAGAGAATCAGATTTCGAATAAGAAAAAGTCAACCGTAACCGCGTAACTGGTACCCGTGAGAAAAAAATCGAAAAAATCTGTTTCGAATGAAATGATTTTTCGGAGTCATTTTTCCAAGGGGGGTTACTGTGAATTTTTGAGAAAAAAAAATTTCAAGCTAAAAGGAAACCATTAGGTGCATTTTATAGAGAATCAGATTTCGAATAAGAAAAAGTCAACCGTAACCGCGTAACTGGTAACCGTGAGAAAAAAATCGAAAAAATCTGATTCGAATGCCATGATTTTTCGGAGTCATTTTTCCAAGGGGGGGGGGGGTACTGTAGATTTTTGAGAAAAAAAAATTTCAAGCTAAAAGGAAACCATTAGGTGCATTTTATAGAGAATCAGATTTCGAATAAGAAAAAGTCAACCGTAACCGCGTAACTGGTAACCGTGAGAAAAAAATCGAAAAAATCTGATTCGAATGCCATGATTTTTCGGAGTCATTTTTCCAAGGGGGGGGGTACTGTAGATTTTTGAGAAAAAAAAATTTCAAGCTAAAAGGAAACCATTAGGTGCATTTTATAGAGAATTAGATTTCGAATAAGAAAAAGTCAACCGTAACCGCGTAACTGGTACCCGTGAGAAAAAAATCGAAAAAATCTGTTTCGAATGAAATGATTTTTCGGAGTCATTTTTCCAAGGGGGGTTACTGTGAATTTTTGAGAAAAAAAAATTTCAAGCTAAAAGGAAACCATTAGGTGCATTTTATAGAGAATCAGATTTCGAATAAGGAAAAGTCAACCGTAACCGCGTAACTGGTACCCGTGAGAAAAAAATCGAAAAAATCTGATTCGAATGCCATGATTTTTCGGAGTCATTTTTCCAAGGGGGGGGTACTGTAGATTTTTGAGAAAAAAAAATTTCAAGCTAAAAGGAAACCATTAGGTGCATTTTATAGAGAGTCAGATTTCGAATAAGAAAAAGTCAACCGTAACCGCTTAACTGGTACCCGTGAGAAAAAATCGAAAAAATCTGTTTCGAATGAAATGATTTTTCAGAGTCATTTTTCCAAGGGGGGTTACTGTGAATTTTTGAGAAAAAAAAATTTCAAGCTAAAAGGAAACCATTAGGTGCATTTTATAGAGAGTCAGATTTCGAATAAGAAAAAGTCAACCGTAACCGCTTAACTGGTAACCGTGAGAAAAAAATCGAAAAAATCTGATTCGAATGCCATGATTTTTCGGAGTCATTTTTCCAAGGGGGGGGGGTACTGTAGATTTTTGAGAAAAAAAAATTTCAAGCTAAAAGGAAACCATTAGGTGCATTTTATAGAGAATCAGATTTCGAATAAGAAAAAGTCAACCGTAACCACGTAACTGGTACCCGTGAGAAAAAAATCGAAAAAATCTGTTTCGAATGCCATGATTTTTCGGAGTCATTTTTCCAAGGGGGGGGGGGGTACTGTAGATTTTTGAGAAAAAAAAATTTCAAGCTAAAAGGAAACCATTAGGTGCATTTTATAGAGAATCAGATTTCGAATAAGAAAAAGTCAACCGTAACCGCGTAACTGGTAACCGTGAGAAAAAAATCGAAAAAATCTGATTCGAATGCCATGATTTTTCGGAGTCATTTTTCCAAGGGGGGGTACTGTGAATTCTTCAGAAAAAAAAATTTCAAGCTAAAAGGAAACCATTAGGTGCATTTTATAGAGAATTAGATTTCGAATAAGAAAAAGTCAACCGTAACCGCGTAACTGGTACCCGTGAGAAAAAAATCGAAAAAATCTGTTTCGAATGAAATGATTTTTCGGAGTCATTTTTCCAAGGGGGGTTACTGTGAATTTTTGAGAAAAAAAAATTTCAAGCTAAAAGGAAACCATTAGGTGCATTTTATAGAGAATCAGATTTCGAATAAGGAAAAGTCAACCGTAACCGCGTAACTGGTACCCGTGAGAAAAAAATCGAAAAAATCTGATTCGAATGCCATGATTTTTCGGAGTCATTTTTCCAAGGGGGGGGTACTGTAGATTTTTGAGAAAAAAAAATTTCAAGCTAAAAGGAAACCATTAGGTGCATTTTATAGAGAGTCAGATTTCGAATAAGAAAAAGTCAACCGTAACCGCTTAACTGGTACCCGTGAGAAAAAATCGAAAAAATCTGTTTCGAATGAAATGATTTTTCAGAGTCATTTTTCCAAGGGGGGTTACTGTGAATTTTTGAGAAAAAAAAATTTCAAGCTAAAAGGAAACCATTAGGTGCATTTTATAGAGAGTCAGATTTCGAATAAGAAAAAGTCAACCGTAACCGCTTAACTGGTAACCGTGAGAAAAAAATCGAAAAAATCTGATTCGAATGCCATGATTTTTCGGAGTCATTTTTCCAAGGGGGGGGGGTACTGTAGATTTTTGAGAAAAAAAAATTTCAAGCTAAAAGGAAACCATTAGGTGCATTTTATAGAGAATCAGATTTCGAATAAGAAAAAGTCAACCGTAACCACGTAACTGGTACCCGTGAGAAAAAAATCGAAAAAATCTGTTTCGAATGCCATGATTTTTCGGAGTCATTTTTCCAAGGGGGGGGTACTGTAGATTTTTGAGAAAAAAAAATTTCAAGCTAAAAGGAAACCATTAGGTGCATTTTATAGAGAATCAGATTTCGAATAAGAAAAAGTCAACCGTAACCGCGTAACTGGTACCCGTGAGAAAAAAATCGAAAAAATCTGTTTCGAATGAAATGATTTTTCGGAGTCATTTTTCCAAGGGGGGTTACTGTGAATTTTTGAGAAAAAAAAATTTCAAGCTAAAAGGAAACCATTAGGTGCATTTTATAGAGAATCAGATTTCGAATAAGAAAAAGTCAACCGTAACCGCGTAACTGGTACCGTGAGAAAAAAATCGAAAAAATCTGATTCGAATGCCATGATTTTTCGGAGTCATTTTTCCAAGGGGGGGTACTGTGAATTCTTCAGAAAAAAAAATTTCAAGCTAAAAGGAAACCATTAGGTGCATTTTATAGAGAATTAGATTTCGAATAAGAAAAAGTCAACCGTAACCGCGTAACTGGTACCCGTGAGAAAAAAATCGAAAAAATCTGTTTCGAATGAAATGATTTTTCGGAGTCATTTTTCCAAGGGGGGTTACTGTGAATTTTTGAGAAAAAAAAATTTCAAGCTAAAAGGAAACCATTAGGTGCATTTTATAGAGAATCAGATTTCGAATAAGGAAAAGTCAACCGTAACCGCGTAACTGGTACCCGTGAGAAAAAAATCGAAAAAATCTGATTCGAATGCCATGATTTTTCGGAGTCATTTTTCCAAGGGGGGGGTACTGTAGATTTTTGAGAAAAAAAAATTTCAAGCTAAAAGGAAACCATTAGGTGCATTTTATAGAGAGTCAGATTTCGAATAAGAAAAAGTCAACCGTAACCGCTTAACTGGTACCCGTGAGAAAAAATCGAAAAAATCTGTTTCGAATGAAATGATTTTTCAGAGTCATTTTTCCAAGGGGGGTTACTGTGAATTTTTGAGAAAAAAAAATTTCAAGCTAAAAGGAAACCATTAGGTGCATTTTATAGAGAGTCAGATTTCGAATAAGAAAAAGTCAACCGTAACCGCTTAACTGGTAACCGTGAGAAAAAAATCGAAAAAATCTGATTCGAATGCCATGATTTTTCGGAGTCATTTTTCCAAGGGGGGGGGGTACTGTAGATTTTTGAGAAAAAAAAATTTCAAGCTAAAAGGAAACCATTAGGTGCATTTTATAGAGAATCAGATTTCGAATAAGAAAAAGTCAACCGTAACCACGTAACTGGTACCCGTGAGAAAAAAATCGAAAAAATCTGTTTCGAATGCCATGATTTTTCGGAGTCATTTTTCCAAGGGGGGGGTACTGTAGATTTTTGAGAAAAAAAAATTTCAAGCTAAAAGGAAACCATTAGGTGCATTTTATAGAGAATCAGATTTCGAATAAGAAAAAGTCAACCGTAACCGCGTAACTGGTACCCGTGAGAAAAAAATCGAAAAAATCTGTTTCGAATGAAATGATTTTTCGGAGTCATTTTTCCAAGGGGGGTTACTGTGAATTTTTGAGAAAAAAAAATTTCAAGCTAAAAGGAAACCATTAGGTGCATTTTATAGAGAATCAGATTTCGAATAAGAAAAAGTCAACCGTAACCGCGTAACTGGTACCGTGAGAAAAAAATCGAAAAAATCTGATTCGAATGCCATGATTTTTCGGAGTCATTTTTCCAAGGGGGGGTACTGTGAATTCTTCAGAAAAAAAAATTTCAAGCTAAAAGGAAACCATTAGGTGCATTTTATAGAGAATCAGATTTCGAATAAGAAAAAGTCAACCGTAACCGCGTAACTGGTAACCGTGAGAAAAAAATCGAAAAAATCTGATTCGAATGCCATGATTTTTCGGAGTCATTTTTCCAAGGGGGGGGGGGGGTACTGTAGATTTTTGAGAAAAAAAAATTTCAAGCTAAAAGGAAACCATTAGGTGCATTTTATAGAGAATCAGATTTCGAATAAGAAAAAGTCAACCGTAACCGCGTAACTGGTAACCGTGAGAAAAAAATCAAAAAAATCTGTTTCGAATGCCATGATTTTTCGGAGTCATTTTTCCAAGGGGGGGGGGGTACTGTAGATTTTTGAGAAAAAAAAATTTCAAGCTAAAAGGAAACCATTAGGTGCATTTTATAGAGAATCAGATTTCGAATAAGAAAAAGTCAACCGTAACCACGTAACTTGTACCAGTGACAAAAAAATCGAAAAAATCTGTTTCGAATGCCATGATTTTTCGGAGTCATTTTTCCAAGGGGGGGTACTGTAGATTTTTGAGAAAAAAAAATTTCAAGCTAAAAGGAAACCATTAGGTGCATTTTATAGAGAATCAGATTTCGAATAAGAAAAAGTCAACCGTAACCGCGTAACTGGTACCCGTGAGAAAAAAATCGAAAAAATCTGTTTCGAATGCCATGATTTTTCGGAGTCATTTTTCCAAGGGGGGGGTACTGTGAATTTTTGAGAAAAAAAAATTTCAAGCTAAAAGGAAACCATTAGGTGCATTTTATAGAGAATCAGATTTCGAATAAGAAAAAGTCAACCGTAACCGCGTAACTGGTACCCGTGAGAAAAAAATCGAAAAAATCTGATTCGAATGCCATGATTTTTCGGAGTCATTTTTCCAAGGGGGTGTACTGTGAATTTTTGAGAAAAAAAAATTTCAAGCTAAAAGGAAACCATTAGGTGCATTTTATAGAGAATCAGATTTCGAATAAGAAAAAGTCAACCGTAACCGCGTAACTGGTACCCGTGAGAAAAAAATCGAAAAAATCTGTTTCGAATGCCATGATTTTTCGGAGTCATTTTTCCAAGGGGGGTTACTGTGAATTTTTGAGAAAAAAAATTTTCAAGCTAAAAGGAAACCATTAGGTGCATTTTATAGAGAATCAGATTTCGAATAAGAAAAAGTCAACCGTAACCGCGTAACTGGTAACCGTGAGAAAAAAATCGAAAAAATCTGATTCGAATGCCATGATTTTTCGGAGTCATTTTTCCAAGGGGGGGGGGTACTGTAGATTTTTGAGAAAAAAAAATTTCAAGCTAAAAGGAAACCATTAGGTGCATTTTATAGAGAGTCAGATTTCGAATAAGAAAAAGTCAACCGTAACCGCGTAACTGGTACCCGTGACAAAAAAATCGAAAAAATCTGATTCTCTATAAAATGCACCTAATGGTTTCCTTTTAGCTTGAAATTTTTTTTTCTCAAAAATTCACAGTACCCCCCCCTTGGAAAAATGACTCCGAAAAATCATTTCATTCCAAACAGATTTTTTCGATTTTTTTGTCACTGGTACAAGTTACGCGGTTACGGTTGACTTTTTCTTATTCGAAATCTGATTCTCTATAAAATGCACCTAATGGTTTCCTTTTAGCTTGAAATTTTTTTTTCTCAAAATTTCACAGTACCCCCCCTTGGAAAAATGACTCCGAAAAATCATTTCATTCCAAACAGATTTTTTCGATTTTTTTCTCACGGGTACCAGTTACGCGGTTACGGTTGACTTTTTCTTATTCGAAATCTGATTCTCTATAAAATGCACCTAATGGTTTCCTTTTAGCTTGAAATTTTTTTTTCTCAAAAATTCACAGTACCCCCCCTTGGAAAAATGACTCCGAAAAATTATGGCATTCGAAACAGATTTTTTCGATTTTTTTGTCACGGGTAGCAGTTACGCGGTTACGGTTGACTTTTTCTTATTCGAAATCTGATTCTCTATAAAATGCACCTAATGGTTTCCTTTTAGCTTGAAATTTTTTTTTCTCAAAAATTCACAGTACCCCCCCTTGGAAAAATGAGTCCGAAAAATTATGGCATTCGAATCAGATTTTTTCGATTTTTTTCTCACGGGTGCCAGTTACGCGGTTACGGTTGACTTTTTCTTATTCGAAATCTGATTCTCTATAAAATGCACCTAATGGTTTCCTTTTAGCTTTAAATTTTTTTTTCTCAAAAATTCACAGTACCCCCACCCTTGGAAAAATGACTCCGAAAAATCATGGCATTCGAAACAGATTTTTTCGATTTTTTTGTCACGGGTACCAGTTACGCGGTTACGGTTGACTTTTTCTTATTCGAAATCTGATTCTCCATAAAATGCACCTAATGGTTTCCTTTTACCTTGAAATTTTTTTTTCTCAAAAATCTACAGTACCCCCCCCTTGGAAAAATGACTCCGAAAAATCATGGCATTCGAAACAGATTTTTTCGATTTTTTTCTCACGGGTACCAGTTACGCGGTTACGGTTGACTTTTTCTTATTCGAAATCTGATTCTCTATAAAATGCACCTAATGGTTTCCTTTTAGCTTGAAATTTTTTTTTCTCAAAAATTCACAGTACCCCCCCTTGGAAAAATGACTCCGAAAAATTATGGCATTCGAAACAGATTTTTTCGATTTTTTTGTCACGGGTAGCAGTTACGCGGTTACGGTTGACTTTTTCTTATTCGAAATCTGATTCTCTATAAAATGCACCTAATGGTTTCCTTTTAGCTTGAAATTTTTTTTTCTCAAAAATTCACAGTACCCCCCCTTGGAAAAATGACTCCGAAAAATCATGGCATTCGAAACAGATTTTTTCGATTTTTTTTCTCACGGGTACCAGTTACGCGGATACGGTTGACTTTTTCTTATTCGAAATCTGATTCTCTATAAAATGCACCTAATGGTTTCCTTTTAGCTTGAAATTTTTTTTTCTCAAAAATCTACAGTACCCCCCCTTGGAAAAATGACTCCGAAAAATCATGGCATTCGAAACAGATTTTTTCGATTTTTTTGTCACGGGTACCAGTTACGCGGTTACGGTTGACTTTTTCTTATTCGAAATCTGATTCTCCATAAAATGCACCTAATGGTTTCCTTTTACCTTGAAATTTTTTTTTCTCAAAAATCTACAGTACCCCCCCCTTGGAAAAATGACTCCGAAAAATCATGGCATTCGAAACAGATTTTTTCGATTTTTTGTCACTGGTACAAGTTACGCGGTTACGGTTGACTTTTTCTTATTCGAAATCTGATTCTCTATAAAATGCACCTAATGGTTTCCTTTTAGCTTGAAATTTGTTTTTCTCAAAAATCTACAGTACCCCCCCTTGGAAAAATGACTCCGAAAAATCATGGCATTCGAAACAGATTTTTTCGATTTTTTTGTCACGGGTACCAGTTACGCGGTTACGGTTGACTTTTTCTTATTCGAAATCTGATTCTCCATAAAATGCACCTAATGGTTTCCTTTTACCTTGAAATTTTTTTTTCTCAAAAATCTACAGTACCCCCCCCTTGGAAAAATGACTCCGAAAAATCATGGCATTCGAAACAGATTTTTTCGATTTTTTTGTCACTGGTACAAGTTACGCGGTTACGGTTGACTTTTTCTTATTCGAAATCTGATTCTCTATAAAATGCACCTAATGGTTTCCTTTTAGCTTGAAATTTCTTTTTCTCAAAAATCTACAGTACCCCCCCTTGGAAAAATGACTCCGAAAAATTATGGCATTCGAAACAGATTTTTTCGATTTTTTTGTCACGGGTAGCAGTTACGCGGTTACGGTTGACTTTTTCTTATTCGAAATCTGATTCTCTATAAAATGCACCTAATGGTTTCCTTTTAGCTTGAAATTTTTTTTTCTCAAAAATTCACAGTACCCCCCCTTGGAAAAATGACTCCGAAAAATCATGGCATTCGAAACAGATTTTTTCGATTTTTTTCTCACGGGTACCAGTTACGCGGTTACGGTTGACTTTTTCTTATTCGAAATCTGATTCTCTATAAAATGCACCTAATGGTTTCCTTTTAGCTTGAAATTTTTTTTTCTCAAAAATCTACAGTACCCCCCCTTGGAAAAATGACTCCGAAAAATCATGGCATTCGAAACAGATTTTTTTGATTTTTTTCTCACGGGTACCAGTTACGCGGTTACGGTTGACTTTTTCTTATTCGGAATCTGATTCTCTATAAAATGCACCTAATGGTTTCCTTTTAGCTTGAAATTTTTTTTTCTCAAAAATTCACAGTACACCCCCTTGGAAAAATGAGTCCGAAAAATTATGGCATTCGAATCAGATTTTTTCGATTTTTTTCTCACGGGTGCCAGTTACGCGGTTACGGTTGACTTTTTCTTATTCGAAATCTGATTCTCTATAAAATGCACCTAATGGTTTCCTTTTAGCTTGAAATTTTTTTTTCTCAAAAATTCACAGTACCCCCCCCTTGGAAAAATGACTCCGAAAAATCATGGCATTCGAAACAGATTTTTTCGATTTTTTTCTCACGGGTACCAGTTACGCGGTTACGGTTGACTTTTTCTTATTCGAAATCTGATTCTCTATAAAATGCACCTAATGGTTTCCTTTTAGCTTGAAATTTTTTTTTCTCAAAAATCTACAGTACCCCCCCTTGGAAAAATGACTCCGAAAAATCATGGCATTCGAAACAGATTTTTTCGATTTTTTTGTCACTGGTACAAGTTACGCGGTTACGGTTGACTTTTTCTTATTCGAAATCTGATTCTCTATAAAATGCACCTAATGGTTTCCTTTTAGCTTGAAATTTTTTTTTCTCAAATTTTCACAGTACCCCCCTTGGAAAAATGACTCCGAAAAATCATTTCATTCCAAACAGATTTTTTCGATTTTTTTCTCACGGGTACCAGTTACGCGGTTACGGTTGACTTTTTCTTATTCGAAATCTGATTCTCTATAAAATGAACCTAATGGTTTCCTTTTACCTTGAAATTTTTTTTTCTCAAAAATCTACAGTACCCCCCCTTGGAAAAATGACTCCGAAAAATCATGGCATTCGAAACAGATTTTTTCGATTTTTTTGTCACGGGTACCAGTTACGCGGTTACGGTTGACTTTTTCTTATTCGAAATCTGATTCTCTATAAAATGCACCTAATGGTTTCCTTTTACCTTGAAATTTTTTTTTCTGAAAAATCTACAGTACCCCCCCTTGGAAAAATGACTCCGAAAAATCATGGCATTCGAAACAGATTTTTTCGATTTTTTTCTCACGGGTACCAGTTACGCGGTTACGGTTGACTTTTTCTTATTCGAAATCTGATTCTCTATAAAATGCACCTAATGGTTTCCTTTTAGCTTGAAATTTCTTTTTCTCAAAAATCTACAGTACCCCCCCTTGGAAAAATGACTCCGAAAAATTATGGCATTCGAAACAGATTTTTTCGATTTTTTTGTCACGGGTAGCAGTTACGCGGTTACGGTTGACTTTTTCTTATTCGAAATCTGATTCTCTATAAAATGCACCTAATGGTTTCCTTTTAGCTTGAAATTTTTTTTTCTCAAAAATTCACAGTACCCCCCCTTGGAAAAATGACTCCGAAAAATCATGGCATTCGAAACAGATTTTTTCGATTTTTTTCTCACGGGTACCAGTTACGCGGTTACGGTTGACTTTTTCTTATTCGAAATCTGATTCTCTATAAAATGCACCTAATGGTTTCCTTTCAGCTTGAAATTTTTTTTTCTCAAAAATCTACAGTACCCCCCCTTGGAAAAATGACTCCGAAAAATCATGGCATTCGAAACAGATTTTTTTGATTTTTTTCTCACGGGTACCAGTTACGCGGTTACGGTTGACTTTTTCTTATTCGAAATCTGATTCTCTATAAAATGCACCTAATGGTTTCCTTTTAGCTTGAAATTTTTTTTTCTCAAAAATTCACAGTACCCCCCCTTGGAAAAATGACTCCGAAAAATTATGGCATTCGAAACAGATTTTTTCGATTTTTTTGTCACGGGTAGCAGTTACGCGGTTACGGTTGACTTTTTCTTATTCGAAATCTGATTCTCTATAAAATGCACCTAATGGTTTCCTTTTAGCTTGAAATTTTTTTTTCTCAAAAATCTACAGTACCCCCCCTTGGAAAAATGACTCCGAAAAATCATGGCATTCGAAACAGATTTTTTCGATTTTTTTGTCACGGGTACCAGTTACGCGGTTACGGTTGACTTTTTCTTATTCGAAATCTGATTCTCCATAAAATGCACCTAATGGTTTCCTTTTAGCTTGAAATTTTTTTTTCTCAAAAATTCACAGTACACCCCCTTGGAAAAATGAGTCCGAAAAATTATGGCATTCGAATCAGATTTTTTCGATTTTTTTCTCACGGGTGCCAGTTACGCGGTTACGGTTGACTTTTTCTTATTCGAAATCTGATTCTCTATAAAATGCACCTAATGGTTTCCTTTTAGCTTGAAATTTTTTTTTCTCAAAAATTCACAGTACCCCCCCTTGGAAAAATGACTCCGAAAAATTATGGCATTCGAAACAGATTTTTTCGATTTTTTTGTCACGGGTAGCAGTTACGCGGTTACGGTTGACTTTTTCTTATTCGAAATCTGATTCTCTATAAAATGCACCTAATGGTTTCCTTTTAGCTTGAAATTTTTTTTTCTCAAAAATCTACAGTACCCCCCCTTGGAAAAATGACTCCGAAAAATCATGGCATTCGAAACAGATTTTTTCGATTTTTTTGTCACGGGTACCAGTTACGCGGTTACGGTTGACTTTTTCTTATTCGAAATCTGATTCTCCATAAAATGCACCTAATGGTTTCCTTTTAGCTTGAAATTTTTTTTTCTCAAAAATTCACAGTACACCCCCTTGGAAAAATGAGTCCGAAAAATTATGGCATTCGAATCAGATTTTTTCGATTTTTTTCTCACGGGTGCCAGTTACGCGGTTACGGTTGACTTTTTCTTATTCGAAATCTGATTCTCTATAAAATGCACCTAATGGTTTCCTTTTAGCTTTAAATTTTTTTTTCTCAAAAATTCACAGTACCCCCCCCCTTGGAAAAATGACTCCGAAAAATCATGGCATTCGAAACAGATTTTTTCGATTTTTTTGTCACGGGTACCAGTTACGCGGTTACGGTTGACTTTTTCTTATTCGAAATCTGATTCTCCATAAAATGCACCTAATGGTTTCCTTTTACCTTGAAATTTTTTTTTCTCAAAAATCTACAGTACCCCCCCCTTGGAAAAATGACTCCGAAAAATCATGGCATTCGAAACAGATTTTTTCGATTTTTTTCTCACGGGTACCAGTTACGCGGTTACGGTTGACTTTTTCTTATTCGAAATCTGATTCTCTATAAAATGCACCTAATGGTTTCCTTTTAGCTTGAAATTTTTTTTTCTCAAAAATTCACAGTACCCCCCCTTGGAAAAATGACTCCGAAAAATTATGGCATTCGAAACAGATTTTTTCGATTTTTTTGTCACGGGTAGCAGTTACGCGGTTACGGTTGACTTTTTCTTATTCGAAATCTGATTCTCTATAAAATGCACCTAATGGTTTCCTTTTAGCTTGAAATTTTTTTTTCTCAAAAATTCACAGTACCCCCCCTTGGAAAAATGACTCCGAAAAATCATGGCATTCGAAACAGATTTTTTCGATTTTTTTTCTCACGGGTACCAGTTACGCGGATACGGTTGACTTTTTCTTATTCGAAATCTGATTCTCTATAAAATGCACCTAATGGTTTCCTTTTAGCTTGAAATTTTTTTTTCTCAAAAATCTACAGTACCCCCCCTTGGAAAAATGACTCCGAAAAATCATGGCATTCGAAACAGATTTTTTCGATTTTTTTGTCACGGGTACCAGTTACGCGGTTACGGTTGACTTTTTCTTATTCGAAATCTGATTCTCCATAAAATGCACCTAATGGTTTCCTTTTACCTTGAAATTTTTTTTTCTCAAAAATCTACAGTACCCCCCCCTTGGAAAAATGACTCCGAAAAATCATGGCATTCGAAACAGATTTTTTCGATTTTTTGTCACTGGTACAAGTTACGCGGTTACGGTTGACTTTTTCTTATTCGAAATCTGATTCTCTATAAAATGCACCTAATGGTTTCCTTTTAGCTTGAAATTTGTTTTTCTCAAAAATCTACAGTACCCCCCCTTGGAAAAATGACTCCGAAAAATCATGGCATTCGAAACAGATTTTTTCGATTTTTTTGTCACGGGTACCAGTTACGCGGTTACGGTTGACTTTTTCTTATTCGAAATCTGATTCTCCATAAAATGCACCTAATGGTTTCCTTTTACCTTGAAATTTTTTTTTCTCAAAAATCTACAGTACCCCCCCCTTGGAAAAATGACTCCGAAAAATCATGGCATTCGAAACAGATTTTTTCGATTTTTTTGTCACTGGTACAAGTTACGCGGTTACGGTTGACTTTTTCTTATTCGAAATCTGATTCTCTATAAAATGCACCTAATGGTTTCCTTTTAGCTTGAAATTTCTTTTTCTCAAAAATCTACAGTACCCCCCCTTGGAAAAATGACTCCGAAAAATTATGGCATTCGAAACAGATTTTTTCGATTTTTTTGTCACGGGTAGCAGTTACGCGGTTACGGTTGACTTTTTCTTATTCGAAATCTGATTCTCTATAAAATGCACCTAATGGTTTCCTTTTAGCTTGAAATTTTTTTTTCTCAAAAATTCACAGTACCCCCCCTTGGAAAAATGACTCCGAAAAATCATGGCATTCGAAACAGATTTTTTCGATTTTTTTCTCACGGGTACCAGTTACGCGGTTACGGTTGACTTTTTCTTATTCGAAATCTGATTCTCTATAAAATGCACCTAATGGTTTCCTTTTAGCTTGAAATTTTTTTTTCTCAAAAATCTACAGTACCCCCCCTTGGAAAAATGACTCCGAAAAATCATGGCATTCGAAACAGATTTTTTTGATTTTTTTCTCACGGGTACCAGTTACGCGGTTACGGTTGACTTTTTCTTATTCGGAATCTGATTCTCTATAAAATGCACCTAATGGTTTCCTTTTAGCTTGAAATTTTTTTTTCTCAAAAATTCACAGTACACCCCCTTGGAAAAATGAGTCCGAAAAATTATGGCATTCGAATCAGATTTTTTCGATTTTTTTCTCACGGGTGCCAGTTACGCGGTTACGGTTGACTTTTTCTTATTCGAAATCTGATTCTCTATAAAATGCACCTAATGGTTTCCTTTTAGCTTGAAATTTTTTTTTCTCAAAAATTCACAGTACCCCCCCCTTGGAAAAATGACTCCGAAAAATCATGGCATTCGAAACAGATTTTTTCGATTTTTTTCTCACGGGTACCAGTTACGCGGTTACGGTTGACTTTTTCTTATTCGAAATCTGATTCTCTATAAAATGCACCTAATGGTTTCCTTTTAGCTTGAAATTTTTTTTTCTCAAAAATCTACAGTACCCCCCCTTGGAAAAATGACTCCGAAAAATCATGGCATTCGAAACAGATTTTTTCGATTTTTTTGTCACTGGTACAAGTTACGCGGTTACGGTTGACTTTTTCTTATTCGAAATCTGATTCTCTATAAAATGCACCTAATGGTTTCCTTTTAGCTTGAAATTTTTTTTTCTCAAATTTTCACAGTACCCCCCTTGGAAAAATGACTCCGAAAAATCATTTCATTCCAAACAGATTTTTTCGATTTTTTTCTCACGGGTACCAGTTACGCGGTTACGGTTGACTTTTTCTTATTCGAAATCTGATTCTCTATAAAATGAACCTAATGGTTTCCTTTTACCTTGAAATTTTTTTTTCTCAAAAATCTACAGTACCCCCCCTTGGAAAAATGACTCCGAAAAATCATGGCATTCGAAACAGATTTTTTCGATTTTTTTGTCACGGGTACCAGTTACGCGGTTACGGTTGACTTTTTCTTATTCGAAATCTGATTCTCTATAAAATGCACCTAATGGTTTCCTTTTACCTTGAAATTTTTTTTTCTGAAAAATCTACAGTACCCCCCCTTGGAAAAATGACTCCGAAAAATCATGGCATTCGAAACAGATTTTTTCGATTTTTTTCTCACGGGTACCAATTACGCGGTTACGGTTGACTTTTTCTTATTCGAAATCTGATTCTCTATAAAATGCACCTAATGGTTTCCTTTTAGCTTGAAATTTCTTTTTCTCAAAAATCTACAGTACCCCCCCTTGGAAAAATGACTCCGAAAAATTATGGCATTCGAAACAGATTTTTTCGATTTTTTTGTCACGGGTAGCAGTTACGCGGTTACGGTTGACTTTTTCTTATTCGAAATCTGATTCTCTATAAAATGCACCTAATGGTTTCCTTTTAGCTTGAAATTTTTTTTTCTCAAAAATTCACAGTACCCCCCCTTGGAAAAATGACCCCGAAAAATCATGGCATTCGAAACAGATTTTTTCGATTTTTTTCTCACGGGTACCAGTTACGCGGTTACGGTTGACTTTTTCTTATTCGGAATCTGATTCTCTATAAAATGCACCTAATGGTTTCCTTTTAGCTTGAAATTTTTTTTTCTCAAAAATCTACAGTACCCCCCCTTGGAAAAATGACTCCGAAAAATCATGGCATTCGAAACAGATTTTTTTGATTTTTTTCTCACGGGTACCAGTTACGCGGTTACGGTTGACTTTTTCTTATTCGAAATCTGATTCTCTATAAAATGCACCTAATGGTTTCCTTTTAGCTTGAAATTTTTTTTTCTCAAAAATTCACAGTACACCCCCTTGGAAAAATGAGTCCGAAAAATTATGGCATTCGAATCAGATTTTTTCGATTTTTTTCTCACGGGTACCAGTTACGCGGTTACGGTTGACTTTTTCTTATTCGAAATCTGATTCTCTATAAAATGCACCTAATGGTTTCCTTTTAGCTTGAAATTTTTTTTTCTCAAAAATCTACAGTACCCCCCCTTGGAAAAATGACTCCGAAAAATTATGGCATTCGAAACAGATTTTTTCGATTTTTTTCTCACGGGTACCAATTACGCGGTTACGGTTGACTTTTTCTTATTCGAAATCTGATTCTCTATAAAATGCACCTAATGGTTTCCTTTTAGCTTGAAATTTCTTTTTCTCAAAAATCTACAGTACCCCCCCTTGGAAAAATGACTCCGAAAAATTATGGCATTCGAAACAGATTTTTTCGATTTTTTTGTCACGGGTAGCAGTTACGCGGTTACGGTTGACTTTTTCTTATTCGAAATCTGATTCTCTATAAAATGCACCTAATGGTTTCCTTTTAGCTTGAAATTTCTTTTTCTCAAAAATCTACAGTACCCCCCCTTGGAAAAATGACTCCGAAAAATTATGGCATTCGAAACAGATTTTTTCGATTTTTTTGTCACGGGTAGCAGTTACGCGGTTACGGTTGACTTTTTCTTATTCGAAATCTGATTCTCTATAAAATGCACCTAATGGTTTCCTTTTAGCTTGAAATTTTTTTTTCTCAAAAATTCACAGTACCCCCCCCTTGGAAAAATGACTCCGAAAAATCATGGCATTCGAAACAGATTTTTTCGATTTTTTTCTCACGGGTACCAGTTACGCGGTTACGGTTGACTTTTTCTTATTCGAAATCTGATTCTCTATAAAATGCACCTAATGGTTTCCTTTTAGCTTGAAATTTTTTTTTCTCAAAAATCTACAGTACCCCCCCCTTGGAAAAATGACTCCGAAAAATCATGGCATTCGAAACAGATTTTTTCGATTTTTTTGTCACTGGTACAAGTTACGCGGTTACGGTTGACTTTTTCTTATTCGAAATCTGATTCTCTATAAAATGCACCTAATGGTTTCCTTTTAGCTTGAAATTTTTTTTTCTCAAATTTTCACAGTACCCCCCTTGGAAAAATGACTCCGAAAAATCATTTCATTCCAAACAGATTTTTTCGATTTTTTTCTCACGGGTACCAGTTACGCGGTTACGGTTGACTTTTTCTTATTCGAAATCTGATTCTCTATAAAATGAACCTAATGGTTTCCTTTTACCTTGAAATTTTTTTTTCTCAAAAATCTACAGTACCCCCCCTTGGAAAAATGACTCCGAAAAATCATGGCATTCGAAACAGATTTTTTCGATTTTTTTGTCACGGGTACCAGTTACGCGGTTACGGTTGACTTTTTCTTATTCGAAATCTGATTCTCTATAAAATGCACCTAATGGTTTCCTTTTAGCTTGAAATTTTTTTTTCTCAAAAATCTACAGTACCCCCCCTTGGAAAAATGACTCCGAAAAATTATGGCATTCGAAACAGATTTTTTCGATTTTTTTCTCACGGGTACCAATTACGCGGTTACGGTTCACTTTTTCTTATTCGAAATCTGATTCTCTATAAAATGCACCTAATGGTTTCCTTTTAGCTTGAAATTTCTTTTTCTCAAAAATCTACAGTACCCCCCCTTGGAAAAATGACTCCGAAAAATTATGGCATTCGAAACAGATTTTTTCGATTTTTTTGTCACGGGTAGCAGTTACGCGGTTACGGTTGACTTTTTCTTATTCGAAATCTGATTCTCTATAAAATGCACCTAATGGTTTCCTTTTAGCTTGAAATTTTTTTTTCTCAAAAATTCACAGTACCCCCCCTTGGAAAAATGACTCCGAAAAATCATGGCATTCGAAACAGATTTTTTCGATTTTTTTCTCACGGGTACCAGTTACGCGGTTACGGTTGACTTTTTCTTATTCGAAATCTGATTCTCTATAAAATGCACCTAATTTTTTTTTCTCAAAAATTCACAGTACCCCCCCCTTGGAAAAATGACTCCGAAAAATCATGGCATTCGAAACAGATTTTTTCGATTTTTTTCTCACGGGTACCAGTTACGCGGTTACGGTTGACTTTTTCTTATTCGAAATCTGATTCTCTATAAAATGCACCTAATGGTTTCCTTTTAGCTTGAAATTTTTTTTTCTCAAAAATCTACAGTACCCCCCCCTTGGAAAAATGACTCCGAAAAATCATGGCATTCGAAACAGATTTTTTCGATTTTTTTGTCACTGGTACAAGTTACGCGGTTACGGTTGACTTTTTCTTATTCGAAATCTGATTCTCTATAAAATGCACCTAATGGTTTCCTTTTAGCTTGAAATTTTTTTTTCTCAAATTTTCACAGTACCCCCCTTGGAAAAATGACTCCGAAAAATCATTTCATTCCAAACAGATTTTTTCGATTTTTTTCTCACGGGTACCAGTTACGCGGTTACGGTTGACTTTTTCTTATTCGAAATCTGATTCTCTATAAAATGAACCTAATGGTTTCCTTTTACCTTGAAATTTTTTTTTCTCAAAAATCTACAGTACCCCCCCTTGGAAAAATGACTCCGAAAAATCATGGCATTCGAAACAGATTTTTTCGATTTTTTTGTCACGGGTACCAGTTACGCGGTTACGGTTGACTTTTTCTTATTCGAAATCTGATTCTCTATAAAATGCACCTAATGGTTTCCTTTTACCTTGAAATTTTTTTTTCTGAAAAATCTACAGTACCCCCCCTTGGAAAAATGACTCCGAAAAATCATGGCATTCGAAACAGATTTTTTCGATTTTTTTCTCACGGGTACCAATTACGCGGTTACGGTTGACTTTTTCTTATTCGAAATCTGATTCTCTATAAAATGCACCTAATGGTTTCCTTTTAGCTTGAAATTTCTTTTTCTCAAAAATCTACAGTACCCCCCCTTGGAAAAATGACTCCGAAAAATTATGGCATTCGAAACAGATTTTTTCGATTTTTTTGTCACGGGTAGCAGTTACGCGGTTACGGTTGACTTTTTCTTATTCGAAATCTGATTCTCTATAAAATGCACCTAATGGTTTCCTTTTAGCTTGAAATTTTTTTTTCTCAAAAATTCACAGTACCCCCCCTTGGAAAAATGACCCCGAAAAATCATGGCATTCGAAACAGATTTTTTCGATTTTTTTCTCACGGGTACCAGTTACGCGGTTACGGTTGACTTTTTCTTATTCGGAATCTGATTCTCTATAAAATGCACCTAATGGTTTCCTTTTAGCTTGAAATTTTTTTTTCTCAAAAATCTACAGTACCCCCCCTTGGAAAAATGACTCCGAAAAATCATGGCATTCGAAACAGATTTTTTTGATTTTTTTCTCACGGGTACCAGTTACGCGGTTACGGTTGACTTTTTCTTATTCGAAATCTGATTCTCTATAAAATGCACCTAATGGTTTCCTTTTAGCTTGAAATTTTTTTTTCTCAAAAATTCACAGTACACCCCCTTGGAAAAATGAGTCCGAAAAATTATGGCATTCGAATCAGATTTTTTCGATTTTTTTCTCACGGGTACCAGTTACGCGGTTACGGTTGACTTTTTCTTATTCGAAATCTGATTCTCTATAAAATGCACCTAATGGTTTCCTTATAGCTTGAAATTTTTTTTTCTCAAAAATTCACAGTACCCCCCCTTGGAAAAATGACTCCGAAAAATCATGGCATTCGAAACAGATTTTTTCGATTTTTTTCTCACGGGTACCAGTTACGCGGTTACGGTTGACTTTTTCTTATTCGAAATCTGATTCTCTATAAAATGCACCTAATGGTTTCCTTTTAGCTTGAAATTTTTTTTTCTCAAAAATCTACAGTACCCCCCCTTGGAAAAATGACTCCGAAAAATTATGGCATTCGAAACAGATTTTTTCGATTTTTTTCTCACGGGTACCAATTACGCGGTTACGGTTGACTTTTTCTTATTCGAAATCTGATTCTCTATAAAATGCACCTAATGGTTTCCTTTTAGCTTGAAATTTCTTTTTCTCAAAAATCTACAGTACCCCCCCTTGGAAAAATGACTCCGAAAAATTATGGCATTCGAAACAGATTTTTTCGATTTTTTTGTCACGGGTAGCAGTTACGCGGTTACGGTTGACTTTTTCTTATTCGAAATCTGATTCTCTATAAAATGCACCTAATGGTTTCCTTTTAGCTTGAAATTTTTTTTTCTCAAAAATTCACAGTACCCCCCCTTGGAAAAATGACTCCGAAAAATCATGGCATTCGAAACAGATTTTTTCGATTTTTTTCTCACGGGTACCAGTTACGCGGTTACGGTTGACTTTTTCTTATTCGAAATCTGATTCTCTATAAAATGCACCTAATGGTTTCCTTTTAGCTTGAAATTTTTTTTTCTCAAAAATTCACAGTACCCCCCCCCTTGGAAAAATGACTCCGAAAAATCATGGCATTCGAAACAGATTTTTTCGATTTTTTTCTCACGGGTACCAGTTACGCGGTTACGGTTGACTTTTTCTTATTCGAAATCTGATTCTCTATAAAATGCACCTAATGGTTTCCTTTTAGCTTGAAATTTTTTTTTCTCAAAAATCTACAGTACCCCCCCCTTGGAAAAATGACTCCGAAAAATCATGGCATTCGAAACAGATTTTTTCGATTTTTTTGTCACTGGTACAAGTTACGCGGTTACGGTTGACTTTTTCTTATTCGAAATCTGATTCTCTATAAAATGCACCTAATGGTTTCCTTTTAGCTTGAAATTTTTTTTTCTCAAAATTTCACAGTACCCCCCCTTGGAAAAATGACTCCGAAAAATCATTTCATTCCAAACAGATTTTTTCGATTTTTTTCTCACGGGTACCAGTTACGCGGTTACGGTTGACTTTTTCTTATTCGAAATCTGATTCTCTATAAAATGAACCTAATGGTTTCCTTTTACCTTGAAATTTTTTTTTCTCAAAAATCTACAGTACCCCCCCTTGGAAAAATGACTCCGAAAAATCATGGCATTCGAAACAGATTTTTTCGATTTTTTTGTCACGGATACCAATTACGCGGTTACGGTTGACTTTTTCTTATTCGAAATCTGATTCTCTATAAAATGCACCTAATGGTTTCCTTTTAGCTTGAAATTTCTTTTTCTCAAAAATCTACAGTACCCCCCCTTGGAAAAATGACTCCGAAAAATTATGGCATTCGAAACAGATTTTTTCGATTTTTTTGTCACGGGTAGCAGTTACGCGGTTACGGTTGACTTTTTCTTATTCGAAATCTGATTCTCTATAAAATGCACCTAATGGTTTCCTTTTAGCTTGAAATTTTTTTTTCTCAAAAATTCACAGTACCCCCCCTTGGAAAAATGACTCCGAAAAATCATGGCATTCGAAACAGATTTTTTCGATTTTTTTCTCACGGGTACCAGTTACGCGGTTACGGTTGACTTTTTCTTATTCGAAATCTGATTCTCCATAAAATGCACCTAATGGTTTCCTTTTACCTTGAAATTTTTTTTTCTCAAAAATCTACAGTACCCCCCCCTTGGAAAAATGACTCCGAAAAATCATGGCATTCGAAACAGATTTTTTCGATTTTTTGTCACTGGTACAAGTTACGCGGTTACGGTTGACTTTTTCTTATTCGAAATCTGATTCTCTATAAAATGCACCTAATGGTTTCCTTTTAGCTTGAAATTTTTTTTTCTCAAAAATCTACAGTACCCCCCCTTGGAAAAATGACTCCGAAAAATCATGGCATTCGAAACAGATTTTTTCGATTTTTTTGTCACGGGTACCAGTTACGCGGTTACGGTTGACTTTTTCTTATTCGAAATCTGATTCTCCATAAAATGCACCTAATGGTTTCCTTTTACCTTGAAATTTTTTTTTCTCAAAAATCTACAGTACCCCCCCCTTGGAAAAATGACTCCGAAAAATCATGGCATTCGAAACAGATTTTTTCGATTTTTTTGTCACTGGTACAAGTTACGCGGTTACGGTTGACTTTTTCTTATTCGAAATCTGATTCTCTATAAAATGCACCTAATGGTTTCCTTTTAGCTTGAAATTTCTTTTTCTCAAAAATCTACAGTACCCCCCCTTGGAAAAATGACTCCGAAAAATTATGGCATTCGAAACAGATTTTTTCGATTTTTTTGTCACGGGTAGCAGTTACGCGGTTACGGTTGACTTTTTCTTATTCGAAATCTGATTCTCTATAAAATGCACCTAATGGTTTCCTTTTAGCTTGAAATTTTTTTTTCTCAAAAATTCACAGTACCCCCCCTTGGAAAAATGACTCCGAAAAATCATGGCATTCGAAACAGATTTTTTCGATTTTTTTCTCACGGGTACCAGTTACGCGGTTACGGTTGACTTTTTCTTATTCGAAATCTGATTCTCTATAAAATGCACCTAATGGTTTCCTTTTAGCTTGAAATTTTTTTTTCTCAAAATTTCACAGTAACCCCCTTGGAAAAATGACTCCGAAAAATCATTTCATTCCAAACAGATTTTTTCGATTTTTTTCTCACGGGTACCAGTTACGCGGTTACGGTTGACTTTTTCTTATTCGAAATCTGATTCTCTATAAAATGAACCTAATGGTTTCCTTTTACCTTGAAATTTTTTTTTCTCAAAAATCTACAGTACCCCCCCTTGGAAAAATGACTCCGAAAAATCATGGCATTCGAAACAGATTTTTTCGATTTTTTTGTCACGGATACCAATTACGCGGTTACGGTTGACTTTTTCTTATTCGAAATCTGATTCTCTATAAAATGCACCTAATGGTTTCCTTTTAGCTTGAAATTTTTTTTTCTCAAAAATTCACAGTACCCCCCCTTGGAAAAATGACTCCGAAAAATCATGGCATTCGAAACAGATTTTTTCGATTTTTTTCTCACGGGTACCAGTTACGCGGTTACGGTTGACTTTTTCTTATTCGAAATCTGATTCTCCATAAAATGCACCTAATGGTTTCCTTTTACCTTGAAATTTTTTTTTCTCAAAAATCTACAGTACCCCCCCCTTGGAAAAATGACTCCGAAAAATCATGGCATTCGAAACAGATTTTTTCGATTTTTTGTCACTGGTACAAGTTACGCGGTTACGGTTGACTTTTTCTTATTCGAAATCTGATTCTCTATAAAATGCACCTAATGGTTTCCTTTTAGCTTGAAATTTTTTTTTCTCAAAAATCTACAGTACCCCCCCTTGGAAAAATGACTCCGAAAAATCATGGCATTCGAAACAGATTTTTTCGATTTTTTTGTCACGGGTACCAGTTACGCGGTTACGGTTGACTTTTTCTTATTCGAAATCTGATTCTCCATAAAATGCACCTAATGGTTTCCTTTTACCTTGAAATTTTTTTTTCTCAAAAATCTACAGTACCCCCCCCTTGGAAAAATGACTCCGAAAAATCATGGCATTCGAAACAGATTTTTTCGATTTTTTTGTCACTGGTACAAGTTACGCGGTTACGGTTGACTTTTTCTTATTCGAAATCTGATTCTCTATAAAATGCACCTAATGGTTTCCTTTTAGCTTGAAATTTCTTTTTCTCAAAAATCTACAGTACCCCCCCTTGGAAAAATGACTCCGAAAAATTATGGCATTCGAAACAGATTTTTTCGATTTTTTTGTCACGGGTAGCAGTTACGCGGTTACGGTTGACTTTTTCTTATTCGAAATCTGATTCTCTATAAAATGCACCTAATGGTTTCCTTTTAGCTTGAAATTTTTTTTTCTCAAAAATTCACAGTACCCCCCCTTGGAAAAATGACTCCGAAAAATCATGGCATTCGAAACAGATTTTTTCGATTTTTTTCTCACGGGTACCAGTTACGCGGTTACGGTTGACTTTTTCTTATTCGAAATCTGATTCTCTATAAAATGCACCTAATGGTTTCCTTTTAGCTTGAAATTTTTTTTTCTCAAAAATCTACAGTACCCCCCCTTGGAAAAATGACTCCGAAAAATCATGGCATTCGAAACAGATTTTTTTGATTTTTTTCTCACGGGTACCAGTTACGCGGTTACGGTTGACTTTTTCTTATTCGAAATCTGATTCTCTATAAAATGCACCTAATGGTTTCCTTTTAGCTTGAAATTTTTTTTTCTCAAAAATTCACAGTACACCCCCTTGGAAAAATGAGTCCGAAAAATTATGGCATTCGAATCAGATTTTTTCGATTTTTTTCTCACGGGTGCCAGTTACGCGGTTACGGTTGACTTTTTCTTATTCGAAATCTGATTCTCTATAAAATGCACCTAATGGTTTCCTTTTAGCTTGAAATTTTTTTTTCTCAAAAATTCACAGTACCCCCCCCTTGGAAAAATGACTCCGAAAAATCATGGCATTCGAAACAGATTTTTTCGATTTTTTTCTCACGGGTACCAGTTACGCGGTTACGGTTGACTTTTTCTTATTCGAAATCTGATTCTCTATAAAATGCACCTAATGGTTTCCTTTTAGCTTGAAATTTTTTTTTCTCAAAAATCTACAGTACCCCCCCTTGGAAAAATGACTCCGAAAAATCATGGCATTCGAAACAGATTTTTTCGATTTTTTTGTCACTGGTACAAGTTACGCGGTTACGGTTGACTTTTTCTTATTCGAAATCTGATTCTCTATAAAATGCACCTAATGGTTTCCTTTTAGCTTGAAATTTTTTTTTCTCAAATTTTCACAGTACCCCCCCTTGGAAAAATGACTCCGAAAAATCATTTCATTCCAAACAGATTTTTTCGATTTTTTTCTCACGGGTACCAGTTACGCGGTTACGGTTGACTTTTTCTTATTCGAAATCTGATTCTCTATAAAATGAACCTAATGGTTTCCTTTTACCTTGAAATTTTTTTTTCTCAAAAATCTACAGTACCCCCCCTTGGAAAAATGACTCCGAAAAATCATGGCATTCGAAACAGATTTTTTCGATTTTTTTGTCACGGGTACCAGTTACGCGGTTACGGTTGACTTTTTCTTATTCGAAATCTGATTCTCTATTAAATGCACCTAATGGTTTCCTTTTACCTTGAAATTTTTTTTTCTGAAAAATCTACAGTACCCCCCCTTGGAAAAATGACTCCGAAAAATCATGGCATTCGAAACAGATTTTTTCGATTTTTTTCTCACGGGTACCAATTACGCGGTTACGGTTGACTTTTTCTTATTCGAAATCTGATTCTCTATAAAATGCACCTAATGGTTTCCTTTTAGCTTGAAATTTCTTTTTCTCAAAAATCTACAGTACCCCCCCTTGGAAAAATGACTCCGAAAAATTATGGCATTCGAAACAGATTTTTTCGATTTTTTTGTCACGGGTAGCAGTTACGCGGTTACGGTTGACTTTTTCTTATTCGAAATCTGATTCTCTATAAAATGCACCTAATGGTTTCCTTTTAGCTTGAAATTTTTTTTTCTCAAAAATTCACAGTACCCCCCCTTGGAAAAATGACTCCGAAAAATCATGGCATTCGAAACAGATTTTTTCGATTTTTTTCTCACGGGTACCAGTTACGCGGTTACGGTTGACTTTTTCTTATTCGGAATCTGATTCTCTATAAAATGCACCTAATGGTTTCCTTTTAGCTTGAAATTTTTTTTTCTCAAAAATCTACAGTACCCCCCCTTGGAAAAATGACTCCGAAAAATCATGGCATTCGAAACAGATTTTTTTGATTTTTTTCTCACGGGTACCAGTTACGCGGTTACGGTTGACTTTTTCTTATTCGAAATCTGATTCTCTATAAAATGCACCTAATGGTTTCCTTTTAGCTTGAAATTTTTTTTTCTCAAAAATTCACAGTACACTCCCTTGGAAAAATGAGTCCGAAAAATTATGGCATTCGAATCAGATTTTTTCGATTTTTTTCTCACGGGTACCAGTTACGCGGTTACGGTTGACTTTTTCTTATTCGAAATCTGATTCTCTATAAAATGCACCTAATGGTTTCCTTTTAGCTTGAAATTTTTTTTTCTCAAAAATTCACAGTACCCCCCCCTTGGAAAAATGACTCCGAAAAATCATGGCATTCGAAACAGATTTTTTCGATTTTTTTCTCACGGGTACCAGTTACGCGGTTACGGTTGACTTTTTCTTATTCGAAATCTGATTCTCTATAAAATGCACCTAATGGTTTCCTTTTAGCTTGAAATTTTTTTTTCTCAAAAATCTACAGTACCCCCCCTTGGAAAAATGACTCCGAAAAATTATGGCATTCGAAACAGATTTTTTCGATATTTTTCTCACGGGTACCAATTACGCGGTTACGGTTGACTTTTTCTTATTCGAAATCTGATTCTCTATAAAATGCACCTAATGGTTTCCTTTTAGCTTGAAATTTCTTTTTCTCTAAAATCTACAGTACCCCCCCTTGGAAAAATGACTCCGAAAAATTATGGCATTCGAAACAGATTTTTTCGATTTTTTTGTCACGGGTAGCAGTTACGCGGTTACGGTTGACTTTTTCTTATTCGAAATCTGATTCTCTATAAAATGCACCTAATGGTTTCCTTTTAGCTTGAAATTTTTTTTTCTCAAAAATTCACAGTACCCCCCCTTGGAAAAATGACTCCGAAAAATTATGGCATTCGAAACAGATTTTTTCGATTTTTTTGTCACGGGTAGCAGTTACGCGGTTACGGTTGACTTTTTCTTATTCGAAATCTGATTCTCTATAAAATGCACCTAATGGTTTCCTTTTAGCTTGAAATTTTTTTTTCTCAAAAATTCACAGTACCCCCCCTTGGAAAAATGACTCCGAAAAATCATGGCATTCGAAACAGATTTTTTCGATTTTTTTCTCACGGGTACCAGTTACGCGGTTACGGTTGACTTTTTCTTATTCGAAATCTGATTCTCTATAAAATGCACCTAATGGTTTCCTTTTAGCTTGAAATTTTTTTTTCTCAAAAATTCACAGTACCCCCCCCTTGGAAAAATGACTCCGAAAAATCATGGCATTCGAAACAGATTTTTTCGATTTTTTTCTCACGGGTACCAGTTACGCGGTTACGGTTGACTTTTTCTTATTCGAAATCTGATTCTCTATAAAATGCACCTAATGGTTTCCTTTTAGCTTGAAATTTTTTTTTCTCAAAAATCTACAGTACCCCCCCTTGGAAAAATGACTCCGGAAAATCATGGCATTCGAAACAGATTTTTTCGATTTTTTTGTCACTGGTACAAGTTACGCGGTTACGGTTGACTTTTTCTTATTCGAAATCTGATTCTCTATAAAATGCACCTAATGGTTTCCTTTTAGCTTGAAATTTTTTTTTCTCAAAATTTCACAGTACCCCCCCTTGGAAAAATGACTCCGAAAAATCATTTCATTCCAAACAGATTTTTTCGATTTTTTTCTCACGGGTACCAGTTACGCGGTTACGGTTGACTTTTTCTTATTCGAAATCTGATTCTCTATAAAATGAACCTAATGGTTTCCTTTTACCTTGAAATTTTTTTTTCTCAAAAATCTACAGTACCCCCCCTTGGAAAAATGACTCCGAAAAATCATGGCATTCGAAACAGATTTTTTCGATTTTTTTGTCACGGGTACCAGTTACGCGGTTACGGTTGACTTTTTCTTATTCGAAATCTGATTCTCTATAAAATGCACCTAATGGTTTCCTTTTACCTTGAAATTTTTTTTTCTGAAAAATCTACAGTACCCCCCCTTGGAAAAATGACTCCGAAAAATCATGGCAGTCGAAACAGATTTTTTCGATTTTTTTCTCACGGGTACCAATTACGCGGTTACGGTTGACTTTTTCTTATTCGAAATCTGATTCTCTATAAAATGCACCTAATGGTTTCCTTTTAGCTTGAAATTTTTTTTTCTCAAAAATCTACAGTACCCCCCCTTGGAAAAATGACTCCGAAAAATCATGGCATTCGAAACAGATTTTTTCGATTTTTTTCTCACGGGTACCAGTTACGCGGTTACGGTTGACTTTTTCTTATTCGAAATCTGATTCTCTATAAAATGCACCTAATGGTTTCCTTTTAGCTTGAAATTTTTTTTTCTCAAAAATTCACAGTACCCCCCCTTGGAAAAATGACTCCGAAAAATTATGGCATTCGAAACAGATTTTTTCGATTTTTTTGTCACGGGTAGCAGTTACGCGGTTACGGTTGACTTTTTCTTATTCGAAATCTGATTCTCTATAAAATGCACCTAATGGTTTCCTTTTAGCTTGAAATTTTTTTTTCTCAAAAATTCACAGTACCCCCCCTTGGAAAAATGACTCCGAAAAATTATGGCATTCGAAACAGATTTTTTCGATTTTTTTGTCACGGGTAGCAGTTACGCGGTTACGGTTGACTTTTTCTTATTCGAAATCTGATTCTCTATAAAATGCACCTAATGGTTTCCTTTTAGCTTGAAATTTTTTTTTCTCAAAAATTCACAGTACCCCCCCTTGGAAAAATGACTCCGAAAAATCATGGCATTCGAAACAGATTTTTTCGATTTTTTTCTCACGGGTACCAGTTACGCGGTTACGGTTGACTTTTTCTTATTCGAAATCTGATTCTCTATAAAATGCACCTAATGGTTTCCTTTTAGCTTGAAATTTTTTTTTCTCAAAAATTCACAGTACCCCCCCCTTGGAAAAATGACTCCGAAAAATCATGGCATTCGAAACAGATTTTTTCGATTTTTTTCTCACGGGTACCAGTTACGCGGTTACGGTTGACTTTTTCTTATTCGAAATCTGATTCTCTATAAAATGCACCTAATGGTTTCCTTTTAGCTTGAAATTTTTTTTTCTCAAAAATCTACAGTACCCCCCCTTGGAAAAATGACTCCGAAAAATCATGGCATTCGAAACAGATTTTTTCGATTTTTTTGTCACTGGTACAAGTTACGCGGTTACGGTTGACTTTTTCTTATTCGAAATCTGATTCTCTATAAAATGCACCTAATGGTTTCCTTTTAGCTTGAAATTTTTTTTTCTCAAAATTTCACAGTACCCCCCCTTGGAAAAATGACTCCGAAAAATCATTTCATTCCAAACAGATTTTTTCGATTTTTTTCTCACGGGTACCAGTTACGCGGTTACGGTTGACTTTTTCTTATTCGAAATCTGATTCTCTATAAAATGAACCTAATGGTTTCCTTTTACCTTGAAATTTTTTTTTCTCAAAAATCTACAGTACCCCCCCTTGGAAAAATGACTCCGAAAAATCATGGCATTCGAAACAGATTTTTTCGATTTTTTTGTCACGGGTACCAGTTACGCGGTTACGGTTGACTTTTTCTTATTCGAAATCTGATTCTCTATAAAATGCACCTAATGGTTTCCTTTTACCTTGAAATTTTTTTTTCTGAAAAATCTACAGTACCCCCCCTTGGAAAAATGACTCCGAAAAATCATGGCAGTCGAAACAGATTTTTTCGATTTTTTTCTCACGGGTACCAATTACGCGGTTACGGTTGACTTTTTCTTATTCGAAATCTGATTCTCTATAAAATGCACCTAATGGTTTCCTTTTAGCTTGAAATTTTTTTTTCTCAAAAATCTACAGTACCCCCCCTTGGAAAAATGACTCCGAAAAATCATGGCATTCGAAACAGATTTTTTCGATTTTTTTCTCACGGGTACCAGTTACGCGGTTACGGTTGACTTTTTCTTATTCGAAATCTGATTCTCTATAAAATGCACCTAATGGTTTCCTTTTAGCTTGAAATTTTTTTTTCTCAAAAATTCACAGTACCCCCCCTTGGAAAAATGACTCCGAAAAATCATGGCATTCGAAACAGATTTTTTCGATTTTTTTCTCACGGGTACCAGTTACGCGGTTACGGTTGACTTTTTCTTATTCGAAATCTGATTCTCTATAAAATGCACCTAATGGTTTCCTTTTAGCTTGAAATTTTTTTTTCTCAAAAATCTACAGTACCCCCCCTTGGAAAAATGACTCCGAAAAATTATGGCATTCGAAACAGATTTTTTCGATTTTTTTCTCACGGGTACCAATTACGCGGTTACGGTTGACTTTTTCTTATTCGAAATCTGATTCTCTATAAAATGCACCTAATGGTTTCCTTTTAGCTTGAAATTTCTTTTTCTCAAAAATCTACAGTACCCCCCCTTGGAAAAATGACTCCGAAAAATTATGGCATTCGAAACAGATTTTTTCGATTTTTTTGTCACGGGTAGCAGTTACGCGGTTACGGTTGACTTTTTCTTATTCGAAATCTGATTCTCTATAAAATGCACCTAATGGTTTCCTTTTAGCTTGAAATTTTTTTTTCTCAAAAATTCACAGTACCCCCCCTTGGAAAAATGACTCCGAAAAATTATGGCATTCGAAACAGATTTTTTCGATTTTTTTGTCACGGGTAGCAGTTACGCGGTTACGGTTGACTTTTTCTTATTCGAAATCTGATTCTCTATAAAATGCACCTAATGGTTTCCTTTTAGCTTGAAATTTTTTTTTCTCAAAAATTCACAGTACCCCCCCTTGGAAAAATGACTCCGAAAAATCATGGCATTCGAAACAGATTTTTTCGATTTTTTTCTCACGGGTACCAGTTACGCGGTTACGGTTGACTTTTTCTTATTCGAAATCTGATTCTCTATAAAATGCACCTAATGGTTTCCTTTTAGCTTGAAATTTTTTTTTCTCAAAAATTCACAGTACCCCCCCCTTGGAAAAATGACTCCGAAAAATCATGGCATTCGAAACAGATTTTTTCGATTTTTTTCTCACGGGTACCAGTTACGCGGTTACGGTTGACTTTTTCTTATTCGAAATCTGATTCTCTATAAAATGCACCTAATGGTTTCCTTTTAGCTTGAAATTTTTTTTTCTCAAAAATCTACAGTACCCCCCCTTGGAAAAATGACTCCGAAAAATTATGGCATTCGAAACAGATTTTTTCGATTTTTTTGTCACGGGTAGCAGTTACGCGGTTACGGTTGACTTTTTCTTATTCGAAATCTGATTCTCTATAAAATGCACCTAATGGTTTCCTTTTAGCTTGAAATTTTTTTTTCTCAAAAATCTACAGTACCCCCCCTTGGAAAAATGACTCCGAAAAATTATGGCATTCGAAACAGATTTTTTCGATTTTTTTCTCACGGGTACCAATTACGCGGTTACGGTTGACTTTTTCTTATTCGAAATCTGATTCTCTATAAAATGCACCTAATGGTTTCCTTTTAGCTTGAAATTTCTTTTTCTCAAAAATCTACAGTACCCCCCCTTGGAAAAATGACTCCGAAAAATTATGGCATTCGAAACAGATTTTTTCGATTTTTTTGTCACGGGTAGCAGTTACGCGGTTACGGTTGACTTTTTCTTATTCGAAATCTGATTCTCTATAAAATGCACCTAATGGTTTCCTTTTAGCTTGAAATTTTTTTTTCTCAAAAATTCACAGTACCCCCCCTTGGAAAAATGACTCCGAAAAATTATGGCATTCGAAACAGATTTTTTCGATTTTTTTGTCACGGGTAGCAGTTACGCGGTTACGGTTGACTTTTTCTTATTCGAAATCTGATTCTCTATAAAATGCACCTAATGGTTTCCTTTTAGCTTGAAATTTTTTTTTCTCAAAAATTCACAGTACCCCCCCTTGGAAAAATGACTCCGAAAAATCATGGCATTCGAAACAGATTTTTTCGATTTTTTTCTCACGGGTACCAGTTACGCGGTTACGGTTGACTTTTTCTTATTCGAAATCTGATTCTCTATAAAATGCACCTAATGGTTTCCTTTTAGCTTGAAATTTTTTTTTCTCAAAAATTCACAGTACCCCCCCCTTGGAAAAATGACTCCGAAAAATCATGGCATTCGAAACAGATTTTTTCGATTTTTTTCTCACGGGTACCAGTTACGCGGTTACGGTTGACTTTTTCTTATTCGAAATCTGATTCTCTATAAAATGCACCTAATGGTTTCCTTTTAGCTTGAAATTTTTTTTTCTCAAAAATCTACAGTACCCCCCCTTGGAAAAATGACTCCGAAAAATCATGGCATTCGAAACAGATTTTTTCGATTTTTTTGTCACTGGTACAAGTTACGCGGTTACGGTTGACTTTTTCTTATTCGAAATCTGATTCTCTATAAAATGCACCTAATGGTTTCCTTTTAGCTTGAAATTTTTTTTTCTCAAAATTTCACAGTACCCCCCCTTGGAAAAATGACTCCGAAAAATCATTTCATTCCAAACAGATTTTTTCGATTTTTTTCTCACGGGTACCAGTTACGCGGTTACGGTTGACTTTTTCTTATTCGAAATCTGATTCTCTATAAAATGAACCTAATGGTTTCCTTTTACCTTGAAATTTTTTTTTCTCAAAAATCTACAGTACCCCCCCTTGGAAAAATGACTCCGAAAAATCATGGCATTCGAAACAGATTTTTTCGATTTTTTTGTCACGGGTACCAGTTACGCGGTTACGGTTGACTTTTTCTTATTCGAAATCTGATTCTCTATAAAATGCACCTAATGGTTTCCTTTTACCTTGAAATTTTTTTTTCTGAAAAATCTACAGTACCCCCCCTTGGAAAAATGACTCCGAAAAATCATGGCAGTCGAAACAGATTTTTTCGATTTTTTTCTCACGGGTACCAATTACGCGGTTACGGTTGACTTTTTCTTATTCGAAATCTGATTCTCTATAAAATGCACCTAATGGTTTCCTTTTAGCTTGAAATTTTTTTTTCTCAAAAATCTACAGTACCCCCCCTTGGAAAAATGACTCCGAAAAATCATGGCATTCGAAACAGATTTTTTCGATTTTTTTCTCACGGGTACCAGTTACGCGGTTACGGTTGACTTTTTCTTATTCGAAATCTGATTCTCTATAAAATGCACCTAATGGTTTCCTTTTAGCTTGAAATTTTTTTTTCTCAAAAATTCACAGTACCCCCCCTTGGAAAAATGACTCCGAAAAATCATGGGATTCGAAACAGATTTTTTCGATTTTTTTCCCACGGGTACCAGTTACGCGGATACGGTTGACTTTTTCTTATTCGAAATCTGATTCTCTATAAAATGCACCTAATGGTTTCCTTTTAGCTTGAAATTTTTTTTTCTCAAAAATCTACAGTACCCCCCCTTGGAAAAATGACTCCGAAAAATCATGGCATTCGAAACAGATTTTTTCGATATTTTTGTCACGGGTACCAGTTACATTGATCATTGATCATTTTTGATCATTTTTGTCGCACCACGGTCATTTTCTGCACACGAGGGCTAATTAGACCGGGACCTACAATTTATTGCCGATTCCGAACGGCAGGCTTGTTTTTCATACTCATCGAGAGGTTGGTACGCTAACCCCTCGATGGGGGACTCCCTGCAGTAGCAATTTTTGCTGCGGTCAAGTCGCCGTTTTTTGTTGTACCCCTGTGTCTGGAAAGTTTTCTGACAAGGACGAAACGGGTATCGAACTCGCGACACCTCTAAACATCCTTTTGGTACTTTAGACGAGCATCTTATCGACCGGGCTACCGCGCCCCGGGTACCAGTTACGCGGTTACGGTTGACTTTTTCTTATTCGAAATCTGATTCTCCATAAAATGCACCTAATGGTTTCCTTTTACCTTGAAATTTTTTTTTCTCAAAAATCTACAGTACCCCCCCCTTGGAAAAATGACTCCGAAAAATCATGGCATTCGAAACAGATTTTTTCGATTTTTTTTGTCACTGGTACAAGTTACGCGGTTACGGTTGACTTTTTCTTATTCGAAATCTGATTCTCTATAAAATGCACCTAATGGTTTCCTTTTAGCTTGAAATTTTTTTTTCTCAAAATTTCACAGTACCCCCCCTTGGAAAAATGACTCCGAAAAATCATTTCATTCCAAACAGATTTTTTCGATTTTTTTGTCACTGGTACAAGTTACGCGGTTACGGTTGACTTTTTCTTATTCGAAATCTGATTCTCTATAAAATGCACCTAATGGTTTCCTTTTAGCTTGAAATTTTTTTTTCTCAAAATTTCACAGTACCCCCCCTTGGAAAAATGACTCCGAAAAATCATTTCATTCCAAACAGATTTTTTCGATTTTTTTCTCACGGGTACCAGTTACGCGGTTACGGTTGACTTTTTCTTATTCGAAATCTGATTCTCTATAAAATGAACCTAATGGTTTCCTTTTACCTTGAAATTTTTTTTTCTCAAAAATCTACAGTACCCCCCCTTGGAAAAATGACTCCGAAAAATTATGGCATTCGAAACAGATTTTTTCGATTTTTTTCTCACGGGTACCAATTACGCGGTTACGGTTGACTTTTTCTTATTCGAAATCTGATTCTCTATAAAATGCACCTAATGGTTTCCTTTTAGCTTGAAATTTCTTTTTCTCAAAAATCTACAGTACCCCCCCTTGGAAAAATGACTCCGAAAAATTATGGCATTCGAAACAGATTTTTTCGATTTTTTTGTCACGGGTAGCAGTTACGCGGTTACGGTTGACTTTTTCTTATTCGAAATCTGATTCTCTATAAAATGCACCTAATGGTTTCCTTTTAGCTTGAAATTTTTTTTTCTCAAAAATTCACAGTACCCCCCCTTGGAAAAATGACTCCGAAAAATCATGGCATTCGAAACAGATTTTTTCGATTTTTTTCTCACGGGTACCAGTTACGCGGTTACGGTTGACTTTTTCTTATTCGAAATCTGATTCTCTATAAAATGCACCTAATGGTTTCCTTTTAGCTTGAAATTTTTTTTTCTCAAAAATTCACAGTACCCCCCCCTTGGAAAAATGACTCCGAAAAATCATGGCATTCGAAACAGATTTTTTCGATTTTTTTCTCACGGGTACCAGTTACGCGGTTACGGTTGACTTTTTCTTATTCGAAATCTGATTCTCTATAAAATGCACCTAATGGTTTCCTTTTAGCTTGAAATTTTTTTTTCTCAAAATTTCACAGTACCCCCCCTTGGAAAAATGACTCCGAAAAATCATTTCATTCCAAACAGATTTTTTCGATTTTTTTCTCACGGGTACCAGTTACGCGGTTACGGTTGACTTTTTCTTATTCGAAATCTGATTCTCTATAAAATGAACCTAATGGTTTCCTTTTACCTTGAAATTTTTTTTTCTCAAAAATCTACAGTACCCCCCCTTGGAAAAATGACTCCGAAAAATTATGGCATTCGAAACAGATTTTTTCGATTTTTTTCTCACGGGTACCAATTACGCGGTTACGGTTGACTTTTTCTTATTCGAAATCTGATTCTCTATAAAATGCACCTAATGGTTTCCTTTTAGCTTGAAATTTCTTTTTCTCAAAAATCTACAGTACCCCCCCTTGGAAAAATGACTCCGAAAAATTATGGCATTCGAAACAGATTTTTTCGATTTTTTTGTCACGGGTAGCAGTTACGCGGTTACGGTTGACTTTTTCTTATTCGAAATCTGATTCTCTATAAAATGCACCTAATGGTTTCCTTTTAGCTTGAAATTTTTTTTTCTCAAAAATTCACAGTACCCCCCCTTGGAAAAATGACTCCGAAAAATCATGGCATTCGAAACAGATTTTTTCGATTTTTTTCTCACGGGTACCAGTTACGCGGTTACGGTTGACTTTTTCTTATTCGAAATCTGATTCTCTATAAAATGCACCTAATGGTTTCCTTTTAGCTTGAAATTTTTTTTTCTCAAAAATTCACAGTACCCCCCCCTTGGAAAAATGACTCCGAAAAATCATGGCATTCGAAACAGATTTTTTCGATTTTTTTCTCACGGGTACCAGTTACGCGGTTACGGTTGACTTTTTCTTATTCGAAATCTGATTCTCTATAAAATGCACCTAATAGTTTCCTTTTAGCTTGAAATTTTTTTTTCTCAAAAATCTACAGTACCCCCCCTTGGAAAAATGACTCCGAAAAATCATGGCATTCGAAACAGATTTTTTCGATTTTTTTGTCACTGGTACAAGTTACGCGGTTACGGTTGACTTTTTCTTATTCGAAATCTGATTCTCTATAAAATGCACCTAATGGTTTCCTTTTAGCTTGAAATTTTTTTTTCTCAAAATTTCACAGTACCCCCCCTTGGAAAAATGACTCCGAAAAATCATTTCATTCCAAACAGATTTTTTCGATTTTTTTCTCACGGGTACCAGTTACGCGGTTACGGTTGACTTTTTCTTATTCGAAATCTGATTCTCTATAAAATGAACCTAATGGTTTCCTTTTACCTTGAAATTTTTTTTTCTCAAAAATCTACAGTACCCCCCCTTGGAAAAATGACTCCGAAAAATCATGGCATTCGAAACAGATTTTTTCGATTTTTTTGTCACGGGTACCAGTTACGCGGTTACGGTTGACTTTTTCTTATTCGAAATCTGATTCTCTATAAAATGCACCTAATGGTTTCCTTTTACCTTGAAATTTTTTTTTCTGAAAAATCTACAGTACCCCCCCTTGGAAAAATGACTCCGAAAAATCATGGCAGTCGAAACAGATTTTTTCGATTTTTTTCTCACGGGTACCAATTACGCGGTTACGGTTGACTTTTTCTTATTCGAAATCTGATTCTCTATAAAATGCACCTAATGGTTTCCTTTTAGCTTGAAATTTTTTTTTCTCAAAAATCTACAGTACCCCCCCTTGGAAAAATGACTCCGAAAAATCATGGCATTCGAAACAGATTTTTTCGATTTTTTTCTCACGGGTACCAGTTACGCGGTTACGGTTGACTTTTTCTTATTCGAAATCTGATTCTCTATAAAATGCACCTAATGGTTTCCTTTTAGCTTGAAATTTTTTTTTCTCAAAAATTCACAGTACCCCCCCTTGGAAAAATGACTCCGAAAAATCATGGGATTCGAAACAGATTTTTTCGATTTTTTTCCCACGGGTACCAGTTACGCGGATACGGTTGACTTTTTCTTATTCGAAATCTGATTCTCTATAAAATGCACCTAATGGTTTCCTTTTAGCTTGAAATTTTTTTTTCTCAAAAATCTACAGTACCCCCCCTTGGAAAAATGACTCCGAAAAATCATGGCATTCGAAACAGATTTTTTCGATTTTTTTGTCACGGGTACCAGTTACGCGGTTACGGTTGACTTTTTCTTATTCGAAATCTGATTCTCCATAAAATGCACCTAATGGTTTCCTTTTACCTTGAAATTTTTTTTTCTCAAAAATCTACAGTACCCCCCCCTTGGAAAAATGACTCCGAAAAATCATGGCATTCGAAACAGATTTTTTCGATTTTTTTTGTCACTGGTACAAGTTACGCGGTTACGGTTGACTTTTTCTTATTCGAAATCTGATTCTCTATAAAATGCACCTAATGGTTTCCTTTTAGCTTGAAATTTTTTTTTCTCAAAAATCTACAGTACCCCCCCTTGGAAAAATGACTCCGAAAAATCATGGCATTCGAAACAGATTTTTTCGATTTTTTTGTCACTGGTACAAGTTACGCGGTTACGGTTGACTTTTTCTTATTCGAAATCTGATTCTCTATAAAATGCACCTAATGGTTTCCTTTTAGCTTGAAATTTTTTTTTCTCAAAATTTCACAGTACCCCCCCTTGGAAAAATGACTCCGAAAAATCATTTCATTCCAAACAGATTTTTTCGATTTTTTTCTCACGGGTACCAGTTACGCGGTTACGGTTGACTTTTTCTTATTCGAAATCTGATTCTCTATAAAATGAACCTAATGGTTTCCTTTTACCTTGAAATTTTTTTTTCTCAAAAATCTACAGTACCCCCCCTTGGAAAAATGACTCCGAAAAATCATGGCATTCGAAACAGATTTTTTCGATTTTTTTGTCACGGGTACCAGTTACGCGGTTACGGTTGACTTTTTCTTATTCGAAATCTGATTCTCTATAAAATGCACCTAATGGTTTCCTTTTAGCTTGAAATTTTTTTTTCTCAAAAATCTACAGTACCCCCCCTTGGAAAAATGACTCCGAAAAATCATGGCATTCGAAACAGATTTTTTCGATTTTTTTGTCACTGGTACAAGTTACGCGGTTACGGTTGACTTTTTCTTATTCGAAATCTGATTCTCTATAAAATGCACCTAATGGTTTCCTTTTAGCTTGAAATTTTTTTTTCTCAAAATTTCACAGTACCCCCCCTTGGAAAAATGACTCCGAAAAATCATTTCATTCCAAACAGATTTTTTCGATTTTTTTCTCACGGGTACCAGTTACGCGGTTACGGTTGACTTTTTCTTATTCGAAATCTGATTCTCTATAAAATGAACCTAATGGTTTCCTTTTACCTTGAAATTTTTTTTTCTCAAAAATCTACAGTACCCCCCCTTGGAAAAATGACTCCGAAAAATCATGGCATTCGAAACAGATTTTTTCGATTTTTTTGTCACGGGTACCAGTTACGCGGTTACGGTTGACTTTTTCTTATTCGAAATCTGATTCTCTATAAAATGCACCTAATGGTTTCCTTTTAGCTTGAAATTTTTTTTTCTCAAAAATCTACAGTACCCCCCCTTGGAAAAATGACTCCGAAAAATCATGGCATTCGAAACAGATTTTTTCGATTTTTTTCTCACGGGTACCAGTTACGCGGTTACGGTTGACTTTTTCTTATTCGAAATCTGATTCTCTATAAAATGCACCTAATGGTTTCCTTTTAGCTTGAAATTTTTTTTTCTCAAAAATTCACAGTACCCCCCCTTGGAAAAATGACTCCGAAAAATTATGGCATTCGAAACAGATTTTTTCGATTTTTTTGTCACGGGTAGCAGTTACGCGGTTACGGTTGACTTTTTCTTATTCGAAATCTGATTCTCTATAAAATGCACCTAATGGTTTCCTTTTAGCTTGAAATTTTTTTTTCTCAAAAATTCACAGTACCCCCCCTTGGAAAAATGACTCCGAAAAATCATGGCATTCGAAACAGATTTTTTCGATTTTTTTCTCACGGGTACCAGTTACGCGGATACGGTTGACTTTTTCTTATTCGAAATCTGATTCTCTATAAAATGCACCTAATGGTTTCCTTTTAGCTTGAAATTTTTTTTTCTCAAAAATCTACAGTACCCCCCCTTGGAAAAATGACTCCGAAAAATCATGGCATTCGAAACAGATTTTTTCGATTTTTTTGTCACGGGTACCAGTTACGCGGTTACGGTTGACTTTTTCTTATTCGAAATCTGATTCTCCATAAAATGCACCTAATGGTTTCCTTTTACCTTGAAATTTTTTTTTCTCAAAAATCTACAGTACCCCCCCCTTGGAAAAATGACTCCGAAAAATCATGGCATTCGAAACAGATTTTTTCGATTTTTTGTCATTGGTACAAGTTACGCGGTTACGGTTGACTTTTTCTTATTCGAAATCTGATTCTCTATAAAATGCACCTAATGGTTTCCTTTTAGCTTGAAATTTTTTTTTCTCAAAAATCTACAGTACCCCCCCTTGGAAAAATGACTCCGAAAAATCATGGCATTCGAAACAGATTTTTTCGATTTTTTTGTCACGGGTACCAGTTACGCGGTTACGGTTGACTTTTTCTTATTCGAAATCTGATTCTCCATAAAATGCACCTAATGGTTTCCTTTTACCTTGAAATTTTTTTTTCTCAAAAATCTACAGTACCCCCCCCTTGGAAAAATGACTCCGAAAAATCATGGCATTCGAAACAGATTTTTTCGATTTTTTTGTCACTGGTACAAGTTACGCGGTTACGGTTGACATTTTCTTATTCGAAATCTGATTCTCTATAAAATGCACCTAATGGTTTCCTTTTAGCTTGAAATTTTTTTTTCTCAAATTTTCACAGTACCCCCCCTTGGAAAAATGACTCCGAAAAATCATTTCATTCCAAACAGATTTTTTCGATTTTTTTCTCACGGGTACCAGTTACGCGGTTACGGTTGACTTTTTCTTATTCGAAATCTGATTCTCTATAAAATGAACCTAATGGTTTCCTTTTACCTTGAAATTTTTTTTTCTCAAAAATCTACAGTACCCCCCCTTGGAAAAATGACTCCGAAAAATCATGGCATTCGAAACAGATTTTTTCGATTTTTTTGTCACTGGTACAAGTTACGCGGTTACGGTTGACTTTTTCTTATTCGAAATCTGATTCTCTATAAAATGCACCTAATGGTTTCCTTTTAGCTTGAAATTTTTTTTTCTCAAAATTTCACAGTACCCCCCCTTGGAAAAATGACTCCGAAAAATCATTTCATTCCAAACAGATTTTTTCGATTTTTTTCTCACGGGTACCAGTTACGCGGTTACGGTTGACTTTTTCTTATTCGAAATCTGATTCTCTATAAAATGCACCTAATGGTTTCCTTTTAGCTTGAAATTTTTTTTTCTCAAAAATTCACAGTACCCCCCCTTGGAAAAATGACTCCGAAAAATTATGGCATTCGAAACAGATTTTTTCGATTTTTTTGTCACGGGTAGCAGTTACGCGGTTACGGTTGACTTTTTCTTATTCGAAATCTGATTCTCTATAAAATGCACCTAATGGTTTCCTTTTAGCTTGAAATTTTTTTTTCTCAAAAATTCACAGTACCCCCCCTTGGAAAAATGACTCCGAAAAATCATGGCATTCGAAACAGATTTTTTCGATTTTTTTCTCACGGGTACCAGTTACGCGGATACGGTTGACTTTTTCTTATTCGAAATCTGATTCTCTATAAAATGCACCTAATGGTTTCCTTTTAGCTTGAAATTTTTTTTTCTCAAAAATCAACAGTACCCCCCCTTGGAAAAATGACTCCGAAAAATCATGGCATTCGAAACAGATTTTTTCGATTTTTTTGTCACGGGTACCAGTTACGCGGTTACGGTTGACTTTTTCTTATTCGAAATCTGATTCTCCATAAAATGCACCTAATGGTTTCCTTTTACCTTGAAATTTTTTTTTCTCAAAAATCTACAGTACCCCCCCCTTGGAAAAATGACTCCGAAAAATCATGGCATTCGAAACAGATTTTTTCGATTTTTTGTCATTGGTACAAGTTACGCGGTTACGGTTGACTTTTTCTTATTCGAAATCTGATTCTCTATAAAATGCACCTAATGGTTTCCTTTTAGCTTGAAATTTTTTTTTCTCAAAAATCTACAGTACCCCCCCTTGGAAAAATGACTCCGAAAAATCATGGCATTCGAAACAGATTTTTTCGATTTTTTTGTCACGGGTACCAGTTACGCGGTTACGGTTGACTTTTTCTTATTCGAAATCTGATTCTCCATAAAATGCACCTAATGGTTTCCTTTTACCTTGAAATTTTTTTTTCTCAAAAATCTACAGTACCCCCCCCTTGGAAAAATGACTCCGAAAAATCATGGCATTCGAAACAGATTTTTTCGATTTTTTTGTCACTGGTACAAGTTACGCGGTTACGGTTGACTTTTTCTTATTCGAAATCTGATTCTCTATAAAATGCACCTAATGGTTTCCTTTTAGCTTGAAATTTTTTTTTCTCAAAAATCTACAGTACCCCCCCTTGGAAAAATGACTCCGAAAAATCATGGCATTCGAAACAGATTTTTTCGATTTTTTTGTCACTGGTACAAGTTACGCGGTTACGGTTGACTTTTTCTTATTCGAAATCTGATTCTCTATAAAATGCACCTAATGGTTTCCTTTTAGCTTGAAATTTTTTTTTCTCAAAATTTCACAGTACCCCCCCTTGGAAAAATGACTCCGAAAAATCATTTCATTCCAAACAGATTTTTTCGATTTTTTTCTCACGGGTACCAGTTACGCGGTTACGGTTGACTTTTTCTTATTCGAAATCTGATTCTCTATAAAATGAACCTAATGGTTTCCTTTTACCTTGAAATTTTTTTTTCTCAAAAATCTACAGTACCCCCCCTTGGAAAAATGACTCCGAAAAATCATGGCATTCGAAACAGATTTTTTCGATTTTTTTGTCACGGGTACCAGTTACGCGGTTACGGTTGACTTTTTCTTATTCGAAATCTGATTCTCTATAAAATGCACCTAATGGTTTCCTTTTAGCTTGAAATTTTTTTTTCTCAAAAATCTACAGTACCCCCCCTTGGAAAAATGACTCCGAAAAATCATGGCATTCGAAACAGATTTTTTCGATTTTTTTGTCACTGGTACAAGTTACGCGGTTACGGTTGACTTTTTCTTATTCGAAATCTGATTCTCTATAAAATGCACCTAATGGTTTCCTTTTAGCTTGAAATTTTTTTTTCTCAAAATTTCACAGTACCCCCCCTTGGAAAAATGACTCCGAAAAATCATTTCATTCCAAACAGATTTTTTCGATTTTTTTCTCACGGGTACCAGTTACGCGGTTACGGTTGACTTTTTCTTATTCGAAATCTGATTCTCTATAAAATGAACCTAATGGTTTCCTTTTACCTTGAAATTTTTTTTTCTCAAAAATCTACAGTACCCCCCCTTGGAAAAATGACTCCGAAAAATCATGGCATTCGAAACAGATTTTTTCGATTTTTTTGTCACGGGTACCAGTTACGCGGTTACGGTTGACTTTTTCTTATTCGAAATCTGATTCTCTATAAAATGCACCTAATGGTTTCCTTTTAGCTTGAAATTTTTTTTTCTCAAAAATCTACAGTACCCCCCCTTGGAAAAATGACTCCGAAAAATCATGGCATTCGAAACAGATTTTTTCGATTTTTTTCTCACGGGTACCAGTTACGCGGTTACGGTTGACTTTTTCTTATTCGAAATCTGATTCTCTATAAAATGCACCTAATGGTTTCCTTTTAGCTTGAAATTTTTTTTTCTCAAAAATTCACAGTACCCCCCCTTGGAAAAATGACTCCGAAAAATTATGGCATTCGAAACAGATTTTTTCGATTTTTTTGTCACGGGTAGCAGTTACGCGGTTACGGTTGACTTTTTCTTATTCGAAATCTGATTCTCTATAAAATGCACCTAATGGTTTCCTTTTAGCTTGAAATTTTTTTTTCTCAAAAATTCACAGTACCCCCCCTTGGAAAAATGACTCCGAAAAATCATGGCATTCGAAACAGATTTTTTCGATTTTTTTCTCACGGGTACCAGTTACGCGGATACGGTTGACTTTTTCTTATTCGAAATCTGATTCTCTATAAAATGCACCTAATGGTTTCCTTTTAGCTTGAAATTTTTTTTTCTCAAAAATCTACAGTACCCCCCCTTGGAAAAATGACTCCGAAAAATCATGGCATTCGAAACAGATTTTTTCGATTTTTTGTCATTGGTACAAGTTACGCGGTTACGGTTGACTTTTTCTTATTCGAAATCTGATTCTCTATAAAATGCACCTAATGGTTTCCTTTTAGCTTGAAATTTTTTTTTCTCAAAAATCTACAGTACCCCCCCTTGGAAAAATGACTCCGAAAAATCATGGCATTCGAAACAGATATTTTCGATTTTTTTGTCACGGGTACCAGTTACGCGGTTACGGTTGACTTTTTCTTATTCGAAATCTGATTCTCCATAAAATGCACCTAATGGTTTCCTTTTACCTTGAAATTTTTTTTTCTCAAAAATCTACAGTACCCCCCCCTTGGAAAAATGACTCCGAAAAATCATGGCATTCGAAACAGATTTTTTCGATTTTTTTGTCACTGGTACAAGTTACGCGGTTACGGTTGACATTTTCTTATTCGAAATCTGATTCTCTATAAAATGCACCTAATGGTTTCCTTTTAGCTTGAAATTTTTTTTTCTCAAATTTTCACAGTACCCCCCCTTGGAAAAATGACTCCGAAAAATCATTTCATTCCAAACAGATTTTTTCGATTTTTTTCTCACGGGTACCAGTTACGCGGTTACGGTTGACTTTTTCTTATTCGAAATCTGATTCTCTATAAAATGAACCTAATGGTTTCCTTTTACCTTGAAATTTTTTTTTCTCAAAAATCTACAGTACCCCCCCTTGGAAAAATGACTCCGAAAAATCATGGCATTCGAAACAGATTTTTTCGATTTTTTTGTCACTGGTACAAGTTACGCGGTTACGGTTGACTTTTTCTTATTCGAAATCTGATTCTCTATAAAATGCACCTAATGGTTTCCTTTTAGCTTGAAATTTTTTTTTCTCAAAATTTCACAGTACCCCCCCTTGGAAAAATGACTCCGAAAAATCATTTCATTCCAAACAGATTTTTTCGATTTTTTTCTCACGGGTACCAGTTACGCGGTTACGGTTGACTTTTTCTTATTCGAAATCTGATTCTCTATAAAATGCACCTAATGGTTTCCTTTTAGCTTGAAATTTTTTTTTCTCAAAAATTCACAGTACCCCCCCTTGGAAAAATGACTCCGAAAAATTATGGCATTCGAAACAGATTTTTTCGATTTTTTTGTCACGGGTAGCAGTTACGCGGTTACGGTTGACTTTTTCTTATTCGAAATCTGATTCTCTATAAAATGCACCTAATGGTTTCCTTTTAGCTTGAAATTTTTTTTTCTCAAAAATTCACAGTACCCCCCCTTGGAAAAATGACTCCGAAAAATCATGGCATTCGAAACAGATTTTTTCGATTTTTTTCTCACGGGTACCAGTTACGCGGATACGGTTGACTTTTTCTTATTCGAAATCTGATTCTCTATAAAATGCACCTAATGGTTTCCTTTTAGCTTGAAATTTTTTTTTCTCAAAAATCTACAGTACCCCCCCTTGGAAAAATGACTCCGAAAAATCATGGCATTCGAAACAGATTTTTTCGATTTTTTTGTCACGGGTACCAGTTACGCGGTTACGGTTGACTTTTTCTTATTCGAAATCTGATTCTCCATAAAATGCACCTAATGGTTTCCTTTTACCTTGAAATTTTTTTTTCTCAAAAATCTACAGTACCCCCCCCTTGGAAAAATGACTCCGAAAAATCATGGCATTCGAAACAGATTTTTTCGATTTTTTGTCATTGGTACAAGTTACGCGGTTACGGTTGACTTTTTCTTATTCGAAATCTGATTCTCTATAAAATGCACCTAATGGTTTCCTTTTAGCTTGAAATTTTTTTTTCTCAAAAATCTACAGTACCCCCCCTTGGAAAAATGACTCCGAAAAATCATGGCATTCGAAACAGATTTTTTCGATTTTTTTGTCACGGGTACCAGTTACGCGGTTACGGTTGACTTTTTCTTATTCGAAATCTGATTCTCCATAAAATGCACCTAATGGTTTCCTTTTACCTTGAAATTTTTTTTTCTCAAAAATCTACAGTACCCCCCCCTTGGAAAAATGACTCCGAAAAATCATGGCATTCGAAACAGATTTTTTCGATTTTTTTGTCACTGGTACAAGTTACGCGGTTACGGTTGACTTTTTCTTATTCGAAATCTGATTCTCTATAAAATGCACCTAATGGTTTCCTTTTAGCTTGAAATTTTTTTTTCTCAAAAATCTACAGTACCCCCCCTTGGAAAAATGACTCCGAAAAATCATGGCATTCGAAACAGATTTTTTCGATTTTTTTGTCACTGGTACAAGTTACGCGGTTACGGTTGACTTTTTCTTATTCGAAATCTGATTCTCTATAAAATGCACCTAATGGTTTCCTTTTAGCTTGAAATTTTTTTTTCTCAAAATTTCACAGTACCCCCCCTTGGAAAAATGACTCCGAAAAATCATTTCATTCCAAACAGATTTTTTCGATTTTTTTCTCACGGGTACCAGTTACGCGGTTACGGTTGACTTTTTCTTATTCGAAATCTGATTCTCTATAAAATGAACCTAATGGTTTCCTTTTACCTTGAAATTTTTTTTTCTCAAAAATCTACAGTACCCCCCCTTGGAAAAATGACTCCGAAAAATCATGGCATTCGAAACAGATTTTTTCGATTTTTTTGTCACGGGTACCAGTTACGCGGTTACGGTTGACTTTTTCTTATTCGAAATCTGATTCTCTATAAAATGCACCTAATGGTTTCCTTTTAGCTTGAAATTTTTTTTTCTCAAAAATCTACAGTACCCCCCCTTGGAAAAATGACTCCGAAAAATCATGGCATTCGAAACAGATTTTTTCGATTTTTTTCTCACGGGTACCAGTTACGCGGTTACGGTTGACTTTTTCTTATTCGAAATCTGATTCTCTATAAAATGCACCTAATGGTTTCCTTTTAGCTTGAAATTTTTTTTTCTCAAAAATTCACAGTACCCCCCCTTGGAAAAATGACTCCGAAAAATTATGGCATTCAAAACAGATTTTTTCGATTTTTTTGTCACGGGTCGCAGTTACGCGGTTACGGTTGACTTTTTCTTATTCGAAATCTGATTCTCTATAAAATGCACCTAATGGTTTCCTTTTAGCTTGAAATTTTTTTTTCTCAAAAATTCACAGTACCCCCCCTTGGAAAAATGACTCCGAAAAATCATGGCATTCGAAACAGATTTTTTCGATTTTTTTCTCACGGGTACCAGTTACGCGGATACGGTTGACTTTTTCTTATTCGAAATCTGATTCTCTATAAAATGCACCTAATGGTTTCCTTTTAGCTTGAAATTTTTTTTTCTCAAAAATCTACAGTACCCCCCCTTGGAAAAATGACTCCGAAAAATCATGGCATTCGAAACAGATTTTTTCGATTTTTTTGTCACGGGTACCAGTTACGCGGTTACGGTTGACTTTTTCTTATTCGAAATCTGATTCTCCATAAAATGCACCTAATGGTTTCCTTTTAACTTGAAATTTTTTTTTCTCAAAAATCTACAGTACCCCCCCCTTGGAAAAATGACTCCGAAAAATCATGGCATTCGAAACAGATTTTTTCGATTTTTTTGTCACTGGTACAAGTTACGCGGTTACGGTTGACTTTTTCTTATTCGAAATCTGATTCTCTATAAAATGCACCTAATGGTTTCCTTTTAGCTTGAAATTTTTTTTTCTCAAAAATCTACAGTACCCCCCCTTGGAAAAATGACTCCGAAAAATCATGGCATTCGAAACAGATTTTTTCGATTTTTTTGTCACGGGTACCAGTTACGCGGTTACGGTTGACTTTTTCTTATTCGAAATCTGATTCTCTATAAAATGCACCTAATGGTTTCCTTTTAGCTTGAAATTTTTTTTTCTCAAAAATTCACAGTACCCCCCCTTGGAAAAATGACTCCGAAAAATTATGGCATTCGAAACAGATTTTTTCGATTTTTTTGTCACGGGTAGCAGTTACGCGGTTACGGTTGACTTTTTCTTATTCGAAATCTGATTCTCTATAAAATGCACCTAATGGTTTCCTTTTAGCTTGAAATTTTTTTTTCTCAAAAATTCACAGTACCCCCCCTTGGAAAAATGACTCCGAAAAATTATGGCATTCGAAACAGATTTTTTCGATTTTTTTGTCACGGGTAGCAGTTACGCGGTTACGGTTGACTTTTTCTTATTCGAAATCTGATTCTCTATAAAATGCACCTAATGGTTTCCTTTTAGCTTGAAATTTTTTTTTCTCAAAAATTCACAGTACCCCCCCTTGGAAAAATGACTCCGAAAAATCATGGCATTCGAAACAGATTTTTTCGATTTTTTTCTCACGGGTACCAGTTACGCGGATACGGTTGACTTTTTCTTATTCGAAATCTGATTCTCTATAAAATGCACCTAATGGTTTCCTTTTAGCTTGAAATTTTTTTTTCTCAAAAATTCACAGTACCCCCCCTTGGAAAAATGACTCCGAAAAATCATGGCATTCGAAACAGATTTTTTCGATTTTTTTGTCACGGGTACCAGTTACGCGGTTACGGTTGACTTTTTCTTATTCGAAATCTGATTCTCCATAAAATGCACCTAATGGTTTCCTTTTACCTTGAAATTTTTTTTTCTCAAAAATCTACAGTACCCCCCCCTTGGAAAAATGACTCCGAAAAATCATGGCATTCGAAACAGATTTTTTCGATTTTTTGTCATTGGTACAAGTTACGCGGTTACGGTTGACTTTTTCTTATTCGAAATCTGATTCTCTATAAAATGCACCTAATGGTTTCCTTTTAGCTTGAAATTTTTTTTTCTCAAAAATCTACAGTACCCCCCCTTGGAAAAATGACTCCGAAAAATCATGGCATTCGAAACAGATTTTTTCGATTTTTTTGTCACGGGTACCAGTTACGCGGTTACGGTTGACTTTTTCTTATTCGAAATCTGATTCTCCATAAAATGCACCTAATGGTTTCCTTTTACCTTGAAATTTTTTTTTCTCAAAAATCTACAGTACCCCCCCCTTGGAAAAATGACTCCGAAAAATCATGGCATTCGAAACAGATTTTTTCGATTTTTTTGTCACTGGTACAAGTTACGCGGTTACGGTTGACTTTTTCTTATTCGAAATCTGATTCTCTATAAAATGCACCTAATGGTTTCCTTTTAGCTTGAAATTTTTTTTTCTCAAAAATCTACAGTACCCCCCCTTGGAAAAATGACTCCGAAAAATCATGGCATTCGAAACAGATTTTTTCGATTTTTTTGTCACTGGTACAAGTTACGCGGTTACGGTTGACTTTTTCTTATTCGAAATCTGATTCTCTATAAAATGCACCTAATGGTTTCCTTTTAGCTTGAAATTTTTTTTTCTCAAAATTTCACAGTACCCCCCCTTGGAAAAATGACTCCGAAAAATCATGGCATTCGAAACAGATTTTTTCGATTTTTTTGTCACTGGTACCAGTTACGCGGTTACGGTTGACTTTTTCTTATTCGAAATCTGATTCTCTATAAAATGAACCTAATGGTTTCCTTTTACCTTGAAATTTTTTTTTCTCAAAAATCTACAGTACCCCCCCTTGGAAAAATGACTCCGAAAAATCATGGCATTCGAAACAGATTTTTTCGATTTTTTTGTCACGGGTACCAGTTACGCGGTTACGGTTGACTTTTTCTTATTCGAAATCTGATTCTCTATAAAATGCACCTAATGGTTTCCTTTTAGCTTGAAATTTTTTTTTCTCAAAAATCTACAGTACCCCCCCTTGGAAAAATGACTCCGAAAAATCATGGCATTCGAAACAGATTTTTTCGATTTTTTTCTCACGGGTACCAGTTACGCGGTTACGGTTGACTTTTTCTTATTCGAAATCTGATTCTCTATAAAATGCACCTAATGGTTTCCTTTTAGCTTGAAATTTTTTTTTCTCAAAAATTCACAGTACCCCCCCTTGGAAAAATGACTCCGAAAAATTATGGCATTCAAAACAGATTTTTTCGATTTTTTTGTCACGGGTAGCAGTTACGCGGTTACGGTTGACTTTTTCTTATTCGAAATCTGATTCTCTATAAAATGCACCTAATGGTTTCCTTTTAGCTTGAAATTTTTTTTTCTCAAAAATTCACAGTACCCCCCCTTGGAAAAATGACTCCGAAAAATCATGGCATTCGAAACAGATTTTTTCGATTTTTTTCTCACGGGTACCAGTTACGCGGATACGGTTGACTTTTTCTTATTCGAAATCTGATTCTCTATAAAATGCACCTAATGGTTTCCTTTTAGCTTGAAATTTTTTTTTCTCAAAAATCTACAGTACCCCCCCTTGGAAAAATGACTCCGAAAAATCATGGCATTCGAAACAGATTTTTTCGATTTTTTTGTCACGGGTACCAGTTACGCGGTTACGGTTGACTTTTTCTTATTCGAAATCTGATTCTCCATAAAATGCACCTAATGGTTTCCTTTTAACTTGAAATTTTTTTTTCTCAAAAATCTACAGTACCCCCCCCTTGGAAAAATGACTCCGAAAAATCATGGCATTCGAAACAGATTTTTTCGATTTTTTTGTCACTGGTACAAGTTACGCGGTTACGGTTGACTTTTTCTTATTCGAAATCTGATTCTCTATAAAATGCACCTAATGGTTTCCTTTTAGCTTGAAATTTTTTTTTCTCAAAAATCTACAGTACCCCCCCTTGGAAAAATGACTCCGAAAAATCATGGCATTCGAAACAGATTTTTTCGATTTTTTTGTCACTGGTACAAGTTACGCGGTTACGGTTGACTTTTTCTTATTCGAAATCTGATTCTCTATAAAATGCACCTAATGGTTTCCTTTTAGCTTGAAATTTTTTTTTCTCAAAATTTCACAGTACCCCCCCTTGGAAAAATGACTCCGAAAAATCATGGCATTCCAAACAGATTTTTTCGATTTTTTTCTCACGGGTACCAGTTACGCGGTTACGGTTGACTTTTTCTTATTCGAAATCTGATTCTCCATAAAATGCACCTAATGGTTTCCTTTTACCTTGAAATTTTTTTTTCTCAAAAATCTACAGTACCCCCCCCCTTGGAAAAATGACTCCGAAAAATCATGGCATTCGAAACAGATTTTTTCGATTTTTTTGTCACTGGTACAAGTTACGCGGTTACGGTTGACTTTTTCTTATTCGAAATCTGATTCTCTATAAAATGCACCTAATGGTTTCCTTTTAGCTTGAAATTTTTTTTTCTCAAAAATCTACAGTACCCCCCCTTGGAAAAATGACTCCGAAAAATCATGGCATTCGAAACAGATTTTTTCGATTTTTTTGTCACTGGTACAAGTTACGCGGTTACGGTTGACTTTTTCTTATTCGAAATCTGATTCTCTATAAAATGCACCTAATGGTTTCCTTTTAGCTTGAAATTTTTTTTTCTCAAAATTTCACAGTACCCCCCCTTGGAAAAATGACTCCGAAAAATCATTTCATTCCAAACAGATTTTTTCGATTTTTTTCTCACGGGTACCAGTTACGCGGTTACGGTTGACTTTTTCTTATTCGAAATCTGATTCTCTATAAAATGAACCTAATGGTTTCCTTTTACCTTGAAATTTTTTTTTCTCAAAAATCTACAGTACCCCCCCTTGGAAAAATGACTCCGAAAAATCATGGCATTCGAAACAGATTTTTTCGATTTTTTTCTCACGGGTACCAGTTACGCGGTTACGGTTGACTTTTTCTTATTCGAAATCTGATTCTCTATAAAATGCACCTAATGGTTTCCTTTTAGCTTGAAATTTTTTTTCTCAAAAATCTACAGTACCCCCCCTTGGAAAAATGACTCCGAAAAATCATGGCATTCGAAACAGATTTTTTCGATTTTTTTGTCACGGGTACCAGTTACGCGGTTACGGTTGACTTTTTCTTATTCGAAATCTGATTCTCTATAAAATGCACCTAATGGTTTCCTTTTACCTTGAAATTTTTTTTTCTCCAAAATCTACAGTACCCCCCCTTGGAAAAATGACTCCGAAAAATCATGGCATTCGAATCAGATTTTTTCGATTTTTTTCTCACGGGTACCAGTTACGCGCTTACGGTTGAATTTTTCTTATTCGAAATCTGATTCTCTATAAAATGCACCTAATGGTTTCCTTTTAGCTTGAAATTTTTTTTTCTCAAAAATCTACAGTACCCCCCCCTTGGAAAAATGACTCCGAAAAATCATGGCATTCGAAACAGATTTTTTCGATTTTTTTGTCACGGGTACCAGTTACGCGGTTACGGTTGACTTTTTCTTATTCGAAATCTGATTCTCTATAAAATGCACCTAATGGTTTCCTTTTAGCTTGAAATTTTTTTTTCTCAAAATTTCACAGTACCACCCCTTGGAAAAATGACTCCGAAAAATCATTTCATTCCAAACAGATTTTTTCGATTTTTTTCTCACGGGTACCAGTTACGCGGTTACGGTTGACTTTTTCTTATTCGAAATCTGATTCTCTATAAAATGCACCTAATGATTTCCTTTTACCCTGAAATTATTTTTTCTCAAAAATCTACAGTACTCCCCCTTGGAAAAATGACTCCGAAAAATCATGGCATTCGAAACAGATTTTTTCGATTTTTTTCTCACGGGTACAAGTTACGCGGTTACGGTTGACTTTTTCTTATTCGAAATCTGATTCTCTATAAAATGCACCTAATGGTTTCCTTTTACCTTGAAATTTTTTTTTCTCAAAAATCTACAGTACCCCCCCTTGGAAAAATGACTCCGAAAAATCATGGCATTCGAAACAGATTTTTTCGATTTTTTTCTCACGGGTACCAGTCACGCGGTTACGGTTGACTTTTTCTTATTCGAAATCTGATTCTCTATAAAATGCACCTAATGGTTTCCTTTTACCTTGAAATTTTTTTTTCTCCAAAATCTACAGTACCCCCCCTTGGAAAAATGACTCCGAAAAATCATGGCATTCGAAACAGATTTTTTCGATTTTTTTCTCACGGGTACCAGTTACGCGGTTACGGTTGACTTTTTCTTATTCGAAATCTGATTCTCTATAAAATGCACCTAATGGTTTCCTTTTACCTTGAAATTTTTTTTTCTCCAAAATCTACAGTACCCCCCCTTGGAAAAATGACTCCGAAAAATCATGGCATTCGAAACAGATTTTTTCGATTTTTTTCTCACGGGTACCAGTTACGCGGTTACGGTTGACTTTTTCTTATTCGAAATCTGATTCTCTATAAAATGCACCTAATGGTTTCCTTTTAGCTTGAATTTTTTTTTCTCAAAAATCTACAGTACCCCCCCTTGGAAAAATGACTCCGAAAAATCATGGCATTCGAAACAGATTTTTTCGATTTTTTTGTCACGGGTACCAGTTACGCGGTTACGGTTGACTTTTTCTTATTCGAAATCTGATTCTCTATAAAATGCACCTAATGGTTTCCTTTTAGCTTGAAATTTTTTTTTCTCAAAAATTCACAGTACCCCCCCCTTGGAAAAATGACTCCGAAAAATCATGGCATTCGAAACAGATTTTTTCGATTTTTTTCTCACGGGTACCAGTTACGCGGTTACGGTTGACTTTTTCTTATTCGAAATCTGATTCTCTATAAAATGCACCTAATGGTTTCCTTTTAGCTTGAAATTTTTTTTTCTCAAAAATTCACAGTACCCCCCCTTGGAAAAATGACTCCGAAAAATCATGGCATTCGAAACAGATTTTTTCGATTTTTTTCTCACGGGTACAAGTTACGCGGTTACGGTTGACTTTTTCTTATTCGAAATCTGATTCTCTATAAAATGCACCTAATGGTTTCGTTTTACCTTGAAATTTATTTTTCTCAAAAATTCACAGTACACCCCCTTGGAAAAATGACTCCGAAAAATTATGGCATTCGAATCAGATTTTTTCGATTTTTTTCTCACGGGTACCAGTTACGCGGTTACGGTTGACTTTTTCTTATTCGAAATCTGATTCTCTACAAAATGCACCTAATGGTTTCCTTTTACCTTGAAATTTTTTTTTCTCAAAAATCTACAGTACCCCCCCTTGGAAAAATGACTCCGAAAAATCATGGCATTCGAAACAGATTTTTTCGATTTTTTTCTCACGGGTACCAGTTACGCGGTTACGGTTGACTTTTTCTTATTCGAAATCTGATTCTCTATAAAATGCACCTAATGGTTTCCTTTTACCTTGAAATTTTTTTTTCTCCAAAATCTACAGTACCCCCCCTTGGAAAAATGACTCCGAAAAATCATGGCATTCGAAACAGATTTTTTCGATTTTTTTCTCACGGGTACCAGTTACGCGGTTACGGTTGACTTTTTCTTATTCGAAATCTGATTCTCTATAAAATGCACCCAATGGTTTCCTTTTACCTTGAAATTTTTTTTTCTCCAAAATCTACAGTACCCCCCCTGGGAAAAATGACTCCGAAAAATCATGGCATTCGAAACAGATTTTTTCGATTTTTTTGTCACGGGTACCAGTTACGCGGTTACGGTTGACTTTTTCTTATTCGAAATCTGATTCTCTATGAAATGCACCTAATGGTTTCCTTTTAGCTTGAAATTTTTCTTTCTCAAAAATTCACAGTACCCCCCCTTGGAAAAATGACTCCGAAAAATCATGGCATTCGAAACAGATTTTTTCGATTTTTTTCTCACGGGTACCAGTTACGCGGTTACGGTTGACTTTTTCTTATTCGAAATCTGATTCTCTATAAAATGCACCTAATGGTTTCCTTTTAGCTTGAAATTTTTTTTTCTCAAAAATCTACAGTACCCCCCCCTTGGAAAAATGACTCCGAAAAATCATGGCATTCGAAACAGATTTTTTCGATTTTTTTGTCACGGGTACCAGTTACGCATTTACGGTTGACTTTTTCTTATTCGAAATCTGATTCTCTATAAAATGCACCTAATGGTTTCCTTTTAGCTTGAAATTTTTTTTTCTCAAAAATTCACAGTACCCCCTCTTGGAAAAATGACTCCGAAAAATCATGGCATTCGAAACAGATTTTTTCGATTTTTTTCTCACGGGTACCAGTTACGCGGTTACGGTTGACTTTTTCTTATTCGAAATCTGATTCTCTATAAAATGCACCTAATGGTTTCCTTTTACCTTGAAATTTTTTTTTCTCCAAAATCTACAGTACCCCCCCTTGGAAAAATGACTCCGAAAAATCATGGCATTCGAAACAGATTTTTTCGATTTTTTTCTCACGGGTACCAGTTACGCGGTTACGGTTGACTTTTTCTTATTCGAAATCTGATTCTCTATAAAATGCACCTAATGGTTTCCTTTTAGCTTGAAATTTTTTTTTCTCAAAAATCTACAGTACCCCCCCTTGGAAAAATGACTCCGAAAAATCATGGCATTCGAAACAGATTTTTTCGATTTTTTTGTCACGGGTACCAGTTACGCGGTTACGGTTGACTTTTTCTTATTCGAAATCTGATTCTCTATAAAATGCACCTAATGGTTTCCTTTTAGCTTGAAATTTTTTTTTCTCAAAAATTCACAGTACCCCCCCTTGGAAAAATGACTCCGAAAAATCATGGCATTCGAAACAGATTTTTTCGATTTTTTTCTCACGGGTACCAGTTACGCGGTTACGGTTGACTTTTTCTTATTCGAAATCTGATTCTCTATAAAATGCACCTAATGGTTTCCTTTTACCTTGAAATTTTTTTTTCTCCAAAATCTACAGTACCCCCCCTTGGAAAAATGACTCCGAAAAATCATGGCATTCGAAAGAGATTTTTTCGATTTTTTTCTCACGGGTACCAGTTACGCGGTTACGATTGACTTTTTCTTATTCGAAATCTGATTCTCTATAAAATGCACCGAATGGTTTCCTTTTAGCTTGAAATTTTTTTTTCTCAAAAATTCACAGTACCCCCCCTTGGAAAAATGACTCCGAAAAATCATGGCATTCGAAACAGATTTTTTCGATTTTTTTCTCACGGGTACCAGTTACGCGGTTACGGTTGACTTTTTCTTATTCGAAATCTGATTCTCTATAAAATGCACCTAATGGTTTCCTTTTAGCTTGAAATTTTTTTTTCTCAAAAATCTACAGTACCCCCCCTTGGAAAAATGACTCCGAAAAATCATGGCATTCGAAACAGATTTTTTCGATTTTTTTGTCACGGGTACCAGTTACGCGGTTACGGTTGACTTTTTCTTATTCGAAATCTGATTCTCTATAAAATGCACCTAATGGTTTCCTTTTAGCTTGAAATTTTTTTTTCTTAAAATTTCACAGTACCCCCCCTTGGAAAAATGACTCCGAAAAATCATTTCATTCCAAACAGATTTTTTCGATTTTTTTCTCACGGGTACCAGTTACGCGGTTACGGTTGACTTTTTCTTATTCGAAATCTGATTCTCTATAAAATGCACCTAATGATTTCCTTTTACCCTGAAATTATTTTTTCTCAAAAATCTACAGTACTCCCCCTTGGAAAAATGACTCCGAAAAATCATGGCATTCGAAACAGATTTTTTCGATTTTTTTCTCACGGGTACAAGTTACGCGGTTACGGTTGACTTTTTCTTATTCGAAATCTGATTCTCTATAAAATGCACCTAATGGTTTCCTTTTACATTGAAATTTATTTTTCTCAAAAATTCACAGTACACCCCCTTGGAAAAATGACTCCGAAAAATTATGGCATTCGAATCAGATTTTTTCGATTTTTTTCTCACGGGTACCAGTTACGCGGTTACGGTTGACTTTTTCTTATTCGAAATCTGATTCTCTACAAAATGGACCTAATGGTTTCCTTTTACCTTGAAATTTTTTTTTCTCAAAAATCTACAGTACACCCCCTTGGAAAAATGACTCCGAAAAATCATGGCATTCGAAACAGATTTTTTCGATTTTTTTCTCACGGGTACCAGTTACGCGGTTACGGTTGACTTTTTCTTATTCGAAATCTGATTCTCTATAAAATGCACCTAATGGTTTCCTTTTACCTTGAAATTTTTTTTTCTCCAAAATCTACAGTACCCCCCCTTGGAAAAATGACTCCGAAAAATCATGGCATTCGAAACAGATTTTTTCGATTTTTTTCTCACGGGTACCAGTTACGCGGTTACGGTTGACTTTTTCTTATTCGAAATCTGATTCTCTATAAAATGCACCTAATGGTTTCCTTTTACCTTGAAATTTTTTTTTCTCCAAAATCTACAGTACCCCCCCTTGGAAAAATGACTCCGAAAAATCATGGCATTCGAAACAGATTTTTTCGATTTTTTTCTCACGGGTACCAGTTACGCGGTTACGGTTGACTTTTTCTTATTCGAAATCTGATTCTCTATAAAATGCACCTAATGGTTTCCTTTTAGCTTGAAATTTTTTTTCTCAAAAATCTACAGTACCCCCCCTTGGAAAAATGACTCCGAAAAATCATGGCATTCGAAACAGATTTTTTCGATTTTTTTGTCACGGGTACCAGTTACGCGGTTACGGTTGACTTTTTCTTATTCGAAATCTGATTCTCTATAAAATGCACCTAATGGTTTCCTTTTACCTTGAAATTTTTTTTTCTCCAAAATCTACAGTACCCCCCCTTGGAAAAATGACTCCGAAAAATCATGGCATTCGAATCAGATTTTTTCGATTTTTTTCTCACGGGTACCAGTTACGCGCTTACGGTTGAATTTTTCTTATTCGAAATCTGATTCTCTATAAAATGCACCTAATGGTTTCCTTTTAGCTTGAAATTTTTTTTTCTCAAAAATCTATAGTACCCCCCCCTTGGAAAAATGACTCCGAAAAATCATGGCATTCGAAACAGATTTTTTCGATTTTTTTGTCACGGGTACCAGTTACGCGGTTACGGTTGACTTTTTCTTATTCGAAATCTGATTCTCTATAAAATGCACCTAATGGTTTCCTTTTAGCTTGAAATTTTTTTTTCTCAAAATTTCACAGTACCACCCCTTGGAAAAATGACTCCGAAAAATCATTTCATTCCAAACAGATTTTTTCGATTTTTTTCTCACGGGTACCAGTTACGCGGTTACGGTTGAATTTTTCTTATTCGAAATCTGATTCTCTATAAAATGCACCTAATGATTTCCTTTTACCCTGAAATTATTTTTTCTCAAAAATCTACAGTACTCCCCCTTGGAAAAATGACTCCGAAAAATCATGGCATTCGAAACAGATTTTTTCGATTTTTTTCTCACGGGTACAAGTTACGCGGTTACGGTTGACTTTTTCTTATTCGAAATCTGATTCTCTATAAAATGCACCTAATGGTTTCCTTTTACCTTGAAATTTTTTTTTCTCAAAAATCTACAGTACCCCCCCTTGGAAAAATGACTCCGAAAAATCATGGCATTCGAAACAGATTTTTTCGATTTTTTTCTCACGGGTACCAGTTACGCGGTTACGGTTGACTTTTTCTTATTCGAAATCTGATTCTCTATAAAATGCACCTAATGGTTTCCTTTTACCTTGAAATTTTTTTTTCTCCAAAATCTACAGTACCCCCCCTTGGAAAAATGACTCCGAAAAATCATGGCATTCGAAACAGATTTTTTCGATTTTTTTCTCACGGGTACCAGTTACGCGGTTACGGTTGACTTTTTCTTATTCGAAATCTGATTCTCTATAAAATGCACCTAATGGTTTCCTTTTACCTTGAAATTTTTTTTTCTCCAAAATCTACAGTACCCCCCCTTGGAAAAATGACTCCGAAAAATCATGGCATTCGAAACAGATTTTTTCGATTTTTTTCTCACGGGTACCAGTTACGCGGTTACGGTTGACTTTTTCTTATTCGAAATCTGATTCTCTATAAAATGCACCTAATGGTTTCCTTTTAGCTTGAATTTTTTTTTCTCAAAAATCTACAGTACCCCCCCTTGGAAAAATGACTCCGAAAAATCATGGCATTCGAAACAGATTTTTTCGATTTTTTTGTCACGGGTACCAGTTACGCGGTTACGGTTGACTTTTTCTTATTCGAAATCTGATTCTCTATAAAATGCACCTAATGGTTTCCTTTTAGCTTGAAATTTTTTTTTCTCAAAAATTCACAGTACCCCCCCCTTGGAAAAATGACTCCGAAAAATCATGGCATTCGAAACAGATTTTTTCGATTTTTTTCTCACGGGTACCAGTTACGCGGTTACGGTTGACTTTTTCTTATTCGAAATCTGATTCTCTATAAAATGCACCTAATGGTTTCCTTTTAGCTTGAAATTTTTTTTTCTCAAAAATTCACAGTACCCCCCCTTGGAAAAATGACTCCGAAAAATCATGGCATTCGAAACAGATTTTTTCGATTTTTTTCTCACGGGTACAAGTTACGCGGTTACGGTTGACTTTTTCTTATTCGAAATCTGATTCTCTATAAAATGCACCTAATGGTTTCGTTTTACCTTGAAATTTATTTTTCTCAAAAATTCACAGTACACCCCCTTGGAAAAATGACTCCGAAAAATTATGGCATTCGAATCAGATTTTTTCGATTTTTTTCTCACGGGTACCAGTTACGCGGTTACGGTTGACTTTTTCTTATTCGAAATCTGATTCTCTACAAAATGCACCTAATGGTTTCCTTTTACCTTGAAATTTTTTTTTCTCAAAAATCTACAGTACCCCCCCTTGGAAAAATGACTCCGAAAAATCATGGCATTCGAAACAGATTTTTTCGATTTTTTTCTCACGGGTACCAGTTACGCGGTTACGGTTGACTTTTTCTTATTCGAAATCTGATTCTCTATAAAATGCACCTAATGGTTTCCTTTTACCTTGAAATTTTTTTTTCTCCAAAATCTACAGTACCCCCCCTTGGAAAAATGACTCCGAAAAATCATGGCATTCGAAACAGATTTTTTCGATTTTTTTCTCACGGGTACCAGTTACGCGGTTACGGTTGACTTTTTCTTATTCGAAATCTGATTCTCTATAAAATGCACCCAATGGTTTCCTTTTACCTTGAAATTTTTTTTTCTCCAAAATCTACAGTACCCCCCCTGGGAAAAATGACTCCGAAAAATCATGGCATTCGAAACAGATTTTTTCGATTTTTTTGTCACGGGTACCAGTTACGCGGTTACGGTTGACTTTTTCTTATTCGAAATCTGATTCTCTATGAAATGCACCTAATGGTTTCCTTTTAGCTTGAAATTTTTCTTTCTCAAAAATTCACAGTACCCCCCCTTGGAAAAATGACTCCGAAAAATCATGGCATTCGAAACAGATTTTTTCGATTTTTTTCTCACGGGTACCAGTTACGCGGTTACGGTTGACTTTTTCTTATTCGAAATCTGATTCTCTATAAAATGCACCTAATGGTTTCCTTTTAGCTTGAAATTTTTTTTTCTCAAAAATCTACAGTACCCCCCCTTGGAAAAATGACTCCGAAAAATCATGGCATTCGAAACAGATTTTTTCGATTTTTTTGTCACGGGTACCAGTTACGCATTTACGGTTGACTTTTTCTTATTCGAAATCTGATTCTCTATAAAATGCACCTAATGGTTTCCTTTTAGCTTGAAATTTTTTTTTCTCAAAAATTCACAGTACCCCCTCTTGGAAAAATGACTCCGAAAAATCATGGCATTCGAAACAGATTTTTTCGATTTTTTTCTCACGGGTACCAGTTACGCGGTTACGGTTGACTTTTTCTTATTCGAAATCTGATTCTCTATAAAATGCACCTAATGGTTTCCTTTTACCTTGAAATTTTTTTTTCTCCAAAATCTACAGTACCCCCCCTTGGAAAAATGACTCCGAAAAATCATGGCATTCGAAACAGATTTTTTCGATTTTTTTCTCACGGGTACCAGTTACGCGGTTACGGTTGACTTTTTCTTATTCGAAATCTGATTCTCTATAAAATGCACCTAATGGTTTCCTTTTAGCTTGAAATTTTTTTTTCTCAAAAATCTACAGTACCCCCCCTTGGAAAAATGACTCCGAAAAATCATGGCATTCGAAACAGATTTTTTCGATTTTTTTGTCACGGGTACCAGTTACGCGGTTACGGTTGACTTTTTCTTATTCGAAATCTGATTCTCTATAAAATGCACCTAATGGTTTCCTTTTAGCTTGAAATTTTTTTTTCTCAAAAATTCACAGTACCCCCCCTTGGAAAAATGACTCCGAAAAATCATGGCATTCGAAACAGATTTTTTCGATTTTTTTCTCACGGGTACCAGTTACGCGGTTACGGTTGACTTTTTCTTATTCGAAATCTGATTCTCTATAAAATGCACCTAATGGTTTCCTTTTAGCTTGAAATTTTTTTTTCTTCAAAATCTACAGTACCCCCCCTTGGAAAAATGACTCCGAAAAATCATGGCATTCGAAACAGATTTTTTCGATTTTTTTGTCACGGGTACCAGTTACGCGGTTACGGTTGACTTTTTCTTATTCGAAATCTGATTCTCTATAAAATGCACCTAATGGTTTCCTTTTAGCTTGAAATTTTTTTTTCTCAAAAATTCACAGTACCCCCCCCTTGGAAAAATGACTCCGAAAAATCATGGCATTCGAAACAGATTTTTTCGATTTTTTTCTCACGGGTACTAGTTACGCGGTTACGGTTGACTTTTTCTTATTCGAAATCTGATTCTCTATAAAATGCACCTAATGGTTTCCTTTTAGCTTGAAATTTTTTTTTCTCAAAAATTCACAGTACCCCCCCCTTGGAAAAATGACTCCGAAAAATCATGGCATTCGAAACAGATTTTTTCGATTTTTTTCTCACGGGTACCAGTTACGCGGTTATGGTTGACTTTTTCTTATTCGAAATCTGATTCTCTATAAAATGCACCTAATGGTTTCCTTTTACCTTGAAATTTTTTTTTCTCCAAAATCTACAGTACCCCCCCTTGGAAAAATGACTCCGAAAAATCATGGCATTCGAAACAGATTTTTTCGATTTTTTTCTCACGGGTGGCAGTTACGCGGTTACGGTTGACTTTTTCTTATTCGAAATCTGATTCTCTATAAAATGCACCTAATGGTTTCCTTTTAGCTTGAAATTTTTTTTTCTCAAAAATCTACAGTACCCCCCCTTGGAAAAATGACTCCGAAAAATCATGGCATTCGAAACAGATTTTTTCGATTTTTTTGTCACGGGTACCAGTTACGCGGTTACGGTTGACTTTTTCTTATTCGAAATCTGATTCTCTATAAAATGCACCTAATGGTTTCCTTTTTGCTTGAAATTTTTTTTTCTCAAAAATTCACAGTACCCCCCCTTGGAAAAATGACTCCGAAAAATCATGGCATTCGAAACAGATTTTTTCGATTTTTTTCTCACGGGTACCAGTTACGCGGTTACGGTTGACTTTTTCTTATTCGAAATCTGATTCTCTATAAAATGCACCTAATGGTTTCCTTTTAGGTTGAAATTTTTTTTTCTCAAAAATCTACAGTACCCCCCCTTGGAAAAATGACTCCGAAAAATCATGGCATTCGAAACAGATTTTTTCGATTTTTTTCTCACGGGTGGCAGTTACGCGGTTATGGTTGACTTTTTCTTATTCGAAATCTGATTCTCTATAAAATGCACCTAATGGTTTCCTTTTAGCTTGAAATTTTTTTTTCTCAAAAATTCACAGTACCCCCCCTTGGAAAAATGACTCCGAAAAATCATGGCATTCGAAACAGGTTTTTTCGATTTTTTTCTCACGGGTACCAGTTACGCGGTTACGGTTGACTTTTTCTTATTCGAAATCTGATTCTCTATAAAATGCATCTAATGGTTTCCTTTTACCTTGAAATTTTTTTTTCTCCAAAATCTACAGTACCCCCCCTTGGAAAAATGACTCCGAAAAATCATGGCATTCGAAACAGATTTTTTCGATTTTTTTCTCACGGGTACAAGTTACGCGGTTACGGTTGACTTTTTCTTATTCGAAATCTGATTCTCTATAAAATGCACCTAATGGTTTCCTTTTACCTTGAAATTTTTTTTTCTCAAAAATTCACAGTACACCCCCTTGGAAAAATGACTCCGAAAAATTATGGCATTCGAATCAGATTTTTTCGATTTTTTTCTCACGGGTACCAGTTACGCGGTTACGGTTGACTTTTTCTTATTCGAAATCTGATTCTCTACAAAATGCACCTAATGGTTTCCTTTTACCTTGAAATTTTTTTTTCTCAAAAATCTACAGTACCCCCCCTTGGAAAAATGACTCCGAAAAATCATGGCATTCGAAACAGATTTTTTCGATTTTTTTGTCACGGGTACCAGTTACGCGGTTACGGTTGACTTTTTCTTATTCGAAATCTGATTCTCTATAAAATGCACCTAATGGTTTCCTTTTAGCTTGAAATTTTTTTTTCTCAAAAATTCACAGTACCCCCCCTTGGAAAAATGACTCCGAAAAATCATGGCATTCGAAACAGATTTTTTCGATTTTTTTCTCACGGGTACCAGTTACGCGGTTACGGTTGACTTTTTCTTATTCGAAATCTGATTCTCTATAAAATGCACCTAATGGTTTCCTTTTAGGTTGAAATTTTTTTTTCTCAAAAATCTACAGTACCCCCCCTTGGAAAAATGACTCCGAAAAATCATGGCATTCGAAACAGATTTTTTCGATTTTTTTCTCACGGGTGGCAGTTACGCGGTTATGGTTGACTTTTTCTTATTCGAAATCTGATTCTCTATAAAATGCACCTAATGGTTTCCTTTTAGCTTGAAATTTTTTTTTCTCAAAAATTCACAGTACCCCCCCTTGGAAAAATGACTCCGAAAAATCATGGCATTCGAAACAGGTTTTTTCGATTTTTTTCTCACGGGTACCAGTTACGCGGTTACGGTTGACTTTTTCTTATTCGAAATCTGATTCTCTATAAAATGCATCTAATGGTTTCCTTTTACCTTGAAATTTTTTTTTCTCCAAAATCTACAGTACCCCCCCTTGGAAAAATGACTCCGAAAAATCATGGCATTCGAAACAGATTTTTTCGATTTTTTTCTCACGGGTACAAGTTACGCGGTTACGGTTGACTTTTTCTTATTCGAAATCTGATTCTCTATAAAATGCACCTAATGGTTTCCTTTTACCTTGAAATTTTTTTTTCTCAAAAATTCACAGTACACCCCCTTGGAAAAATGACTCCGAAAAATTATGGCATTCGAATCAGATTTTTTCGATTTTTTTCTCACGGGTACCAGTTACGCGGTTACGGTTGACTTTTTCTTATTCGAAATCTGATTCTCTACAAAATGCACCTAATGGTTTCCTTTTACCTTGAAATTTTTTTTTCTCAAAAATCTACAGTACCCCCCCTTGGAAAAATGACTCCGAAAAATCATGGCATTCGAAACAGATTTTTTCGATTTTTTTCTCACGGGTACCAGTTACGCGGTTACGGTTGACTTTTTCTTATTCGAAATCTGATTCTCTATAAAATGCACCTAATGGTTTCCTTTTAGCTTGAAATTTTTTTTTCTCAAAAATTCACAGTACCCCCCCTTGGAAAAATGACTCCGAAAAATCATGGCATTCGAAACAGATTTTTTCGATTTTTTTGTCACGGGTACCAGTTACGCGGTTACGGTTGACTTTTTCTTATTCGAAATCTGATTCTCTATAAAATGCACCTAATGGTTTCCTTTTAGCTTGAAATTTTTTTTTCTCAAAAATCTACAGTACCCCCCCTTGGAAAAATGACTCCGAAAAATCATGGCATTCGAAACAGATTTCGAATAAGAAAAAGTCAACCGTAACCGCGTAACTGGTACCCGTGACAAAAAAATCGAAAAAATCTGATTCTCTATAAAATGCACCTAATGGTTTCCTTTTACCTTGAAATTTTTTTTTCTCAAAAATCTACAGTACCCCCCCTTGGAAAAATGACTCTGAAAAATCATGGCATTCGAAACAGATTTTTTCGATTTTTTTGTCACTGGTACAAGTTACGCGGTTACGGTTGACTTTTTCTTATTCGAAATCTGATTCTCTATAAAATGCACCTAATGGTTTCCTTTTAGCTTGAAATTTTTTTTTCTCAAAATTTCACAGTACCCCCCCTTGGAAAAATGACTCCGAAAAATCATTTCATTCGAAACAGATTTTTTCGATTTTTTTCTCACGGGTACCAGTTACGCGGTTACGGTTGACTTTTTCTTATTCGAAATCTGATTCTCTATAAAATGCACCTAATGATTTCCTTTTACCTTGAAATTTTTTTTTCTCAAAAATCTACAGTACCCCCCCTTGGAAAAATGACTCCGAAAAATCATGGCATTCGAAACAGATTTTTTTCGATTTTTTTGTCACTGGTACAAGTTAAGCGGTTACGGTTGACTTTTTCTTATTCGAAATCTGATTCTCTATAAAATGCAGCTAATGGTTTCCTTTTAGCTTGAAATTTTTTTTTCTCAAAAATTCACAGTACCCCCCCTTGGAAAAATGACTCCGAAAAATCATGGCATTCGAAACAGATTTTTTCGATTTTTTTCTCACGGGTACCAATTACGCGGTTACGGTTGACTTTTTCTTATTTGAAATCTGATTCTCTACAATATGCACCTAATGGTTTCCTTTTAGCTTGAAATTTTTTTTTCTCAAAAATTCACAGTACCCCCCCTTGGAAAAATGACTCCGAAAAATCATGGCATTCGAAACAGGTTTTTTCGATTTTTTTCTCACGGGTACCAGTTACGCGGTTACGGTTGACTTTTTCTTATTCGAAATCTGATTCTCTATAAAATGCATCTAATGGTTTCCTTTTACCTTGAAATTTTTTTTTCTCCAAAATCTACAGTACCCCCCCTTGGAAAAATGACTCCGAAAAATCATGGCATTCGAAACAGATTTTTTCGATTTTTTTCTCACGGGTACAAGTTACGCGGTTACGGTTGACTTTTTCTTATTCGAAATCTGATTCTCTATAAAATGCACCTAATGGTTTCCTTTTACCTTGAAATTTTTTTTTCTCAAAAATTCACAGTACACCCCCTTGGAAAAATGACTCCGAAAAATTATGGCATTCGAATCAGATTTTTTCGATTTTTTTCTCACGGGTACCAGTTACGCGGTTACGGTTGACTTTTTCTTATTCGAAATCTGATTCTCTACAAAATGCACCTAATGGTTTCCTTTTACCTTGAAATTTTTTTTTCTCAAAAATCTACAGTACCCCCCCTTGGAAAAATGACTCCGAAAAATCATGGCATTCGAAACAGATTTTTTCGATTTTTTTCTCACGGGTACCAGTTACGCGGTTACGGTTGACTTTTTCTTATTCGAAATCTGATTCTCTATAAAATGCACCTAATGGTTTCCTTTTAGCTTGAAATTTTTTTTTCTCAAAAATTCACAGTACCCCCCCTTGGAAAAATGACTCCGAAAAATCATGGCATTCGAAACAGATTTTTTCGATTTTTTTGTCACGGGTACCAGTTACGCGGTTACGGTTGACTTTTTCTTATTCGAAATCTGATTCTCTATAAAATGCACCTAATGGTTTCCTTTTAGCTTGAAATTTTTTTTTCTCAAAAATTCACAGTACCCCCTCTTGGAAAAATGACTCCGAAAAATCATGGCATTCGAAACAGATTTTTTCGATTTTTTTCTCACGGGTACCAGTTACGCGGTTACGGTTGACTTTTTCTTATTCGAAATCTGATTCTCTATAAAATGCACCTAATGGTTTCCTTTTACCTTGAAATTTTTTTTTCTCCAAAATCTACAGTACCCCCCCTTGGAAAAATGACTCCGAAAAATCATGGCATTCGAAACAGATTTTTTCGATTTTTTTCTCACGGGTACCAGTTACGCGGTTACGGTTGACTTTTTCTTATTCGAAATCTGATTCTCTATAAAATGCACCTAATGGTTTCCTTTTAGCTTGAAATTTTTTTTTCTCAAAAATCTACAGTACCCCCCCTTGGAAAAATGACTCCGAAAAATCATGGCATTCGAAACAGATTTTTTCGATTTTTTTGTCACGGGTACCAGTTACGCGGTTACGGTTGACTTTTTCTTATTCGAAATCTGATTCTCTATAAAATGCACCTAATGGTTTCCTTTTAGCTTGAAATTTTTTTTTCTCAAAAATTCACAGTACCCCCCCTTGGAAAAATGACTCCGAAAAATCATGGCATTCGAAACAGATTTTTTCGATTTTTTTCTCACGGGTACCAGTTACGCGGTTACGGTTGACTTTTTCTTATTCGAAATCTGATTCTCTATAAAATGCACCTAATGGTTTCCTTTTAGCTTGAAATTTTTTTTTCTTCAAAATCTACAGTACCCCCCCTTGGAAAAATGACTCCGAAAAATCATGGCATTCGAAACAGATTTTTTCGATTTTTTTGTCACGGGTACCAGTTACGCGGTTACGGTTGACTTTTTCTTATTCGAAATCTGATTCTCTATAAAATGCACCTAATGGTTTCCTTTTAGCTTGAAATTTTTTTTTCTCAAAAATTCACAGTACCCCCCCCTTGGAAAAATGACTCCGAAAAATCATGGCATTCGAAACAGATTTTTTCGATTTTTTTCTCACGGGTACTAGTTACGCGGTTACGGTTGACTTTTTCTTATTCGAAATCTGATTCTCTATAAAATGCACCTAATGGTTTCCTTTTAGCTTGAAATTTTTTTTTCTCAAAAATTCACAGTACCCCCCCCTTGGAAAAATGACTCCGAAAAATCATGGCATTCGAAACAGATTTTTTCGATTTTTTTCTCACGGGTACCAGTTACGCGGTTATGGTTGACTTTTTCTTATTCGAAATCTGATTCTCTATAAAATGCACCTAATGGTTTCCTTTTACCTTGAAATTTTTTTTTCTCCAAAATCTACAGTACCCCCCCTTGGAAAAATGACTCCGAAAAATCATGGCATTCGAAACAGATTTTTTCGATTTTTTTCTCACGGGTGGCAGTTACGCGGTTACGGTTGACTTTTTCTTATTCGAAATCTGATTCTCTATAAAATGCACCTAATGGTTTCCTTTTAGCTTGAAATTTTTTTTTCTCAAAAATCTACAGTACCCCCCCTTGGAAAAATGACTCCGAAAAATCATGGCATTCGAAACAGATTTTTTCGATTTTTTTGTCACGGGTACCAGTTACGCGGTTACGGTTGACTTTTTCTTATTCGAAATCTGATTCTCTATAAAATGCACCTAATGGTTTCCTTTTTGCTTGAAATTTTTTTTTCTCAAAAATTCACAGTACCCCCCCTTGGAAAAATGACTCCGAAAAATCATGGCATTCGAAACAGATTTTTTCGATTTTTTTCTCACGGGTACCAGTTACGCGGTTACGGTTGACTTTTTCTTATTCGAAATCTGATTCTCTATAAAATGCACCTAATGGTTTCCTTTTAGGTTGAAATTTTTTTTTCTCAAAAATCTACAGTACCCCCCCTTGGAAAAATGACTCCGAAAAATCATGGCATTCGAAACAGATTTTTTCGATTTTTTTCTCACGGGTGGCAGTTACGCGGTTATGGTTGACTTTTTCTTATTCGAAATCTGATTCTCTATAAAATGCACCTAATGGTTTCCTTTTAGCTTGAAATTTTTTTTTCTCAAAAATTCACAGTACCCCCCCTTGGAAAAATGACTCCGAAAAATCATGGCATTCGAAACAGGTTTTTTCGATTTTTTTCTCACGGGTACCAGTTACGCGGTTACGGTTGACTTTTTCTTATTCGAAATCTGATTCTCTATAAAATGCATCTAATGGTTTCCTTTTACCTTGAAATTTTTTTTTCTCCAAAATCTACAGTACCCCCCCTTGGAAAAATGACTCCGAAAAATCATGGCATTCGAAACAGATTTTTTCGATTTTTTTCTCACGGGTACAAGTTACGCGGTTACGGTTGACTTTTTCTTATTCGAAATCTGATTCTCTATAAAATGCACCTAATGGTTTCCTTTTACCTTGAAATTTTTTTTTCTCAAAAATTCACAGTACACCCCCTTGGAAAAATGACTCCGAAAAATTATGGCATTCGAATCAGATTTTTTCGATTTTTTTCTCACGGGTACCAGTTACGCGGTTACGGTTGACTTTTTCTTATTCGAAATCTGATTCTCTACAAAATGCACCTAATGGTTTCCTTTTACCTTGAAATTTTTTTTTCTCAAAAATCTACAGTACCCCCCCTTGGAAAAATGACTCCGAAAAATCATGGCATTCGAAACAGATTTTTTCGATTTTTTTGTCACGGGTACCAGTTACGCGGTTACGGTTGACTTTTTCTTATTCGAAATCTGATTCTCTATAAAATGCACCTAATGGTTTCCTTTTAGCTTGAAATTTTTTTTTCTCAAAAATTCACAGTACCCCCCCTTGGAAAAATGACTCCGAAAAATCATGGCATTCGAAACAGATTTTTTCGATTTTTTTCTCACGGGTACCAGTTACGCGGTTACGGTTGACTTTTTCTTATTCGAAATCTGATTCTCTATAAAATGCACCTAATGGTTTCCTTTTAGGTTGAAATTTTTTTTTCTCAAAAATCTACAGTACCCCCCCTTGGAAAAATGACTCCGAAAAATCATGGCATTCGAAACAGATTTTTTCGATTTTTTTCTCACGGGTGGCAGTTACGCGGTTATGGTTGACTTTTTCTTATTCGAAATCTGATTCTCTATAAAATGCACCTAATGGTTTCCTTTTAGCTTGAAATTTTTTTTTCTCAAAAATTCACAGTACCCCCCCTTGGAAAAATGACTCCGAAAAATCATGGCATTCGAAACAGGTTTTTTCGATTTTTTTCTCACGGGTACCAGTTACGCGGTTACGGTTGACTTTTTCTTATTCGAAATCTGATTCTCTATAAAATGCATCTAATGGTTTCCTTTTACCTTGAAATTTTTTTTTCTCCAAAATCTACAGTACCCCCCCTTGGAAAAATGACTCCGAAAAATCATGGCATTCGAAACAGATTTTTTCGATTTTTTTCTCACGGGTACAAGTTACGCGGTTACGGTTGACTTTTTCTTATTCGAAATCTGATTCTCTATAAAATGCACCTAATGGTTTCCTTTTACCTTGAAATTTTTTTTTCTCAAAAATTCACAGTACACCCCCTTGGAAAAATGACTCCGAAAAATTATGGCATTCGAATCAGATTTTTTCGATTTTTTTCTCACGGGTACCAGTTACGCGGTTACGGTTGACTTTTTCTTATTCGAAATCTGATTCTCTACAAAATGCACCTAATGGTTTCCTTTTACCTTGAAATTTTTTTTTCTCAAAAATCTACAGTACCCCCCCTTGGAAAAATGACTCCGAAAAATCATGGCATTCGAAACAGATTTTTTCGATTTTTTTCTCACGGGTACCAGTTACGCGGTTACGGTTGACTTTTTCTTATTCGAAATCTGATTCTCTATAAAATGCACCTAATGGTTTCCTTTTAGCTTGAAATTTTTTTTTCTCAAAAATTCACAGTACCCCCCCTTGGAAAAATGACTCCGAAAAATCATGGCATTCGAAACAGATTTTTTCGATTTTTTTGTCACGGGTACCAGTTACGCGGTTACGGTTGACTTTTTCTTATTCGAAATCTGATTCTCTATAAAATGCACCTAATGGTTTCCTTTTAGCTTGAAATTTTTTTTTCTCAAAAATCTACAGTACCCCCCCTTGGAAAAATGACTCCGAAAAATCATGGCATTCGAAACAGATTTCGAATAAGAAAAAGTCAACCGTAACCGCGTAACTGGTACCCGTGACAAAAAAATCGAAAAAATCTGATTCTCTATAAAATGCACCTAATGGTTTCCTTTTACCTTGAAATTTTTTTTTCTCAAAAATCTACAGTACCCCCCCTTGGAAAAATGACTCTGAAAAATCATGGCATTCGAAACAGATTTTTTCGATTTTTTTGTCACTGGTACAAGTTACGCGGTTACGGTTGACTTTTTCTTATTCGAAATCTGATTCTCTATAAAATGCACCTAATGGTTTCCTTTTAGCTTGAAATTTTTTTTTCTCAAAATTTCACAGTACCCCCCCTTGGAAAAATGACTCCGAAAAATCATTTCATTCGAAACAGATTTTTTCGATTTTTTTCTCACGGGTACCAGTTACGCGGTTACGGTTGACTTTTTCTTATTCGAAATCTGATTCTCTATAAAATGCACCTAATGATTTCCTTTTACCTTGAAATTTTTTTTTCTCAAAAATCTACAGTACCCCCCCTTGGAAAAATGACTCCGAAAAATCATGGCATTCGAAACAGATTTTTTTCGATTTTTTTGTCACTGGTACAAGTTAAGCGGTTACGGTTGACTTTTTCTTATTCGAAATCTGATTCTCTATAAAATGCAGCTAATGGTTTCCTTTTAGCTTGAAATTTTTTTTTCTCAAAAATTCACAGTACCCCCCCTTGGAAAAATGACTCCGAAAAATCATGGCATTCGAAACAGATTTTTTCGATTTTTTTCTCACGGGTACCAATTACGCGGTTACGGTTGACTTTTTCTTATTTGAAATCTGATTCTCTACAATATGCACCTAATGGTTTCCTTTTAGCTTGAAATTTTTTTTTCTCAAAAATTCACAGTACCCCCCCTTGGAAAAATGACTCCGAAAAATCATGGCATTCGAAACAGGTTTTTTCGATTTTTTTCTCACGGGTACCAGTTACGCGGTTACGGTTGACTTTTTCTTATTCGAAATCTGATTCTCTATAAAATGCATCTAATGGTTTCCTTTTACCTTGAAATTTTTTTTTCTCCAAAATCTACAGTACCCCCCCTTGGAAAAATGACTCCGAAAAATCATGGCATTCGAAACAGATTTTTTCGATTTTTTTCTCACGGGTACAAGTTACGCGGTTACGGTTGACTTTTTCTTATTCGAAATCTGATTCTCTATAAAATGCACCTAATGGTTTCCTTTTACCTTGAAATTTTTTTTTCTCAAAAATTCACAGTACACCCCCTTGGAAAAATGACTCCGAAAAATTATGGCATTCGAATCAGATTTTTTCGATTTTTTTCTCACGGGTACCAGTTACGCGGTTACGGTTGACTTTTTCTTATTCGAAATCTGATTCTCTACAAAATGCACCTAATGGTTTCCTTTTACCTTGAAATTTTTTTTTCTCAAAAATCTACAGTACCCCCCCTTGGAAAAATGACTCCGAAAAATCATGGCATTCGAAACAGATTTTTTCGATTTTTTTCTCACGGGTACCAGTTACGCGGTTACGGTTGACTTTTTCTTATTCGAAATCTGATTCTCTATAAAATGCACCTAATGGTTTCCTTTTAGCTTGAAATTTTTTTTTCTCAAAAATTCACAGTACCCCCCCTTGGAAAAATGACTCCGAAAAATCATGGCATTCGAAACAGATTTTTTCGATTTTTTTGTCACGGGTACCAGTTACGCGGTTACGGTTGACTTTTTCTTATTCGAAATCTGATTCTCTATAAAATGCACCTAATGGTTTCCTTTTAGCTTGAAATTTTTTTTTCTCAAAAATCTACAGTACCCCCCCTTGGAAAAATGACTCCGAAAAATCATGGCATTCGAAACAGATTTCGAATAAGAAAAAGTCAACCGTAACCGCGTAACTGGTACCCGTGACAAAAAAATCGAAAAAATCTGATTCTCTATAAAATGCACCTAATGGTTTCCTTTTACCTTGAAATTTTTTTTTCTCAAAAATCTACAGTACCCCCCCCTTGGAAAAATGACTCCGAAAAATCATGGCATTCGAAACAGATTTTTTCGATTTTTTTGTCACTGGTACAAGTTACGCGGTTACGGTTGACTTTTTCTTATTCGAAATCTGATTCTCTATAAAATGCACCTAATGGTTTCCTTTTAGCTTGAAATTTTTTTTTCTCAAAATTTCACAGTACCCCCCCTTGGAAAAATGACTCCGAAAAATCATTTCATTCGAAACAGATTTTTTCGATTTTTTTCTCACGGGTACCAGTTACGCGGTTACGGTTGACTTTTTCTTATTCGAAATCTGATTCTCTATAAAATGCACCTAATGATTTCCTTTTACCTTGAAATTTTTTTTTCTCAAAAATCTACAGTACCCCCCCTTGGAAAAATGACTCCGAAAAATCATGGCATTCGAAACAGATTTTTTTCGATTTTTTTGTCACTGGTACAAGTTAAGCGGTTACGGTTGACTTTTTCTTATTCGAAATCTGATTCTCTATAAAATGCAGCTAATGGTTTCCTTTTAGCTTGAAATTTTTTTTTCTCAAAAATTCACAGTACCCCCCCTTGGAAAAATGACTCCGAAAAATCATGGCATTCGAAACAGATTTTTTCGATTTTTTTCTCACGGGTACCAGTTACGCGGTTACGGTTGACTTTTTCTTATTCGAAATCTGATTCTCTATAAAATGCACCTAATGGTTTCCTTTTAGCTTGAAATTTTTTTTTCTCAAAAATCTACAGTACCCCCCCTTGGAAAAATGACTCCGAAAAATCATGGCATTCGAAACAGATTTCGAATAAGAAAAAGTCAACCGTAACCGCGTAACTGGTACCCGTGACAAAAAAATCGAAAAAATCTGATTCTCTATAAAATGCACCTAATGGTTTCCTTTAACTTGAAATTTTTTTTTCTCAAAAATCTACAGTACCCCCCCCCCTTTGAAAAATGACTCTGAAAAATCATGGCATTCGAAACAGATTTTTTCGATTTTTTTGTCACTGGTACAAGTTACGCGGTTACGGTTGACTTTTTCTTATTCGAAATCTGATTCTCTATAAAATGCACCTAATGGTTTTCTTTTAGCTTGAAATTTTTTTTTCTCAAAATTTCACAGTACCCCCCCTTGGAAAAATGACTCCGAAAAATCATTTCATTCGAAACAGATTTTTTCGATTTTTTTCTCACGGGTACCAGTTACGCGGTTACGGTTGACTTTTTCTTATTCGAAATCTGATTCTCTATAAAATGCACCTAATGATTTCCTTTTACTTTGAAATTTTTTTTTCTCAAAAATCTACAGTACCCCCCCTTGGAAAAATGACTCCGAAAAATCATGGCATTCGAAACAGATTTTTTCGATTTTTTTCTCACGGGTACCAGTTACGCGGTTACGGTTGACTTTTTCTTATTCGAAATCTGATTCTCTATAAAATGCACCTAATGGTTTCCTTTTAGCTTGAAATTTTTTTTTCTCAAAAATTCACAGTACCCCCCCTTGGAAAAATGACTCCGAAAAATCATGGCATTCGAAACAGATTTTTTCGATTTTTTTGTCACGGGTACCAGTTACGCGGTTACGGTTGACTTTTTCTTATTCGAAATCTGATTCTCTATAAAAGGCACCTAATGGTTTCCTTTTAGCTTGAAATTTTTTTTTCTCAAAAATCTACAGTACCCCCCCTTGGAAAAATGACTCCGAAAAATCATGGCATTCGAAACAGATTTCGAATAAGAAAAAGGCAACCGTAACCGCGTAACTGGTACCCGTGACAAAAAAATCGAAAAAATCTGATTCTCTATAAAATTCACCTAATGGTTTCCTTTTACCTTGAAATTTTTTTTTCTCAAAAATCTACAGTACCCCCCCCCCCCTTGGAAAAATGACTCCGAGAAATCATGGCATTCGAAGCAGATTTTTTCGATTTTTTTGTCACGGGTACAAGTTACGCGGTTACGGTTGACTTTTTCTTATTCGAAATCTGATTCTCTATAAAATGCACCTAATGGTTTCCTTTTAGCTTGAAATTTTTTTTTCTCAAAATTTCACAGTACCCCCCCTTGGAAAAATGACTCCGAAAAATCATTTCATTCGAAACAGATTTTTTCGATTTTTTTCTCACGGGTACCAGTTACGCGGTTACGGTTGACTTTTTCTTATTCGAAATCTGATTCTCTATAAAATGCACCTAATGATTTCCTTTTACCTTGAAATTTTTTTTTCTCAAAAATCTACAGTACCCCCCCTTGGAAAAATGACTCCGAAAAATCATGGCATTCGAAACAGATTTTTTCGATTTTTTTCTCACGGGTACCAGTTACGCGGTTACGGTTGACTTTTTCTTATTCGAAATCTGATTCTCTATAAAATGCACCTAATGGTTTCCTTTTAGCTTGAAATTTTTTTTTCTCAAAAATTCACAGTACCCCCCCTTGGAAAAATGACTCCGAAAAATCATGGCATTCGAATCAGATTTTTTCGATTTTTTTCTCACGGGTACCAGTTACGCGGTTACGGTTGACTTTTTCTTATTCGAAATCTGATTCTCTACAAAATGCACCTAATGGTTTCCTTTTACCTTGAAATTTTTTTTTCTCAAAAATCTACAGTACCCCCCCTTGGAAAAATGACTCCGAAAAATCATGGCATTCGAAACAGATTTTTTCGATTTTTTTCTCACGGGTATCAGTTACGCGGTTACGGTTGACTTTTTCTTATTCGAAATCTGATTCTCTATAAAATGCACCTAATGGTTTCCTTTTAGCTTGAAATTTTTTTTTCTCAAAAATTCACAGTACCCCCCCTTGGAAAAATGACTCCGAAAAATCATGGCATTCGAAACAGATTTTTTCGATTTTTTTCTCACGGGTACCAGTTACGCGGTTACGGTTGACTTTTTCTTATTCGAAATCTGATTCTCTATAAAATGCACCTAATGGTTTCCTTTTAGCTTGAAATTTTTTTTTCTCAAAAATCTACAGTACCCCCCCTTGGAAAAATGACTCCGAAAAATCATGGCATTCGAAACAGATTTCGAATAAGAAAAAGTCAACCGTAACCGCGTAACTGGTACCCGTGACAAAAAAATCGAAAAAATCTGATTCTCTATAAAATGCACCTAATGGTTTCCTTTTACCTTGAAATTTTTTTTTCTCAAAAATCTACAGTACCCCCCCCCCCTTGGAAAAATGACTCTGAAAAATCATGGCATTCGAAACAGATTTTTTCGATTTTTTTGTCACTGGTACAAGTTACGCGGTTACGGTTGACTTTTTCTTATTCGAAATCTGATTCTCTATAAAATGCACCTAATGGTTTCCTTTTAGCTTGAAATTTTTTTTTCTCAAAATTTCACAGTACCCCCCCTTGGAAAAATGACTCCGAAAAATCATGGCATTCGAATCAGATTTTTTCGATTTTTTTCTCACGGGTACCAGTTACGCGGTTACGGTTGACTTTTTCTTATTCGAAATCTGATTCTCTACAAAATGCACCTAATGGTTTCCTTTTACCTTGAAATTTTTTTTTCTCAAAAATCTACAGTACCCCCCCTTGGAAAAATGACTCCGAAAAATCATGGCATTCGAAACAGATTTTTTCGATTTTTTTCTCAAGGGTATCAGTTACGCGGTTACGGTTGACTTTTTCTTATTCGAAATCTGATTCTCTATAAAATGCACCTAATGGTTTCCTTTTAGCTTGAAATTTTTTTTTCTCAAAAATTCACAGTACCCCCCCTTGGAAAAATGACTCCGAAAAATCATGGCATTCGAAACAGATTTTTTCGATTTTTTTCTCACGGGTACCAGTTACGCGGTTACGGTTGACTTTTTCTTATTCGAAATCTGATTCTCTATAAAATGCACCTAATGGTTTCCTTTTAGCTTGAAATTTTTTTTTCTCAAAAATCTACAGTACCCCCCCCTTGGAAAAATGACTCCGAAAAATCATGGCATTCGAAACAGATTTCGAATAAGAAAAAGTCAACCGTAACCGCGTAACTGGTACCCGTGACAAAAAAATCGAAAAAATCTGATTCTCTATAAAATGCACCTAATGGTTTCCTTTTACCTTGAAATTTTTTTTTCTCAAAAATCTACAGTACCCCCCCCCCCCCTTGGAAAAATGACTCTGAAAAATCATGGCATTCGAAACAGATTTTTTCGATTTTTTTGTCACTGGTACAAGTTACGCGGTTACGGTTGACTTTTTCTTATTCGAAATCTGATTCTCTATAAAATGCACCTAATGGTTTCCTTTTAGCTTGAAATTTTTTTTTCTCAAAATTTCACAGTACCCCCCCTTGGAAAAATGGCTCCGAAAAATCATTTCATTCGAAACAGATTTTTTCGATTTTTTTCTCACGGGTACCAGTTACGCGGTTACGAATGACTTTTTCTTATTCGAAATCTGATTCTCTATAAAATGCACCTAATGATTTCCTTTTACCTTGAAACTTTTTTTTCTCAAAAATCTACAGTACCCCCCCTTGGAAAAATGACTCCGAAAAATCATTTCATTCGAAACAGATTTTTTCGATTTTTTTCTCACGGGTACCAGTTACGCGGTTACGGTTGACTTTTTCTTATTCGAAATCTGATTCTCTATAAAATGCACCTAATGATTTCCTTTTACTTTGAAATTTTTTTTTCTCAAAAATCTACAGTACCCCCCCTTGGAAAAATGACTCCGAAAAATCATGGCATTCGAAACAGATTTTTTCGATTTTTTTCTCACGGGTACCAGTTACGCGGTTACGGTTGACTTTTTCTTATTCGAAATCTGATTCTCTATAAAATGCACCTAATGGTTTCCTTTTAGCTTGAAATTTTTTTTTCTCAAAAATTCACAGTACCCCCCCTTGGAAAAATGACTCCGAAAAATCATGGCATTCGAAACAGATTTTTTCGATTTTTTTGTCACGGGTACCAGTTACGCGGTTACGGTTGACTTTTTCTTATTCGAAATCTGATTCTCTATAAAAGGCACCTAATGGTTTCCTTTTAGCTTGAAATTTTTTTTTCTCAAAAATCTACAGTACCCCCCCTTGGAAAAATGACTCCGAAAAATCATGGCATTCGAAACAGATTTCGAATAAGAAAAAGGCAACCGTAACCGCGTAACTGGTACCCGTGACAAAAAAATCGAAAAAATCTGATTCTCTATAAAATTCACCTAATGGTTTCCTTTTACCTTGAAATTTTTTTTTCTCAAAAATCTACAGTACCCCCCCCCCCCTTGGAAAAATGACTCCGAGAAATCATGGCATTCGAAGCAGATTTTTTCGATTTTTTTGTCACGGGTACAAGTTACGCGGTTACGGTTGACTTTTTCTTATTCGAAATCTGATTCTCTATAAAATGCACCTAATGGTTTCCTTTTAGCTTGAAATTTTTTTTTCTCAAAATTTCACAGTACCCCCCCTTGGAAAAATGACTCCGAAAAATCATTTCATTCGAAACAGATTTTTTCGATTTTTTTCTCACGGGTACCAGTTACGCGGTTACGGTTGACTTTTTCTTATTCGAAATCTGATTCTCTATAAAATGCACCTAATGATTTCCTTTTACCTTGAAATTTTTTTTTCTCAAAAATCTACAGTACCCCCCCTTGGAAAAATGACTCCGAAAAATCATGGCATTCGAAACAGATTTTTTCGATTTTTTTCTCACGGGTACCAGTTACGCGGTTACGGTTGACTTTTTCTTATTCGAAATCTGATTCTCTATAAAATGCACCTAATGGTTTCCTTTTAGCTTGAAATTTTTTTTTCTCAAAAATTCACAGTACCCCCCCTTGGAAAAATGACTCCGAAAAATCATGGCATTCGAATCAGATTTTTTCGATTTTTTTCTCACGGGTACCAGTTACGCGGTTACGGTTGACTTTTTCTTATTCGAAATCTGATTCTCTACAAAATGCACCTAATGGTTTCCTTTTACCTTGAAATTTTTTTTTCTCAAAAATCTACAGTACCCCCCCTTGGAAAAATGACTCCGAAAAATCATGGCATTCGAAACAGATTTTTTCGATTTTTTTCTCACGGGTATCAGTTACGCGGTTACGGTTGACTTTTTCTTATTCGAAATCTGATTCTCTATAAAATGCACCTAATGGTTTCCTTTTAGCTTGAAATTTTTTTTTTCTCAAAAATTCACAGTACCCCCCCTTGGAAAAATGACTCCGAAAAATCATGGCATTCGAAACAGATTTTTTCGATTTTTTTCTCACGGGTACCAGTTACGCGGTTACGGTTGACTTTTTCTTATTCGAAATCTGATTCTCTATAAAATGCACCTAATGGTTTCCTTTTAGCTTGAAATTTTTTTTTCTCAAAAATCTACAGTACCCCCCCTTGGAAAAATGACTCCGAAAAATCATGGCATTCGAAACAGATTTCGAATAAGAAAAAGTCAACCGTAACCGCGTAACTGGTACCCGTGACAAAAAAATCGAAAAAATCTGATTCTCTATAAAATGCACCTAATGGTTTCCTTTTACCTTGAAATTTTTTTTTCTCAAAAATCTACAGTACCCCCCCCCCCCCCTTGGAAAAATGACTCTGAAAAATCATGGCATTCGAAACAGATTTTTTCGATTTTTTTGTCACTGGTACAAGTTACGCGGTTACGGTTGACTTTTTCTTATTCGAAATCTGATTCTCTATAAAATGCACCTAATGGTTTCCTTTTAGCTTGAAATTTTTTTTTCTCAAAATTTCACAGTACCCCCCCTTGGAAAAATGACTCCGAAAAATCATGGCATTCGAATCAGATTTTTTCGATTTTTTTCTCACGGGTACCAGTTACGCGGTTACGGTTGACTTTTTCTTATTCGAAATCTGATTCTCTACAAAATGCACCTAATGGTTTCCTTTTACCTTGAAATTTTTTTTTCTCAAAAATCTACAGTACCCCCCCTTGGAAAAATGACTCCGAAAAATCATGGCATTCGAAACAGATTTTTTCGATTTTTTTCTCAAGGGTATCAGTTACGCGGTTACGGTTGACTTTTTCTTATTCGAAATCTGATTCTCTATAAAATGCACCTAATGGTTTCCTTTTAGCTTGAAATTTTTTTTTCTCAAAAATTCACAGTACCCCCCCTTGGAAAAATGACTCCGAAAAATCATGGCATTCGAAACAGATTTTTTCGATTTTTTTCTCACGGGTACCAGTTACGCGGTTACGGTTGACTTTTTCTTATTCGAAATCTGATTCTCTATAAAATGCACCTAATGGTTTCCTTTTAGCTTGAAATTTTTTTTTCTCAAAAATCTACAGTACCCCCCCCTTGGAAAAATGACTCCGAAAAATCATGGCATTCGAAACAGATTTTTTCGATTTTTTTCTCACGGGTACAAGTTACGCGGTTACGGTTGACTTTTTCTTATTCGAAATCTGATTGTCTATAAAATGCACCTAATGGTTTCCTTTTAGCTTGAAATTTTTTTTTCTCAAAAATTCACAGTACCCCCCTTGGAAAAATGACTCCGAAAAATCATTTCATTCGAAACAGATTTTTTCGATTTTTTTCTCACGGGTACAAGTTACGCGGTTACGGTTGACTTTTTCTTATTCGAAATCTGATTCTCTATAAAATGCACCTAATGGTTTCCTTTTACCTTGAAATTTTTTTTTTCTCAAAATCTACAGTCCCCCCCCCTCCCCTTGGAAAAATGACTCCGAAAAATCATGGCATTCGAAACAGATTTTTTCGATTTTTTGTCACGGGTACAAGTTACGCGGTTACGGTTGACTTTTTCTTATTCGAAATCTGATTCTCTATAAAATGCACCTAATGGTTTCCTTTTACCTTGAAATTTTTTTTTCTCAAAAATTCACAGTACACCCCCTTGGAAAAATGACTCCGAAAAATCATGGCATTCGAAACAGATTTCGAATAAGAAAAAGTCAACCGTAACCGCGTAACTGGTACCCGTGACAAAAAAATCGAAAAAATCTGATTCTCTATAAAATGCACCTAATGGTTTCCTTTTACCTTGAAATTTTTTTTTCTCAAAAATCTACAGTACCCCCCCCTTGGAAAAATGACTGAAAAATCATGGCATTCGAAACAGATTTTTTCGATTTTTTTGTCACTGGTACAAGTTACGCGGTTACGGTTGACTTTTTCTTATTCGAAATCTGATTCTCTATAAAATGCACCTAATGGTTTCCTTTTAGCTTGAAATTTTTTTTTCTCAAAATTTCACAGTACCCCCCCTTGGAAAAATGACTCCGAAAAATCATTTCATTCGAAACAGATTTTTTCGATTTTTTTCTCACGGGTACCAGTTACGCGGTTACGGTTGACTTTTTCTTATTCGAAATCTGATTCTCTATAAAATGCACCTAATGGTTTCCTTTTACCTTGAAATTTTTTTTTCTCAAAAATTCACAGTACACCCCCTTGGAAAAATGGCTCCGAAAAATCATGGCATTCGAAACAGATTTTTTCGATTTTTTTGTCACTGGTACAAGTTACGCGGTTACGGTTGACTTTTTCTTATTCGAAATCTGATTCTCTATAAAATGCAGCTAATGGTTTCCTTTTAGCTTGAAATTTTTTTTTCTCAAAATTTCACAGTACCCCCCCTTGGAAAAATGACTCCGAAAAATCATTTCATTCGAAACAGATTTTTTCGATTTTTTTCTCACGGGTACCAGTTACGCGGTTACGGTTGACTTTTTCTTATTCGAAATCTGATTCTCTATAAAATGCACCTAATGATTTCCTTTTACCTTGAAATTTTTTTTTCTCAAAAATCTACAGTACCCCCCCTTGGAAAAATGACTCCGAAAAATCATGGCATTCGAAACAGATTTTTTCGATTTTTTTCTCACGGGTACAAGTTACGCGGTGACGGTTGACTTTTTCTTATTCGAAATCTGATTGTCTATAAAATGCACCTAATGGTTTCCTTTTAGCTTGAAATTTTTTTTTCTCAAAAATTCACAGTACCCCCCCTTGGAAAAATGACTCCGAAAAATCATTTCATTCGAAACAGATTTTTTCGATTTTTTTCTCACGGGTACAAGTTACGCGGTTACGGTTGACTTTTTCTTATTCGAAATCTGATTCTCTATAAAATGCACCTAATGGTTTCCTTTTACCTTGAATTTTTTTTTCTCAAAATCTACAGTACCCCCCCCCCCCCTTGGAAAAATGACTCCGAGAAATCATGGCATTCGAAACAGATTTTTTCGATTTTTTTGTCACGGGTACAAGTTACGCGGTTACGGTTGACTTTTTCTTATTCGAAATCTGATTCTCTATAAAATGCACCTAATGGTTTCCTTTTAGCTTGAAATTTTTTTTCTCAAAAATCTACAGTACCCCCCCTTGGAAAAATGACTCCGAAAAATCATGGCATTCGAAACAGATTTCGAATAAGAAAAAGTCAACCGTAACCGCGTAACTGGTACCCGTGACAAAAAAATCGAAAAAATCTGATTCTCTATAAAATGCACCTAATGGTTTCCTTTTACCTTGAAATTTTTTTTTCTCAAAAATCTACAGTACCCCCCCCTTGGAAAAATGACTGAAAAATCATGGCATTCGAAACAGATTTTTTCGATTTTTTTGTCACTGGTACAAGTTACGCGGTTACGGTTGACTTTTTCTTATTCGAAATCAGATTCTCTATAAAATGCACCTAATGGTTTCCTTTTAGCTTGAAATTTTTTTTTCTCAAAATTTCACAGTACCCCCCCTTGGAAAAATGACTCCGAAAAATCATTTCATTCGAAACAGATTTTTTCGATTTTTTTCTCACGGGTACCAGTTACGCGGTTACGGTTGACTTTTTCTTATTCGAAATCTGATTCTCTATAAAATGCACCTAATGATTTCCTTTTACCTTGAAATTTTTTTTTCTCAAAAATCTACAGTACCCCCCCTTGGAAAAATGACTCCGAAAAATCATGGCATTCGAAACAGATTTTTTCGATTTTTTTCTCACGGGTACAAGTTACGCGGTTACGGTTGACTTTTTCTTATTCGAAATCTTATTGTCTATAAAATGCACCTAATGGTTTCCTTTTAGCTTGAAATTTTTTTTTCTCAAAAATTCACAGTACCCCCCCTTGGAAAAATGACTCCGAAAAATCATTTCATTCGAAACAGATTTTTTCGATTTTTTTCTCACGGGTACAAGTTACGCGGTTACGGTTGACTTTTTCTTATTCGAAATCTGATTCTCTATAAAATGCACCTAATGGTTTCCTTTTACCTTGAAATTTTTTTTTCTCAAAATCTACAGTACCCCCCCCCCCTTGGAAAAATGACTCCGAAAAATCATGGCATTCGAAACAGATTTTTTCGATTTTTTTGTCACGGGTACAAGTTACGCGGTTACGGTTGACTTTTTCTTATTCGAAATCTGATTCTCTATAAAATGCACCTAATGGTTTCCTTTTACCTTGAAATTTTTTTTTCTCAAATATTCACAGTACACCCCCTTGGAAAAATGACTCCGAAAAATTATGGCATTCGAAACAGATTTTTTCGATTTTTTTGTCACGGGTACCAGTTACGCGGTTACGGTTGACTTTTTCTTATTCGAAATCTGATTCTCTATAAAATGCACCTAATGGTTTCCTTTTAGCTTGAAATTTTTTTTTCTCAAAATTTCACAGTACCCCCCCCTTGGAAAAATGACTCCGAAAAATCATTTCATTCGAAACAGATTTTTTCGATTTTTTTCTCACGGGTACAAGTTACGCGGTTACGGTTGACTTTTTCTTATTCGAAATCTGATTCTCTATAAAATGCACCTAATGGTTTCCTTTTAGCTTGAAATTTTTTTTCTCAAAAATCTACAGTACCCCCCTTGGAAAAATGACTCCGAAAAATCATGGCATTCGAAACAGATTTCGAATAAGAAAAAGTCAACCGTAACCGCGTAACTGGTACCCGTGACAAAAAAATCGAAAAAATCTGATTCTCTATAAAATGCACCTAATGGTTTCCTTTTACCTTGAAATTTTTTTTTCTCAAAAATCTACAGTACCCCCCCCTTGGAAAAATGACTGAAAAATCATGGCATTCGAAACAGATTTTTTCGATTTTTTTGTCACTGGTACAAGTTACGCGGTTACGGTTGACTTTTTCTTATTCGAAATCAGATTCTCTATAAAATGCACCTAATGGTTTCCTTTTAGCTTGAAATTTTTTTTTCTCAAAATTTCACAGTACCCCCCCTTGGAAAAATGACTCCGAAAAATCATTTCATTCGAAACAGATTTTTTCGATTTTTTTCTCACGGGTACCAGTTACGCGGTTACGGTTGACTTTTTCTTATTCGAAATCTGATTCTCTATAAAATGCACCTAATGATTTCCTTTTACCTTGAAATTTTTTTTTCTCAAAAATCTACAGTACCCCCCCTTGGAAAAATGACTCCGAAAAATCATGGCATTCGAAACAGATTTTTTCGATTTTTTTCTCACGGGTACAAGTTACGCGGTTACGGTTGACTTTTTCTTATTCGAAATCTTATTGTCTATAAAATGCACCTAATGGTTTCCTTTTAGCTTGAAATTTTTTTTTCTCAAAAATTCACAGTACCCCCCCTTGGAAAAATGACTCCGAAAAATCATTTCATTCGAAACAGATTTTTTCGATTTTTTTCTCACGGGTACAAGTTACGCGGTTACGGTTGACTTTTTCTTATTCGAAATCTGATTCTCTATAAAATGCACCTAATGGTTTCCTTTTACCTTGAAATTTTTTTTTCTCAAAATCTACAGTACCCCCCCCCTTGGAAAAATGACTCCGAAAAATCATGGCATTCGAAACAGATTTTTTCGATTTTTTTGTCACGGGTACAAGTTACGCGGTTACGGTTGACTTTTTCTTATTCGAAATCTGATTCTCTATAAAATGCACCTAATGGTTTCCTTTTACCTTGAAATTTTTTTTTCTCAAAAATCTACAGTACCCCTCCCTTGGAAAAATGACTGAAAAATCATGGCATTCGAAACAGATTTTTTCGATTTTTTTGTCACTGGTACAAGTTACGCGGTTACGGTTGACTTTTTCTTATTCGAAATCAGATTCTCTATAAAATGCACCTAATGGTTTCCTTTTAGCTTGAAATTTTTTTTTTCTCAAAATTTCACAGTACCCCCCCTTGGAAAAATGACTCCGAAAAATCATTTCATTCGAAACAGATTTTTTCGATTTTTTTCTCACGGGTACCAGTTACGCGGTTACGGTTGACTTTTTCTTATTCGAAATCTGATTCTCTATAAAATGCACCTAATGGTTTCCTTTTACCTTGAAATTTTTTTTTCTCAAAATCTACAGTACCCCCCCCCTTAAAAAAATGACTCCGAAAAATCATGGCATTCGAAACAGATTTTTTCGATTTTTTTGTCACGGGTACAAGTTACGCGGTTACGGTTGACTTTTTCTTATTCGAAATCTGATTCTCTATAAAATGCACCTAATGGTTTCCTTTTACCTTGAAATTTTTTTTTCTCAAAAATTCACAGTACACCCCCTTGGAAAAATGACTCCGAAAAATTATGGCATTCGAAACAGATTTTTTCGATTTTTTTGTCACGGGTACCAGTTACGCGGTTACGGTTGACTTTTTCTTATTCGAAATCTGATTCTCTATAAAATGCACCTAATGGTTTCCTTTTAGCTTGAAATTTTTTTTTTCTCAAAATTTCACAGTACCCCCCCCTTGGAAAAATGACTCCGAAAAATCATTTCATTCGAAACAGATTTTTTCGATTTTTTTCTCACGGGTACAAGTTACGCGGTTACGGTTGACTTTTTCTTATTCGAAATCTGATTCTCTATAAAATGCACCTAATGGTTTCCTTTTACCTTGAATTTTTTTTTTCTCAAAATCTACAGTACCCCCCCCCCCCTTGGAAAAATGACTCCGAGAAATCATGGCATTCGAAACAGATTTTTTTCGATTTTTTTGTCACGGGTACAAGTTACGCGGTTACGGTTGACTTTTTCTTATTCGAAATCTGATTCTCTATAAAATGCACCTAATGGTTTCCTTTTATCTTGAAATTTTTTTTCTCAAAAATCTACAGTACCCCCCCTTGGAAAAATGACTCCGAAAAATCATGGCATTCGAAACAGATTTCGAATAAGAAAAAGTCAACCGTAACCGCGTAACTGGTACCCGTGACAAAAAAATCGAAAAAATCTGATTCTCTATAAAATGCACCTAATGGTTTCCTTTTACCTTGAAATTTTTTTTTCTCAAAAATCTACAGTACCCCCCCCCCTTGGAAAAATGACTGAAAAATCATGGCATTCGAAACAGATTTTTTCGATTTTTTTGTCACTGGTACAAGTTACGCGGTTACGGTTGACTTTTTCTTATTCGAAATCAGATTCTCTATAAAATGCACCTAATGGTTTCCTTTTAGCTTGAAATTTTTTTTTCTCAAAATTTCACAGTACCCCCCCTTGGAAAAATGACTCCGAAAAATCATTTCATTCGAAACAGATTTTTTCGATTTTTTTCTCACGGGTACCAGTTACGCGGTTACGGTTGACTTTTTCTTATTCGAAATCTGATTCTCTATAAAATGCACCTAATGATTTCCTTTTACCTTGAAATTTTTTTTTCTCAAAAATCTACAGTACCCCCCCTTGGAAAAATGACTCCGAAAAATCATGGCATTCGAAACAGATTTTTTCGATTTTTTTCTCACGGGTACAAGTTACGCGGTTACGGTTGACTTTTTCTTATTCGAAATCTTATTGTCTATAAAATGCACCTAATGGTTTCCTTTTAGCTTGAAATTTTTTTTTCTCAAAAATTCACAGTACCCCCCCTTGGAAAAATGACTCCGAAAAATCATTTCATTCGAAACAGATTTTTTCGATTTTTTTCTCACGGGTACAAGTTACGCGGTTACGGTTGACTTTTTCTTATTCGAAATCTGATTCTCTATAAAATGCACCTAATGGTTTCCTTTTACCTTGAAATTTTTTTTTCTCAAAATCTACAGTACCCCCCCCCCCTTGGAAAAATGACTCCGAAAAATCATGGCATTCGAAACAGATTTTTTCGATTTTTTTGTCACGGGTACAAGTTACGCGGTTACGGTTGACTTTTTCTTATTCGAAATCTGATTCTCTATAAAATGCACCTAATGGTTTCCTTTTACCTTGAAATTTTTTTTTCTCAAAAATTCACAGTACACCCCCTTGGAAAAATGACTCCGAAAAATTATGGCATTCGAAACAGATTTTTTCGATTTTTTTGTCACGGGTACCAGTTACGCGGTTACGGTTGACTTTTTCTTATTCGAAATCTGATTCTCTATAAAATGCACCTAATGGTTTCCTTTTAGCTTGAAATTTTTTTTTCTCAAAATTTCACAGTACCCCCCCCTTGGAAAAATGACTCCGAAAAATCATTTCATTCGAAACAGATTTTTTCGATTTTTTTCTCACGGGTACAAGTTACGCGGTTACGGTTGACTTTTTCTTATTCGAAATCTGATTCTCTATAAAATGCACCTAATGGTTTCCTTTTACCTTGAAATTTTTTTTTCTCAAAAATCTACAGTACCCCTCCCTTGGAAAAATGACTGAAAAATCATGGCATTCGAAACAGATTTTTTCGATTTTTTTGTCACTGGTACAAGTTACGCGGTTACGGTTGACTTTTTCTTATTCGAAATCAGATTCTCTATAAAATGCACCTAATGGTTTCCTTTTAGCTTGAAATTTTTTTTTTCTCAAAATTTCACAGTACCCCCCCTTGGAAAAATGACTCCGAAAAATCATTTCATTCGAAACAGATTTTTTCGATTTTTTTCTCACGGGTACCAGTTACGCGGTTACGGTTGACTTTTTCTTATTCGAAATCTGATTCTCTATAAAATGCACCTAATGATTTCCTTTTACCTTGAAATTTTTTTTTCTCAAAAATCTACAGTACCCCCCCTTGGAAAAATGACTCCGAAAAATCATGGCATTCGAAACAGATTTTTTCGATTTTTTTCTCACGGGTACAAGTTACGCGGTTACGGTTGACTTTTTCTTATTCGAAATCTTATTGTCTATAAAATGCACCTAATGGTTTCCTTTTAGCTTGAAATTTTTTTTTCTCAAAAATTCACAGTACCCCCCCTTGGAAAAATGACTCCGAAAAATCATTTCATTCGAAACAGATTTTTTCGATTTTTTTCTCACGGGTACAAGTTACGCGGTTACGGTTGACTTTTTCTTATTCGAAATCTGATTCTCTATAAAATGCACCTAATGGTTTCCTTTTACCTTGAAATTTTTTTTTCTCAAAATCTACAGTACCCCCCCCCTTGGAAAAATGACTCCGAAAAATCATGGCATTCGAAACAGATTTTTTCGATTTTTTTGTCACGGGTACAAGTTACGCGGGTACGGTTGACTTTTTCTTATTCGAAATCTGATTCTCTATAAAATGCACCTAATGGTTTCCTTTTACCTTGAAATTTTTTTTTCTCAAAAATTCACAGTACACCCCCTTGGAAAAATGACTCCGAAAAATTATGGCATTCGAAACAGATTTTTTCGATTTTTTTGTCACGGGTACCAGTTACGCGGTTACGGTTGACTTTTTCTTATTCGAAATCTGATTCTCTATAAAATGCACCTAATGGTTTCCTTTTAGCTTGAAATTTTTTTTTCTCAAAATTTCACAGTACCCCCCCTTGGAAAAATGACTCCGAAAAATCATTTCATTCGAAACAGATTTTTTCGATTTTTTTCTCACGGGTACCAGTTACGCGGTTACGGTTGACTTTTTCTTATTCGAAATCTGATTCTCCATAAAATGCACCTAATGGTTTCCTTTTAGCTTGAAATTTTTTTTTTCTGAAAAATTCACGGTACCCCCCCTTGGAAAAATGACTCCGAAAAATCATGGCATTCGAAACAGATTTTTTCGATTTTTTTCTCACGGGTACCAGTTACGCGGTTACGGTTGACTTTTTCTTATTGGAAATCTGATTCTCTATAAAATGCAGCTAATGGTTTCCTTTTAGCTTGAAATTTTTTTTTCTCAAAATTTCACAGTACCCCCCCTTGGAAAAATGACTCCGAAAAATCATTTCATTCGAAACAGATTTTTTCGATTTTTTTCTCACGGGTACCAGTTACGCGGTTACGGTTGACTTTTTCTTATTCGAAATCTGATTCTCTATAAAATGCAGCTAATGGTTTCCTTTTAGCTTGAAATTTTTTTTTCTCAAAATTTCACAGTACCCCCCCTTGGAAAAATGACTCCGAAAAATCATTTCATTCGAAACAGATTTTTTCGATTTTTTTCTCACGGGTACCAGTTACGCGGTTACGGTTGACTTTTTCTTATTCGAAATCTGATTCTCTATAAAATGCACCTAATGATTTCCTTTTACCTTGAAATTTTTTTTTCTCAAAAATCTACAGTACCCCCCCTTGGAAAAATGACTCCGAAAAATCATGGCATTCGAAACAGATTTTTTCGATTTTTTTCTCACGGGTACAAGTTACGCGGTGACGGTTGACTTTTTCTTATTCGAAATCTGATTGTCTATAAAATGCACCTAATGGTTTCCTTTTAGCTTGAAATTTTTTTTTCTCAAAAATTCACAGTACCCCCCCTTGGAAAAATGACTCCGAAAAATCATTTCATTCGAAACAGATTTTTTCGATTTTTTTCTCACGGGTACAAGTTACGCGGTTACGGTTGACTTTTTCTTATTCGAAATCTGATTCTCTATAAAATGCACCTAATGGTTTCCTTTTACCTTGAATTTTTTTTTTCTCAAAATCTACAGTACCCCCCCCCCCCCTTGGAAAAATGACTCCGAGAAATCATGGCATTCGAAGCAGATTTTTTCGATTTTTTTGTCACGGGTACAAGTTACGCGGTTACGGTTGACTTTTTCTTATTCGAAATCTGATTCTCTATAAAATGCACCTAATGGTTTCCTTTTAGCTTGAAATTTTTTTTCTCAAAAATCTACAGTACCCCCCCTTGGAAAAATGACTCCGAAAAATCATGGCATTCGAAACAGATTTCGAATAAGAAAAAGTCAACCGTAACCGCGTAACTGGTACCCGTGACAAAAAAATCGAAAAAATCTGATTCTCTATAAAATGCACCTAATGGTTTCCTTTTACCTTGAAATTTTTTTTTCTCAAAAATCTACAGTACCCCCCCCCCTTGGAAAAATGACTGAAAAATCATGGCATTCGAAACAGATTTTTTCGATTTTTTTGTCACTGGTACAAGTTACGCGGTTACGGTTGACTTTATCTTATTCGAAATCAGATTCTCTATAAAATGCACCTAATGGTTTCCTTTTAGCTTGAAATTTTTTTTTTCTCAAAATTTCACAGTACCCCCCCCCCTTGGAAAAATGACTCCGAAAAATCATTTCATTCGAAACAGATTTTTTCGATTTTTTTCTCACGGGTACCAGTTACGCGGTTACGGTTGACTTTTTCTTATTCGAAATCTGATTCTCTATAAAATGCACCTAATGATTTCCTTTTACCTTGAAATTTTTTTTTCTCAAAAATCTACAGTACCCCCCCTTGGAAAAATGACTCCGAAAAATCATGGCATTCGAAACAGATTTTTTCGATTTTTTTCTCACGGGTACAAGTTACGCGGTTACGGTTGACTTTTTCTTATTCGAAATCTGATTCTCTATAAAATGCACCTAATGGTTTCCTTTTACCTTGAAATTTTTTTTCTCAAAATCTACAGTACCCCCCCCCCTTGGAAAAATGACTCCGAAAAATCATGGCATTCGAAACAGATTTTTTCGATTTTTTTGTCACGGGTACAAGTTACGCGGTTACGGTTGACTTTTTCTTATTCGAAATCTGATTCTCTATAAAATGCACCTAATGGTTTCCTTTTACCTTGAAATTTTTTTTTCTCAAAAATTCACAGTACACCCCCTTGGAAAAATGACTCCGAAAAATTATGGCATTCGAAACAGATTTTTTCGATTTTTTTGTCACGGGTACCAGTTACGCGGTTACGGTTGACTTTTTCTTATTCGAAATCTGATTCTCTATAAAATGCACCTAATGGTTTCCTTTTAGCTTGAAATTTTTTTTTCTCAAAATTTCACAGTACCCCCCCTTGGAAAAATGACTCCGAAAAATCATTTCATTCGAAACAGATTTTTTCGATTTTTTTCTCACGGGTACCAGTTACGCGGTTACGGTTGACTTTTTCTTATTCGAAATCTGATTCTCTATAAAATGCACCTAATGGTTTCCTTTTACCTTGAAATTTTTTTTTCTCAAAAATTCACAGTACACCCCCTTGGAAAAATGACTCCGAAAAATTATGGCATTCGAAACAGATTTTTTCGATTTTTTTGTCACGGGTACCAGTTACGCGGTTACGGTTGACTTTTTCTTATTCGAAATCTGATTCTCCATAAAATGCACCTAATGGTTTCCTTTTAGCTTGAAATTTTTTTTTTCTCAAAAATTCACGGTACCCCCCCTTGGAAAAATGACTCCGAAAAATCATGGCATTCGAAACAGATTTTTTCGATTTTTTTCTCACGGGTACCAGTTACGCGGTTACGGTTGACTTTTTCTTATTCGAAATCTGATTCTCTATAAAATGCACCTAATGGTTTCCTTTTACCTTGAAATTTTTTTTTCTCAAAAATCTACAGTACCCCCCCCCTTGGAAAAATGACTCCGAAAAATCATGGCATTCGAAACAGATTTTTTCGATTTTTTTGTCACTGGTACAAGTTACGCGGTTACGGTTGACTTTTTCTTATTCGAAATCTGATTCTCTATAAAATGCACCTAATGGTTTCCTTTTAGCTTGAAATTTTTTTTTCTCAAAAATTCACAGTACCCCCCCTGGGAAAAATGACTCCGAAAAATCATGGCATTCGAATCAGATTTTTTCGATTTTTTTGTCACTGGTACAAGTTACGCGGTTACGGTTGACTTTTTCTTATTCGAAATCTGATTCTCTATAAAATGCACCTAATGATTTCCTTTTACCTTGAAATTTTTTTTTCTCAAAAATCTACAGTACCCCCCCTTGGAAAAATGACTCCGAAAAATCATGGCATTCGAAACAGATTTTTTCGATTTTTTTCTCACGGGTACAAGTTACGCGGTTACGGTTGACTTTTTCTTATTCGAAATCTGATTCTCTATAAAATGCACCTAATGGTTTCCTTTTACCTTGAAATTTTTTTTTCTCAAAAATTCACAGTACACCCCCTTGGAAAAATGACTCCGAAAAATTATGGCATTCGAATCAGATTTTTTCGATTTTTTTCTCACGGGTACCAGTTACGCGGTTACGGTTGACTTTTTCTTATTCGAAATCTGATTCTCTACAAAATGCACCAAATGGTTTCCTTTTACCTTGAAATTTTTTTTTCTCAAAAATCTACAGTACCCCCCCCTTGGAAAAATGACTCCGAAAAATCATGGCATTCGAAACAGATTTTTTCGATTTTTTTCTCACGGGTACCAGTTACGCGGTTACGGTTGACTTTTTCTTATTCGAAATCTGATTCTCTATAAAATGCACCTAATGGTTTCCTTTTAGCTTGAAATTTTTTTTTCTCAAAAATTCACAGTACCCCCCCTTGGAAAAATGACTCCGAAAAATCATGGCATTCGAAACAGATTTTTTCGATTTTTTTCTCACGGGTACCAGTTACGCGGTTACGGTTGACTTTTTCTTATTCGAAATCTGATTCTCTATAAAATGCACCTAATGGTTTCCTTTTAGCTTGAAATTTTTTTTTCTCAAAAATCTACAGTACCCCCCCTTGGAAAAATGACTCCGAAAAATCATGGCATTCGAAATAGATTTTTTCGATTTTTTTCTCACGGGTACCAGTTACGCGGTTACGGTTGACTTTTTCTTATTCGAAATCTGATTCTCTATAAAATGCACCTAATGGTTTCCTTTTAGCTTGAAATTTTTTTTTCTCAAAAATCTACAGTAACCCCCTTGGAAAAATGACTCCGAAAAATTATGGCATTCGAATCAGATTTTTTCGATTTTTTTCTCACGGGTACCAGTTACGCGGTTACGGTTGACTTTTTCTTATTCGAAATCTGATTCTCTATAAAATGCACCTAATGGTTTCCTTTTAGCTTGAATTTTTTTTTTCTCAAAAATTCACAGTACCCCCCCTTGGAAAAATGACTCCGAAAAATCATGGCATTCGAAACAGATTTTTTCGATTTTTTTCTCACGGGTACCAGTTACGCGGTTACGGTTGACTTTTTCTTATTCGAAATCTGATTCTCTATAAAATGCACCTAATGGTTTCCTTTTAGCTTGAAATTTTTTTTTCTCAAAAATCTACAGTACCCCCCCCCTTGGAAAAATGACTCCGAAAAACCATGGCATTCGAAACAGATTTTTTCGATTTTTTTGTCACTGGTACCAGTTACGCGGTTACGGTTGACTTTTTCTTATTCGAAATCTGATGCTCTATAAAATGCACCTAATGGTTTCCTTTTACCTTGAAATTTTTTTTTCTCAAAAATCTACAGTACCCCCCCCTTGGAAAAATGACTCCGAAAAATCATGGCATTCGAAACAGATTTTTTCGATTTTTTTGTCACTGGTACAAGTTACGCGGTTACGGTTGACTTTTTCTTATTCGAAATCTGATTCTCTATAAAATGCACCTAATGGTTTCCTTTTAGCTTGAAATTTTTTTTTCTCAAAAATTCACAGTACCCCCCCTTGGAAAAATGACTCCGAAAAATCATGGCATTCGAATCAGATTTTTTCGATTTTTTTGTCACTGGTACAAGTTACGCGGTTACGGTTGACTTTTTCTTATTCGAAATCTGATTCTCTATAAAATGCACCTAATGGTTTCCTTTTAGCTTGAAATTTTTTTTTTCTCAAAATTTCACAGTACCCCCCTTGGAAAAATGACTCCGAAAAATCATTTCATTCGAAACAGATTTTTTCGATTTTTTTCTCACGGGTACAAGTTACGCGGTTACGGTTGACTTTTTCTTATTCGAAATCTGATTCTCTATAAAATGCACCTAATGGTTTCCTTTTAGCTTGAAATTTTTTTTTCTCAAAAATCTACAGTACCCCCCCTTGGAAAAATGACTCCGAAAAATCATGGCATTCGAAACAGATTTCGAATAAGAAAAAGTCAACCGTAACCGCGTAACTGGTACCCGTGACAAAAAAATCGAAAAAATCTGATTCTCTATAAAATGCACCTAATGGTTTCCTTTTACCTTGAAATTTTTTTTTCTCAAAAATCTACAGTACCCCCCCCCCCTTGGAAAAATGACTCCGAAAAATTATGGCATTCGAAACAGATTTTTTCGATTTTTTTGTCACTGGTACAAGTTACGCGGTTACGGTTGACTTTTTCTTATTCGAAATCTGATTCTCTATAAAATGCAGCTAATGGTTTCCTTTTAGCTTGAAATTTTTTTTCTCAAAATTTCACAGTACCCCCCCTTGGAAAAATGACTCCGAAAAATCATTTCATTCGAAACAGATTTTTTCGATTTTTTTCTCACGGGTACCAGTTACGCGGTTACGGTTGACTTTTTCTTATTCGAAATGTGATTCTCTATAAAATGCACCTAATGGTTTCCTTTTACCTTGAAATTTTTTTTTCTAAAAATCTACAGTACCCCCCCTTGGAAAAATAACTCCGAAAAATCATGGCATTCGAAACAGATTTTTTCGATTTTTTTCTCACGGGTACAAGTTACGCGGTTACGGTTGACTTTTTCTTATTCGAAATCTGATTCTCTATAAAATGCACCTAATGGTTTCCTTTTACCTTGAAATTTTTTTTTCTCAAAAATCTACAGTACCCCCCCCCCTTGGAAAAATGACTCCGAAAAATCATGGCATTCGAAACAGATTTTTTCGATTTTTTGTCACTGGTACAAGTTACGCGGTTACGGTTGACTTTTTCTTATTCGAAATCTGATTCTCTATAAAATGCACCTAATGGTTTCCTTTTAGCTTGAAATTTTTTTTTCTCAAAAATTCACAGTACCCCCCCTTGGAAAAATGACTCCGAAAAATCATGGCATTCGAAACAGATTTTTTCGATTTTTTTGTCACGGGTACAAGTTACGCGGTTACGGTTGACTTTTTCTTATTCGAAATCTGATTCTCTATAAAATGCACCTAATGGTTTCCTTTTACCTTGAAATTTTTTTTTCTCAAAAATTCACAGTACACCCCCTTGGAAAAATGACTCCGAAAAATTATGGCATTCGAAACAGATTTTTTCGATTTTTTTGTCACGGGTACCAGTTACGCGGTTACGGTTGACTTTTTCTTATTCGAAATCTGATTCTCTATAAAATGCACCTAATGGTTTCCTTTTAGCTTGAAATTTTTTTTTCTCAAAATTTCACAGTACCCCCCCTTGGAAAAATGACTCCGAAAAATTATGGCATTCGAAACAGATTTTTTCGATTTTTTTGTCACGGGTACCAGTTACGCGGTTACGGTTGACTTTTTCTTATTCGAAATCTGATTCTCTATAAAATGCACCTAATGGTTTCCTTTTAGCTTGAAATTTTTTTTTCTCAAAAATCTACAGTACCCCCCCCCCCCTTGGAAAAATGACTCCGAAAAATCATGGCATTCGAAACAGATTTCGAATAAGAAAAAGTCAACCGTAACCGCGTAACTGGTACCCGTGACAAAAAAATCGAAAAAATCTGATTCTCTATAAAATGCACCTAATGGTTTCCTTTTACCTTGAAATTTTTTTTTCTCAAAAATCTACAGTACCCCCCCCCCTTGGAAAAATGACTCTGAAAAATCATGGCATTCGAAACAGATTTTTTCGATTTTTTTGTCACTGGTACAAGTTACGCGGTTACGGTTGACTTTTTCTTATTCGAAATCTGATTCTCTATAAAATGCACCTAATGGTTTCCTTTTAGCTTGAAATTTTTTTTTCTCAAAAATTCACAGTACCCCCCCTGGGAAAAATGACTCCGAAAAATCATGGCATTCGAAACAGATTTTTTCGATTTTTTTGTCACGGGTACAAGTTACGCGGTTACGGTTGACTTTTTCTTATTCGAAATCTGATTCTCTATAAAATGCACCTAATGGTTTCCTTTTACCTTGAAATTTTTTTTTCTCAAAAATTCACAGTACACCCCCTTGGAAAAATGACTCCGAAAAATTATGGCATTCGAAACAGATTTTTTCGATTTTTTTGTCACGGGTACCAGTTACGCGGTTACGGTTGACTTTTTCTTATTCGAAATCTGATTCTCTATAAAATGCACCTAATGGTTTCCTTTTAGCTTGAAATTTTTTTTTCTCAAAATTTCACAGTACCCCCCCTTGGAAAAATGACTCCGAAAAATTATGGCATTCGAAACAGATTTTTTCGATTTTTTTGTCACGGGTACCAGTTACGCGGTTACGGTTGACTTTTTCTTATTCGAAATCTGATTCTCTATAAAATGCACCTAATGGTTTCCTTTTAGCTTGAAATTTTTTTTTCTCAAAAATCTACAGTACCCCCCCCCCCCTTGGAAAAATGACTCCGAAAAATCATGGCATTCGAAACAGATTTCGAATAAGAAAAAGTCAACCGTAACCGCGTAACTGGTACCCGTGACAAAAAAATCGAAAAAATCTGATTCTCTATAAAATGCACCTAATGGTTTCCTTTTACCTTGAAATTTTTTTTTCTCAAAAATCTACAGTACCCCCCCCCCTTGGAAAAATGACTCTGAAAAATCATGGCATTCGAAACAGATTTTTTCGATTTTTTTGTCACTGGTACAAGTTACGCGGTTACGGTTGACTTTTTCTTATTCGAAATCTGATTCTCTATAAAATGCACCTAATGGTTTCCTTTTAGCTTGAAATTTTTTTTTCTCAAAAATTCACAGTACCCCCCCTGGGAAAAATGACTCCGAAAAATCATGGCATTCGAATCAGATTTTTTCGATTTTTTTGTCACTGGTACAAGTTACGCGGTTACGGTTGACTTTTTCTTATTCGAAATCTGATTCTCTATAAAATGCACCTAATGATTTCCTTTTACCTTGAAATTTTTTTTTCTCAAAAATCTACAGTACCCCCCCTTGGAAAAATGACTCCGAAAAATCATGGCATTCGAAACAGATTTTTTCGATTTTTTTCTCACGGGTACAAGTTACGCGGTTACGGTTGACTTTTTCTTATTCGAAATCTGATTCTCTATAAAATGCACCTAATGGTTTCCTTTTACCTTGAAATTTTTTTTTCTCAAAAATTCACAGTACACCCCCTTGGAAAAATGACTCCGAAAAATTATGGCATTCGAATCAGATTTTTTCGATTTTTTTCTCACGGGTACCAGTTACGCGGTTACGGTTGACTTTTTCTTATTCGAAATCTGATTCTCTACAAAATGCACCAAATGGTTTCCTTTTACCTTGAAATTTTTTTTTCTCAAAAATCTACAGTACCCCCCCCTTGGAAAAATGACTCCGAAAAATCATGGCATTCGAAACAGATTTTTTCGATTTTTTTCTCACGGGTACCAGTTACGCGGTTACGGTTGACTTTTTCTTATTCGAAATCTGATTCTCTATAAAATGCACCTAATGGTTTCCTTTTAGCTTGAAATTTTTTTTTCTCAAAAATTCACAGTACCCCCCCTTGGAAAAATGACTCCGAAAAATCATGGCATTCGAAACAGATTTTTTCGATTTTTTTCTCACGGGTACCAGTTACGCGGTTACGGTTGACTTTTTCTTATTCGAAATCTGATTCTCTATAAAATGCACCTAATGGTTTCCTTTTAGCTTGAAATTTTTTTTTCTCAAAAATCTACAGTACCCCCCCTTGGAAAAATGACTCCGAAAAATCATGGCATTCGAAATAGATTTTTTCGATTTTTTTCTCACGGGTACCAGTTACGCGGTTACGGTTGACTTTTTCTTATTCGAAATCTGATTCTCTATAAAATGCACCTAATGGTTTCCTTTTAGCTTGAAATTTTTTTTTCTCAAAAATCTACAGTAACCCCCTTGGAAAAATGACTCCGAAAAATTATGGCATTCGAATCAGATTTTTTCGATTTTTTTCTCACGGGTACCAGTTACGCGGTTACGGTTGACTTTTTCTTATTCGAAATCTGATTCTCTATAAAATGCACCTAATGGTTTCCTTTTAGCTTGAATTTTTTTTTTCTCAAAAATTCACAGTACCCCCCCTTGGAAAAATGACTCCGAAAAATCATGGCATTCGAAACAGATTTTTTCGATTTTTTTCTCACGGGTACCAGTTACGCGGTTACGGTTGACTTTTTCTTATTCGAAATCTGATTCTCTATAAAATGCACCTAATGGTTTCCTTTTAGCTTGAAATTTTTTTTTCTCAAAAATCTACAGTACCCCCCCCTTGGAAAAATGACTCCGAAAAACCATGGCATTCGAAACAGATTTTTTCGATTTTTTTGTCACTGGTACCAGTTACGCGGTTACGGTTGACTTTTTCTTATTCGAAATCTGATGCTCTATAAAATGCACCTAATGGTTTCCTTTTACCTTGAAATTTTTTTTTCTCAAAAATCTACAGTACCCCCCCCTTGGAAAAATGACTCCGAAAAATCATGGCATTCGAATCAGATTTTTTCGATTTTTTTGTCACTGGTACAAGTTACGCGGTTACGGTTGACTTTTTCTTATTCGAAATCTGATTCTCTATAAAATGCACCTAATGGTTTCCTTTTAGCTTGAAATTTTTTTTTTCTCAAAATTTCACAGTACCCCCCTTGGAAAAATGACTCCGAAAAATCATTTCATTCGAAACAGATTTTTTCGATTTTTTTCTCACGGGTACAAGTTACGCGGTTACGGTTGACTTTTTCTTATTCGAAATCTGATTCTCTATAAAATGCACCTAATGGTTTCCTTTTAGCTTGAAATTTTTTTTTCTCAAAAATCTACAGTACCCCCCCTTGGAAAAATGACTCCGAAAAATCATGGCATTCGAAACAGATTTCGAATAAGAAAAAGTCAACCGTAACCGCGTAACTGGTACCCGTGACAAAAAAATCGAAAAAATCTGATTCTCTATAAAATGCACCTAATGGTTTCCTTTTACCTTGAAATTTTTTTTTCTCAAAAATCTACAGTACCCCCCCCCCTTGGAAAAATGACTCCGAAAAATTATGGCATTCGAAACAGATTTTTTCGATTTTTTTGTCACTGGTACAAGTTACGCGGTTACGGTTGACTTTTTCTTATTCGAAATCTGATTCTCTATAAAATGCAGCTAATGGTTTCCTTTTAGCTTGAAATTTTTTTTCTCAAAATTTCACAGTACCCCCCCTTGGAAAAATGACTCCGAAAAATCATTTCATTCGAAACAGATTTTTTCGATTTTTTTCTCACGGGTACCAGTTACGCGGTTACGGTTGACTTTTTCTTATTCGAAATGTGATTCTCTATAAAATGCACCTAATGGTTTCCTTTTACCTTGAAATTTTTTTTTCTAAAAATCTACAGTACCCCCCCTTGGAAAAATAACTCCGAAAAATCATGGCATTCGAAACAGATTTTTTCGATTTTTTTCTCACGGGTACAAGTTACGCGGTTACGGTTGACTTTTTCTTATTCGAAATCTGATTCTCTATAAAATGCACCTAATGGTTTCCTTTTACCTTGAAATTTTTTTTCTCAAAAATCTACAGTACCCCCCCCCCCTTGGAAAAATGACTCCGAAAAATCATGGCATTCGAAACAGATTTTTTCGATTTTTTGTCACTGGTACAAGTTACGCGGTTACGGTTGACTTTTTCTTATTCGAAATCTGATTCTCTATAAAATGCACCTAATGGTTTCCTTTTAGCTTGAAATTTTTTTTTCTCAAAAATTCACAGTACCCCCCCTTGGAAAAATGACTCCGAAAAATCATGGCATTCGAAACAGATTTTTTCGATTTTTTTGTCACGGGTACAAGTTACGCGGTTACGGTTGACTTTTTCTTATTCGAAATCTGATTCTCTATAAAATGCACCTAATGGTTTCCTTTTACCTTGAAATTTTTTTTTCTCAAAAATTCACAGTACACCCCCTTGGAAAAATGACTCCGAAAAATTATGGCATTCGAAACAGATTTTTTCGATTTTTTTGTCACGGGTACCAGTTACGCGGTTACGGTTGACTTTTTCTTATTCGAAATCTGATTCTCTATAAAATGCACCTAATGGTTTCCTTTTAGCTTGAAATTTTTTTTTCTCAAAATTTCACAGTACCCCCCCTTGGAAAAATGACTCCGAAAAATTATGGCATTCGAAACAGATTTTTTCGATTTTTTTGTCACGGGTACCAGTTACGCGGTTACGGTTGACTTTTTCTTATTCGAAATCTGATTCTCTATAAAATGCACCTAATGGTTTCCTTTTAGCTTGAAATTTTTTTTTCTCAAAAATCTACAGTACCCCCCCCCTTGGAAAAATGACTCCGAAAAATCATGGCATTCGAAACAGATTTCGAATAAGAAAAAGTCAACCGTAACCGCGTAACTGGTACCCGTGACAAAAAAATCGAAAAAATCTGATTCTCTATAAAATGCACCTAATGGTTTCCTTTTACCTTGAAATTTTTTTTTCTCAAAAATCTACAGTACCCCCCCCCCTTGGAAAAATGACTCTGAAAAATCATGGCATTCGAAACAGATTTTTTCGATTTTTTTGTCACTGGTACAAGTTACGCGGTTACGGTTGACTTTTTCTTATTCGAAATCTGATTCTCTATAAAATGCACCTAATGGTTTCCTTTTAGCTTGAAATTTTTTTTTCTCAAAATTTCACAGTACCCCCCCTTGGAAAAATGACTCCGAAAAATCATTTCATTCGAAACAGATTTTTTCGATTTTTTTCTCACGGGTACCAGTTACGCGGTTACGGTTGACTTTTTCTTATTCGAAATCTGATTCTCTATAAAATGCACCTAATGGTTTCCTTTTAGCTTGAAATTTTTTTTTCTCAAAAATCTACAGTACCCCCCTTGGAAAAATGACTCCGAAAAATTATGGCATTCGAATCAGATTTTTTCGATTTTTTTCTCACGGGTACCAGTTACGCGGTTACGGTTGACTTTTTCTTATTCGAAATCTGATTCTCTATAAAATGCACCTAATGGTTTCCTTTTAGCTTGAAATTTTTTTTTCTCAAAAATTCACAGTACCCCCCCTTGGAAAAATGACTCCGAAAAATCATGGCATTCGAAACAGATTTTTTCGATTTTTTTCTCACGGGTACCAGTTACGCGGTTACGGTTGACTTTTTCTTATTCGAAATCTGATTCTCTATAAAATGCGCCTAATGGTTTCCTTTTAGCTTGAAATTTTTTTTTCTCAAAAATCTACAGTACCCCCCCCCTGGGAAAAATGACTCCGAAAAATCATGGCATTCGAATCAGATTTTTTCGATTTTTTTGTCACTGGTACAAGTTACGCGGTTACGGTTGACTTTTTCTTATTCGAAATCTGATTCTCTATAAAATGCACCTAATGATTTCCTTTTACCTTGAAATTTTTTTTTCTCAAAAATCTACAGTACCCCCCCTTGGAAAAATGACTCCGAAAAATCATGGCATTCGAAACAGATTTTTTCGATTTTTTTCTCACGGGTACAAGTTACGCGGTTACGGTTGACTTTTTCTTATTCGAAATCTGATTCTCTATAAAATGCACCTAATGGTTTCCTTTTAGCTTGAAATTTTTTTTTCTCAAAAATCTACAGTAACCCCCTTGGAAAAATGACTCCGAAAAATTATGGCATTCGAATCAGATTTTTTCGATTTTTTTCTCACGGGTACCAGTTACGCGGTTACGGTTGACTTTTTCTTATTCGAAATCTGATTCTCTATAAAAAGCACCTAATGGTTTCCTTTTAGCTTGAATTTTTTTTTTCTCAAAAATTCACAGTACCCCCCCTTGGAAAAATGACTCCGAAAAATCATGGCATTCGAAACAGATTTTTTCGATTTTTTTCTCACGGGTACCAGTTACGCGGTTACGGTTGACTTTTTCTTATTCGAAATCTGATTCTCTATAAAATGCACCTAATGGTTTCCTTTTAGCTTGAAATTTTTTTTTCTCAAAAATCTACAGTACCCCCCCCCCTTGGAAAAATGACTCCGAAAAACCATGGCATTCGAAACAGATTTTTTCGATTTTTTTGTCACTGGTACCAGTTACGCGGTTACGGTTGACTTTTTCTTATTCGAAATCTGATGCTCTATAAAATGCACCTAATGGTTTCCTTTTACCTTGAAATTTTTTTTTCTCAAAAATCTACAGTACCCCCCCCTTGGAAAAATGACTCCGAAAAATCATGGCATTCGAAACAGATTTTTTCGATTTTTTTGTCACTGGTACAAGTTACGCGGTTACGGTTGACTTTTTCTTATTCGAAATCTGATTCTCTATAAAATGCACCTAATGGTTTCCTTTTAGCTTGAAATTTTTTTTTCTCAAAAATTCACAGTACCCCCCCTTGGAAAAATGACTCCGAAAAATCATGGCATTCGAATCAGATTTTTTCGATTTTTTTGTCACTGGTACAAGTTACGCGGTTACGGTTGACTTTTTCTTATTCGAAATCTGATTCTCTATAAAATGCACCTAATGGTTTCCTTTTAGCTTGAAATTTTTTTTTTCTCAAAATTTCACAGTACCCCCCTTGGAAAAATGACTCCGAAAAATCATTTCATTCGAAACAGATTTTTTCGATTTTTTTCTCACGGGTACAAGTTACGCGGTTACGGTTGACTTTTTCTTATTCGAAATCTGATTCTCTATAAAATGCACCTAATGGTTTCCTTTTAGCTTGAAATTTTTTTTTCTCAAAAATCTACAGTACCCCCCCTTGGAAAAATGACTCCGAAAAATCATGGCATTCGAAACAGATTTCGAATAAGAAAAAGTCAACCGTAACCGCGTAACTGGTACCCGTGACAAAAAAATCGAAAAAATCTGATTCTCTATAAAATGCACCTAATGGTTTCCTTTTACCTTGAAATTTTTTTTTCTCAAAAATCTACAGTACCCCCCCCCCCCCCCTGGAAAAATGACTCCGAAAAATTATGGCATTCGAAACAGATTTTTTCGATTTTTTTGTCACTGGTACAAGTTACGCGGTTACGGTTGACTTTTTCTTATTCGAAATCTGATTCTCTATAAAATGCAGCTAATGGTTTCCTTTTAGCTTGAAATTTTTTTTCTCAAAATTTCACAGTACCCCCCCTTGGAAAAATGACTCCGAAAAATCATTTCATTCGAAACAGATTTTTTCGATTTTTTTCTCACGGGTACCAGTTACGCGGTTACGGTTGACTTTTTCTTATTCGAAATGTGATTCTCTATAAAATGCACCTAATGGTTTCCTTTTACCTTGAAATTTTTTTTTCTAAAAATCTACAGTACCCCCCCTTGGAAAAATAACTCCGAAAAATCATGGCATTCGAAACAGATTTTTTCGATTTTTTTCTCACGGGTACAAGTTACGCGGTTACGGTTGACTTTTTCTTATTCGAAATCTGATTCTCTATAAAATGCACCTAATGGTTTCCTTTTACCTTGAAATTTTTTTTTCTCAAAAATCTACAGTACCCCCCCCCCCTTGGAAAAATGACTCCGAAAAATCATGGCATTCGAAACAGATTTTTTCGATTTTTTGTCACTGGTACAAGTTACGCGGTTACGGTTGACTTTTTCTTATTCGAAATCTGATTCTCTATAAAATGCACCTAATGGTTTCCTTTTAGCTTGAAATTTTTTTTTCTCAAAAATTCACAGTACCCCCCCTTGGAAAAATGACTCCGAAAAATCATGGCATTCGAAACAGATTTTTTCGATTTTTTTGTCACGGGTACAAGTTACGCGGTTACGGTTGACTTTTTCTTATTCGAAATCTGATTCTCTATAAAATGCACCTAATGGTTTCCTTTTACCTTGAAATTTTTTTTTCTCAAAAATTCACAGTACACCCCCTTGGAAAAATGACTCCGAAAAATTATGGCATTCGAAACAGATTTTTTCGATTTTTTTGTCACGGGTACCAGTTACGCGGTTACGGTTGACTTTTTCTTATTCGAAATCTGATTCTCTATAAAATGCACCTAATGGTTTCCTTTTAGCTTGAAATTTTTTTTTCTCAAAATTTCACAGTACCCCCCCTTGGAAAAATGACTCCGAAAAATTATGGCATTCGAAACAGATTTTTTCGATTTTTTTGTCACGGGTACCAGTTACGCGGTTACGGTTGACTTTTTCTTATTCGAAATCTGATTCTCTATAAAATGCACCTAATGGTTTCCTTTTAGCTTGAAATTTTTTTTTCTCAAAAATTCACAGTACCCCCCCTTTGAAAAATGACTCCGAAAAATCATGGCATTCGAAACAGATTTTTTCGATTTTTTTCTCACGGGTACCAGTTACGCGGTTACGGTTGACTTTTTCTTATTCGAAATCTGATTCTCTATAAAATGCGCCTAATGGTTTCCTTTTAGCTTGAAATTTTTTTTTCTCAAAAATCTACAGTACCCCCCCCTTGGAAAAATGACTCCGAAAAACCATGGCATTCGAAACAGATTTTTTCGATTTTTTTGTCACGGGTACCAGTTACGCGGTTACGGTTGACTTTTTCTTATTCGAAATCTGATGCTCTATAAAATGCACCTAATGGTTTCCTTTTACCTTGAAATTTTTTTTTCTCAAAAATCTACAGTACCCCCCCCCCTTGGAAAAATGACTCCGAAAAATCATGGCATTCGAAACAGATTTTTTCGATTTTTTTGTCACTGGTACAAGTTACGCGGTTACGGTTGACTTTTTCTTATTCGAAATCTGATTCTCTATAAAATGCACCTAATGGTTTCCTTTTAGCTTGAAATTTTTTTTTCTCAAAAATTCACAGTACCCCCCCTTGGAAAAATGACTCCGAAAAATCATGGCATTCGAATCAGATTTTTTCGATTTTTTTGTCACTGGTACAAGTTACGCGGTTACGGTTGACTTTTTCTTATTCGAAATCTGATTCTCTATAAAATGCACCTAATGGTTTCCTTTTAGCTTGAAATTTTTTTTTCTCAAAATTTCACAGTACCCCCCTTGGAAAAATGACTCCGAAAAATCATTTCATTCGAAACAGATTTTTTCGATTTTTTTCTCACGGGTACAAGTTACGCGGTTACGGTTGACTTTTTCTTATTCGAAATCTGATTCTCTATAAAATGCACCTAATGGTTTCCTTTTAGCTTGAAATTTTTTTTTCTCAAAATTTCACAGTACCCCCCCTTGGAAAAATGACTCCGAAAAATTATGGCATTCGAAACAGATTTTTTCGATTTTTTTGTCACTGGTACAAGTTACGCGGTTACGGTTGACTTTTTCTTATTCGAAATCTGATTCTCTATAAAATGCAGCTAATGGTTTCCTTTTAGCTTGAAATTTTTTTTCTCAAAATTTCACAGTACCCCCCCTTGGAAAAATGACTCCGAAAAATCATTTCATTCGAAACAGATTTTTTCGATTTTTTTCTCACGGGTACCAGTTACGCGGTTACGGTTGACTTTTTCTTATTCGAAATGTGATTCTCTATAAAATGCACCTAATGGTTTCCTTTTACCTTGAAATTTTTTTTTCTAAAAATCTACAGTACCCCCCCTTGGAAAAATAACTCCGAAAAATCATGGCATTCGAAACAGATTTTTTCGATTTTTTTCTCACGGGTACAAGTTACGCGGTTACGGTTGACTTTTTCTTATTCGAAATCTGATTCTCTATAAAATGCACCTAATGGTTTCCTTTTACCTTGAAATTTTTTTTTCTCAAAAATCTACAGTACCCCCCCCCCCTTGGAAAAATGACTCCGAAAAATCATGGCATTCGAAACAGATTTTTTCGATTTTTTGTCACTGGTACAAGTTACGCGGTTACGGTTGACTTTTTCTTATTCGAAATCTGATTCTCTATAAAATGCACCTAATGGTTTCCTTTTAGCTTGAAATTTTTTTTTCTCAAAAATTCACAGTACCCCCCCTTGGAAAAATGACTCCGAAAAATCATGGCATTCGAAACAGATTTTTTCGATTTTTTTGTCACGGGTACAAGTTACGCGGTTACGGTTGACTTTTTCTTATTCGAAATCTGATTCTCTATAAAATGCACCTAATGGTTTCCTTTTACCTTGAAATTTTTTTTTCTCAAAAATTCACAGTACACCCCCTTGGAAAAATGACTCCGAAAAATTATGGCATTCGAAACAGATTTTTTCGATTTTTTTGTCACGGGTACCAGTTACGCGGTTACGGTTGACTTTTTCTTATTCGAAATCTGATTCTCTATAAAATGCACCTAATGGTTTCCTTTTAGCTTGAAATTTTTTTTTCTCAAAATTTCACAGTACCCCCCCTTGGAAAAATGACTCCGAAAAATTATGGCATTCGAAACAGATTTTTTCGATTTTTTTGTCACGGGTACCAGTTACGCGGTTACGGTTGACTTTTTCTTATTCGAAATCTGATTCTCTATAAAATGCACCTAATGGTTTCCTTTTAGCTTGAAATTTTTTTTTCTCAAAAATCTACAGTACCCCCCCCCTTGGAAAAATGACTCCGAAAAATCATGGCATTCGAAACAGATTTCGAATAAGAAAAAGTCAACCGTAACCGCGTAACTGGTACCCGTGACAAAAAAATCGAAAAAATCTGATTCTCTATAAAATGCACCTAATGGTTTCCTTTTACCTTGAAATTTTTTTTTCTCAAAAATCTACAGTACCCCCCCCCCTTGGAAAAATGACTCTGAAAAATCATGGCATTCGAAACAGATTTTTTCGATTTTTTTGTCACTGGTACAAGTTACGCGGTTACGGTTGACTTTTTCTTATTCGAAATCTGATTCTCTATAAAATGCACCTAATGGTTTCCTTTTAGCTTGAAATTTTTTTTTCTCAAAATTTCACAGTACCCCCCCTTGGAAAAATGACTCCGAAAAATCATTTCATTCGAAACAGATTTTTTCGATTTTTTTCTCACGGGTACCAGTTACGCGGTTACGGTTGACTTTTTCTTATTCGAAATCTGATTCTCTATAAAATGCACCTAATGGTTTCCTTTTAGCTTGAAATTTTTTTTTCTCAAAAATCTACAGTACCCCCCTTGGAAAAATGACTCCGAAAAATTATGGCATTCGAATCAGATTTTTTCGATTTTTTTCTCACGGGTACCAGTTACGCGGTTACGGTTGACTTTTTCTTATTCGAAATCTGATTCTCTATAAAATGCACCTAATGGTTTCCTTTTAGCTTGAAATTTTTTTTTCTCAAAAATTCACAGTACCCCCCCTTGGAAAAATGACTCCGAAAAATCATGGCATTCGAAACAGATTTTTTCGATTTTTTTGTCACGGGTACCAGTTACGCGGTTACGGTTGACTTTTTCTTATTCGAAATCTGATGCTCTATAAAATGCACCTAATGGTTTCCTTTTACCTTGAAATTTTTTTTTCTCAAAAATCTACAGTACCCCCCCCCTTGGAAAAATGACTCCGAAAAATCATGGCATTCGAAACAGATTTTTTCGATTTTTTTGTCACTGGTACAAGTTACGCGGTTACGGTTGACTTTTTCTTATTCGAAATCTGATTCTCTATAAAATGCACCTAATGGTTTCCTTTTAGCTTGAAATTTTTTTTTCTCAAAAATTCACAGTACCCCCCCTTGGAAAAATGACTCCGAAAAATCATGGCATTCGAAACAGATTTCGAATAAGAAAAAGTCAACCGTAACCGCGTAACTGGTACCCGTGACAAAAAAGTCGAAAAAATCTGATTCTCTATAAAATGCACCTAATGGTTTCCTTTTACCTTGAAATTTTTTTTTCTCAAAAATCTACAGTACCCCCCCCCCTTGGAAAAATGACTCTGAAAAATCATGGCATTCGAAACAGATTTTTTCGATTTTTTTGTCACTGGTACAAGTTACGCGGTTACGGTTGACTTTTTCTTGTTCGAAATCTGATTCTCTATAAAATGCACCTAATGGTTTCCTTTTAGCTTGAAATTTTTTTTTCTCAAAATTTCACAGTACCCCCCCTTGGAAAAATGACTCCGAAAAATCATTTCATTCGAAACAGATTTTTTCGATTTTTTTCTCACGGGTACCAGTTACGCGGTTACGGTTGACTTTTTCTTATTCGAAATCTGATTCTCTATAAAATGCACCTAATGATTTCCTTTTACCTTGAAATTTTTTTTTCTCAAAAATCTACAGTACCCCCCCTTGGAAAAATGACTCCGAAAAATCATGGCATTCGAAACAGATTTTTTCGATTTTTTTGTCACTGGTACAAGTTACGCGGTTACGGTTGACTTTTTCTTATTCGAAATCTGATTCTCTATAAAATGCAGCTAATGGTTTCCTTTTAGCTTGAAATTTTTTTTTCTCAAAATTTCACAGTACCCCCCCTTGGAAAAATGACTCCGAAAAATCATTTCATTCGAAACAGATTTTTTCGATTTTTTTCTCACGGGTACCAGTTACGCGGTTACGGTTGACTTTTTCTTATTCGAAATCTGATTCTCTATAAAATGCACCTAATGATTTCCTTTTACCTTGAAATTTTTTTTTCTCAAAAATCTACAGTACCCGCCTTGGAAAAATAACTCCGAAAAATCATGGCATTCGAAAAAGATTTTTTCGATTTTTTTCTCACGGGTACAAGTTACGCGGTTACGGTTGACTTTTTCTTATTCGAAATCTGATTCTCTATAAAATGCACCTAATGGTTTCCTTTTACCTTGAATTTTTTTTTTCTCAAAAATTCACAGTACCCCCCCTTGGAAAAATGACTCCGAAAAATTATGGCATTCGAAACAGATTTTTTCGATTTTTTTGTCACGGGTACCAGTTACGCGGTTACGGTTGACTTTTTCTTATTCGAAATCTGATTCTCTATAAAATGCACCTAATGGTTTCCTTTTAGCTTGAAATTTTTTTTCTCAAAATTTCACAGTACCCCCCCTTGGAAAAATGACTCCGAAAAATCATGGCATTCGAAACAGATTTTTTCGATTTTTTTCTCACGGGTACCAGTTACGCGGTTACGGTTGACTTTTTCTTATTCGAAATCTGATTCTCTATAAAATGCACCTAATGATTTCCTTTTACCTTGAAATTTTTTTTTCTCAAAAATCTACAGTACCCCCCCTTGGAAAAATGACTCCGAAAAATCATGGCATTCGAAACAGATTTTTTCGATTTTTTTGTCACTGGTACAAGTTACGCGGTTACGGTTGACTTTTTCTTATTCGAAATCTGATTCTCTATAAAATGCACCTAATGGTTTCCTTTTAGCTTGAAATTTTTTTTTCTCAAAAACTCACAGTACACCCCCTTGGAAAAATGACTCCGAAAAATTATGGCATTCGAATCAGATTTTTTCGATTTTTTTCTCACGGGTACCAGTTACGCGGTTACGGTTGACTTTTTCTTATTCGAAATCTGATTCTCTATAAAATGCACCTAATGGTTTCGTTTTAGCTTGAAATTTTTTTTTCTCAAAAATCTACAGTACCCCCCCTTGGAAAAATGACTCCGAAAAATCATGGCATTCGAAACAGATTTTTTCGATTTTTTTGTCACGGGTACCAGTTACGCGGTTACGGTTGACTTTTTCTTATTCGAAATCTGATTCTCTATAAAATGCACCTAATGGTTTCCTTTTACCTTGAAATTTTTTTTTCTCAAAAATCTACAGTACCCCCCCCCTTGGAAAAATGACTCCGAAAAATCATGGCATTCGAAACAGATTTTTTCGATTTTTTTGTCACTGGTACAAGTTACGCGGTTACGGTTGACTTTTTCTTATTCGAAATCTGATTCTCTATAAAATGCACCTAATGGTTTCCTTTTAGCTTGAATTTTTTTTTTCTCAAAAATTCACAGTACCCCCCCTTGGAAAAATGACTCCGAAAAATCATGGCATTCGAAACAGATTTTTTCGATTTTTTTGTCACGGGTACAAGTTACGCGGTTACGGTTGACTTTTTCTTATTCGAAATCTGATTCTCTATAAAATGCACCTAATGGTTTCCTTTTACCTTGAAATTTTTTTTTCTCAAAAATTCACAGTACATCCCCTTGGAAAAATGACTCCGAAAAATTATGGCATTCGAAACAGATTTTTTCGATTTTTTTGTCACGGGTACCAGTTACGCGGTTACGGTTGACTTTTTCTTATTCGAAATCTGATTCTCTATAAAATGCACCTAATGGTTTCCTTTTAGCTTGAAATTTTTTTTCTCAAAATTTCACAGTACCCCCCCTTGGAAAAATGACTCCGAAAAATCATTTCATTCGAAACAGATTTTTTCGATTTTTTTCTCACGGGTACCAGTTACGCGGTTACGGTTGACTTTTTCTTATTCGAAATCTGATTCTCTATAAAATGCACCTAATGGTTTCCTTTTACCTTGAAATTTTTTTTTCTCAAAAATTCACAGTACACCCCCTTGGAAAAATGACTCCGAAAAATTATGGCATTCGAATCAGATTTTTTCGATTTTTTTCTCACGGGTACCAGTTACGCGGTTACGGTTGACTTTTTCTTATTCGAAATCTGATTCTCTATAAAATGCACCTAATGGTTTCGTTTTAGCTTGAAATTTTTTTTTCTCAAAAATCTACAGTACCCCCCCTTGGAAAAATGACTCCGAAAAATCATGGCATTCGAAACAGATTTTTTCGATTTTTTTGTCACGGGTACCAGTTACGCGGTTACGGTTGACTTTTTCTTATTCGAAATCTGATTCTCTATAAAATGCACCTAATGGTTTCCTTTTAGCTTGAAATTTTTTTTTCTCAAAAATTCACAGTACCCCCCCTTGGAAAAATGACTCCGAAAAATCATGGCATTCGAAACAGATTTTTTCGATTTTTTTCTCACGGGTACCAGTTACGCGGTTACGGTTGACTTTTTCTTATTCGAAATCTGATTCTCTATAAAATGCACCTAATGGTTTCCTTTTAGCTTGAAATTTTTTTTTCTCAAAAATCTACAGTACCCCCCCTTGGAAAAATGACTCCGAAAAATCATGGCATTCGAAACAGATTTTTTCGATTTTTTTCTCACGGGTACAAGTTACGCGGTTACGGTTGACTTTTTCTTATTCGAAATCTGATTCTCTATAAAATGCACCTAATGGTTTCCTTTTAGCTTGAAATTTTTTTTTCTCAAAAATCTACAGTACCCCCCCCTTGGAAAAATGACTCCGAAAAATCATGGCATTCGAAACAGATTTTTTCGATTTTTTTCTCACGGGTACCAGTTACGCGGTTACGGTTGACTTTTTCTTATTCGAAATCTGATTCTCCATAAAATGCACCTAATGGTTTCCTTTTACCTTGAAATTTTTTTTTCTCAAAAATCTACAGTACCCCCCCTTGGAAAAATGACTCCGAAAAATCATGGCATTCGAAACAGATTTTTTCGATTTTTTTGTCACTGGTACAAGTTACGCGGTTACGGTTGACTTTTTCTTATTCGAAATCTGATTCTCTATAAAATGCACCTAATGATTTCCTTTTACCTTGAAATTTTTTTTTCTCAAAAATCTACAGTACCCCCCCCCCCCTTGGAAAAATGACTCCGAAAAATCATGGCATTCGAAACAGATTTTTTCGATTTTTTTGTCACGGGTACCAGTTACGCGGTTACGGTTGACTTTTTCTTATTCGAAATCTGATTCTCTATAAAATGCACCTAATGGTTTCCTTTTACCTTGAAATTTTTTTTTCTCAAAAATTCACAGTACCCCCCTTGGAAAAATGACTCCGAAAAATCATTTCATTCGAAACAGATTTTTTCGATTTTTTTCTCACGGGTACCAGTTACGCGGTTACGGTTGACTTTTTCTTATTCGAAATCTGATTCTCTATAAAATGCACCTAATGATTTCCTTTTACCTTGAAATTTTTTTTTCTCAAAAATCTACAGTACCCCCCCCTTGGAAAAATGGCTCCGAAAAATCATGGCATTCGAAACAGATTTTTTCGATTTTTTTCTCACGGGTACAAGTTACGCGGTTACGGTTGACTTTTTCTTATTCGAAATCTGATTCTCTATAAAATGCACCTAATGGTTTCCTTTTTCCTTGAAATTTTTTTTTCTCAAAAATTCACAGTACACCCCCTTGGAAAAATGACTCCGAAAAATTATGGCATTCGAATCAGATTTTTTCGATTTTTTTCTCACGGGTACCAGTTACGCGGTTACGGTTGACTTTTTCTTATTCGAAATCTGATTCTCTACAAAATGCACCTAATGGTTTCCTTTTACCTTGAAATTTTTTTTTCTCAAAAATCTACAGTACCCCCCCTTGGAAAAATGACTCCGAAAAATCATGGCATTCGAAACAGATTTTTTCGATTTTTTTCTCACGGGTACCAGTTACGCGGTTACGGTTGACTTTTTCTTATTCGAAATCTGATTCTCTATAAAATGCACCTAATGGTTTCCTTTTAGCTTGAAATTTTTTTTTCTCAAAATTTCACAGTACCCCCCCTTGGAAAAATGACTCCGAAAAATCATGGCATTCGAAACAGATGTTTTCGATTTTTTTCTCACGGGTACCAGTTACGCGGTTACGGTTGACTTTTTCTTATTCGAAATCTGATTCTCTATAAAATGCACCTAATGGTTTCCTTTTAGCTTGAAATTTTTTTTTCTCAAAAATCTACAGTACCCCCCCTTGGAAAAATGACTCCGAAAAATCATGGCATTCGAAACAGATTTTTTCGATTTTTTTGTCACGGGTACCAGTTACGCGGTTACGGTTCACTTTTTCTTATTCGAAATCTGATTCCCTATAAAATGCACCTAATGGTTTCCTTTTAGCTTGAAATTTTTTTTTCTCAAAATTTCACAGTACCCCCCCTTGGAAAAATGACTCCGAAAAATCATTTCATTCGAAACAGATTTTTTCGATTTTTTTCTCACGGGTACCAGTTACGCGGTTACGGTTGACTTTTTCTTATTCGAAATCTGATTCTCTATAAAATGCACCTAATGATTTCCTTTTACCTTGAAATTTTTTTTCTCAAAAATCTACAGTACCCCCCCTTGGAAAAATGACTCCGAAAAATTATGGCATTCGAATCAGATTTTTTCGATTTTTTTGTCACTGGTACAAGTTACGCGGTTACGGTTGACTTTTTCTTATTCGAAATCTGATTCTCTATAAAATGCACCTAATGGTTTCCTTTTAGCTTGAAATTTTTTTTTCTCAAAATTTCACAGTACCCCCCCTTGGAAAAATGACTCCGAAATATCATTTCATTCGAAACAGATTTTTTCGATTTTTTTCTCACGGGTACCAGTTACGCGGTTACGGTTGACTTTTTCTTATTCGAAATCTGATTCTCTATAAAATGCACCTAATGATTTCCTTTTACCTTGAAATTTTTTTTTCTCAAAAATCTACAGTACCCCCCCCCTTGGAAAAATGACTCCGAAAAATCATGGCATTCGAAACAGATTTTTTCGATTTTTTTCTCACGGGTACCAGTTACGCGGTTACGGTTGACTTTTTCTTATTCGAAATCTGATTCTCTATAAAATGCACCTAATGGTTTTCTTTTAGGTTGAAATTTTTTTTTCTCAAAATTTCACAGTACCCCCCCTTGGAAAAATGACTCCGAAAAATCATTTCATTCGAAACAGATTTTTTCGATTTTTTTCTGACAGGTACCAGTTACGCGGTTACGGTTGACTTTTTCTTATTCGAAATCTGATTCTCTATAAAATGCACCTAATGGTTTCCTTTTAGCTTGAAATTTTTTTTTCTCAAAAATTCACAGTACCCCCCCTTGGAAAAATGACTCCGAAAAATCATGGCATTCGAAACAGATTTTTTCGATTTTTTTCTCACGGGTACCAGTTACGCGGTTACGGTTGACTTTTTCTTATTCGAAATCTGATTCTCTATAAAATGCACCTAATGGTTTCCTTTTAGCTTGAAATTTTTTTTCTCAAAAATCTACAGTACCCCCCCTTGGAAAAATGACTCCGAAAAATCATGGCATTCGAAACAGATTTTTTCGATTTTTTTGTCATGGGTACCAGTTACGCGGTTACGGTTGACTTTTTCTTATTCGAAATCTGATTCTCTATAAAATGCACCTAATGGTTTCCTTTTACCTTGAAATTTTTTTTTCTCAAAAATCTACAGTACCCCCCCTTGGAAAAATGACTCCGAAAAATCATGGCATTCGAAACAGATTTTTTCGATTTTTTTGTCACTGGTACAAGTTACGCGGTTACGGTTGACTTTTTCTTATTCGAAATCTGATTCTCTATAAAATGCACCTAATGGTTTCCTTTTAGCTTGAAATTTTTTTTTCTCAAAATTTCACAGTACCCCCCCTTGGAAAAATGACTCCGAAATATCATTTCATTCGAAACAGATTTTTTCGATTTTTTTCTCACGGGTACCAGTTACGCGGTTACGGTTGACTTTTTCTTATTCGAAATCTGATTCTCTATAAAATGCACCTAATGATTTCCTTTTACCTTGAAATTTTTTTTTCTCAAAAATCTACAGTACCCCCCCCCCTTGGAAAAATGACTCCGAAAAATCATGGCATTCGAAACAGATTTTTTCGATTTTTTTCTCACGGGTACCAGTTACGCGGTTACGGTTGACTTTTTCTTATTCGAAATCTGATTCTCTATAAAATGCACCTAATGGTTTTCTTTTAGGTTGAAATTTTTTTTTCTCAAAATTTCACAGTACCCCCCCTTGGAAAAATGACTCCGAAAAATCATTTCATTCGAAACAGATTTTTTCGATTTTTTTCTGACAGGTACCAGTTACGCGGTTACGGTTGACTTTTTCTTATTCGAAATCTGATTCTCTATAAAATGCACCTAATGGTTTCCTTTTAGCTTGAAATTTTTTTTTCTCAAAAATTCACAGTACCCCCCCTTGGAAAAATGACTCCGAAAAATCATGGCATTCGAAACAGATTTTTTCGATTTTTTTCTCACGGGTATGGGTTACGCGGTTACGGTTGACTTTTTCTTATTCGAAATCTGATTCTCTATAAAATGCACCTAATGGTTTCCTTTTAGCTTGAAATTTTTTTTCTCAAAAATCTACAGTACCCCCCCTTGGAAAAATGACTCCGAAAAATCATGGCATTCGAAACAGATTTTTTCGATTTTTTTGTCATGGGTACCAGTTACGCGGTTACGGTTGACTTTTTCTTATTCGAAATCTGATTCTCTATAAAATGCACCTAATGGTTTCCTTTTACCTTGAAATTTTTTTTTCTCAAAAATCTACAGTACCCCCCCTTGGAAAAATGACTCCGAAAAATCATGGCATTCGAAACAGATTTTTTCGATTTTTTTGTCACTGGTACAAGTTACGCGGTTACGGTTGACTTTTTCTTATTCGAAATCTGATTCTCTATAAAATGCACCTAATGGTTTCCTTTTAGCTTGAAATTTTTTTTTCTCAAAATTTCACAGTACCCCCCCTTGGAAAAATGGCTCCGAAAAATCATTTCATTCGAAACAGATTTTTTCGATTTTTTTCTCACGGGTACCAGTTACGCGGTTACGGTTGACTTTTTCTTATTCGAAATCTGATACTCTATAAAATGCACCTAATGATTTCCTTTTACCTTGAAATTTTTTTTTCTCAAAAATCTACAGTACCCCCCCTTGGAAAAATGACTCCGAAAAATCATGGCATTCGAAACAGATTTTTTCGATTTTTTTGTCACTGGTACAAGTTACGCGGTTACGGTTGACTTTTTCTTATTCGAAATCTGATTCTCTATAAAATGCACCTAATGGTTTCCTTTTAGCTTGAAATTTTTTTTTCTCAAAATTTCACAGTACCCCCCCTTGGAAAAATGACTCCGAAAAATCATTTCATTCGAAACAGATTTTTTCGATTTTTTTCTCACGGGTACCAGTTACGCGGTTACGGTTGACTTTTTCTTATTCGAAATCTGATTCTCTATAAAATGAACCTAATGGTTTCCTTTTAGCTTGAAATTTTTTTTTCTCAAAAATCTACAGTACCCCCCCTTGGAAAAATGACTCCGAAAAATCATGGCATTCGAAACAGATTTTTTCGATTTTTTTGTCACGGGTACCAGTTACGCGGTTACGGTTGACTTTTTCTTATTCGAAATCTGATTCTCTATAAAATGCACCTAATGGTTTCCTTTTAGCTTGAAATTTTTTTTTCTCAAAATTTCACAGTACCCCCCCTTGAAAAAATGACTCCGAAAAATCATTTCATTCGAAACAGATTTTTTCGATTTTTTTCTCACGGGTACCAGTTACGCGGTTACGGTTGACTTTTTCTTATTCGAAATCTGATTCTCTATAAAATGCACCTAATGGTTTCCTTTTAGCTTGAAATTTTTTTTTCTCAAAAATCTACAGTACCCCCCCTTGGAAAAATGACTCCGAAAAATCATGGCATTCGAAACAGATTTTTTCGATTTTTTTGTCACGGGTACCAGTTACGCGGTTACGGTTGACTTTTTCTTATTCGAAATCTGATTCTCCATAAAATGCACCTAATGGTTTCCTTTTACCTTGAAATTTTTTTTTCTCAAAAATCTACAGTACCCCCCCTTGGAAAAATGACTCCGAAAAATCATGGCATTCGAAACAGATTTTTTCGATTTTTTTGTCACTGGTACAAGTTACGCGGTTACGGTTGACTTTTTCTTATTCGAAATCTGATTCTCCATAAAATGCACCTAATGGTTTCCTTTTACCTTGAAATTTTTTTTCTCAAAAATCTACAGTACCCCCCCTTGGAAAAATGACTCCGAAAAATTATGGCATTCGAATCAGATTTTTTCGATTTTTTTCTCACGGGTACCAGTTACGCGGTTACGGTTGACTTTTTCTTATTCGAAATCTGATTCTCTATAAAATGCACCTAATGGTTTCGTTTTAGCTTGAAATTTTTTTTTCTCAAAAATCTACAGTACCCCCCCTTGGAAAAATGACTCCGAAAAATCATGGCATTCGAAACAGATTTTTTCGATTTTTTTGTCACGGGTACCAGTTACGCGGTTACGGTTGACTTTTTCTTATTCGAAATCTGATTCTCTATAAAATGCACCTAATGGTTTCCTTTTAGCTTGAAATTTTTTTTTCTCAAAAATTCACAGTACCCCCCCTTGGAAAAATGACTCCGAAAAATCATGGCATTCGAAACAGATTTTTTCGATTTTTTTCTCACGGGTACCAGTTACGCGGTTACGGTTGACTTTTTCTTATTCGAAATCTGATTCTCTATAAAATGCACCTAATGGTTTCCTTTTAGCTTGAAATTTTTTTTTCTCAAAAATCTACAGTACCCCCCCTTGGAAAAATGACTCCGAAAAATCATGGCATTCGAAACAGATTTTTTCGATTTTTTTCTCACGGGTACAAGTTACGCGGTTACGGTTGACTTTTTCTTATTCGAAATCTGATTCTCTATAAAATGCACCTAATGGTTTCCTTTTAGCTTGAAATTTTTTTTTCTCAAAAATCTACAGTACCCCCCCCCCCTTGGAAAAATGACTCCGAAAAATCATGGCATTCGAAACAGATTTTTTCGATTTTTTTGTCACGGGTACCAGTTACGCGGTTACGGTTGACTTTTTCTTATTCGAAATCTGATTCTCCATAAAATGCACCTAATGGTTTCCTTTTACCTTGAAATTTTTTTTTCTCAAAAATCTACAGTACCCCCCCTTGGAAAAATGACTCCGAAAAATCATGGCATTCGAAACAGATTTTTTCGATTTTTTTGTCACGGGTACCAGTTACGCGGTTACGGTTGACTTTTTCTTATTCGAAATCTGATTCTCTATAAAATGCACCTAATGGTTTCCTTTTAGCTTGAAATTTTTTTTTCTCAAAAATCTACAGTACCCCCCCTTGGAAAAATGACTCCGAAAAATCATGGCATTCGAAACAGATTTTTTCGATTTTTTTGTCACGGGTACCAGTTACGCGGTTACGGTTGACTTTTTCTTATTCGAAATCTGATTCTCCATAAAATGCACCTAATGGTTTCCTTTTACCTTGAAATTTTTTTTTCTCAAAAATCTACAGTACCCCCCCTTGGAAAAATGACTCCGAAAAATCATGGCATTCGAAACAGATTTTTTCGATTTTTTTGTCACTGGTACAAGTTACGCGGTTACGGTTGACTTTTTCTTATTCGAAATCTGATTCTCCATAAAATGCACCTAATGGTTTCCTTTTACCTTGAAATTTTTTTTCTCAAAAATCTACAGTACCCCCCCTTGGAAAAATGACTCCGAAAAATTATGGCATTCGAATCAGATTTTTTCGATTTTTTTCTCACGGGTACCAGTTACGCGGTTACGGTTGACTTTTTCTTATTCGAAATCTGATTCTCTATAAAATGCACCTAATGGTTTCGTTTTAGCTTGAAATTTTTTTTTCTCAAAAATCTACAGTACCCCCCCTTGGAAAAATGACTCCGAAAAATCATGGCATTCGAAACAGATTTTTTCGATTTTTTTGTCACGGGTACCAGTTACGCGGTTACGGTTGACTTTTTCTTATTCGAAATCTGATTCTCCATAAAATGCACCTAATGGTTTCCTTTTACCTTGAAATTTTTTTTTCTCAAAAATCTACAGTACCCCCCATTGGAAAAATGACTCCGAAAAATCATGGCATTCGAAACAGATTTTTTCGATTTTTTTGTCACTGGTACAAGTTACGCGGTTACGGTTGACTTTTTCTTATTCGAAATCTGATTCTCTATAAAATGCACCTAATGATTTCCTTTTACCTTGAAATTTTTTTTTCTCAAAAATCTACAGTACCCCCCCCCTTGGAAAAATGACTCCGAAAAATCATGGCATTCGAAACAGATTTTTTCGATTTTTTTGTCACTGGTACAAGTTACGCGGTTACGGTTGACTTTTTCTTATTCGAAATCTGATTCTCTATAAAATGCACCTAATGGTTTCCTTTTAGCTTGAAATTTTTTTTTCTCAAAATTTCACAGTACCCCCCCTTGGAAAAATGGCTCCGAAAAATCATTTCATTCGAAACAGATTTTTTCGATTTTTTTCTCACGGGTACCAGTTACGCGGTTACGGTTGACTTTTTCTTATTCGAAATCTGATTCTCTATAAAATGCACCTAATGATTTCCTTTTACCTTGAAATTTTTTTTCTCAAAAATCTACAGTACCCCCCCTTGGAAAAATGACTCCGAAAAATTATGGCATTCGAATCAGATTTTTTCGATTTTTTTGTCACTGGTACAAGTTACGCGGTTACGGTTGACTTTTTCTTATTCGAAATCTGATTCTCTATAAAATGCACCTAATGGTTTCCTTTTAGCTTGAAATTTTTTTTTCTCAAAATTTCACAGTACCCCCCCTTGGAAAAATGACTCCGAAATATCATTTCATTCGAAACAGATTTTTTCGATTTTTTTCTCACGGGTACCAGTTACGCGGTTACGGTTGACTTTTTCTTATTCGAAATCTGATTCTCTATAAAATGCACCTAATGATTTCCTTTTACCTTGAAATTTTTTTTTCTCAAAAATCTACAGTACCCCCCCCCTTGGAAAAATGACTCCGAAAAATCATGGCATTCGAAACAGATTTTTTCGATTTTTTTCTCACGGGTACCAGTTACGCGGTTACGGTTGACTTTTTCTTATTCGAAATCTGATTCTCTATAAAATGCACCTAATGGTTTTCTTTTAGGTTGAAATTTTTTTTTCTCAAAATTTCACAGTACCCCCCCTTGGAAAAATGACTCCGAAAAATCATTTCATTCGAAACAGATTTTTTCGATTTTTTTCTGACAGGTACCAGTTACGCGGTTACGGTTGACTTTTTCTTATTCGAAATCTGATTCTCTATAAAATGCACCTAATGGTTTCCTTTTAGCTTGAAATTTTTTTTTCTCAAAAATTCACAGTACCCCCCCTTGGAAAAATGACTCCGAAAAATCATGGCATTCGAAACAGATTTTTTCGATTTTTTTCTCACGGGTATGGGTTACGCGGTTACGGTTGACTTTTTCTTATTCGAAATCTGATTCTCTATAAAATGCACCTAATGGTTTCCTTTTAGCTTGAAATTTTTTTTCTCAAAAATCTACAGTACCCCCCCTTGGAAAAATGACTCCGAAAAATCATGGCATTCGAAACAGATTTTTTCGATTTTTTTGTCATGGGTACCAGTTACGCGGTTACGGTTGACTTTTTCTTATTCGAAATCTGATTCTCTATAAAATGCACCTAATGGTTTCCTTTTACCTTGAAATTTTTTTTTCTCAAAAATCTACAGTACCCCCCCTTGGAAAAATGACTCCGAAAAATCATGGCATTCGAAACAGATTTTTTCGATTTTTTTGTCACTGGTACAAGTTACGCGGTTACGGTTGACTTTTTCTTATTCGAAATCTGATTCTCTATAAAATGCACCTAATGGTTTCCTTTTAGCTTGAAATTTTTTTTTCTCAAAATTTCACAGTACCCCCCCTTGGAAAAATGGCTCCGAAAAATCATTTCATTCGAAACAGATTTTTTCGATTTTTTTCTCACGGGTACCAGTTACGCGGTTACGGTTGACTTTTTCTTATTCGAAATCTGATACTCTATAAAATGCACCTAATGATTTCCTTTTACCTTGAAATTTTTTTTTCTCAAAAATCTACAGTACCCCCCCTTGGAAAAATGACTCCGAAAAATCATGGCATTCGAAACAGATTTTTTCGATTTTTTTGTCACTGGTACAAGTTACGCGGTTACGGTTGACTTTTTCTTATTCGAAATCTGATTCTCTATAAAATGCACCTAATGGTTTCCTTTTAGCTTGAAATTTTTTTTTCTCAAAATTTCACAGTACCCCCCCTTGGAAAAATGACTCCGAAAAATCATTTCATTCGAAACAGATTTTTTCGATTTTTTTCTCACGGGTACCAGTAACGCGGTTACGGTTGACTTTTTCTTATTCGAAATCTGATTCTCTATAAAATGAACCTAATGGTTTCCTTTTAGCTTGAAATTTTTTTTTCTCAAAAATCTACAGTACCCCCCCTTGGAAAAATGACTCCGAAAAATCATGGCATTCGAAACAGATTTTTTCGATTTTTTTGTCACGGGTACCAGTTACGCGGTTACGGTTGACTTTTTCTTATTCGAAATCTGATTCTCTATAAAATGCACCTAATGGTTTCCTTTTAGCTTGAAATTTTTTTTTCTCAAAATTTCACAGTACCCCCCCTTGAAAAAATGACTCCGAAAAATCATTTCATTCGAAACAGATTTTTTCGATTTTTTTCTGACAGGTACCAGTTACGCGGTTACGGTTGACTTTTTCTTATTCGAAATCTGATTCTCTATAAAATGCACCTAATGGTTTCCTTTTAGCTTGAAATTTTTTTTTCTCAAAAATTCACAGTACCCCCCCTTGGAAAAATGACTCCGAAAAATCATGGCATTCGAAACAGATTTTTTCGATTTTTTTCTCACGGGTATGGGTTACGCGGTTACGGTTGACTTTTTCTTATTCGAAATCTGATTCTCTATAAAATGCACCTAATGGTTTCCTTTTAGCTTGAAATTTTTTTTCTCAAAAATCTACAGTACCCCCCCTTGGAAAAATGACTCCGAAAAATCATGGCATTCGAAACAGATTTTTTCGATTTTTTTGTCATGGGTACCAGTTACGCGGTTACGGTTGACTTTTTCTTATTCGAAATCTGATTCTCTATAAAATGCACCTAATGGTTTCCTTTTACCTTGAAATTTTTTTTTCTCAAAAATCTACAGTACCCCCCCTTGGAAAAATGACTCCGAAAAATCATGGCATTCGAAACAGATTTTTTCGATTTTTTTGTCACTGGTACAAGTTACGCGGTTACGGTTGACTTTTTCTTATTCGAAATCTGATTCTCTATAAAATGCACCTAATGGTTTCCTTTTAGCTTGAAATTTTTTTTTCTCAAAATTTCACAGTACCCCCCCTTGGAAAAATGGCTCCGAAAAATCATTTCATTCGAAACAGATTTTTTCGATTTTTTTCTCACGGGTACCAGTTACGCGGTTACGGTTGACTTTTTCTTATTCGAAATCTGATACTCTATAAAATGCACCTAATGATTTCCTTTTACCTTGAAATTTTTTTTTCTCAAAAATCTACAGTACCCCCCCTTGGAAAAATGACTCCGAAAAATCATGGCATTCGAAACAGATTTTTTCGATTTTTTTGTCACTGGTACAAGTTACGCGGTTACGGTTGACTTTTTCTTATTCGAAATCTGATTCTCTATAAAATGCACCTAATGGTTTCCTTTTAGCTTGAAATTTTTTTTTCTCAAAATTTCACAGTACCCCCCCTTGGAAAAATGACTCCGAAAAATCATTTCATTCGAAACAGATTTTTTCGATTTTTTTCTCACGGGTACCAGTTACGCGGTTACGGTTGACTTTTTCTTATTCGAAATCTGATTCTCTATAAAATGAACCTAATGGTTTCCTTTTAGCTTGAAATTTTTTTTTCTCAAAAATCTACAGTACCCCCCCTTGGAAAAATGACTCCGAAAAATCATGGCATTCGAAACAGATTTTTTCGATTTTTTTGTCACGGGTACCAGTTACGCGGTTACGGTTGACTTTTTCTTATTCGAAATCTGATTCTCTATAAAATGCACCTAATGGTTTCCTTTTAGCTTGAAATTTTTTTTTCTCAAAATTTCACAGTACCCCCCCTTGAAAAAATGACTCCGAAAAATCATTTCATTCGAAACAGATTTTTTCGATTTTTTTCTCACGGGTACCAGTTACGCGGTTACGGTTGACTTTTTCTTATTCGAAATCTGATTCTCTATAAAATGCACCTAATGGTTTCCTTTTAGCTTGAAATTTTTTTTTCTCAAAAATCTACAGTACCCCCCCTTGGAAAAATGACTCCGAAAAATCATGGCATTCGAAACAGATTTTTTCGATTTTTTTGTCACGGGTACCAGTTACGCGGTTACGGTTGACTTTTTCTTATTCGAAATCTGATTCTCCATAAAATGCACCTAATGGTTTCCTTTTACCTTGAAATTTTTTTTTCTCAAAAATCTACAGTACCCCCCCTTGGAAAAATGACTCCGAAAAATCATGGCATTCGAAACAGATTTTTTCGATTTTTTTGTCACTGGTACAAGTTACGCGGTTACGGTTGACTTTTTCTTATTCGAAATCTGATTCTCCATAAAATGCACCTAATGGTTTCCTTTTACCTTGAAATTTTTTTTCTCAAAAATCTACAGTACCCCCCCTTGGAAAAATGACTCCGAAAAATTATGGCATTCGAATCAGATTTTTTCGATTTTTTTCTCACGGGTACCAGTTACGCGGTTACGGTTGACTTTTTCTTATTCGAAATCTGATTCTCTATAAAATGCACCTAATGGTTTCGTTTTAGCTTGAAATTTTTTTTTCTCAAAAATCTACAGTACCCCCCCTTGGAAAAATGACTCCGAAAAATCATGGCATTCGAAACAGATTTTTTCGATTTTTTTGTCACGGGTACCAGTTACGCGGTTACGGTTGACTTTTTCTTATTCGAAATCTGATTCTCTATAAAATGCACCTAATGGTTTCCTTTTAGCTTGAAATTTTTTTTTCTCAAAAATTCACAGTACCCCCCCTTGGAAAAATGACTCCGAAAAATCATGGCATTCGAAACAGATTTTTTCGATTTTTTTCTCACGGGTACCAGTTACGCGGTTACGGTTGACTTTTTCTTATTCGAAATCTGATTCTCTATAAAATGCACCTAATGGTTTCCTTTTAGCTTGAAATTTTTTTTTCTCAAAAATCTACAGTACCCCCCCTTGGAAAAATGACTCCGAAAAATCATGGCATTCGAAACAGATTTTTTCGATTTTTTTCTCACGGGTACAAGTTACGCGGTTACGGTTGACTTTTTCTTATTCGAAATCTGATTCTCTATAAAATGCACCTAATGGTTTCCTTTTAGCTTGAAATTTTTTTTTCTCAAAAATCTACAGTACCCCCCCCCCCTGGAAAAATGACTCCGAAAAATCATGGCATTCGAAACAGATTTTTTCGATTTTTTTGTCACGGGTACCAGTTACGCGGTTACGGTTGACTTTTTCTTATTCGAAATCTGATTCTCCATAAAATGCACCTAATGGTTTCCTTTTACCTTGAAATTTTTTTTCTCAAAAATCTACAGTACCCCCCCTTGGAAAAATGACTCCGAAAAATTATGGCATTCGAATCAGATTTTTTCGATTTTTTTCTCACGGGTACCAGTTACGCGGTTACGGTTGACTTTTTCTTATTCGAAATCTGATTCTCTATAAAATGCACCTAATGGTTTCGTTTTAGCTTGAAATTTTTTTTTCTCAAAAATCTACAGTACCCCCCCTTGGAAAAATGACTCCGAAAAATCATGGCATTCGAAACAGATTTTTTCGATTTTTTTGTCACGGGTACCAGTTACGCGGTTACGGTTGACTTTTTCTTATTCGAAATCTGATTCTCTATAAAATGCACCTAATGGTTTCCTTTTAGCTTGAAATTTTTTTTTCTCAAAAATTCACAGTACCCCCCCTTGGAAAAATGACTCCGAAAAATCATGGCATTCGAAACAGATTTTTTCGATTTTTTTCTCACGGGTACCAGTTACGCGGTTACGGTTGACTTTTTCTTATTCGAAATCTGATTCTCTATAAAATGCACCTAATGGTTTCGTTTTAGCTTGAAATTTTTTTTTCTCAAAAATCTACAGTACCCCCCCTTGGAAAAATGACTCCGAAAAATCATGGCATTCGAAACAGATTTTTTCGATTTTTTTGTCACGGGTACCAGTTACGCGGTTACGGTTGACTTTTTCTTATTCGAAATCTGATTCTCTATAAAATGCACCTAATGGTTTCCTTTTAGCTTGAAATTTTTTTTTCTCAAAAATCTACAGTACCCCCCCTTGGAAAAATGACTCCGAAAAATCATGGCATTCGAAACAGATTTTTTCGATTTTTTTGTCACGGGTACCAGTTACGCGGTTACGGTTGACTTTTTCTTATTCGAAATCTGATTCTCTATAAAATGCACCTAATGGTTTCCTTTTAGCTTGAAATTTTTTTTTCTCAAAAATCTACAGTACCCCCCCTTGGAAAAATGACTCCGAAAAATCATGGCATTCGAAACAGATTTTTTCGATTTTTTTGTCACGGGTACCAGTTACGCGGTTACGGTTGACTTTTTCTTATTCGAAATCTGATTCTCCATAAAATGCACCTAATGGTTTCCTTTTACCTTGAAATTTTTTTTTCTCAAAAATCTACAGTACCCCCCCTTGGAAAAATGACTCCGAAAAATCATGGCATTCGAAACAGATTTTTTCGATTTTTTTGTCACTGGTACAAGTTACGCGGTTACGGTTGACTTTTTCTTATTCGAAATCTGATTCTCCATAAAATGCACCTAATGGTTTCCTTTTACCTTGAAATTTTTTTTCTCAAAAATCTACAGTACCCCCCCTTGGAAAAATGACTCCGAAAAATTATGGCATTCGAATCAGATTTTTTCGATTTTTTTCTCACGGGTACCAGTTACGCGGTTACGGTTGACTTTTTCTTATTCGAAATCTGATTCTCTATAAAATGCACCTAATGGTTTCGTTTTAGCTTGAAATTTTTTTTTCTCAAAAATCTACAGTACCCCCCCTTGGAAAAATGACTCCGAAAAATCATGGCATTCGAAACAGATTTTTTCGATTTTTTTGTCACGGGTACCAGTTACGCGGTTACGGTTGACTTTTTCTTATTCGAAATCTGATTCTCTATAAAATGCACCTAATGGTTTCCTTTTAGCTTGAAATTTTTTTTTCTCAAAAATTCACAGTACCCCCCCTTGGAAAAATGACTCCGAAAAATCATGGCATTCGAAACAGATTTTTTCGATTTTTTTCTCACGGGTACCAGTTACGCGGTTACGGTTGACTTTTTCTTATTCGAAATCTGATTCTCTATAAAATGCACCTAATGGTTTCCTTTTAGCTTGAAATTTTTTTTTCTCAAAAATCTACAGTACCCCCCCTTGGAAAAATGACTCCGAAAAATCATGGCATTCGAAACAGATTTTTTCGATTTTTTTCTCACGGGTACAAGTTACGCGGTTACGGTTGACTTTTTCTTATTCGAAATCTGATTCTCTATAAAATGCACCTAATGGTTTCCTTTTAGCTTGAAATTTTTTTTTCTCAAAAATCTACAGTACCCCCCCCCCTTGGAAAAATGACTCCGAAAAATCATGGCATTCGAAACAGATTTTTTCGATTTTTTTGTCACGGGTACCAGTTACGCGGTTACGGTTGACTTTTTCTTATTCGAAATCTGATTCTCCATAAAATGCACCTAATGGTTTCCTTTTACCTTGAAATTTTTTTTCTCAAAAATCTACAGTACCCCCCCTTGGAAAAATGACTCCGAAAAATTATGGCATTCGAATCAGATTTTTTCGATTTTTTTCTCACGGGTACCAGTTACGCGGTTACGGTTGACTTTTTCTTATTCGAAATCTGATTCTCTATAAAATGCACCTAATGGTTTCGTTTTAGCTTGAAATTTTTTTTTCTCAAAAATCTACAGTACCCCCCCTTGGAAAAATGACTCCGAAAAATCATGGCATTCGAAACAGATTTTTTCGATTTTTTTGTCACGGGTACCAGTTACGCGGTTACGGTTGACTTTTTCTTATTCGAAATCTGATTCTCTATAAAATGCACCTAATGGTTTCCTTTTAGCTTGAAATTTTTTTTTCTCAAAAATTCACAGTACCCCCCCTTGGAAAAATGACTCCGAAAAATCATGGCATTCGAAACAGATTTTTTCGATTTTTTTCTCACGGGTACCAGTTACGCGGTTACGGTTGACTTTTTCTTATTCGAAATCTGATTCTCTATAAAATGCACCTAATGGTTTCCTTTTAGCTTGAAATTTTTTTTTCTCAAAAATCTACAGTACCCCCCCTTGGAAAAATGACTCCGAAAAATCATGGCATTCGAAACAGATTTTTTCGATTTTTTTCTCACGGGTACCAGTTACGCGGTTACGGTTGACTTTTTCTTATTCGAAATCTGATTCTCTATAAAATGCACCTAATGGTTTCCTTTTACCTTGAAATTTTTTTTTCTCAAAAATCTACAGTACCCCCCCTTGGAAAAATGACTCCGAAAAATCATGGCATTCGAAACAGATTTTTTCGATTTTTTTGTCACTGGTACAAGTTACGCGGTTACGGTTGACTTTTTCTTATTCGAAATCTGATTCTCTATAAAATGCACCTAATGATTTCCTTTTACCTTGAAATTTTTTTTCTCAAAAATCTACAGTACCCCCCCTTGGAAAAATGACTCCGAAAAATTATGGCATTCGAATCAGATTTTTTCGATTTTTTTCTCACGGGTACCAGTTACGCGGTTACGGTTGACTTTTTCTTATTCGAAATCTGATTCTCTATAAAATGCACCTAATGGTTTCGTTTTAGCTTGAAATTTTTTTTCTCAAAAATCTACAGTACCCCCCCTTGGAAAAATGACTCCGAAAAATCATGGCATTCGAAACAGATTTTTTCGATTTTTTTCTCACGGGTACCAGTTACGCGGTTACGGTTGACTTTTTCTTATTCGAAATCTGATTCTCTATAAAATGCACCTAATGGTTTCCTTTTAGCTTGAAATTTTTTTTTCTCAAAAATTCACAGTACCCCCCCTTGGAAAAATGACTCCGAAAAATCATGGCATTCGAAACAGATTTTTTCGATTTTTTTCTCACGGGTACCAGTTACGCGGTTACGGTTGACTTTTTCTTATTCGAAATCTGATTCTCTATAAAATGCACCTAATGGTTTCCTTTTAGCTTGAAATTTTTTTTCTCAAAAATCTACAGTACCCCCCCTTGGAAAAATGACTCCGAAAAATCATGGCATTCGAAACAGATTTTTTCGATTTTTTTGTCACTGGTACAAGTTACGCGGTTACGGTTGACTTTTTCTTATTCGAAATCTGATTCTCTATAAAATGCACCTAATGGTTTCCTTTTAGCTTGAAATTTTTTTTTCTCAAAATTTCACAGTACCCCCCCTTGGAAAAATGGCTCCGAAAAATCATTTCATTCGAAACAGATTTTTTCGATTTTTTTCTCACGGGTACCAGTTACGCGGTTACGGTTGACTTTTTCTTATTCGAAATCTGATACTCTATAAAATGCACCTAATGATTTCCTTTTACCTTGAAATTTTTTTTCTCAAAAATCTACAGTACCCCCCCTTGGAAAAATGACTCCGAAAAATCATGGCATTCGAAACAGATTTTTTCGATTTTTTTGTCACTGGTACAAGTTACGCGGTTACGGTTGACTTTTTCTTATTCGAAATCTGATTCTCTATAAAATGCACCTAATGGTTTCCTTTTAGCTTGAAATTTTTTTTTCTCAAAATTTCACAGTACCCCCCCTTGGAAAAATGACTCCGAAAAATCATTTCATTCGAAACAGATTTTTTCGATTTTTTTCTCACGGGTACCAGTTACGCGGTTACGGTTGACTTTTTCTTATTCGAAATCTGATTCTCTATAAAATGAACCTAATGGTTTCCTTTTAGCTTGAAATTTTTTTTTCTCAAAAATCTACAGTACCCCCCCTTGGAAAAATGACTCCGAAAAATCATGGCATTCGAAACAGATTTTTTCGATTTTTTTGTCACGGGTACCAGTTACGCGGTTACGGTTGACTTTTTCTTATTCGAAATCTGATTCTCTATAAAATGCACCTAATGGTTTCCTTTTAGCTTGAAATTTTTTTTTCTCAAAATTTCACAGTACCCCCCCTTGAAAAAATGACTCCGAAAAATCATTTCATTCGAAACAGATTTTTTCGATTTTTTTCTCACGGGTACCAGTTACGCGGTTACGGTTGACTTTTTCTTATTCGAAATCTGATTCTCTATAAAATGCACCTAATGGTTTCCTTTTAGCTTGAAATTTTTTTTTCTCAAAAATCTACAGTACCCCCCCTTGGAAAAATGACTCCGAAAAATCATGGCATTCGAAACAGATTTTTTCGATTTTTTTGTCACGGGTACCAGTTACGCGGTTACGGTTGACTTTTTCTTATTCGAAATCTGATTCTCTATAAAATGCACCTAATGGTTTCGTTTTAGCTTGAAATTTTTTTTTCTCAAAAATCTACAGTACCCCCCCTTGGAAAAATGACTCCGAAAAATCATGGCATTCGAAACAGATTTTTTCGATTTTTTTCTCACGGGTACCAGTTACGCGGTTACGGTTGACTTTTTCTTATTCGAAATCTGATTCTCTATAAAATGCACCTAATGGTTTCCTTTTAGCTTGAAATTTTTTTTTCTCAAAAATCTACAGTACCCCCCCCCCTTGGAAAAATGACTCCGAAAAATCATGGCATTCGAAACAGATTTTTTCGATTTTTTTCTCACGGGTACAAGTTACGCGGTTACGGTTGACTTTTTCTTATTCGAAATCTGATTCTCTATAAAATGCACCTAATGGTTTCCTTTTAGCTTGAAATTTTTTTTTCTCAAAAATCTACAGTACCCCCCCCTTGGAAAAATGACTCCGAAAAATCATGGCATTCGAAACAGATTTTTTCGATTTTTTTGTCACGGGTACCAGTTACGCGGTTACGGTTGACTTTTTCTTATTCGAAATCTGATTCTCCATAAAATGCACCTAATGGTTTCCTTTTACCTTGAAATTTTTTTTTCTCAAAAATCTACAGTACCCCCCCTTGGAAAAATGACTCCGAAAAATCATGGCATTCGAAACAGATTTTTTCGATTTTTTTGTCACTGGTACAAGTTACGCGGTTACGGTTGACTTTTTCTTATTCGAAATCTGATTCTCTATAAAATGCACCTAATGATTTCCTTTTACCTTGAAATTTTTTTTTCTCAAAAATCTACAGTACCCCCCCCTTGGAAAAATGACTCCGAAAAATTATGGCATTCGAATCAGATTTTTTCGATTTTTTTGTCACTGGTACAAGTTACGCGGTTACGGTTGACTTTTTCTTATTCGAAATCTGATTCTCTATAAAATGCACCTAATGGTTTCCTTTTAGCTTGAAAATTTTTTTTCTCAAAATTTCACAGTACCCCCCCTTGGAAAAATGACTCCGAAATATCATTTCATTCGAAACAGATTTTTTCGATTTTTTTCTCACGGGTACCAGTTACGCGGTTACGGTTGACTTTTTCTTATTCGAAATCTGATTCTCTATAAAATGCACCTAATGATTTCCTTTTACCTTGAAATTTTTTTTTCTCAAAAATCTACAGTACCCCCCCTTGGAAAAATGACTCCGAAAAATCATGGCATTCGAAACAGATTTTTTCGATTTTTTTCTCACGGGTACCAGTTACGCGGTTACGGTTGACTTTTTCTTATTCGAAATCTGATTCTCTATAAAATGAACCTAATGGTTTCCTTTTAGCTTGAAATTTTTTTTTCTCAAAAATCTACAGTACCCCCCCTTGGAAAAATGACTCCGAAAAATCATGGCATTCGAAACAGATTTTTTCGATTTTTTTGTCACGGGTACCAGTTACGCGGTTACGGTTGACTTTTTCTTATTCGAAATCTGATTCTCTATAAAATGCACCTAATGGTTTCCTTTTAGCTTGAAATTTTTTTTTCTCAAAATTTCACAGTACCCCCCCTTGAAAAAATGACTCCGAAAAATCATTTCATTCGAAACAGATTTTTTCGATTTTTTTCTCACGGGTACCAGTTACGCGGTTACGGTTGACTTTTTCTTATTCGAAATCTGATTCTCTATAAAATGCACCTAATGGTTTCCTTTTAGCTTGAAATTTTTTTTTCTCAAAAATCTACAGTACCCCCCCTTGGAAAAATGAATCCGAAAAATCATGGCATTCGAAACAGATTTTTTCGATTTTTTTGTCACGGGTACCAGTTACGCGGTTACGGTTGACTTTTTCTTATTCGAAATCTGATTCTCTATAAAATGCACCTAATGGTTTCGTTTTAGCTTGAAATTTTTTTTTCTCAAAAATCTACAGTACCCCCCCTTGGAAAAATGACTCCGAAAAATCATGGCATTCGAAACAGATTTTTTCGATTTTTTTCTCACGGGTACCAGTTACGCGGTTACGGTTGACTTTTTCTTATTCGAAATCTGATTCTCTATAAAATGCACCTAATGGTTTCCTTTTAGCTTGAAATTTTTTTTTCTCAAAAATCTACAGTACCCCCCCCCTTGGAAAAATGACTCCGAAAAATCATGGCATTCGAAACAGATTTTTTCGATTTTTTTCTCACGGGTACAAGTTACGCGGTTACGGTTGACTTTTTCTTATTCGAAATCTGATTCTCTATAAAATGCACCTAATGGTTTCCTTTTAGCTTGAAATTTTTTTTTCTCAAAAATCTACAGTACCCCCCCCTTGGAAAAATGACTCCGAAAAATCATGGCATTCGAAACAGATTTTTTCGATTTTTTTGTCACGGGTACCAGTTACGCGGTTACGGTTGACTTTTTCTTATTCGAAATCTGATTCTCCATAAAATGCACCTAATGGTTTCCTTTTACCTTGAAATTTTTTTTTCTCAAAAATCTACAGTACCCCCCCTTGGAAAAATGACTCCGAAAAATCATGGCATTCGAAACAGATTTTTTCGATTTTTTTGTCACTGGTACAAGTTACGCGGTTACGGTTGACTTTTTCTTATTCGAAATCTGATTCTCTATAAAATGCACCTAATGATTTCCTTTTACCTTGAAATTTTTTTTTCTCAAAAATCTACAGTACCCCCCCCTTGGAAAAATGACTCCGAAAAATTATGGCATTCGAATCAGATTTTTTCGATTTTTTTGTCACTGGTACAAGTTACGCGGTTACGGTTGACTTTTTCTTATTCGAAATCTGATTCTCTATAAAATGCACCTAATGGTTTCCTTTTAGCTTGAAAATTTTTTTTCTCAAAATTTCACAGTACCCCCCCTTGGAAAAATGACTCCGAAATATCATTTCATTCGAAACAGATTTTTTCGATTTTTTTCTCACGGGTACCAGTTACGCGGTTACGGTTGACTTTTTCTTATTCGAAATCTGATTCTCTATAAAATGCACCTAATGATTTCCTTTTAGCTTGAAATTTTTTTTTCTCAAAAATCTACAGTACCCCCCCTTGGAAAAATGACTCCGAAAAATCATGGCATTCGAAACAGATTTTTTCGATTTTTTTCTCACGGGTACCAGTTACGCGGTTACGGTTGACTTTTTCTTATTCGAAATCTGATTCTCTATAAAATGCACCTAATGGTTTCCTTTTAGGTTGAAATTTTTTTTTCTCAAAATTTCACAGTACCCCCCCTTGGAAAAATGACTCCGAAAAATCATTTCATTCGAAACAGATTTTTTCGATTTTTTTCTCACGGGTACCAGTTACGCGGTTACGGTTGACTTTTTCTTATTCGAAATCTGATTCTCTATAAAATGCACCTAATGATTTCCTTTTACCTTGAAATTTTTTTTTCTCAAAAATCTACAGTACCCCCCCCCCCTTGGAAAAATGACTCCGAAAAATCATGGCATTCGAAACAGATTTTTTCGATTTTTTTGTCACTGGTACAAGTTACGCGGTTACGGTTGACTTTTTCTTATTCGAAATCTGATTCTCCATAAAATGCACCTAATGGTTTCCTTTTACCTGGAAATTTTTTTTCTCAAAAATCTACAGTACCCCCCCTTGGAAAAATGACTCCGAAAAATTATGGCATTCGAATCAGATTTTTTCGATTTTTTTCTCACGGGTACCAGTTACGCGGTTACGGTTGACTTTTTCTTATTCGAAATCTGATTCTCTATAAAATGCACCTAATGGTTTCGTTTTAGCTTGAAATTTTTTTTTCTCAAAAATCTACAGTACCCCCCCTTGGAAAAATGACTCCGAAAAATCATGGCATTCGAAACAGATTTTTTCGATTTTTTTGTCACGGGTACCAGTTACGCGGTTACGGTTGACTTTTTCTTATTCGAAATCTGATTCTCTATAAAATGCACCTAATGGTTTCCTTTTAGCTTGAAATTTTTTTTTCTCAAAAATTCACAGTACCCCCCCTTGGAAAAATGACTCCGAAAAATCATGGCATTCGAAACAGATTTTTTCGATTTTTTTCTCACGGGTACCAGTTACGCGGTTACGGTTGACTTTTTCTTATTCGAAATCTGATTCTCTATAAAATGCACCTAATGGTTTCCTTTTAGCTTGAAATTTTTTTTTCTCAAAAATCTACAGTACCCCCCCTTGGAAAAATGACTCCGAAAAATCATGGCATTCGAAACAGATTTTTTCGATTTTTTTCTCACGGGTACAAGTTACGCGGTTACGGTTGACTTTTTCTTATTCGAAATCTGATTCTCTATAAAATGCACCTAATGGTTTCCTTTTAGCTTGAAATTTTTTTTTCTCAAAAATCTACAGTACCCCCCCCTTGGAAAAATGACTCCGAAAAATCATGGCATTCGAAACAGATTTTTTCGATTTTTTTGTCACGGGTACCAGTTACGCGGTTACGGTTGACTTTTTCTTATTCGAAATCTGATTCTCCATAAAATGCACCTAATGGTTTCCTTTTACCTTGAAATTTTTTTTTCTCAAAAATCTACAGTACCCCCCCTTGGAAAAATGACTCCGAAAAATCATGGCATTCGAAACAGATTTTTTCGATTTTTTTGTCACTGGTACAAGTTACGCGGTTACGGTTGACTTTTTCTTATTCGAAATCTGATTCTCTATAAAATGCACCTAATGATTTCCTTTTACCTTGAAATTTTTTTTTCTCAAAAATCTACAGTACCCCCCCCCCTTGGAAAAATGACTCCGAAAAATTATGGCATTCGAATCAGATTTTTTCGATTTTTTTGTCACTGGTACAAGTTACGCGGTTACGGTTGACTTTTTCTTATTCGAAATCTGATTCTCTATAAAATGCACCTAATGGTTTCCTTTTAGCTTGAAATTTTTTTTTCTCAAAATTTCACAGTACCCCCCCTTGGAAAAATGACTCCGAAATATCATTTCATTCGAAACAGATTTTTTCGATTTTTTTCTCACGGGTACCAGTTACGCGGTTACGGTTGACTTTTTCTTATTCGAAATCTGATTCTCTATAAAATGCACCTAATGATTTCCTTTTACCTTGAAATTTTTTTTTCTCAAAAATCTACAGTACCCCCCCTTGGAAAAATGACTCCGAAAAATCATGGCATTCGAAACAGATTTTTTCGATTTTTTTCTCACGGGTACCAGTTACGCGGTTACGGTTGACTTTTTCTTATTCGAAATCTGATTCTCTATAAAATGCACCTAATGGTTTCCTTTTAGGTTGAAATTTTTTTTTCTCAAAATTTCACAGTACCCCCCCTTGGAAAAATGACTCCGAAAAATCATTTCATTCGAAACAGATTTTTTCGATTTTTTTCTCACGGGTACCAGTTACGCGGTTACGGTTGACTTTTTCTTATTCGAAATCTGATTCTCTATAAAATGCACCTAATGGTTTCCTTTTAGCTTGAAATTTTTTTTTCTCAAAAATCTACAGTACCCCCCCTTGGAAAAATGACTCCGAAAAATCATGGCATTCGAAACAGATTTTTTCGATTTTTTTGTCACTGGTACAAGTTACGCGGTTACGGTTGACTTTTTCTTATTCGAAATCTGATTCTCTATAAAATGCAGCTAATGGTTTCCTTTTAGCTTGAAATTTTTTTTTCTCAAAATTTCACAGTACCCCCCCTTGGAAAAATGACTCCAAAAAATCATTTCATTCGAAACAGATTTTTTCGATTTTTTTCTGACGGGTACCAGTTACGCGGTTACGGTTGACTTTTTCTTATTCGAAATCTGATTCTCTATAAAATGCACCTAATGGTTTCCTTTTAGCTTGAAATTTTTTTTTCTCAAAAATTCACAGTACCCCCCCTTGGAAAAATGACTCCGAAAAATCATGGCATTCGAAACAGATTTTTTCGATTTTTTTGTCATGGGTACCAGTTACGCGGTTACGGTTGACTTTTTCTTATTCGAAATCTGATTCTCTATAAAATGCACCTAATGGTTTCCTTCTAGCTTGAAATTTTTTTTCTCAAAAATCTACAGTACCCCCCCTTGGAAAAATGACTCCGAAAAATCATGGCATTCGAAACAGATTTTTTCGATTTTTTTGTCATGGGTACCAGTTACGCGGTTACGGTTGACTTTTTCTTATTCGAAATCTGATTCTCTATAAAATGCACCTAATGGTTTCCTTTTACCTTGAAATTTTTTTTTCTCAAAAATCTACAGTACCCCCCCTTGGAAAAATGACTCCGAAAAATCATGGCATTCGAAACAGATTTTTTCGATTTTTTTGTCACTGGTACAAGTTACGCGGTTACGGTTGACTTTTTCTTATTCGAAATCTGATTCTCTATAAAATGCACCTAATGGTTTCCTTTTAGCTTGAAATTTTTTTTTCTCAAAATTTCACAGTACCCCCCCTTGGAAAAATGGCTCCGAAAAATCATTTCATTCGAAACAGATTTTTTCGATTTTTTTCTCACGGGTACCAGTTACGCGGTTACGGTTGACTTTTTCTTATTCGAAATCTGATACTCTATAAAATGCACCTAATGATTTCCTTTTACCTTGAAATTTTTTTTTCTCAAAAATCTACAGTACCCCCCCCTTGGAAAAATGACTCCGAAAAATCATTTCATTCGAAACAGATTTTTTCGATTTTTTTCTCACGGGTACCAGTTACGCGGTTACGGTTCACTTTTTCTTATTCGAAATCTGATTCTCTATAAAATGAACCTAATGGTTTCCTTTTAGCTTGAAATTTTTTTTTCTCAAAAATCTACAGTACCCCCCCTTGGAAAAATGACTCCGAAAAATCTTGGCATTCGAAACAGATTTTTTCGATTTTTTTCTCACGGGTACCAGTTACGCGGTTACGGTTGACTTTTTCTTATTCGAAATCTGATTCTCTATAAAATGCACCTAATGGTTTCCTTTTAGCTTGAAATTTTTTTTTCTCAAAAATCTACAGTACCCCCCCTTGAAAAAATGACTCCGAAAAATCATTTCATTCGAAACAGATTTTTTCGATTTTTTTCTCACGGGTACCAGTTACGCGGTTACGGTTGACTTTTTCTTATTCGAAATCTGATTCTCTATAAAATGCACCTAATGGTTTCCTTTTAGCTTGAAATTTTTTTTTCTCAAAAATCTACAGTACCCCCCCTTGGAAAAATGACTCCGAAAAATCATGGCATTCGAAACAGATTTTTTCGATTTTTTTGTCACGGGTACCAGTTACGCGGTTACGGTTGACTTTTTCTTATTCGAAATCTGATTCTCCATAAAATGCACCTAATGGTTTCCTTTTACCTTGAAATTTTTTTTTCTCAAAAATCTACAGTACCCCCCCTTGGAAAAATGACTCCGAAAAATCATGGCATTCGAAACAGATTTTTTCGATTTTTTTGTCACTGGTACAAGTTACGCGGTTACGGTTGACTTTTTCTTATTCGAAATCTGATTCTCCATAAAATGCACCTAATGGTTTCCTTTTACCTTGAAATTTTTTTTCTCAAAAATCTACAGTACCCCCCCTTGGAAAAATGACTCCGAAAAATTATGGCATTCGAATCAGATTTTTTCGATTTTTTTCTCACGGGTACCAGTTACGCGGTTACGGTTGACTTTTTCTTATTCGAAATCTGATTCTCTATAAAATGCACCTAATGGTTTCGTTTTAGCTTGAAATTTTTTTTTCTCAAAAATCTACAGTACCCCCCCTTGGAAAAATGACTCCGAAAAATCATGGCATTCGAAACAGATTTTTTCGATTTTTTTGTCACGGGTACCAGTTACGCGGTTACGGTTGACTTTTTCTTATTCGAAATCTGATTCTCTATAAAATGCACCTAATGGTTTCCTTTTAGCTTGAAATTTTTTTTTCTCAAAAATTCACAGTACCCCCCCTTGGAAAAATGACTCCGAAAAATCATGGCATTCGAAACAGATTTTTTCGATTTTTTTCTCACGGGTACCAGTTACGCGGTTACGGTTGACTTTTTCTTATTCGAAATCTGATTCTCTATAAAATGCACCTAATGGTTTCCTTTTAGCTTGAAATTTTTTTTTCTCAAAAATCTACAGTACCCCCCCCCTTGGAAAAATGACTCCGAAAAATCATGGCATTCGAAACAGATTTTTTCGATTTTTTTCTCACGGGTACAAGTTACGCGGTTACGGTTGACTTTTTCTTATTCGAAATCTGATTCTCTATAAAATGCACCTAATGGTTTCCTTTTAGCTTGAAATTTTTTTTTCTCAAAAATCTACAGTACCCCCCCCTTGGAAAAATGACTCCGAAAAATCATGGCATTCGAAACAGATTTTTTCGATTTTTTTGTCACGGGTACCAGTTACGCGGTTACGGTTGACTTTTTCTTATTCGAAATCTGATTCTCCATAAAATGCACCTAATGGTTTCCTTTTACCTTGAAATTTTTTTTTCTCAAAAATCTACAGTACCCCCCCTTGGAAAAATGACTCCGAAAAATCATGGCATTCGAAACAGATTTTTTCGATTTTTTTGTCACTGGTACAAGTTACGCGGTTACGGTTGACTTTTTCTTATTCGAAATCTGATTCTCTATAAAATGCACCTAATGATTTCCTTTTACCTTGAAATTTTTTTTTCTCAAAAATCTACAATACCCCCCCCTTGGAAAAATGACTCCGAAAAATTATGGCATTCGAATCAGATTTTTTCGATTTTTTTGTCACTGGTACAAGTTACGCGGTTACGGTTGACTTTTTCTTATTCGAAATCTGATTCTCTATAAAATGCACCTAATGGTTTCCTTTTAGCTTGAAAATTTTTTTTCTCAAAATTTCACAGTACCCCCCCTTGGAAAAATGACTCCGAAATATCATTTCATTCGAAACAGATTTTTTCGATTTTTTTCTCACGGGTACCAGTTACGCGGTTACGGTTGACTTTTTCTTATTCGAAATCTGATTCTCTATAAAATGCACCTAATGATTTCCTTTTACCTTGAAATTTTTTTTTCTCAAAAATCTACAGTACCCCCCCCTTGGAAAAATGACTCCGAAAAATCATGGCATTCGAAACAGATTTTTTCGATTTTTTTCTCACGGGTACCAGTTACGCGGTTACGGTTGACTTTTTCTTATTCGAAATCTGATTCTCTATAAAATGCACCTAATGGTTTCCTTTTAGCTTGAAATTTTTTTTTCTCAAAAATCTACAGTACCCCCCCTTGGAAAAATGACTCCGAAAAATCATGGCATTCGAAACAGATTTTTTCGATTTTTTTCTCACGGGTACAAGTTACGCGGTTACGGTTGACTTTTTCTTATTCGAAATCTGATTCTCTATAAAATGCACCTAATGGTTTCCTTTTAGCTTGAAATTTTTTTTTCTCAAAAATCTACAGTACCCCCCCCTTGGAAAAATGACTCCGAAAAATCATGGCATTCGAAACAGATTTTTTCGATTTTTTTGTCACGGGTACCAGTTACGCGGTTACGGTTGACTTTTTCTTATTCGAAATCTGATTCTCCATAAAATGCACCTAATGGTTTCCTTTTACCTTGAAATTTTTTTTTCTCAAAAATCTACAGTACCCCCCCTTGGAAAAATGACTCCGAAAAATCATGGCATTCGAAACAGATTTTTTCGATTTTTTTGTCACTGGTACAAGTTACGCGGTTACGGTTGACTTTTTCTTATTCGAAATCTGATTCTCTATAAAATGCACCTAATGATTTCCTTTTACCTTGAAATTTTTTTTTCTCAAAAATCTACAGTACCCCCCCCCCTTGGAAAAATGACTCCGAAAAATTATGGCATTCGAATCAGATTTTTTCAATTTTTTTGTCACTGGTACAAGTTACGCGGTTACGGTTGACTTTTTCTTATTCGAAATCTGATTCTCTATAAAATGCACCTAATGGTTTCCTTTTAGCTTGAAATTTTTTTTTCTCAAAAATTCACAGTACCCCCCCTTGGAAAAATGACTCCGAAAAATTATGGCATTCAAAACAGATTTTTTCGATTTTTTTGTCACGGGTAGCAGTTACGCGGTTACGGTTGACTTTTTCTTATTCGAAATCTGATTCTCTATAAAATGCACCTAATGGTTTCCTTTTAGCTTGAAATTTTTTTTCTCTAAAATTCACAGTACCCCCCCTTGGAAAAATGACTCCGAAAAATCATGGCATTCGAAACAGATTTTTTCGATTTTTTTCTCACGGGTACCAGTTACGCGGATACGGTTGACTTTTTCTTATTCGAAATCTGATTCTCTATAAAATGCACCTAATGGTTTCCTTTTAGCTTGAAATTTTTTTTTCTCAAAAATCTACAGTACCCCCCCTTGGAAAAATGACTCCGAAAAATCATGGCATTCGAAACAGATTTTTTCGATTTTTTTGTCACGGGTACCAGTTACGCGGTTACGGTTGACTTTTTCTTATTCGAAATCTGATTCTCTATAAAATGCACCTAATGGTTTCCTTTTAGGTTGAAATTTTTTTTTCTCAAAATTTCATAGTACCCCCCCTTGGAAAAATGACTCCGAAAAATCATTTCATTCGAAACAGATTTTTTCGATTTTTTTCTCACGGGTACCAGTTACGCGGTTACGGTTGACTTTTTCTTATTCGAAATCTGATTCTCTATAAAATGCACCTAATGGTTTCCTTTTAGCTTGAAATTTTTTTTTCTCAAAAATCTACAGTACCCCCCCTTGGAAAAATGACTCCGAAAAATCATGGCATTCGAAACAGATTTTTTCGATTTTTTTGTCACTGGTACAAGTTACGCGGTTACGGTTGACTTTTTCTTATTCGAAATCTGATTCTCTATAAAATGCAGCTAATGGTTTCCTTTTAGCTTGAAATTTTTTTTTCTCAAAATTTCACAGTACCCCCCCTTGGAAAAATGACTCCAAAAAATCATTTCATTCGAAACAGATTTTTTCGATTTTTTTCTGACGGGTACCAGTTACGCGGTTACGGTTGACTTTTTCTTATTCGAAATCTGATTCTCTATAAAATGCACCTAATGGTTTCCTTTTAGCTTGAAATTTTTTTTTCTCAAAAATTCACAGTACCCCCCCTTGGAAAAATGACTCCGAAAAATCATGGCATTCGAAACAGATTTTTTCGATTTTTTTGTCATGGGTACCAGTTACGCGGTTACGGTTGACTTTTTCTTATTCGAAATCTGATTCTCTATAAAATGCACCTAATGGTTTCCTTTTAGCTTGAAATTTTTTTTCTCAAAAATCTACAGTACCCCCCCTTGGAAAAATGACTCCGAAAAATCATGGCATTCGAAACAGATTTTTTCGATTTTTTTGTCATGGGTACCAGTTACGCGGTTACGGTTGACTTTTTCTTATTCGAAATCTGATTCTCTATAAAATGCACCTAATGGTTTCCTTTTAGCTTGAAATTTTTTTTCTCAAAAATCTACAGTACCCCCCCCTTGGAAAAATGACTCCGAAAAATCATGGCATTCGAAACAGATTTTTTCGATTTTTTTGTCACGGGTACCAGTTACGCGGTTACGGTTGACTTTTTCTTATTCGAAATCTGATTCTCCATAAAATGCACCTAATGGTTTCCTTTTACCTTGAAATTTTTTTTTCTCAAAAATCTACAGTACCCCCCCTTGGAAAAATGACTCCGAAAAATCATGGCATTCGAAACAGATTTTTTCGATTTTTTTGTCACTGGTACAAGTTACGCGGTTACGGTTGACTTTTTCTTATTCGAAATCTGATTCTCTATAAAATGCACCTAATGATTTCCTTTTACCTTGAAATTTTTTTTTCTCAAAAATCTACAGTACCCCCCCCTTGGAAAAATGACTCCGAAAAATTATGGCATTCGAATCAGATTTTTTCGATTTTTTTGTCACTGGTACAAGTTACGCGGTTACGGTTGACTTTTTCTTATTCGAAATCTGATTCTCTATAAAATGCACCTAATGGTTTCCTTTTAGCTTGAAAATTTTTTTTCTCAAAATTTCACAGTACCCCCCCTTGGAAAAATGACTCCGAAATATCATTTCATTCGAAACAGATTTTTTCGATTTTTTTCTCACGGGTACCAGTTACGCGGTTACGGTTGACTTTTTCTTATTCGAAATCTGATTCTCTATAAAATGCACCTAATGATTTCCTTTTACCTTGAAATTTTTTTTTTCTCAAAAATCTACAGTACCCCCCCTTGGAAAAATGACTCCGAAAAATCATGGCATTCGAAACAGATTTTTTCGATTTTTTTCTCACGGGTACCAGTTACGCGGTTACGGTTGACTTTTTCTTATTCGAAATCTGATTCTCTATAAAATGCACCTAATGGTTTCCTTTTAGCTTGAAATTTTTTTTTCTCAAAAATCTACAGTACCCCCCCTTGGAAAAATGACTCCGAAAAATCATGGCATTCGAAACAGATTTTTTCGATTTTTTTGTCACTGGTACAAGTTACGCGGTTACGGTTGACTTTTTCTTATTCGAAATCTGATTCTCTATAAAATGCAGCTAATGGTTTCCTTTTAGCTTGAAATTTTTTTTTCTCAAAATTTCACAGTACCCCCCCTTGGAAAAATGACTCCAAAAAATCATTTCATTCGAAACAGATTTTTTCGATTTTTTTCTGACGGGTACCAGTTACGCGGTTACGGTTGACTTTTTCTTATTCGAAATCTGATTCTCTATAAAATGCACCTAATGGTTTCCTTTTAGCTTGAAATTTTTTTTTCTCAAAAATTCACAGTACCCCCCCTTGGAAAAATGACTCCGAAAAATCATGGCATTCGAAACAGATTTTTTCGATTTTTTTGTCATGGGTACCAGTTACGCGGTTACGGTTGACTTTTTCTTATTCGAAATCTGATTCTCTATAAAATGCACCTAATGGTTTCCTTTTAGCTTGAAATTTTTTTTCTCAAAAATCTACAGTACCCCCCCTTGGAAAAATGACTCCGAAAAATCATGGCATTCGAAACAGATTTTTTCGATTTTTTTGTCATGGGTACCAGTTACGCGGTTACGGTTGACTTTTTCTTATTCGAAATCTGATTCTCTATAAAATGCACCTAATGGTTTCCTTTTAGCTTGAAATTTTTTTTCTCAAAAATCTACAGTACCCCCCCCTTGGAAAAATGACTCCGAAAAATCATGGCATTCGAAACAGATTTTTTCGATTTTTTTGTCACGGGTACCAGTTACGCGGTTACGGTTGACTTTTTCTTATTCGAAATCTGATTCTCCATAAAATGCACCTAATGGTTTCCTTTTACCTTGAAATTTTTTTTTCTCAAAAATCCAAAGTACCCCCCCTTGGAAAAATGACTCCGAAAAATCATGGCATTCGAAACAGATTTTTTCGATTTTTTTGTCACTGGTACAAGTTACGCGGTTACGGTTGACTTTTTCTTATTCGAAATCTGATTCTCTATAAAATGCACCTAATGATTTCCTTTTACCTTGAAATTTTTTTTTCTCAAAAATCTACAGTACCCCCCCCTTGGAAAAATGACTCCGAAAAATTATGGCATTCGAATCAGATTTTTTCGATTTTTTTGTCACTGGTACAAGTTACGCGGTTACGGTTGACTTTTTCTTATTCGAAATCTGATTCTCTATAAAATGCACCTAATGGTTTCCTTTTAGCTTGAAAATTTTTTTTCTCAAAATTTCACAGTACCCCCCCTTGGAAAAATGACTCCGAAATATCATTTCATTCGAAACAGATTTTTTCGATTTTTTTCTCACGGGTACCAGTTACGCGGTTACGGTTGACTTTTTCTTATTCGAAATCTGATTCTCTATAAAATGCACCTAATGGTTTCCTTTTAGCTTGAAATTTTTTTTTTCTCAAAAATCTACAGTACCCCCCCCTTGGAAAAATGACTCCGAAAAATCATGGCATTCGAAACAGATTTTTTCGATTTTTTTCTCACGGGTACAAGTTACGCGGTTACGGTTGACTTTTTCTTATTCGAAATCTGATTCTCTATAAAATGCACCTAATGGTTTCCTTTTAGCTTGAAATTTTTTTTTCTCAAAAATCTACAGTACCCCCCCCTTGGAAAAATGACTCCGAAAAATCATGGCATTCGAAACAGATTTTTTCGATTTTTTTGTCACGGGTACCAGTTACGCGGTTACGGTTGACTTTTTCTTATTCGAAATCTGATTCTCCATAAAATGCACCTAATGGTTTCCTTTTACCTTGAAATTTTTTTTTCTCAAAAATCTACAGTACCCCCCCTTGGAAAAATGACTCCGAAAAATCATGGCATTCGAAACAGATTTTTTCGATTTTTTTGTCACTGGTACAAGTTACGCGGTTACGGTTGACTTTTTCTTATTCGAAATCTGATTCTCTATAAAATGCACCTAATGATTTCCTTTTACCTTGAAATTTTTTTTTCTCAAAAATCTACAGTACCCCCCCCCTTGGAAAAATGACTCCGAAAAATTATGGCATTCGAATCAGATTTTTTCGATTTTTTTGTCACTGGTACAAGTTACGCGGTTACGGTTGACTTTTTCTTATTCGAAATCTGATTCTCTATAAAATGCACCTAATGGTTTCCTTTTAGCTTGAAATTTTTTTTTCTCAAAATTTCACAGTACCCCCCCTTGGAAAAATGACTCCGAAATATCATTTCAGTCGAAACAGATTTTTTCGATTTTTTTCTCACGGGTACCAGTTACGCGGTTACGGTTGACTTTTTCTTATTCGAAATCTGATTCTCTATAAAATGCACCTAATGGTTTCCTTTTAGCTTGAAATTTTTTTTTCTCAAAAATCTACAGTACCCCCCCTTGGAAAAATGACTCCGAAAAATCATGGCATTCGAAACAGATTTTTTCGATTTTTTTCTCACGGGTACAAGTTACGCGGTTACGGTTGACTTTTTCTTATTCGAAATCTGATTCTCTATAAAATGCACCTAATGGTTTCCTTTTAGCTTGAAATTTTTTTTTCTCAAAAATCTACAGTACCCCCCCCTTGGAAAAATGACTCCGAAAAATCATGGCATTCGAAACAGATTTTTTCGATTTTTTTGTCACGGGTACCAGTTACGCGGTTACGGTTGACTTTTTCTTATTCGAAATCTGATTCTCCATAAAATGCACCTAATGGTTTCCTTTTACCTTGAAATTTTTTTTTCTCAAAAATCTACAGTACCCCCCCTTGGAAAAATGACTCCGAAAAATCATGGCATTCGAAACAGATTTTTTCGATTTTTTTGTCACTGGTACAAGTTACGCGGTTACGGTTGACTTTTTCTTATTCGAAATCTGATTCTCTATAAAATGCACCTAATGGTTTCCTTTTAGCTTGAAATTTTTTTTTCTCAAAATTTCACAGTACCCCCCCTTGGAAAAATGACTCCGAAATATCATTTCATTCGAAACAGATTTTTTCGATTTTTTTCTCACGGGTACCAGTTACGCGGTTACGGTTGACTTTTTCTTATTCGAAATCTGATTCTCTATAAAATGCACCTAATGATTTCCTTTTACCTTGAAATTTTTTTTTCTCAAAAATCTACAGTACCCCCCCTTGGAAAAATGACTCCGAAAAATCATGGCATTCGAAACAGATTTTTTCGATTTTTTTCTCACGGGTACCAGTTACGCGGTTACGGTTGACTTTTTCTTATTCGAAATCTGATTCTCTATAAAATGCACCTAATGGTTTCCTTTTAGGTTGAAATTTTTTTTTCTCAAAATTTCATAGTACCCCCCCTTGGAAAAATGACTCCGAAAAATCATTTCATTCGAAACAGATTTTTTCGATTTTTTTCTCACGGGTACCAGTTACGCGGTTACGGTTGACTTTTTCTTATTCGAAATCTGATTCTCTATAAAATGCACCTAATGGTTTCCTTTTAGCTTGAAATTTTTTTTTCTCAAAAATCTACAGTACCCCCCCTTGGAAAAATGACTCCGAAAAATCATGGCATTCGAAACAGATTTTTTCGATTTTTTTGTCACTGGTACAAGTTACGCGGTTACGGTTGACTTTTTCTTATTCGAAATCTGATTCTCTATAAAATGCAGCTAATGGTTTCCTTTTAGCTTGAAATTTTTTTTTCTCAAAATTTCACAGTACCCCCCCTTGGAAAAATGACTCCAAAAAATCATTTCATTCGAAACAGATTTTTTCGATTTTTTTCTGACGGGTACCAGTTACGCGGTTACGGTTGACTTTTTCTTATTCGAAATCTGATTCTCTATAAAATGCACCTAATGGTTTCCTTTTAGCTTGAAATTTTTTTTTCTCAAAAATTCACAGTACCCCCCCTTGGAAAAATGACTCCGAAAAATCATGGCATTCGAAACAGATTTTTTCGATTTTTTTGTCATGGGTACCAGTTACGCGGTTACGGTTGACTTTTTCTTATTCGAAATCTGATTCTCTATAAAATGCACCTAATGGTTTCCTTTTAGCTTGAAATTTTTTTTCTCAAAAATCTACAGTACCCCCCCTTGGAAAAATGACTCCGAAAAATCATGGCATTCGAAACAGATTTTTTCGATTTTTTTGTCATGGGTACCAGTTACGCGGTTACGGTTGACTTTTTCTTATTCGAAATCTGATTCTCTATAAAATGCACCTAATGGTTTCCTTTTAGCTTGAAATTTTTTTTCTCAAAAATCTACAGTACCCCCCCCTTGGAAAAATGACTCCGAAAAATCATGGCATTCGAAACAGATTTTTTCGATTTTTTTGTCACGGGTACCAGTTACGCGGTTACGGTTGACTTTTTCTTATTCGAAATCTGATTCTCCATAAAATGCACCTAATGGTTTCCTTTTACCTTGAAATTTTTTTTTCTCAAAAATCTACAGTACCCCCCCTTGGAAAAATGACTCCGAAAAATCATGGCATTCGAAACAGATTTTTTCGATTTTTTTGTCACTGGTACAAGTTACGCGGTTACGGTTGACTTTTTCTTATTCGAAATCTGATTCTCTATAAAATGCACCTAATGATTTCCTTTTACCTTGAAATTTTTTTTTCTCAAAAATCTACAGTACCCCCCCCTTGGAAAAATGACTCCGAAAAATTATGGCATTCGAATCAGATTTTTTCGATTTTTTTGTCACTGGTACAAGTTACGCGGTTACGGTTGACTTTTTCTTATTCGAAATCTGATTCTCTATAAAATGCACCTAATGGTTTCCTTTTAGCTTGAAAATTTTTTTTCTCAAAATTTCACAGTACCCCCCCTTGGAAAAATGACTCCGAAATATCATTTCATTCGAAACAGATTTTTTCGATTTTTTTCTCACGGGTACCAGTTACGCGGTTACGGTTGACTTTTTCTTATTCGAAATCTGATTCTCTATAAAATGCACCTAATGATTTCCTTTTACCTTGAAATTTTTTTTTTCTCAAAAATCTACAGTACCCCCCCTTGGAAAAATGACTCCGAAAAATCATGGCATTCGAAACAGATTTTTTCGATTTTTTTCTCACGGGTACCAGTTACGCGGTTACGGTTGACTTTTTCTTATTCGAAATCTGATTCTCTATAAAATGCACCTAATGGTTTCCTTTTAGCTTGAAATTTTTTTTTCTCAAAAATCTACAGTACCCCCCCTTGGAAAAATGACTCCGAAAAATCATGGCATTCGAAACAGATTTTTTCGAATTTTTTGTCACTGGTACAAGTTACGCGGTTACGGTTGACTTTTTCTTATTCGAAATCTGATTCTCTATAAAATGCAGCTAATGGTTTCCTTTTAGCTTGAAATTTTTTTTTCTCAAAATTTCACAGTACCCCCCCTTGGAAAAATGACTCCAAAAAATCATTTCATTCGAAACAGATTTTTTCGATTTTTTTCTGACGGGTACCAGTTACGCGGTTACGGTTGACTTTTTCTTATTCGAAATCTGATTCTCTATAAAATGCACCTAATGGTTTCCTTTTAGCTTGAAATTTTTTTTTCTCAAAAATTCACAGTACCCCCCCTTGGAAAAATGACTCCGAAAAATCATGGCATTCGAAACAGATTTTTTCGATTTTTTTGTCATGGGTACCAGTTACGCGGTTACGGTTGACTTTTTCTTATTCGAAATCTGATTCTCTATAAAATGCACCTAATGGTTTCCTTTTAGCTTGAAATTTTTTTTCTCAAAAATCTACAGTACCCCCCCCTTGGAAAAATGACTCCGAAAAATCATGGCATTCGAAACAGATTTTTTCGATTTTTTTGTCACGGGTACCAGTTACGCGGTTACGGTTGACTTTTTCTTATTCGAAATCTGATTCTCCATAAAATGCACCTAATGGTTTCCTTTTACCTTGAAATTTTTTTTTCTCAAAAATCTACAGTACCCCCCCTTGGAAAAATGACTCCGAAAAATCATGGCATTCGAAACAGATTTTTTCGATTTTTTTGTCACTGGTACAAGTTACGCGGTTACGGTTGACTTTTTCTTATTCGAAATCTGATTCTCTATAAAATGCACCTAATGATTTCCTTTTACCTTGAAATTTTTTTTTCTCAAAAATCTACAGTACCCCCCCTTGGAAAAATGACTCCGAAAAATCATGGCATTCGAAACAGATTTTTTCGATTTTTTTCTCACGGGTACAAGTTACGCGGTTACGGTTGACTTTTTCTTATTCGAAATCTGATTCTCTATAAAATGCACCTAATGGTTTCCTTTTAGCTTGAAATTTTTTTTTCTCAAAAATCTACAGTACCCCCCCCTTGGAAAAATGACTCCGAAAAATCATGGCATTCGAAACAGATTTTTTCGATTTTTTTGTCACGGGTACCAGTTACGCGGTTACGGTTGACTTTTTCTTATTCGAAATCTGATTCTCCATAAAATGCACCTAATGGTTTCCTTTTACCTTGAAATTTTTTTTTCTCAAAAATCTACAGTACCCCCCCTTGGAAAAATGACTCCGAAAAATCATGGCATTCGAAACAGATTTTTTCGATTTTTTTGTCACTGGTACAAGTTACGCGGTTACGGTTGACTTTTTCTTATTCGAAATCTGATTCTCTATAAAATGCACCTAATGATTTCCTTTTACCTTGAAATTTTTTTTTCTCAAAAATCTACAGTACCCCCCCCCTTGGAAAAATGACTCCGAAAAATTATGGCATTCGAATCAGATTTTTTCGATTTTTTTGTCACTGGTACAAGTTACGCGGTTACGGTTGACTTTTTCTTATTCGAAATCTGATTCTCTATAAAATGCACCTAATGGTTTCCTTTTAGCTTGAAATTTTTTTTTCTCAAAATTTCACAGTACCCCCCCTTGGAAAAATGACTCCGAAATATCATTTCAGTCGAAACAGATTTTTTCGATTTTTTTCTCACGGGTACCAGTTACGCGGTTACGGTTGACTTTTTCTTATTCGAAATCTGATTCTCTATAAAATGCACCTAATGATTTCCTTTTACCTTGAAATTTTTTTTTCTCAAAAATCTACAGTACCCCCCCTTGGAAAAATGACTCCGAAAAATCATGGCATTCGAAACAGATTTTTTCGATTTTTTTCTCACGGGTACCAGTTACGCGGTTACGGTTGACTTTTTCTTATTCGAAATCTGATTCTCTATAAAATGCACCTAATGGTTTCCTTTTAGCTTGAAATTTTTTTTTCTCAAAAATCTACAGTACCCCCCCTTGGAAAAATGACTCCGAAAAATCATGGCATTCGAAACAGATTTTTTCGATTTTTTTGTCACTGGTACAAGTTACGCGGTTACGGTTGACTTTTTCTTATTCGAAATCTGATTCTCTATAAAATGCAGCTAATGGTTTCCTTTTAGCTTGAAATTTTTTTTTCTCAAAATTTCACAGTACCCCCCCTTGGAAAAATGACTCCAAAAAATCATTTCATTCGAAACAGATTTTTTCGATTTTTTTCTGACGGGTACCAGTTACGCGGTTACGGTTGACTTTTTCTTATTCGAAATCTGATTCTCTATAAAATGCACCTAATGGTTTCCTTTTAGCTTGAAATTTTTTTTTCTCAAAAATTCACAGTACCCCCCCTTGGAAAAATGACTCCGAAAAATCATGGCATTCGAAACAGATTTTTTCGATTTTTTTGTCATGGGTACCAGTTACGCGGTTACGGTTGACTTTTTCTTATTCGAAATCTGATTCTCTATAAAATGCACCTAATGGTTTCCTTTTAGCTTGAAATTTTTTTTCTCAAAAATCTACAGTACCCCCCCTTGGAAAAATGACTCCGAAAAATCATGGCATTCGAAACAGATTTTTTCGATTTTTTTGTCATGGGTACCAGTTACGCGGTTACGGTTGACTTTTTCTTATTCGAAATCTGATTCTCTATAAAATGCACCTAATGGTTTCCTTTTACCTTGAAATTTTTTTTTCTCAAAAATCTACAGTACCCCCCCTTGGAAAAATGACTCCGAAAAATCATGGCATTCGAAACAGATTTTTTCGATTTTTTTGTCACTGGTACAAGTTACGCGGTTACGGTTGACTTTTTCTTATTCGAAATCTGATTCTCTATAAAATGCACCTAATGATTTCCTTTTACCTTGAAATTTTTTTTTCTCAAAAATCTACAGTACCCCCCCCCCTTGGAAAAATGACTCCGAAAAATTATGGCATTCGAATCAGATTTTTTCGATTTTTTTGTCACTGGTACAAGTTACGCGGTTACGGTTGACTTTTTCTTATTCGAAATCTGATTCTCTATAAAATGCACCTAATGGTTTCCTTTTAGCTTGAAATTTTTTTTTCTCAAAATTTCACAGTACCCCCCCTTGGAAAAATGACTCCGAAATATCATTTCATTCGAAACAGATTTTTTCGATTTTTTTCTCACGGGTACCAGTTACGCGGTTACGGTTGACTTTTTCTTATTCGAAATCTGATTCTCTATAAAATGCACCTAATGATTTCCTTTTACCTTGAAATTTTTTTTTCTCAAAAATCTACAGTACCCCCCCTTGGAAAAATGACTCCGAAAAATCATGGCATTCGAAACAGATTTTTTCGATTTTTTTCTCACGGGTACCAGTTACGCGGTTACGGTTGACTTTTTCTTATTCGAAATCTGATTCTCTATAAAATGCACCTAATGGTTTCCTTTTAGGTTGAAATTTTTTTTTCTCAAAATTTCATAGTACCCCCCCTTGGAAAAATGACTCCGAAAAATCATTTCATTCGAAACAGATTTTTTCGATTTTTTTCTCACGGGTACCAGTTACGCGGTTACGGTTGACTTTTTCTTATTCGAAATCTGATTCTCTATAAAATGCACCTAATGGTTTCCTTTTAGCTTGAAATTTTTTTTTCTCAAAAATCTACAGTACCCCCCCTTGGAAAAATGACTCCGAAAAATCATGGCATTCGAAACAGATTTTTTCGATTTTTTTGTCACTGGTACAAGTTACGCGGTTACGGTTGACTTTTTCTTATTCGAAATCTGATTCTCTATAAAATGCACCTAATGGTTTCCTTTTAGCTTGAAATTTTTTTTCTCAAAAATCTACAGTACCCCCCCTTGGAAAAATGACTCCGAAAAATCATGGCATTCGAAACAGATTTTTTCGATTTTTTTGTCATGGGTACCAGTTACGCGGTTACGGTTGACTTTTTCTTATTCGAAATCTGATTCTCTATAAAATGCACCTAATGGTTTCCTTTTACCTTGAAATTTTTTTTTCTCAAAAATCTACAGTACCCCCCCTTGGAAAAATGACTCCGAAAAATCATGGCATTCGAAACAGATTTTTTCGATTTTTTTGTCACTGGTACAAGTTACGCGGTTACGGTTGACTTTTTCTTATTCGAAATCTGATTCTCTATAAAATGCACCTAATGGTTTCCTTTTAGCTTGAAATTTTTTTTTCTCAAAATTTCACAGTACCCCCCCTTGGAAAAATGGCTCCGAAAAATCATTTCATTCGAAACAGATTTTTTCGATTTTTTTCTCACGGGTACCAGTTACGCGGTTACGGTTGACTTTTTCTTATTCGAAATCTGATACTCTATAAAATGCACCTAATGATTTCCTTTTACCTTGAAATTTTTTTTTCTCAAAAATCTACAGTACCCCCCCCTTGGAAAAATGACTCCGAAAAATCATGGCATTCGAAACAGATTTTTTCGATTTTTTTGTCACTGGTACAAGTTACGCGGTTACGGTTGACTTTTTCTTATTCGAAATCTGATTCTCTATAAAATGCACCTAATGGTTTCCTTTTAGCTTGAAATTTTTTTTTCTCAAAATTTCACAGTACCCCCCCTTGGAAAAATGACTCCGAAAAATCTTGGCATTCGAAACAGATTTTTTCGATTTTTTTGTCACGGGTACCAGTTACGCGGTTACGGTTGACTTTTTCTTATTCGAAATCTGATTCTCTATAAAATGCACCTAATGGTTTCCTTTTAGCTTGAAATTTTTTTTCTCAAAAATCTACAGTACCCCCCCCTTGGAAAAATGACTCCGAAAAATCATGGCATTCGAAACAGATTTTTTCGATTTTTTTGTCATGGGTACCAGTTACGCGGTTACGGTTGACTTTTTCTTATTCGAAATCTGATTCTCTATAAAATGCACCTAATGGTTTCCTTTTACCTTGAAATTTTTTTTTCTCAAAAATCTACAGTACCCCCCCTTGGAAAAATGACTCCGAAAAATCATGGCATTCGAAACAGATTTTTTCGATTTTTTTGTCACTGGTACAAGTTACGCGGTTACGGTTGACTTTTTCTTATTCGAAATCTGATTCTCTATAAAATGCACCTAATGGTTTCCTTTTAGCTTGAAATTTTTTTTTCTCAAAATTTCACAGTACCCCCCCTTGGAAAAATGGCTCCGAAAAATCATTTCATTCGAAACAGATTTTTTCGATTTTTTTCTCACGGGTACCAGTTACGCGGTTACGGTTGACTTTTTCTTATTCGAAATCTGATACTCTATAAAATGCACCTAATGATTTCCTTTTACCTTGAAATTTTTTTTCTCAAAAATCTACAGTACCCCCCCTTGGAAAAATGACTCCGAAAAATCATGGCATTCGAAACAGATTTTTTCGATTTTTTTGTCATGGGTACCAGTTACGCGGTTACGGTTGACTTTTTCTTATTCGAAATCTGATTCTCTATAAAATGCACCTAATGGTTTCCTTTTACCTTGAAATTTTTTTTTCTCAAAAATCTACAGTACCCCCCCTTGGAAAAATGACTCCGAAAAATCATGGCATTCGAAACAGATTTTTTCGATTTTTTTGTCACTGGTACAAGTTACGCGGTTACGGTTGACTTTTTCTTATTCGAAATCTGATTCTCTATAAAATGCACCTAATGGTTTCCTTTTTGCTTGAAATTTTTTTTTCTCAAAATTTCACAGTACCCCCCTTGGAAAAATGAATCCGAAAAATCATTTCATTCGAAACAGATTTTTTCGATTTTTTTCTCACGGGTACCAGTTACGCGGTTACGGTTGACTTTTTCTTATTCGAAATCTGATTCTCTATAAAATGCACCTAATGATTTCCTTTTACCTTGAAATTTTTTTTTCTCAAAAATCTACAGTACCCCCCCCTTGGAAAAATGACTCCGAAAAATCATGGCATTCGAAACAGATTTTTTCGATTTTTTTGTCACTGGTACAAGTTACGCGGTTACGGTTGACTTTTTCTTATTCGAAATCTGATTCTCTATAAAATGCACCTAATGGTTTCCTTTTAGCTTGAAATTTTTTTTTCTCAAAATTTCACAGTACCCCCCCTTGGAAAAATGACTCCGAAAAATCTTGGCATTCGAAACAGATTTTTTCGATTTTTTTGTCACGGGTACCAGTTACGCGGTTACGGTTGACTTTTTCTTATTCGAAATCTGATTCTCTATAAAATGCACCTAATGGTTTCCTTTTAGCTTGAAATTTTTTTTCTCAAAAATCTACAGTACCCCCCCCTTGGAAAAATGACTCCGAAAAATCATGGCATTCGAAACAGATTTTTTCGATTTTTTTGTCATGGGTACCAGTTACGCGGTTACGGTTGACTTTTTCTTATTCGAAATCTGATTCTCTATAAAATGCACCTAATGGTTTCCTTTTACCTTGAAATTTTTTTTTCTCAAAAATCTACAGTACCCCCCCTTGGAAAAATGACTCCGAAAAATCATGGCATTCGAAACAGATTTTTTCGATTTTTTTGTCACTGGTACAAGTTACGCGGTTACGGTTGACTTTTTCTTATTCGAAATCTGATTCTCTATAAAATGCACCTAATGGTTTCCTTTTAGCTTGAAATTTTTTTTTCTCAAAATTTCACAGTACCCCCCCTTGGAAAAATGGCTCCGAAAAATCATTTCATTCGAAACAGATTTTTTCGATTTTTTTCTCACGGGTACCAGTTACGCGGTTACGGTTGACTTTTTCTTATTCGAAATCTGATACTCTATAAAATGCACCTAATGATTTCCTTTTACCTTGAAATTTTTTTTTCTCAAAAATCTACAGTACCCCCCCCTTGGAAAAATGACTCCGAAAAATCATGGCATTCGAAACAGATTTTTTCGATTTTTTTGTCACTGGTACAAGTTACGCGGTTACGGTTGACTTTTTCTTATTCGAAATCTGATTCTCTATAAAATGCACCTAATGGTTTCCTTTTAGCTTGAAATTTTTTTTTCTCAAAATTTCACAGTACCCCCCCTTGGAAAAATGACTCCGAAAAATCTTGGCATTCGAAACAGATTTTTTCGATTTTTTTGTCACGGGTACCAGTTACGCGGTTACGGTTGACTTTTTCTTATTCGAAATCTGATTCTCTATAAAATGCACCTAATGGTTTCCTTTTAGCTTGAAATTTTTTTTTCTCAAAATTTCACAGTACCCCACCTTGAAAAAATGACTCCGAAAAATCATTTCATTCGAAACAGATTTTTTCGATTTTTTTCTCACGGGTACCAGTTACGCGGTTACGGTTGACTTTTTCTTATTCGAAATCTGATTCTCTATAAAATGCACCTAATGGTTTCCTTTTAGCTTGAAATTTTTTTTTCTCAAAAATCTACAGTACCCCCCCTTGGAAAAATGACTCCGAAAAATCATGGCATTCGAAACAGATTTTTTCGATTTTTTTGTCACGGGTACCAGTTACGCGGTTACGGTTGACTTTTTCTTATTCGAAATCTGATTCTCCATAAAATGCACCTAATGGTTTCCTTTTACCTTGAAATTTTTTTTTCTCAAAAATCTACAGTACCCCCCCTTGGAAAAATGACTCCGAAAAATCATGGCATTCGAAACAGATTTTTTCGATTTTTTTGTCACTGGTACAAGTTACGCGGTTACGGTTGACTTTTTCTTATTCGAAATCTGATTCTCCATAAAATGCACCTAATGGTTTCCTTTTACCTTGAAATTTTTTTTCTCAAAAATCTACAGTACCCCCCCTTGGAAAAATGACTCCGAAAAATTATGGCATTCGAATCAGATTTTTTCGATTTTTTTCTCACGGGTACCAGTTACGCGGTTACGGTTGACTTTTTCTTATTCGAAATCTGATTCTCTATAAAATGCACCTAATGGTTTCGTTTTAGCTTGAAATTTTTTTTTCTCAAAAATCTACAGTACCCCCCCTTGGAAAAATGACTCCGAAAAATCATGGCATTCGAAACAGATTTTTTCGATTTTTTTGTCACGGGTACCAGTTACGCGGTTACGGTTGACTTTTTCTTATTCGAAATCTGATTCTCTATAAAATGCACCTAATGGTTTCCTTTTAGCTTGAAATTTTTTTTTCTCAAAAATTCACAGTACCCCCCCTTGGAAAAATGACTCCGAAAAATCATGGCATTCGAAACAGATTTTTTCGATTTTTTTCTCACGGGTACCAGTTACGCGGTTACGGTTGACTTTTTCTTATTCGAAATCTGATTCTCTATAAAATGCACCTAATGGTTTCCTTTTAGCTTGAAATTTTTTTTTCTCAAAAATCTACAGTACCCCCCCTTGGAAAAATGACTCCGAAAAATCATGGCATTCGAAACAGATTTTTTCGATTTTTTTCTCACGGGTACAAGTTACGCGGTTACGGTTGACTTTTTCTTATTCGAAATCTGATTCTCTATAAAATGCACCTAATGGTTTCCTTTTAGCTTGAAATTTTTTTTTCTCAAAAATCTACAGTACCCCCCCCCTTGGAAAAATGACTCCGAAAAATCATGGCATTCGAAACAGATTTTTTCGATTTTTTTGTCACGGGTACCAGTTACGCGGTTACGGTTGACTTTTTCTTATTCGAAATCTGATTCTCCATAAAATGCACCTAATGGTTTCCTTTTACCTTGAAATTTTTTTTTCTCAAAAATCTACAGTACCCCCCATTGGAAAAATGACTCCGAAAAATCATGGCATTCGAAACAGATTTTTTCGATTTTTTTGTCACTGGTACAAGTTACGCGGTTACGGTTGACTTTTTCTTATTCGAAATCTGATTCTCTATAAAATGCACCTAATGATTTCCTTTTACCATGAAATTTTTTTTTCTCAAAAATCTACAGTACCCCCCCCTTGGAAAAATGACTCCGAAAAATCATGGCATTCGAAACAGATTTTTTCGATTTTTTTGTCACGGGTACCAGTTACGCGGTTACGGTTGACTTTTTCTTATTCGAAATCTGATTCTCTATAAAATGCACCTAATGGTTTCCTTTTACCTTGAAATTTTTTTTTCTCAAAAATTCACAGTACCCCCCTTGGAAAAATGACTCCGAAAAATCATTTCATTCGAAACAGATTTTTTCGATTTTTTTCTCACGGGTACCAGTTACGCGGTTACGGTTGACTTTTTCTTATTCGAAATCTGATTCTCTATAAAATGCACCTAATGATTTCCTTTTACATTGAAACTTTTTTTTCTCAAAAATCTACAGTACCCCCCCTTGGAAAAATGGCTCCGAAAAATCATGGCATTCGAAACAGATTTTTTCGATTTTTTTCTCACGGGTACAAGTTACGCGGTTACGGTTGACTTTTTCTTATTCGAAATCTGATTCTCTATAAAATGCACCTAATGGTTTCCTTTTAGCTTGAAATTTTTTTTCTCAAAAATCTACAGTACCCCGCCTTGGAAAAATGACTCCGAAAAATCATGGCATTCGAAACAGATTTTTTCGATTTTTTTGTCATGGGTACCAGTTACGCGGTTACGGTTGACTTTTTCTTATTCGAAATCTGATTCTCTATAAAATGCACCTAATGGTTTCCTTTTACCTTGAAATTTTTTTTTCTCAAAAATCTACAGTACCCCCCCTTGGAAAAATGACTCCGAAAAATCATGGCATTCGAAACAGATTTTTTCGATTTTTTTGTCACTGGTACAAGTTACGCGGTTACGGTTGACTTTTTCTTATTCGAAATCTGATTCTCTATAAAATGCACCTAATGGTTTCCTTTTAGCTTGAAATTTTTTTTTCTCAAAATTTCACAGTACCCCCCCTTGGAAAAATGGCTCCGAAAAATCATTTCATTCGAAACAGATTTTTTCGATTTTTTTCTCACGGGTACCAGTTACGCGGTTACGGTTGACTTTTTCTTATTCGAAATCTGATACTCTATAAAATGCACCTAATGATTTCCTTTTACCTTGAAATTTTTTTTTCTCAAAAATCTACAGTACCCCCCCCTTGGAAAAATGACTCCGAAAAATCATGGCATTCGAAACAGATTTTTTCGATTTTTTTGTCACTGGTACAAGTTACGCGGTTACGGTTGACTTTTTCTTATTCGAAATCTGATTCTCTATAAAATGCACCTAATGGTTTCCTTTTAGCTTGCAATTTTTTTTTCTCAAAATTTCACAGTACCCCCCCTTGGAAAAATGACTCCGAAAAATCTTGGCATTCGAAACAGATTTTTTCGATTTTTTTGTCACGGGTACCAGTTACGCGGTTACGGTTGACTTTTTCTTATTCGAAATCTGATTCTCTATAAAATGCACCTAATGGTTTCCTTTTAGCTTGAAATTTTTTTTTCTCAAAATTTCACAGTACCCCCCCTTGAAAAAATGACTCCGAAAAATCATTTCATTCGAAACAGATTTTTTCGATTTTTTTGTCACGGGTACCAGTTACGCGGTTACGGTTGACTTTTTCTTATTCGAAATCTGATTCTCTATAAAATGCACCTAATGGTTTCCTTTTAGCTTGAAATTTTTTTTTCTCAAAAATTCACAGTACCCCCCCTTGGAAAAATGACTCCGAAAAATCATGGCATTCGAAACAGATTTTTTCGATTTTTTTCTCACGGGTACCAGTTACGCGGTTACGGTTGACTTTTTCTTATTCGAAATCTGATTCTCTATAAAATGCACCTAATGGTTTCCTTTTAGCTTGAAATTTTTTTTTCTCAAAAATCTACAGTACCCCCCCTTGGAAAAATGACTCCGAAAAATCATGGCATTCGAAACAGATTTTTTCGATTTTTTTCTCACGGGTACAAGTTACGCGGTTACGGTTGACTTTTTCTTATTCGAAATCTGATTCTCTATAAAATGCACCTAATGGTTTCCTTTTAGCTTGAAATTTTTTTTTCTCAAAAATCTACAGTACCCCCCCCCCCCTTGGAAAAATGACTCCGAAAAATCATGGCATTCGAAACAGATTTTTTCGATTTTTTTGTCACGGGTACCAGTTACGCGGTTACGGTTGACTTTTTCTTATTCGAAATCTGATTCTCCATAAAATGCACCTAATGGTTTCCTTTTACCTTGAAATTTTTTTTTCTCAAAAATCTACAGTACCCCCCATTGGAAAAATGACTCCGAAAAATCATGGCATTCGAAACAGATTTTTTCGATTTTTTTGTCACTGGTACAAGTTACGCGGTTACGGTTGACTTTTTCTTATTCGAAATCTGATTCTCTATAAAATGCACCTAATGATTTCCTTTTACCTTGAAATTTTTTTTTCTCAAAAATCTACAGTACCCCCCCCTTGGAAAAATGACTCCGAAAAATCATGGCATTCGAAACAGATTTTTTCGATTTTTTTGTCACGGGTACCAGTTACGCGGTTACGGTTGACTTTTTCTTATTCGAAATCTGATTCTCTATAAAATGCACCTAATGGTTTCCTTTTACCTTGAAATTTTTTTTTCTCAAAAATTCACAGTACCCCCCTTGGAAAAATGACTCCGAAAAATCATTTCATTCGAAACAGATTTTTTCGATTTTTTTCTCACGGGTACCAGTTACGCGGTTACGGTTGACTTTTTCTTATTCGAAATCTGATTCTCTATAAAATGCACCTAATGATTTCCTTTTACATTGAAACTTTTTTTTCTCAAAAATCTACAGTACCCCCCCTTGGAAAAATGGCTCCGAAAAATCATGGCATTCGAAACAGATTTTTTCGATTTTTTTCTCACGGGTACAAGTTACGCGGTTACGGTTGACTTTTTCTTATTCGAAATCTGATTCTCTATAAAATGCACCTAATGGTTTCCTTTTTCCTTGAAATTTTTTTTTCTCAAAAATTCACAGTACACCCCCTTGGAAAAATGACTCCGAAAAATTATGGCATTCGAATCAGATTTTTTCGATTTTTTTCTCACGGGTACCAGTTACGCGGTTACGGTTGACTTTTTCTTATTCGAAATCTGATTCTCTACAAAATGCACCTAATGGTTTCCTTTTACCTTGAAATTTTTTTTTCTCAAAAATCTACAGTACCCCCCCTTGGAAAAATGACTCCGAAAAATCATGGCATTCGAAACAGATTTTTTCGATTTTTTTCTCACGGGTACCAGTTACGCGGTTACGGTTGACTTTTTCTTATTCGAAATCTGATTCTCTATAAAATGCACCTAATGGTTTCCTTTTAGCTTGAAATTTTTTTTTCTCAAAATTTCACAGTACCCCCCCTTGGAAAAATGACTCCGAAAAATCATGGCATTCGAAACAGATGTTTTCGATTTTTTTCTCACGGGTACCAGTTACGCGGTTACGGTTGACTTTTTCTTATTCGAAATCTGATTCTCTATAAAATGCACCTAATGGTTTCCTTTTAGCTTGAAATTTTTTTTTCTCAAAAATCTACAGTACCCCCCCTTGGAAAAATGACTCCGAAAAATCATGGCATTCGAAACAGATTTTTTCGATTTTTTTGTCACGGGTACCAGTTACGCGGTTACGGTTCACTTTTTCTTATTCGAAATCTGATTCCCTATAAAATGCACCTAATGGTTTCCTTTTAGCTTGAAATTTTTTTTTCTCAAAATTTCACAGTACCCCCCCTTGGAAAAATGACTCCGAAAAATCATTTCATTCGAAACAGATTTTTTCGATTTTTTTCTCACGGGTACCAGTTACGCGGTTACGGTTGACTTTTTCTTATTCGAAATCTGATTCTCTATAAAATGCACCTAATGATTTCCTTTTACCTTGAAATTTTTTTTTCTCAAAAATCTACAGTACCCCCCCTTGGAAAAATGACTCCGAAAAATCATGGCATTCGAAACAGATTTTTTCGATTTTTTTCTCACGGGTACCAGTTACGCGGTTACGGTTGACTTTTTCTTATTCGAAATCTGATTCTCTATAAAATGCACCTAATGGTTTCCTTTTAGGTTGAAATTTTTTTTTCTCAAAATTTCACAGTACCCCCCCTTGGAAAAATGACTCCGAAAAATCATTTCATTCGAAACAGATTTTTTCGATTTTTTTCTCACGGGTACCAGTTACGCGGTTACGGTTGACTTTTTCTTATTCGAAATCTGATTCTCTATAAAATGCACCTAATGGTTTCCTTTTAGCTTGAAATTTTTTTTTCTCAAAAATCTACAGTACCCCCCCTTGGAAAAATGACTCCGAAAAATCATGGCATTCGAAACAGATTTTTTCGATTTTTTTGTCACGGGTACCAGTTACGCGGTTACGGTTGACTTTTTCTTATTCGAAATCTGATTCTCTATAAAATGCACCTAATGGTTTCCTTTTAGCTTGAAATTTTTTTTTCTCAAAAATCTACAGTACCCCCCCTTGGAAAAATGACTCCGAAAAATCATGGCATTCGAAACAGATTTTTTCGATTTTTTTGTCACTGGTACAAGTTACGCGGTTACGGTTGACTTTTTCTTATTCGAAATCTGATTCTCTATAAAATGCAGCTAATGGTTTCCTTTTAGCTTGAAATTTTTTTTTCTCAAAATTTCACAGTACCCCCCCTTGGAAAAATGACTCCGAAAAATCATTTCATTCGAAACAGATTTTTTCGATTTTTTTCTGACGGGTACCAGTTACGCGGTTACGGTTGACTTTTTCTTATTCGAAATCTGATTCTCTATAAAATGCACCTAATGGTTTCCTTTTAGCTTGAAATTTTTTTTTCTCAAAAATTCACAGTACCCCCCCTTGGAAAAATGACTCCGAAAAATCATGGCATTCGAAACAGATTTTTTCGATTTTTTTGTCACTGGTACAAGTTACGCGGTTACGGTTGACTTTTTCTTATTCGAAATCTGATTCTCTATAAAATGCACCTAATGGTTTCCTTTTAGCTTGAAATTTTTTTTTCTCAAAAATCTACAGTACCCCCCCTTGGAAAAATGACTCCGAAAAATCATGGCATTCGAATCAGATTTTTTCGATTTTTTTCTCACGGGTACCAGTTACGCGGTTACGGTTGACTTTTTCTTATTCGAAATCTGATTCTCTATAAAATGCACCTAATGGTTTCCTTTTAGCTTGAAATTTTTTTTCTCAAAAATCTACAGTACCCCCCCTTGGAAAAATGACTCCGAAAAATCATGGCATTCGAAACAGATTTTTTCGATTTTTTTGTCATGGGTACCAGTTACGCGGTTACGGTTGACTTTTTCTTATTCGAAATCTGATTCTCTATAAAATGCACCTAATGGTTTCCTTTTACCTTGAAATTTTTTTTTCTCAAAAATCTACAGTACCCCCCCTTGGAAAAATGACTCCGAAAAATCATGGCATTCGAAACAGATTTTTTCGATTTTTTTGTCACTGGTACAAGTTACGCGGTTACGGTTGACTTTTTCTTATTCGAAATCTGATTCTCTATAAAATGCACCTAATGGTTTCCTTTTAGCTTGAAATTTTTTTTTCTCAAAATTTCACAGTACCCCCCCTTGGAAAAATGGCTCCGAAAAATCATTTCATTCGAAACAGATTTTTTCGATTTTTTTCTCACGGGTACCAGTTACGCGGTTACGGTTGACTTTTTCTTATTCGAAATCTGATACTCTATAAAATGCACCTAATGTTTCCTTTTACCTTGAAATTTTTTTTTCTCAAAAATCTACAGTACCCCCCCTTGGAAAAATGACTCCGAAAAATCATGGCATTCGAAACAGATTTTTTCGATTTTTTTGTCACTGGTACAAGTTACGCGGTTACGGTTGACTTTTTCTTATTCGAAATCTGATTCTCTATAAAATGCACCTAATGGTTTCCTTTTAGCTTGAAATTTTTTTTTCTCAAAAATCTACAGTACCCCCCCTTGGAAAAATGACTCCGAAAAATCATGGCATTCGAAACAGATTTTTTCGATTTTTTTGTCACTGGTACAAGTTACGCGGTTACGGTTGACTTTTTTTTATTCGAAATCTGATTCTCTATAAAATGCACCTAATGGTTTCCTTTTAGCTTGAAATTTTTTTTTCTCAAAAATCTACAGTACCCCCCCCTTGGAAAAATGACTCCGAAAAATCATGGCATTCGAAACAGATTTTTTCGATTTTTTTGTCACGGGTACCAGTTACGCGGTTACGGTTCACTTTTTCTTATTCGAAATCTGATTCCCTATAAAATGCACCTAATGGTTTCCTTTTAGCTTGAAATTTTTTTTTCTCAAAATTTCACAGTACCCCCCCTTGGAAAAATGACTCCGAAAAATCATTTCATTCGAAACAGATTTTTTCGATTTTTTTCTCACGGGTACCAGTTACGCGGTTACGGTTGACTTTTTCTTATTCGAAATCTGATTCTCTATAAAATGCACCTAATGATTTCCTTTTACCTTGAAATTTTTTTTTCTCAAAAATCTACAGTACCCCCCCTTGGAAAAATGACTCCGAAAAATTATGGCATTCGAATCAGATTTTTTCGATTTTTTTGTCACTGGTACAAGTTACGCGGTTACGGTTGACTTTTTCTTATTCGAAATCTGATTCTCTATAAAATGCACCTAATGGTTTCCTTTTAGCTTGAAATTTTTTTTTCTCAAAATTTCACAGTACCCCCCCTTGGAAAAATGACTCCGAAAAATCATGGCATTCGAAACAGATTTCGAATAAGAAAAAGTCAACCGTAACCGCGTAACTGGTACCCGTGACAAAAAAATCGAAAAAATCTGATTCTCTATAAAATGCACCTAATGGTTTCCTTTTACCTTGAAATTTTTTTTTCTCAAAAATCTGCAGTACCCCCCCTTGGAAAAATGACTCCGAAAAATCATGGCATTCGAAACAGATTTTTTCGATTTTTTTCTCACGGGTACCAGTTACGTGGTTACGGTTGACTTTTTCTTATTCGAAATCTGATTCTCTATAAAATGCACCTAATGGTTTCCTTTTAGCTTGAAATTTTTTTTTCTCAAAAATCTACAGTACCCCCCCTTGGAAAAATGACTCCGAAAAATCATGGCATTCGAAACAGATTTTTTCGATTTTTTTGTCACTGGTACAAGTTACGCGGTTACGGTTGACTTTTTCTTATTCGAAATCTGATTCTCTATAAAATGCAGCTAATGGTTTCCTTTTAGCTTGAAATTTTTTTTTCTCAAAATTTCACAGTACTCCCCCTTGGAAAAATGACTCCGAAAAATCATTTCATTCGAAACAGATTTTTTCGATTTTTTTCTCACGGGTACCAGTTACGCGGTTACGGTTGACTTTTTCTTATTCGAAATCTGATTCTCTATAAAATGCACCTAATGGTTTCCTTTTAGCTTGAAATTTTTTTTTCTCAAAAATCTACAGTACCCCCCCCCCTTGGAAAAATGACTCCGAAAAATCATGGCATTCGAAACAGATTTTTTCGATTTTTTTGTCACTGGTACAAGTTACGCGGTTACGGTTGACTTTTTCTTATTCGAAATCTGATTCTCTATAAAATGCACCTAATGGTTTCCTTTTACCTTGAAATTTTTTTTTCTCAAAAATCTACAGTACCCCCCCCTTGGAAAAATGACTCCGAAAAATCATGGCATTCGAAACAGATTTCGAATAAGAAAAAGTCAACCGTAACCGCGTAACTGGTACCCGTGACAAAAAAATCGAAAAAATCTGATTCTCTATAAAATGCACCTAATGGTTTCCTTTTACCTTGAAATTTTTTTTTCTCAAAAATCTACAGTACCCCCCCCCCCTTGGAAAAATGACTCTGAAAAATCATGGCATTCGAAACAGATTTTTTCGATTTTTTTGTCACTGGTACAAGTTACGCGGTTACGGTTGACTTTTTCTTATTCGAAATCTGATTCTCTATAAAATGCACCTAATGGTTTCCTTTTAGCTTGAAATTTTTTTTTCTCAAAAATCTACAGTACCCCCCCCTTGGAAAAATGACTCCGAAAAATCATGGCATTCGAAACAGATTTTTTCGATTTTTTTGTCACGGGTACCAGTTACGCGGTTACGGTTCACTTTTTCTTATTCGAAATCTGATTCCCTATAAAATGCACCTAATGGTTTCCTTTTAGCTTGAAATTTTTTTTTCTCAAAAATCTACAGTACCCCCCCCCTTGGAAAAATGACTCCGAAAAATCATGGCATTCGAAACAGATTTTTTCGATTTTTTTGTCACTGGTACAAGTTACGCGGTTACGGTTGACTTTTTCTTATTCGAAATCTGATTCTCTATAAAATGCACCTAATGGTTTCCTTTTACCTTGAAATTTTTTTTTCTCAAAAATCTACAGTACCCCCCCCTTGGAAAAATGACTCCGAAAAATCATGGCATTCGAAACAGATTTCGAATAAGAAAAAGTCAACCGTAACCGCGTAACTGGTACCCGTGACAAAAAAATCGAAAAAATCTGATTCTCTATAAAATGCACCTAATGGTTTCCTTTTACCTTGAAATTTTTTTTTCTCAAAAATCTACAGTACCCCCCCCCCTTGGAAAAATGACTCTGAAAAATCATGGCATTCGAAACAGATTTTTTCGATTTTTTTGTCACTGGTACAAGTTACGCGGTTACGGTTGACTTTTTCTTATTCGAAATCTGATTCTCTATAAAATGCACCTAATGGTTTCCTTTTAGATTGAAATTTTTTTTCTCAAAATTTCACAGTACCCCCCCTTGGAAAAATGACTCCGAAAAATCATTTCATTCGAAACAGATTTTTTCGATTTTTTTCTCACGGGTACCATTTACGCGGTTACGGTTGACTTTTTCTTATTCGAAATCTGATTCTCTATAAAATGCACCTAATGATTTCCTTTTACCTTGAAATTTTGTTTTCTTAAAAATCTACAGTACCCTTCCTTGGAAAAATGACTCCGAAAAATCATGGCATTCGAAACAGATTTTTTCGATTTTTTTGTCACTGGTACAAGTTACGCGGTTACGGTTGACTTTTTCTTATTCGAAATCTGATTCTCTATAAAATGCACCTAATGGTTTCCTTTTACCTTGAAATTTTTTTTTCTCAAAAATTCACAGTACACCCCCTTGGAAAAATGACTCCGAAAAATTATGGCATTTGAATCAGATTTTTTCGATTTTTTTCTCACGGGTACCAGTTACGCGGTTACGGTTGACTTTTTCTTATTCGAAATCTGATTCTCTACAAAATGCACCTAATGGTTTCCTTTTACCTTGAAATTTTTTTTTCTCAAAAATCTACAGTACCCCCCCTTGGAAAAATGACTCCGAAAAATCATGGCATTCGAAACAGATTTTTTCGATTTTTTTCTCACGGGTACCAGTTACGCGGTTACGGTTGACTTTTTCTTATTCGAAATCTGATTCTCTATAAAATGCACCTAATGATTTCCTTTTACCTTGAAATTTTTTTTTCTTAAAAATCTACAGTACCCCCCCTTGGAAAAATGACTCCGAAAAATCATGGCATTCGAAACAGATTTTTTCGATTTTTTTCTCACGGGTACCAGTTACGTGGTTACGGTTGACTTTTTCTTATTCGAAATCTGATTCTCTATAAAATGCACCTAATGGTTTCCTTTTAGCTTGAAATTTTTTTTTCTCAAAAATCTACAGTACCCCCCCTTGGAAAAATGACTCCGAAAAATCATGGCATTCGAAACAGATTTTTTCGATTTTTTTGTCACTGGTACAAGTTACGCGGTTACGGTTGACTTTTTCTTATTCGAAATCTGATTCTCTATAAAATGCAGCTAATGGTTTCCTTTTAGCTTGAAATTTTTTTTTCTCAAAATTTCACAGTACTCCCCCTTGGAAAAATGACTCCGAAAAATCATTTCATTCGAAACAGATTTTTTCGATTTTTTTCTCACGGGTACCAGTTACGCGGTTACGGTTGACTTTTTCTTATTCGAAATCTGATTCTCTATAAAATGCACCTAATGGTTTCCTTTTAGCTTGAAATTTTTTTTTCTCAAAAATCTACAGTACCCCCCCCCTTGGAAAAATGACTCCGAAAAATCATGGCATTCGAAACAGATTTTTTCGATTTTTTTGTCACTGGTACAAGTTACGCGGTTACGGTTGACTTTTTCTTATTCGAAATCTGATTCTCTATAAAATGCACCTAATGGTTTCCTTTTACCTTGAAATTTTTTTTTCTCAAAAATCTACAGTACCCCCCCCTTGGAAAAATGACTCCGAAAAATCATGGCATTCGAAACAGATTTCGAATAAGAAAAAGTCAACCGTAACCGCGTAACTGGTACCCGTGACAAAAAAATCGAAAAAATCTGATTCTCTATAAAATGCACCTAATGGTTTCCTTTTACCTTGAAATTTTTTTTTCTCAAAAATCTACAGTACCCCCCCCCCTTGGAAAAATGACTCTGAAAAATCATGGCATTCGAAACAGATTTTTTCGATTTTTTTGTCACTGGTACAAGTTACGCGGTTACGGTTGACTTTTTCTTATTCGAAATCTGATTCTCTATAAAATGCACCTAATGGTTTCCTTTTAGATTGAAATTTTTTTTCTCAAAATTTCACAGTACCCCCCCTTGGAAAAATGACTCCGAAAAATCATTTCATTCGAAACAGATTTTTTCGATTTTTTTCTCACGGGTACCATTTACGCGGTTACGGTTGACTTTTTCTTATTCGAAATCTGATTCTCTATAAAATGCACCTAATGATTTCCTTTTACCTTGAAATTTTGTTTTCTTAAAAATCTACAGTACCCTTCCTTGGAAAAATGACTCCGAAAAATCATGGCATTCGAAACAGATTTTTTCGATTTTTTTGTCACTGGTACAAGTTACGCGGTTACGGTTGACTTTTTCTTATTCGAAATCTGATTCTCTATAAAATGCACCTAATGGTTTCCTTTTACCTTGAAATTTTTTTTTCTCAAAAATTCACAGTACACCCCCTTGGAAAAATGACTCCGAAAAATTATGGCATTTGAATCAGATTTTTTCGATTTTTTTCTCACGGGTACCAGTTACGCGGTTACGGTTGACTTTTTCTTATTCGAAATCTGATTCTCTACAAAATGCACCTAATGGTTTCCTTTTACCTTGAAATTTTTTTTTCTCAAAAATCTACAGTACCCCCCCTTGGAAAAATGACTCCGAAAAATCATGGCATTCGAAACAGATTTTTTCGATTTTTTTCTCACGGGTACCAGTTACGCGGTTACGGTTGACTTTTTCTTATTCGAAATCTGATTCTCTATAAAATGCACCTAATGGTTTCCTTTTAGCTTGAAATTTTTTTTTCTCAAAAATTCACAGTACCCCCCATTGGAAAAATGACTCCGAAAAATCATGGCATTCGAAACAGATTTTTTAGATTTTTTTCTCACGGGTACCAGTTACGCGGTTACGGTTGACTTTTTCTTATTCGAAATCTGATTCTCTATAAAATGCACCTAATGATTTCCTTTTACCTTGAAATTTTTTTTTCTTAAAAATCTACAGTACCCCCCCTTGGAAAAATGACTCCGAAAAATCATGGCATTCGAAACAGATTTTTTCGATTTTTTTCTCACGGGTACCAGTTACGTGGTTACGGTTGACTTTTTCTTATTCGAAATCTGATTCTCTATAAAATGCACCTAATGGTTTCCTTTTAGCTTGAAATTTTTTTTTCTCAAAAATCTACAGTACCCCCCCTTGGAAAAATGACTCCGAAAAATCATGGCATTCGAAACAGATTTTTTCGATTTTTTTGTCACTGGTACAAGTTACGCGGTTACGGTTGACTTTTTCTTATTCGAAATCTGATTCTCTATAAAATGCAGCTAATGGTTTCCTTTTAGCTTGAAATTTTTTTTTCTCAAAATTTCACAGTACTCCCCCTTGGAAAAATGACTCCGAAAAATCATTTCATTCGAAACAGATTTTTTCGATTTTTTTCTCACGGGTACCAGTTACGCGGTTACGGTTGACTTTTTCTTATTCGAAATCTGATTCTCTATAAAATGCACCTAATGGTTTCCTTTTAGCTTGAAATTTTTTTTTCTCAAAAATCTACAGTACCCCCCCCCCTTGGAAAAATGACTCCGAAAAATCATGGCATTCGAAACAGATTTTTTCGATTTTTTTGTCACTGGTACAAGTTACGCGGTTACGGTTGACTTTTTCTTATTCGAAATCTGATTCTCTATAAAATGCACCTAATGGTTTCCTTTTACCTTGAAATTTTTTTTTCTCAAAAATCTACAGTACCCCCCCCTTGGAAAAATGACTCCGAAAAATCATGGCATTCGAAACAGATTTCGAATAAGAAAAAGTCAACCGTAACCGCGTAACTGGTACCCGTGACAAAAAAATCGAAAAAATCTGATTCTCTATAAAATGCACCTAATGGTTTCCTTTTACCTTGAAATTTTTTTTTCTCAAAAATCTACAGTACCCCCCCCCCTTGGAAAAATGACTCTGAAAAATCATGGCATTCGAAACAGATTTTTTCGATTTTTTTGTCACTGGTACAAGTTACGCGGTTACGGTTGACTTTTTCTTATTCGAAATCTGATTCTCTATAAAATGCACCTAATGGTTTCCTTTTAGATTGAAATTTTTTTTCTCAAAATTTCACAGTACCCCCCCTTGGAAAAATGACTCCGAAAAATCATTTCATTCGAAACAGATTTTTTCGATTTTTTTCTCACGGGTACCATTTACGCGGTTACGGTTGACTTTTTCTTATTCGAAATCTGATTCTCTATAAAATGCACCTAATGATTTCCTTTTACCTTGAAATTTTGTTTTCTTAAAAATCTACAGTACCCTTCCTTGGAAAAATGACTCCGAAAAATCATGGCATTCGAAACAGATTTTTTCGATTTTTTTGTCACTGGTACAAGTTACGCGGTTACGGTTGACTTTTTCTTATTCGAAATCTGATTCTCTATAAAATGCACCTAATGGTTTCCTTTTACCTTGAAATTTTTTTTTCTCAAAAATCTACAGTACCCCCCCCCCTTGGAAAAATGACTCCGAAAAATCATGGCATTCGAAACAGATTTTTTCGATTTTTTTGTCACTGGTACAAGTTACGCGGTTACGGTTGACTTTTTCTTATTCGAAATCTGATTCTCTATAAAATGCACCTAATGGTTTCCTTTTTGCTTGAAATTTTTTTTTCTCAAAATTTCACAGTACCCCCCTTGGAAAAATGACTCCGAAAAATCATTTCATTCGAAACAGATTTTTTCGATTTTTTTCTCACGGGTACCAGTTACGCGGTTACGGTTGACTTTTTCTTATTCGAAATCTGATTCTCTATAAAATGCACCTAATGGTTTCCTTTTAGCTTGAAATTTTTTTTTCTCAAAAATTCACAGTACCCCCCCTTGGAAAAATGACTCCGAAAAATCATGGCATTCGAAACAGATTTTTTCGATTTTTTTCTCACGGGTACCAGTTACGCGGTTACGGTTGACTTTTTCTTATTCGAAATCTGATTCTCTATAAAATGCACCTAATGGTTTCCTTTTAGCTTGAAATTTTTTTTTCTCAAAAATCTACAGTACCCCCCCTTGGAAAAATGACTCCGAAAAATCATGGCATTCGAAACAGATTTCGAATAAGAAAAAGTCAACCGTAACCGCGTAACTGGTACCCGTGACAAAAAAATCGAAAAAATCTGATTCTCTATAAAATGCACCTAATGGTTTCCTTTTTCCTTGAAATTTTTTTTTCTCAAAAATCTACAGTACCCCCCCCTTGGAAAAATGACTCTGAAAAATCATGGCATTCGAAACAGATTTTTTCGATTTTTTTGTCACTGGTACAAGTTACGCGGTTACGGTTGACTTTTTCTTATTCGAAATCTGATTCTCTATAAAATGCACCTAATGGTTTCCTTTTAGCTTGAAATTTTTTTTCTCAAAATTTCACAGTACCCCCCCCTTGGAAAAATGACTCCGAAAAATCATTTCATTCGAAACAGATTTTTTCGATTTTTTTCTCACGGGTACCAGTTACGCGGTTACGGTTGACTTTTTCTTATTCGAAATCTGATTCTCTATAAAATGCACCTAATGATTTCCTTTTACCTTGAAATTTTTTTTTCTTAAAAATCTACAGTACCCTTCCTTGGAAAAATGACTCCGAAAAATCATGGCATTCGAAACAGATTTTTTCGATTTTTTTGTCACTGGTACAAGTTACGCGGTTACGGTTGACTTTTTCTTATTCGAAATCTGATTCTCTATAAAATGCACCTAATGGTTTCCTTTTACCTTGAAATTTTTTTTTCTCAAAAATCTACAGTACCCCCCCCTTGGAAAAATGACTCCGAAAAATCATGGCATTCGAAACAGATTTCGAATAAGAAAAAGTCAACCGTAACCGCGTAACTGGTACCCGTGACAAAAAAATCGAAAAAATCTGATTCTCTATAAAATGCACCTAATGGTTTCCTTTTACCTTGAAATTTTTTTTTCTCAAAAATCTACAGTACCCCCCCCCCTTGGAAAAATGACTCTGAAAAATCATGGCATTCGAAACAGATTTTTTCGATTTTTTTGTCACTGGTACAAGTTACGCGGTTACGGTTGACTTTTTCTTATTCGAAATCTGATTCTCTATAAAATGCACCTAATGGTTTCCTTTTAGCTTGAAATTTTTTTTCTCAAAATTTCACAGTACCCCCCCTTGGAAAAATGACTCCGAAAAATCATTTCATTCGAAACAGATTTTTTCGATTTTTTTCTCACGGGTACCATTTACGCGGTTACGGTTGACTTTTTCTTATTCGAAATCTGATTCTCTATAAAATGCACCTAATGATTTCCTTTTACCTTGAAATTTTTTTTTCTTAAAAATCTACAGTACCCTTCCTTGGAAAAATGACTCCGAAAAATCATTTCATTCGAAACAGATTTTTTCGATTTTTTTCTCACGGGTACCAGTTACGCGGTTACGGTTGACTTTTTCTTATTCGAAATCTGATTCTCTATAAAATGCACCTAATGATTTCCTTTTACCTTGAAATTTTTTTTTCTCAAAAATCTACAGTACCCCCCCTTGGAAAAATGACTCCGAAAAATCATGGCATTCGAAACAGATTTTTTCGATTTTTTTCTCACGGGTACAAGTTACGCGGTTACGGTTGACTTTTTCTTATTCGAAATCTGATTCTCTATAAAATGCACCTAATGGTTTCCTTTTACCTTGAAATTTTTTTTTCTCAAAAATTCACAGTACACCCCCTTGGAAAAATGACTCCGAAAAATTATGGCATTCGAATCAGATTTTTTCGATTTTTTTCTCACGGGTACCAGTTACGCGGTTACGGTTGACTTTTTCTTATTCGAAATCTGATTCTCTATAAAATGCACCTAATGATTTCCTTTTACCTTGAAATTTTTTTTTCTTAAAAATCTACAGTACCCTTCCTTGGAAAAATGACTCCGAAAAATCATTTCATTCGAAACAGATTTTTTCGATTTTTTTCTCACGGGTACCAGTTACGCGGTTACGGTTGACTTTTTCTTATTCGAAATCTGATTCTCTATAAAATGCACCTAATGATTTCCTTTTACCTTGAAATTTTTTTTTCTCAAAAATCTACAGTACCCCCCCTTGGAAAAATGACTCCGAAAAATCATGGCATTCGAAACAGATTTTTTCGATTTTTTTCTCACGGGTACAAGTTACGCGGTTACGGTTGACTTTTTCTTATTCGAAATCTGATTCTCTATAAAATGCACCTAATGGTTTCCTTTTACCTTGAAATTTTTTTTTCTCAAAAATTCACAGTACACCCCCTTGGAAAAATGACTCCGAAAAATTATGGCATTCGAATCAGATTTTTTCGATTTTTTTCTCACGGGTACCAGTTACGCGGTTACGGTTGACTTTTTCTTATTCGAAATCTGATTCTCTATAAAATGCACCTAATGGTTTCCTTTTACCTTGAAATTTTTTTTTCTCAAAAATTCACAGTACACCCCCTTGGAAAAATGACTCCGAAAAATTATGGCATTTGAATCAGATTTTTTCGATTTTTTTCTCACGGGTACCAGTTACGCGGTTACGGTTGACTTTTTCTTATTCGAAATCTGATTCTCTACAAAATGCACCTAATGGTTTCCTTTTACCTTGAAATTTTTTTTTCTCAAAAATCTACAGTACCCCCCCTTGGAAAAATGACTCCGAAAAATCATGGCATTCGAAACAGATTTTTTCGATTTTTTTCTCACGGGTACCAGTTACGCGGTTACGGTTGACTTTTTCTTATTCGAAATCTGATTCTCTATAAAATGCACCTAATGGTTTCCTTTTAGCTTGAAATTTTTTTTTCTCAAAAATTCACAGTACCCCCCATTGGAAAAATGACTCCGAAAAATCATGGCATTCGAAACAGATTTTTTAGATTTTTTTCTCACGGGTACCAGTTACGCGGTTACGGTTGACTTTTTCTTATTCGAAATCTGATTCTCTATAAAATGCACCTAATGATTTCCTTTTACCTTGAAATTTTTTTTTCTTAAAAATCTACAGTACCCTTCCTTGGAAAAATGACTCCGAAAAATCATGGCATTCGAAACAGATTTTTTCGATTTTTTTGTCACTGGTACAAGTTACGCGGTTACGGTTGACTTTTTCTTATTCGAAATCTGATTCTCTATAAAATGCACCTAATGGTTTCCTTTTACCTTGAAATTTTTTTTTCTCAAAAATCTACAGTACCCCCCCTTGGAAAAATGACTCCGAAAAATCATGGCATTCGAAACAGATTTTTTCGATTTTTTTCTCACGGGTACAAGTTACGCGGTTACGGTTGACTTTTTCTTATTCGAAATCTGATTCTCTATAAAATGCACCTAATGGTTTCCTTTTACCTTGAAATTTTTTTTTCTCAAAAATTCACAGTACACCCCCTTGGAAAAATGACTCCGAAAAATTATGGCATTCGAATCAGATTTTTTCGATTTTTTTCTCACGGGTACCAGTTACGCGGTTACGGTTGACTTTTTCTTATTCGAAATCTGATTCTCTATAAAATGCACCTAATGGTTTCCTTTTACCTTGAAATTTTTTTTTCTCAAAAATTCACAGTACACCCCCTTGGAAAAATGACTCCGAAAAATTATGGCATTTGAATCAGATTTTTTCGATTTTTTTCTCACGGGTACCAGTTACGCGGTTACGGTTGACTTTTTCTTATTCGAAATCTGATTCTCTACAAAATGCACCTAATGGTTTCCTTTTACCTTGAAATTTTTTTTTCTCAAAAATCTACAGTACCCCCCCTTGGAAAAATGACTCCGAAAAATCATGGCATTCGAAACAGATTTTTTCGATTTTTTTGTCACTGGTACAAGTTACGCGGTTACGGTTGACTTTTTCTTATTCGAAATCTGATTCTCTATAAAATGCACCTAATGGTTTCCTTTTAGATAGAAATTATTTTTTTTCAAAAATTCACAGTACCCCCCCTTGGAAAAATGACTCCGAAAAATCATGGCATTCGAATCAGATTTTTTCGATTTTTTTGTCACTGGTACAAGTTACGCGGTTACGGTTGACTTTTTCTTATTCGAAATCTGATTCTCTATAAAATGCACCTAATGGTTTCCTTTTTGCTTGAAATTTTTTTTTCTCAAAATTTCACAGTACCCCCCTTGGAAAAATGACTCCGAAAAATCATTTCATTCGAAACAGATTTTTTCGATTTTTTTCTCACGGGTACCAGTTACGCGGTTACGGTTGACTTTTTCTTATTCGAAATCTGATTCTCTATAAAATGCACCTAATGGTTTCCTTTTAGCTTGAAATTTTTTTTTCTCAAAAATTCACAGTACCCCCCCTTGGAAAAATGACTCCGAAAAATCATGGCATTCGAAACAGATTTTTTCGATTTTTTTCTCACGGGTACCAGTTACGCGGTTACGGTTGACTTTTTCTTATTCGAAATCTGATTCTCTATAAAATGCACCTAATGGTTTCCTTTTACCTTGAAATTTTTTTTTCTCAAAAATCTACAGTACCCCCCCCTTGGAAAAATGACTCCGAAAAATCATGGCATTCGAAACAGATTTCGAATAAGAAAAAGTCAACCGTAACCGCGTAACTGGTACCCGTGACAAAAAAATCGAAAAAATCTGATTCTCTATAAAATGCACCTAATGGTTTCCTTTTACCTTGAAATTTTTTTTTCTCAAAAATCTACAGTACCCCCCCCCCCTTGGAAAAATGACTCTGAAAAATCATGGCATTCGAAACAGATTTTTTCGATTTTTTTGTCACTGGTACAAGTTACGCGGTTACGGTTGACTTTTTCTTATTCGAAATCTGATTCTCTATAAAATGCACCTAATGGTTTCCTTTTAGCTTGAAATTTTTTTTCTCAAAATTTCACAGTACCCCCCCTTGGAAAAATGACTCCGAAAAATCATTTCATTCGAAACAGATTTTTTCGATTTTTTTCTCACGGGTACCATTTACGCGGTTACGGTTGACTTTTTCTTATTCGAAATCTGATTCTCTATAAAATGCACCTAATGATTTCCTTTTACCTTGAAATTTTTTTTTCTTAAAAATCTACAGTACCCTTCCTTGGAAAAATGACTCCGAAAAATCATTTCATTCGAAACAGATTTTTTCGATTTTTTTCTCACGGGTACCAGTTACGCGGTTACGGTTGACTTTTTCTTATTCGAAATCTGATTCTCTATAAAATGCACCTAATGATTTCCTTTTACCTTGAAATTTTTTTTTCTCAAAAATCTACAGTACCCCCCCTTGGAAAAATGACTCCGAAAAATCATGGCATTCGAAACAGATTTTTTCGATTTTTTTCTCACGGGTACAAGTTACGCGGTTACGGTTGACTTTTTCTTATTCGAAATCTGATTCTCTATAAAATGCACCTAATGGTTTCCTTTTACCTTGAAATTTTTTTTTCTCAAAAATTCACAGTACACCCCCTTGGAAAAATGACTCCGAAAAATTATGGCATTCGAATCAGATTTTTTCGATTTTTTTCTCACGGGTACCAGTTACGCGGTTACGGTTGACTTTTTCTTATTCGAAATCTGATTCTCTATAAAATGCACCTAATGGTTTCCTTTTACCTTGAAATTTTTTTTTCTCAAAAATTCACAGTACACCCCCTTGGAAAAATGACTCCGAAAAATTATGGCATTTGAATCAGATTTTTTCGATTTTTTTCTCACGGGTACCAGTTACGCGGTTACGGTTGACTTTTTCTTATTCGAAATCTGATTCTCTACAAAATGCACCTAATGGTTTCCTTTTACCTTGAAATTTTTTTTTCTCAAAAATCTACAGTACCCCCCCTTGGAAAAATGACTCCGAAAAATCATGGCATTCGAAACAGATTTTTTCGATTTTTTTCTCACGGGTACCAGTTACGCGGTTACGGTTGACTTTTTCTTATTCGAAATCTGATTCTCTATAAAATGCACCTAATGGTTTCCTTTTAGCTTGAAATTTTTTTTTCTCAAAAATTCACAGTACCCCCCATTGGAAAAATGACTCCGAAAAATCATGGCATTCGAAACAGATTTTTTAGATTTTTTTCTCACGGGTACCAGTTACGCGGTTACGGTTGACTTTTTCTTATTCGAAATCTGATTCTCTATAAAATGCACCTAATGATTTCCTTTTACCTTGAAATTTTTTTTTCTTAAAAATCTACAGTACCCTTCCTTGGAAAAATGACTCCGAAAAATCATGGCATTCGAAACAGATTTTTTCGATTTTTTTGTCACTGGTACAAGTTACGCGGTTACGGTTGACTTTTTCTTATTCGAAATCTGATTCTCTATAAAATGCACCTAATGGTTTCCTTTTACCTTGAAATTTTTTTTTCTCAAAAATCTACAGTACCCCCCCCTTGGAAAAATGACTCCGAAAAATCATGGCATTCGAAACAGATTTTTTCGATTTTTTTGTCACTGGTACAAGTTACGCGGTTACGGTTGACTTTTTCTTATTCGAAATCTGATTCTCTATAAAATGCACCTAATGGTTTCCTTTTAGCTTGAAATTTTTTTTCTCAAAATTTCACAGTACCCCCCCTTGGAAAAATGACTCCGAAAAATCATTTCATTCGAAACAGATTTTTTCGATTTTTTTCTCACGGGTACCATTTACGCGGTTACGGTTGACTTTTTCTTATTCGAAATCTGATTCTCTATAAAATGCACCTAATGATTTCCTTTTACCTTGAAATTTTTTTTTCTTAAAAATCTACAGTACCCTTCCTTGGAAAAATGACTCCGAAAAATCATTTCATTCGAAACAGATTTTTTCGATTTTTTTCTCACGGGTACCAGTTACGCGGTTACGGTTGACTTTTTCTTATTCGAAATCTGATTCTCTATAAAATGCACCTAATGATTTCCTTTTACCTTGAAATTTTTTTTTCTCAAAAATCTACAGTACCCCCCCTTGGAAAAATGACTCCGAAAAATCATGGCATTCGAAACAGATTTTTTCGATTTTTTTCTCACGGGTACAAGTTACGCGGTTACGGTTGACTTTTTCTTATTCGAAATCTGATTCTCTATAAAATGCACCTAATGGTTTCCTTTTACCTTGAAATTTTTTTTTCTCAAAAATTCACAGTACACCCCCTTGGAAAAATGACTCCGAAAAATTATGGCATTCGAATCAGATTTTTTCGATTTTTTTCTCACGGGTACCAGTTACGCGGTTACGGTTGACTTTTTCTTATTCGAAATCTGATTCTCTATAAAATGCACCTAATGGTTTCCTTTTACCTTGAAATTTTTTTTTCTCAAAAATTCACAGTACACCCCCTTGGAAAAATGACTCCGAAAAATTATGGCATTTGAATCAGATTTTTTCGATTTTTTTCTCACGGGTACCAGTTACGCGGTTACGGTTGACTTTTTCTTATTCGAAATCTGATTCTCTACAAAATGCACCTAATGGTTTCCTTTTACCTTGAAATTTTTTTTTCTCAAAAATCTACAGTACCCCCCCTTGGAAAAATGACTCCGAAAAATCATGGCATTCGAAACAGATTTTTTCGATTTTTTTCTCACGGGTACCAGTTACGCGGTTACGGTTGACTTTTTCTTATTCGAAATCTGATTCTCTATAAAATGCACCTAATGGTTTCCTTTTAGCTTGAAATTTTTTTTTCTCAAAAATTCACAGTACCCCCCATTGGAAAAATGACTCCGAAAAATCATGGCATTCGAAACAGATTTTTTAGATTTTTTTCTCACGGGTACCAGTTACGCGGTTACGGTTGACTTTTTCTTATTCGAAATCTGATTCTCTATAAAATGCACCTAATGATTTCCTTTTACCTTGAAATTTTTTTTTCTTAAAAATCTACAGTACCCTTCCTTGGAAAAATGACTCCGAAAAATCATGGCATTCGAAACAGATTTTTTCGATTTTTTTGTCACTGGTACAAGTTACGCGGTTACGGTTGACTTTTTCTTATTCGAAATCTGATTCTCTATAAAATGCACCTAATGGTTTCCTTTTACCTTGAAATTTTTTTTTCTCAAAAATCTACAGTACCCCCCCCTTGGAAAAATGACTCCGAAAAATCATGGCATTCGAAACAGATTTTTTCGATTTTTTTGTCACTGGTACAAGTTACGCGGTTACGGTTGACTTTTTCTTATTCGAAATCTGATTCTCTATAAAATGCACCTAATGGTTTCCTTTTAGCTTGAAATTTTTTTTTCTCAAAAATTCACAGTACCCCCCCTTGGAAAAATGACTCCGAAAAATCATGGCATTCGAATCAGATTTTTTCGATTTTTTTGTCACTGGTACAAGTTACGCGGTTACGGTTGACTTTTTCTTATTCGAAATCTGATTCTCTATAAAATGCACCTAATGGTTTCCTTTTTGCTTGAAATTTTTTTTTCTCAAAATTTCACAGTACCCCCCTTGGAAAAATGAATCCGAAAAATCATTTCATTCGAAACAGATTTTTTCGATTTTTTTCTCACGGGTACCAGTTACGCGGTTACGGTTGACTTTTTCTTATTCGAAATCTGATTCTCTATAAAATGCACCTAATGATTTCCTTTTACCTTGAAATTTTTTTTTCTCAAAAATCTACAGTACCCCCCCCTTGGAAAAATGACTCCGAAAAATCATGGCATTCGAAACAGATTTTTTCGATTTTTTTCTCACGGGTACAAGTTACGCGGTTACGGTTGACTTTTTCTTATTCGAAATCTGATTCTCTATAAAATGCACCTAATGGTTTCCTTTTACCTTGAAATTTTTTTTTCTCAAAAATTCACAGTACACCCCCTTGGAAAAATGACTCCGAAAAATCATGGCATTCGAAACAGATTTTTTCGATTTTTTTGTCACTGGTACAAGTTACGCGGTTACGGTTGACTTTTTCTTATTCGAAATCTGATTCTCTATAAAATGCACCTAATGGTTTCCTTTTAGCTTGAAATTTTTTTTTCTCAAAAATTCACAGTACCCCCCCTTGGAAAAATGACTCCGAAAAATCATGGCATTCGAATCAGATTTTTTCGATTTTTTTGTCACTGGTACAAGTTACGCGGTTACGGTTGACTTTTTCTTATTCGAAATCTGATTCTCTATAAAATGCACCTAATGGTTTCCTTTTTGCTTGAAATTTTTTTTTCTCAAAATTTCACAGTACCCCCCTTGGAAAAATGAATCCGAAAAATCATTTCATTCGAAACAGATTTTTTCGATTTTTTTCTCACGGGTACCAGTTACGCGGTTACGGTTGACTTTTTCTTATTCGAAATCTGATTCTCTATAAAATGCACCTAATGATTTCCTTTTACCTTGAAATTTTTTTTTCTCAAAAATCTACAGTACCCCCCCCTTGGAAAAATGACTCCGAAAAATCATGGCATTCGAAACAGATTTTTTCGATTTTTTTCTCACGGGTACAAGTTACGCGGTTACGGTTGACTTTTTCTTATTCGAAATCTGATTCTCTATAAAATGCACCTAATGGTTTCCTTTTACCTTGAAATTTTTTTTTCTCAAAAATTCACAGTACACCCCCTTGGAAAAATGACTCCGAAAAATTATGGCATTCGAATCAGATTTTTTCGATTTTTTTCTCACGGGTACCAGTTACGCGGTTACGGTTGACTTTTTCTTATTCGAAATCTGATTCTCTATAAAATGCACCTAATGGTTTCCTTTTACCTTGAAATTTTTTTTTCTCAAAAATTCACAGTACACCCCCTTGGAAAAATGACTCCGAAAAATTATGGCATTCGAAACAGATTTTTTCGATTTTTTTGTCACTGGTACAAGTTACGCGGTTACGGTTGACTTTTTCTTATTCGAAATCTGATTCTCTATAAAATGCACCTAATGGTTTCCTTTTAGATAGAAATTATTTTTTTTCAAAAATTCACAGTACCCCCCCTTGGAAAAATGACTCCGAAAAATCATGGCATTCGAATCAGATTTTTTCGATTTTTTTCTCACGGGTACCAGTTACGCGGTTACGGTTGACTTTTTCTTATTCGAAATCTGATTCTCTATAAAATGCACCTAATGGTTTCCTTTTAGCTTGAAATTTTTTTTTCTCAAAAATTCACAGTACCCCCCCTTGGAAAAATGACTCCGAAAAATCATGGCATTCGAAACAGATTTTTTCGATTTTTTTCTCACGGGTACCAGTTACGCGGTTACGGTTGACTTTTTCTTATTCGAAATCTGATTCTCTATAAAATGCACCTAATGGTTTCCTTTTAGCTTGAAATTTTTTTTTCTCAAAAATCTACAGTACCCCCCCTTGGAAAAATGACTCCGAAAAATCATGGCATTCGAAACAGATTTCGAATAAGAAAAAGTCAACCGTAACCGCGTAACTGGTACCCGTGACAAAAAAATCGAAAAAATCTGATTCTCTATAAAATGCACCTAATGGTTTCCTTTTTCCTTGAAATTTTTTTTTCTCAAAAATCTACAGTACCCCCCCCTTGGAAAAATGACTCTGAAAAATCATGGCATTCGAAACAGATTTTTTCGATTTTTTTGTCACTGGTACAAGTTACGCGGTTACGGTTGACTTTTTCTTATTCGAAATCTGATTCTCTATAAAATGCACCTAATGGTTTCCTTTTAGCTTGAAATTTTTTTTCTCAAAATTTCACAGTACCCCCCCTTGGAAAAATGACTCCGAAAAATCATTTCATTCGAAACAGATTTTTTCGATTTTTTTCTCACGGGTACCAGTTACGCGGTTACGGTTGACTTTTTCTTATTCGAAATCTGATTCTCTATAAAATGCACCTAATGATTTCCTTTTACCTTGAAATTTTTTTTTCTCAAAAATCTACAGTACCCCCCCTTGGAAAAATGACTCCGAAAAATCATGGCATTCGAAACAGATTTTTTCGATTTTTTTCTCACGGGTACAAGTTACGCGGTTACGGTTGACTTTTTCTTATTCGAAATCTGATTCTCTATAAAATGCACCTAATGGTTTCCTTTTACCTTGAAATTTTTTTTTCTCAAAAATTCACAGTACACCCCCTTGGAAAAATGACTCCGAAAAATTATGGCATTCGAATCAGATTTTTTCGATTTTTTTCTCACGGGTACCAGTTACGCGGTTACGGTTGACTTTTTCTTATTCGAAATCTGATTCTCTATAAAATGCACCTAATGGTTTCCTTTTACCTTGAAATTTTTTTTTCTCAAAAATTCACAGTACACCCCCTTGGAAAAATGACTCCGAAAAATTATGGCATTTGAATCAGATTTTTTCGATTTTTTTCTCACGGGTACCAGTTACGCGGTTACGGTTGACTTTTTCTTATTCGAAATCTGATTCTCTACAAAATGCACCTAATGGTTTCCTTTTACCTTGAATTTTTTTTTTCTCAAAAATCTACAGTACCCCCCCTTGGAAAAATGACTCCGAAAAATCATGGCATTCGAAACAGATTTTTTCGATTTTTTTCTCACGGGTACCAGTTACGCGGTTACGGTTGACTTTTTCTTATTCGAAATCTGATTCTCTATAAAATGCACCTAATGGTTTCCTTTTAGCTTGAAATTTTTTTTTCTCAAAAATTCACAGTACCCCCCATTGGAAAAATGACTCCGAAAAATCATGGCATTCGAAACAGATTTTTTAGATTTTTTTCTCACGGGTACCAGTTACGCGGTTACGGTTGACTTTTTCTTATTCGAAATCTGATTCTCTATAAAATGCACCTAATGGTTTCCTTTTAGCTTGAAATTTTTTTTTCTCAAAAATCTACAGTACCCCCCCTTGGAAAAATGACTCCGAAAAATCATGGCATTCGAAACAGATTTCGAATAAGAAAAAGTCAACCGTAACCGCGTAACTGGTACCCGTGACAAAAAAATCGAAAAAATCTGATTCTCTATAAAATGCACCTAATGGTTTCCTTTTACCTTGAAATTTTTTTTTCTCAAAAATCTACAGTACCCCCCCTTGGAAAAATGACTCCGAAAAATCATGGCATTCGAAACAGATTTTTTCGATTTTTTTGTCACTGGTACAAGTTACGCGGTTACGGTTGACTTTTTCTTATTCGAAATCTGATTCTCTATAAAATGCAGCTAATGGTTTCCTTTTAGCTTGAAATTTTTTTTCCTCAAAATTTCACAGTACCCCCCCTTGGAAAAATGACTCCGAAAAATCATTTCATTCGAAACAGATTTATTCGATTTTTTTCTCACGGGTACCAGTTACGCGGTTACGGTTGACTTTTTCTTATTCGAAATCTGATTCTCTATAAAATGCACCTAATGGTTTCCTTTTAGCTTGAAATTTTTTTTTCTCAAAAATTCACAGTACCCCCCCTTGGAAAATCGACTCCGAAAAATCATGGCATTCGAAACAGATTTTTTCGATTTTTTTCTCACGGGTACCAGTTACGCGGTTACGGTTGACTTTTTCTTATTCGAAATCTGATTCTCTATAAAATGCACCTAATGGTTTCCTTTTAGCTTGAAATTTTTTTTTCTCAAAAATCTACAGTACCCCCCCTTGGAAAAATGACTCCGAAAAATCATGGCATTCGAAACAGATTTCGAATAAGAAAAAGTCAACCGTAACCGCGTAACTGGTACCCGTGACAAAAAAATCGAAAAAATCTGATTCTCTATAAAATGCACCTAATGGTTTCCTTTTACCTTGAAATTTTTTTTTCTCAAAAATCTACAGTACCCCCCCCTTGGAAAAATGACTCTGAAAAATCATGGCATTCGAAACAGATTTTTTCGATTTTTTTGTCACTGGTACAAGTTACGCGGTTACGGTTGACTTTTTCTTATTCGAAATCTGATTCTCTATAAAATGCACCTAATGGTTTCCTTTTAGCTTGAAATTTTTTTTTCTCAAAATTTCACAGTACCCCCCCCTTGGAAAAATGACTCCGAAAAATCATTTCATTCGAAACAGATTTTTTCGATTTTTTTCTCATGGGTACCAGTTACGCGGTTACGGTTGACTTTTTCTTATTCGAAATCTGATTCTCTATAAAATGCACCTAATGATTTCCTTTTACCTTGAAATTTTTTTTTCTCAAAAATCTACAGTACCCCCCCTTGCAAAAATGACTCCGAAAAATCATTTCATTCGAAACAGATTTTTTCGATTTTTTTCTCACGGGTACAAGTTACGCGGTTACGGTTGACTTTTTCTTATTCGAAATCTGATTCTCTATAAAATGCACCTAATGGTTTCCTTTTACCTTGAAATTTTTTTTTCTCAAAATCTACAGTACCCCCCCCCCCTTGGAAAAATGACTCCGAAAAATCATGGCATTCGAAACAGATTTTTTCGATTTTTTTGTCACGGGTACAAGTTACGCGGTTACGGTTGACTTTTTCTTATTCGAAATCTGATTCTCTATAAAATGCACCTAATGGTTTCCTTTTACCTTGGAATTTTTTTTTCTCAAAAATTCACAGTACACCCCCTTGGAAAAATGACTCCGAAAAATTATGGCATTCGAAACAGATTTTTTCGATTTTTTTGTCACGGGTACCAGTTACGCGGTTACGGTTGACTTTTTCTTATTCGAAATCTGATTCTCTATAAAATGCACCTAATGGTTTCCTTTTACCTTGAAATTTTTTTTCTCAAAATCTACAGTACCCCCCCCCCCCTTGGAAAAATGACTCCGCAAAATCATGGCATTCGAAACAGATTTTTTCGATTTTTTTGTCACGGGTACAAGTTACGCGGTTACGGTTGACTTTTTCTTATTCGAAATCTGATTCTCTATAAAATGCACCTAATGGTTTCCTTTTACCTTGAAATTTTTTTTTCTCAAAAATTCACAGTACACCCCCTTGGAAAAATGACTCCGAAAAATTATGGCATTCGAAACAGATTTTTTCGATTTTTTTGTCACGGGTACAAGTTACGCGGTTACGGTTGACTTTTTCTTATTCGAAATCTGATTCTCTATAAAATGCACCTAATGGTTTCCTTTTACCTTGAAATTTTTTTTTCTCAAAAATTCACAGTACACCCCCTTGGAAAAATGACTCCGAAAAATTATGGCATTCGAAACAGATTTTTTCGATTTTTTTGTCACGGGTACCAGTTACGCGGTTACGGTTGACTTTTTCTTATTCGAAATCTGATTCTCTATAAAATGCACCTAATGGTTTCCTTTTAGCTTGAAATTTTTTTTTCTCAAAATTTCACAGTACCCCCCCTTGGAAAAACGACTCCGAAAAATCATTTCATTCGAAACAGATTTTTTCGATTTTTTTCTCACGGGTACAAGTTACGCGGTTACGGTTGAATTTTTCTTATTCGAAATCTGATTCTCTATAAAATGCACCTAATGGTTTCCTTTTACCTTGAAATTTTTTTTTCTCAAAAATCTACAGTACCCCCCCTTGCAAAAATGACTCCGAAAAATCATTTCATTCGAAACAGATTTTTTCGATTTTTTTCTCACGGGTACAAGTTACGCGGTTACGGTTGACTTTTTCTTATTCGAAATCTGATTCTCTATAAAATGCACCTAATGGTTTCCTTTTACCTTGAAATTTTTTTTTCTCAAAATCTACAGTACCCCCCCCCCCTTGGAAAAATGACTCCGAAAAATCATGGCATTCGAAACAGATTTTTTCGATTTTTTTGTCACGGGTACAAGTTACGCGGTTACGGTTGACTTTTTCTTATTCGAAATCTGATTCTCTATAAAATGCACCTAATGGTTTCCTTTTACCTTGGAATTTTTTTTTCTCAAAAATTCACAGTACACCCCCTTGGAAAAATGACTCCGAAAAATTATGGCATTCGAAACAGATTTTTTCGATTTTTTTGTCACGGGTACCAGTTACGCGGTTACGGTTGACTTTTTCTTATTCGAAATCTGATTCTCTATAAAATGCACCTAATGGTTTCCTTTTACCTTGAAATTTTTTTTCTCAAAATCTACAGTACCCCCCCCCCCTTGGAAAAATGACTCCGCAAAATCATGGCATTCGAAACAGATTTTTTCGATTTTTTTGTCACGGGTACAAGTTACGCGGTTACGGTTGACTTTTTCTTATTCGAAATCTGATTCTCTATAAAATGCACCTAATGGTTTCCTTTTACCTTGAAATTTTTTTTTCTCAAAAATTCACAGTACACCCCCTTGGAAAAATGACTCCGAAAAATTATGGCATTCGAAACAGATTTTTTCGATTTTTTTGTCACGGGTACAAGTTACGCGGTTACGGTTGACTTTTTCTTATTCGAAATCTGATTCTCTATAAAATGCACCTAATGGTTTCCTTTTACCTTGAAATTTTTTTTTCTCAAAAATTCACAGTACACCCCCTTGGAAAAATGACTCCGAAAAATTATGGCATTCGAAACAGATTTTTTCGATTTTTTTGTCACGGGTACCAGTTACGCGGTTACGGTTGACTTTTTCTTATTCGAAATCTGATTCTCTATAAAATGCACCTAATGGTTTCCTTTTAGCTTGAAATTTTTTTTTCTCAAAATTTCACAGTACCCCCCCTTGGAAAAACGACTCCGAAAAATCATTTCATTCGAAACAGATTTTTTCGATTTTTTTCTCACGGGTACAAGTTACGCGGTTACGGTTGAATTTTTCTTATTCGAAATCTGATTCTCTATAAAATGCACCTAATGGTTTCCTTTTACCTTGAAATTTTTTTTTCTCAAAATCTACAGTACCCCCCCCCCCCCTTGGAAAAATGACTCCGAAAAATCATGGCATTCGAAACAGATTTTTTCGATTTTTTTGTCACGGGTACAAGTTACGCGGTTACGGTTGACTTTTTCTTATTCGAAATCTGATTCTCTATAAAATGCACCTAATGGTTTCCTTTTACCTTGGAATTTTTTTTTCTCAAAAATTCACAGTACACCCCCTTGGAAAAATGACTCCGAAAAATTATGGCATTCGAAACAGATTTTTTCGATTTTTTTGTCACGGGTACCAGTTACGCGGTTACGGTTGACTTTTTCTTATTCGAAATCTGATTCTCTATAAAATGCACCTAATGGTTTCCTTTTAGCTTGAAATTTTTTTTTCTCAAAATTTCACAGTACCCCCCCTTGGAAAAATGACTCCGAAAAATCATTTCATTCGAAACAGATTTTTTCGATTTTTTTCTCACGGGTACCAGTTACGCGGTTACGGTTGACTTTTTCTTATTCGAAATCTGATTCTCTATAAAATGCACCTAATGGTTTCCTTTTAGCTTGAAATTTTTTTTTCTCAAAAATTCACAGTACCCCCCCTTGGAAAAACGACTCCGAAAAATCATTTCATTCGAAACAGATTTTTTCGATTTTTTTCTCACGGGTACAAGTTACGCGGTTACGGTTGACTTTTTCTTATTCGAAATCTGATTCTCTATAAAATGCACCTAATGGTTTCCTTTTACCTTGAAATTTTTTTTTCTCAAAATCTACAGTACCCCCCCCCCTTGGAAAAATGACTCCGAAAAATCATGGCATTCGAAACAGATTTTTTCGATTTTTTTGTCACGGGTACAAGTTACGCGGTTACGGTTGACTTTTTCTTATTCGAAATCTGATTCTCTATAAAATGCACCTAATGGTTTCCTTTTACCTTGGAATTTTTTTTTCTCAAAAATTCACAGTACACCCCCTTGGAAAAATGACTCCGAAAAATTATGGCATTCGAAACAGATTTTTTCGATTTTTTTGTCACGGGTACCAGTTACGCGGTTACGGTTGACTTTTTCTTATTCGAAATCTGATTCTCTATAAAATGCACCTAATGGTTTCCTTTTAGCTTGAAATTTTTTTTTCTCAAAATTTCACAGTACCCCCCCTTGGAAAAATGACTCCGAAAAATCATTTCATTCGAAACAGATTTTTTCGATTTTTTTCTCACGGGTACCAGTTACGCGGTTACGGTTGACTTTTTCTTATTCGAAATCTGATTCTCTATAAAATGCACCTAATGGTTTCCTTTTACCTTGAAATTTTTTTTTCTCAAAAATTCACAGTACACCCCCTTGGAAAAATGACTCCGAAAAATTATGGCATTCGAAACAGATTTTTTCGATTTTTTTGTCACGGGTACCAGTTACGCGGTTACGGTTGACTTTTTCTTATTCGAAATCTGATTCTCCATAAAATGCACCTAATGGTTTCCTTTTAGCTTGAAATTTTTTTTTTCTCAAAAATTCACAGTACCCCCCCTTGGAAAAATGACTCCGAAAAATCATGGCATTCGAAACAGATTTTTTCGATTTTTTTCTCACGGGTACAAGTTACGCGGTTACGGTTGACTTTTTCTTATTCGAAATCTGATTGTCTATAAAATGCACCTAATGGTTTCCTTTTAGCTTGAAATTTTTTTTTCTCAAAAATTCACAGTACCCCCCCTTGGAAAAATGACTCCGAAAAATCATTTCATTCGAAACAGATTTTTTCGATTTTTTTCTCACGGGTACAAGTTACGCGGTTACGGTTGACTTTTTCTTATTCGAAATCTGATTCTCTATAAAATGCACCTAATGGTTTCCTTTTACCTTGAAATTTTTTTTCTCAAAATCTACAGTACCCCCCACCCCTCTTGGAAAAATGACTCCGCAAAATCATGGCATTCGAAACAGATTTTTTCGATTTTTTTGTCACGGGTACAAGTTACGCGGTTACGGTTGACTTTTTCTTATTCGAAATCTGATTCTCTATAAAATGCACCTAATGGTTTCCTTTTACCTTGAAATTTTTTTTTCTCAAAAATTCACAGTACACCCCCTTGGAAAAATGACTCCGAAAAATTATGGCATTCGAAACAGATTTTTTCGATTTTTTTGTCACGGGTACAAGTTACGCGGTTACGGTTGACTTTTTCTTATTCGAAATCTGATTCTCTATAAAATGCACCTAATGGTTTCCTTTTACCTTGAAATTTTTTTTTCTCAAAAATTCACAGTACACCCCCTTGGAAAAATGACTCCGAAAAATTATGGCATTCGAAACAGATTTTTTCGATTTTTTTGTCACGGGTACCAGTTACGCGGTTACGGTTGACTTTTTCTTATTCGAAATCTGATTCTCTATAAAATGCACCTAATGGTTTCCTTTTAGCTTGAAATTTTTTTTTCTCAAAATTTCACAGTACCCCCCCTTGGAAAAACGACTCCGAAAAATCATTTCATTCGAAACAGATTTTTTCGATTTTTTTCTCACGGGTACAAGTTACGCGGTTACGGTTGAATTTTTCTTATTCGAAATCTGATTCTCTATAAAATGCACCTAATGGTTTCCTTTTACCTTGAAATTTTTTTTTCTCAAGATCTACAGTACCCCCCCCCCTTGGAAAAATGACTCCGAAAAATCATGGCATTCGAAACAGATTTTTTCGATTTTTTTGTCACGGGTACAAGTTACGCGGTTACGGTTGACTTTTTCTTATTCGAAATCTGATTCTCTATAAAATGCACCTAATGGTTTCCTTTTACCTTGGAATTTTTTTTTCTCAAAAATTCACAGTACACCCCCTTGGAAAAATGACTCCGAAAAATTATGGCATTCGAAACAGATTTTTTCGATTTTTTTGTCACGGGTACCAGTTACGCGGTTACGGTTGACTTTTTCTTATTCGAAATCTGATTCTCTATAAAATGCACCTAATGGTTTCCTTTTAGCTTGAAATTTTTTTTTCTCAAAATTTCACAGTACCCCCCCTTGGAAAAATGACTCCGAAAAATCATTTCATTCGAAACAGATTTTTTCGATTTTTTTCTCACGGGTACCAGTTACGCGGTTACGGTTGACTTTTTCTTATTCGAAATCTGATTCTCTATAAAATGCACCTAATGGTTTCCTTTTACCTTGAAATTTTTTTTTCTCAAAAATTCACAGTACACCCCCTTGGAAAAATGACTCCGAAAAATTATGGCATTCGAAACAGATTTTTTCGATTTTTTTGTCACGGGTACCAGTTACGCGGTTACGGTTGACTTTTTCTTATTCAAAATCTGATTCTCCATAAAATGCACCTAATGGTTTCCTTTTAGCTTGAAATTTTTTTTTTCTCAAAAATTCACAGTACCCCCCCTTGGAAAAATGACTCCGAAAAATCATGGCATTCGAAACAGATTTTTTCGATTTTTTTATCACGGGTACAAGTTACGCGGTTACGGTTGACTTTTTCTTATTCGAAATCTGATTGTCTATAAAATGCACCTAATGGTTTCCTTTTAGCTTGAAATTTTTTTTTCTCAAAAATTCACAGTACCCCCCCTTGGAAAAATGACTCCGAAAAATCATTTCATTCGAAACAGATTTTTTCGATTTTTTTCTCACGGGTACAAGTTACGCGGTTACGGTTGACTTTTTCTTATTCGAAATCTGATTCTCTATAAAATGCACCTAATGGTTTCCTTTTACCTTGAAATTTTTTTTCTCAAAATCTACAGTACCCCCCCCCCTTGGAAAAATGACTCCGCAAAATCATGGCATTCGAAACAGATTTTTTCGATTTTTTTGTCACGGGTACAAGTTACGCGGTTACGGTTGACTTTTTCTTATTCGAAATCTGATTCTCTATAAAATGCACCTAATGGTTTCCTTTTACCTTGAAATTTTTTTTTCTCAAAAATTCACAGTACACCCCCTTGGAAAAATGACTCCGAAAAATTATGGCATTCGAAACAGATTTTTTCGATTTTTTTGTCACGGGTACAAGTTACGCGGTTACGGTTGACTTTTTCTTATTCGAAATCTGATTCTCTATAAAATGCACCTAATGGTTTCCTTTTACCTTGAAATTTTTTTTTCTCAAAAATTCACAGTACACCCCCTTGGAAAAATGACTCCGAAAAATTATGGCATTCGAAACAGATTTTTTCGATTTTTTTGTCACGGGTACCAGTTACGCGGTTACGGTTGACTTTTTCTTATTCGAAATCTGATTCTCTATAAAATGCACCTAATGGTTTCCTTTTAGCTTGAAATTTTTTTTTCTCAAAATTTCACAGTACCCCCCCTTGGAAAAACGACTCCGAAAAATCATTTCATTCGAAACAGATTTTTTCGATTTTTTTCTCACGGGTACAAGTTACGCGGTTACGGTTGAATTTTTCTTATTCGAAATCTGATTCTCTATAAAATGCACCTAATGGTTTCCTTTTACCTTGAAATTTTTTTTTCTCAAGATCTACAGTACCCCCCCCCCCCTTGGAAAAATGACTCCGAAAAATCATGGCATTCGAAACAGATTTTTTCGATTTTTTTGTCACGGGTACAAGTTACGCGGTTACGGTTGACTTTTTCTTATTCGAAATCTGATTCTCTATAAAATGCACCTAATGGTTTCCTTTTACCTTGGAATTTTTTTTTCTCAAAAATTCACAGTACACCCCCTTGGAAAAATGACTCCGAAAAATTATGGCATTCGAAACAGATTTTTTCGATTTTTTTGTCACGGGTACCAGTTACGCGGTTACGGTTGACTTTTTCTTATTCGAAATCTGATTCTCTATAAAATGCACCTAATGGTTTCCTTTTAGCTTGAAATTTTTTTTTCTCAAAATTTCACAGTACCCCCCCTTGGAAAAATGACTCCGAAAAATCATTTCATTCGAAACAGATTTTTTCGATTTTTTTCTCACGGGTACCAGTTACGCGGTTACGGTTGACTTTTTCTTATTCGAAATCTGATTCTCTATAAAATGCACCTAATGGTTTCCTTTTACCTTGAAATTTTTTTTTCTCAAAAATTCACAGTACACCCCCTTGGAAAAATGACTCCGAAAAATTATGGCATTCGAAACAGATTTTTTCGATTTTTTTGTCACGGGTACCAGTTACGCGGTTACGGTTGACTTTTTCTTATTCAAAATCTGATTCTCCATAAAATGCACCTAATGGTTTCCTTTTAGCTTGAAATTTTTTTTTTCTCAAAAATTCACAGTACCCCCCCTTGGAAAAATGACTCCGAAAAATCATGGCATTCGAAACAGATTTTTTCCATTTTTTTATCACGGGTACAAGTTACGCGGTTACGGTTGACTTTTTCTTATTCGAAATCTGATTGTCTATAAAATGCACCTAATGGTTTCCTTTTAGCTTGAAATTTTTTTTTCTCAAAAATTCACAGTACCCCCCCTTGGAAAAATGACTCCGAAAAATCATTTCATTCGAAACAGATTTTTTCGATTTTTTTCTCACGGGTACAAGTTACGCGGTTACGGTTGACTTTTTCTTATTCGAAATCTGATTCTCTATAAAATGCACCTAATGGTTTCCTTTTACCTTGAAATTTTTTTTCTCAAAATCTACAGTACCCCCCCCCTTGGAAAAATGACTCCGCAAAATCATGGCATTCGAAACTGATTTTTTCGATTTTTTTGTCACGGGTACAAGTTACGCGGTTACGGTTGACTTTTTCTTATTCGAAATCTGATTCTCTATAAAATGCACCTAATGGTTTCCTTTTACCTTGAAATTTTTTTTTCTCAAAAATTCACAGTACCCCCCCTTGGAAAAATGACTCCGAAAAATCATTTCATTCGAAACAGATTTTTTCGATTTTTTTCTCACGGGTACCAGTTACGCGGTTACGGTTGACTTTTTCTTATTCGAAATCTGATTCTCTATAAAATGCACCTAATGGTTTCCTTTTACCTTGAAATTTTTTTTTCTCAAAAATTCACAGTACACCCCCTTGGAAAAATGACTCCGAAAAATTATGGCATTCGAAACAGATTTTTTCGATTTTTTTGTCACGGGTACCAGTTACGCGGTTACGGTTGACTTTTTCTTATTCGAAATCTCATTCTCCATAAAATGCACCTAATGGTTTCCTTTTAGCTTGAAATTTTTTTTTTCTCAAAAATTCACAGTACCCCCCCTTGGAAAAATGACTCCGAAAAATCATGGCATTCGAAACAGATTTTTTCGATTTTTTTGTCACGGGTACCAGTTACGCGGTTACGGTTGACTTTTTCTTATTCGAAATCTGATTCTCTATAAAATGCACCTAATGGTTTCCTTTTAGCTTGAAATTTTTTTTTCTCAAAATTTCACAGTACCCCCCCTTGGAAAAATGACTCCGAAAAATCATTTCATTCGAAACAGATTTTTTCGATTTTTTTCTCACGGGTACCAGTTACGCGGTTACGGTTGACTTTTTCTTATTCGAAATCTAATGGTTTCCTTTTAGCTTGAAATTTTTTTTTTCTCAAAAATTCACAGTACCCCCCCTTGGAAAAATGACTCCGAAAAATCATGGCATTCGAAACAGATTTTTTCGATTTTTTTCTCACGGGTACCAGTTACGCGGTTACGGTTGACTTTTTCTTATTCGAAATCTGATTCTCTATAAAATGCACCTAATGGTTTCCTTTTACCTTGAAATTTTTTTTTCTCAAAAATCTACAGTACCCCCCCTTGGAAAAATGACTCCGAAAAATCGTGGCATTCGAAACAGATTTCGAATAAGAAAAAGTCAACCGTAACCGCGTAACTGGTACCCGTGACAAAAAAATCGAAAAAATCTGATTCTCTATAAAATGCACCTAATGGTTTCCTTTTACCTTGAAATTTTTTTTCTCAAAAATCTACAGTACCCCCCCCCTTGGAAAAATGACTCTGAAAAATCATGGCATTCGAAACAGATTTTTTCGATTTTTTTGTCACTGGTACAAGTTACGCGGTTACGGTTGACTTTTTCTTATTCGAAATCTGATTCTCTATAAAATGCACCTAATGATTTCCTTTTACCTTGAAATTTTTTTTTCTCAAAAATCTACAGTACCCCCCCTTGGAAAAATGACTCCGAAAAATCATGGCATTCGAAACAGATTTTTTCGATTTTTTTGTCACTGGTACAAGTTACGCGGTTACGGTTGACTTTTTCTTATTCGAAATCTGATTCTCTATAAAATGCAGCTAATGGTTTCCTTTTAGCTTGAAATTTGTTTTTCTCAAAATTTCACAGTACCCCCCTTGGAAAAATGACTCCGAAAAATCATTTCATTCGAAACAGATTTTTTCGATTTTTTTCTCACGGGTACCAGTTACGCGGTTACGGTTGACTTTTTCTTATTCGAAATCTGATTGTCTATAAAATGCACCTAATGGTTTCCTTTTAGCTTGAAATTTTTTTTTCTCAAAAATTCACAGTACCCCCCTTGGAAAAATGACTCCGAAAAATCATTTCATTCGAAACAGATTTTTTCGATTTTTTTCTCACGGGTACAAGTTACGCGGTTACGGTTGACTTTTTCTTATTCGAAATCTGATTCTCTATAAAATGCACCTAATGGTTTCCTTTTACCTTGAAATTTTTTTTTCTCAAAATCTACAGTACCCCCCCCCCCTTGGAAAAATGACTCCGAAAAATCATGGCATTCGAAACAGATTTTTTCGATTTTTTTGTCACTGGTACAAGTTACGCGGTTACGGTTGACTTTTTCTTATTCGAAATCTGATTCTCTATAAAATGCACCTAATGGTTTCCTTCTAGCTTGAAATTTTTTTTTCTCAAAATTTCACAGTACCCCCCCTTGGAAAAATGACTCCGAAAAATCATTTCATTCGAAACAGATTTTTTCGATTTTTTTCTCACGGGTACCAGTTACGCGGTTACGGTTGACTTTTTCTTATTCGAAATCTGATTCTCTATAAAATGCACCTAATGATTTCCTTTTACCTTGAAATTTTTTTTTCTCAAAATTCTACAGTACCCCCCCTTGGAAAAATGACTCCGAAAAATCATGGCATTCGAAACAGATTTTTTCGATTTTTTTGTCACTGGTACCAGTTACGCGGTTACGGTTGACTTTTTCTTATTCGAAATCTGATTCTCTATAAAATGCACCTAATGGTTTCCTTTTACCTTGAAATTTTTTTTTCTCAAAAATTCACAGTACACCCCCTTGGAAAAATGACTCCGAAAAATTATGGCATTCGAAACAGATTTTTTCGATTTTTTTGTCACGGGTACCAGTTACGCGGTTACGGTTGACTTTTTCTTATTCGAAATCTGATTCTCCATAAAATGCACCTAATGGTTTCCTTTTAGCTTGAAATTTTTTTTTTCTCAAAAATTCACAGTACCCCCCCTTGGAAAAATGACTCCGAAAAATCATGGCATTCGAAACAGATTTTTTCGATTTTTTTGTCACGGGTACCAGTTACGCGGTTACGGTTGACTTTTTCTTATTCGAAATCTGATTCTCTATAAAATGCACCTAATGGTTTCCTTTTAGCTTGAAATTTTTTTTTCTCAAAATTTCACAGTACCCCCCCTTGGAAAAATGACTCCGAAAAATCATTTCATTCGAAACAGATTTTTTCGATTTTTTTCTCACGGGTACCAGTTACGCGGTTACGGTTGACTTTTTCTTATTCGAAATCTAATGGTTTCCTTTTAGCTTGAAATTTTTTTTTTCTCAAAAATTCACAGTACCCCCCCTTGGAAAAATGACTCCGAAAAATCATGGCATTCGAAACAGATTTTTTCGATTTTTTTCTCACGGGTACCAGTTACGCGGTTACGGTTGACTTTTTCTTATTCGAAATCTGATTCTCTATAAAATGCACCTAATGGTTTCCTTTTACCTTGAAATTTTTTTTTCTCAAAAATCTACAGTACCCCCCCTTGGAAAAATGACTCCGAAAAATCGTGGCATTCGAAACAGATTTCGAATAAGAAAAAGTCAACCGTAACCGCGTAACTGGTACCCGTGACAAAAAAATCGAAAAAATCTGATTCTCTATAAAATGCACCTAATGGTTTCCTTTTACCTTGAAATTTTTTTTCTCAAAAATCTACAGTACCCCCCCCCTTGGAAAAATGACTCTGAAAAATCATGGCATTCGAAACAGATTTTTTCGATTTTTTTGTCACTGGTACAAGTTACGCGGTTACGGTTGACTTTTTCTTATTCGAAATCTGATTCTCTATAAAATGCACCTAATGGTTTCCTTTTAGCTTGAAATTTTTTTTTCTCAAAATTTCACAGTACCCCCCCTTGGAAAAATGACTCCGAAAAATCATTTCATTCGAAACAGATTTTTTCGATTTTTTTCTCACGGGTACCAGTTACGCGGTTACGGTTGACTTTTTCTTATTCGAAATCTGATTCTCTATAAAATGCACCTAATGATTTCCTTTTACCTTGAAATTTTTTTTTCTCAAAAATCTACAGTACCCCCCCTTGGAAAAATGACTCCGAAAAATCATGGCATTCGAAACAGATTTTTTCGATTTTTTTGTCACTGGTACAAGTTACGCGGTTACGGTTGACTTTTTCTTATTCGAAATCTGATTCTCTATAAAATGCAGCTAATGGTTTCCTTTTAGCTTGAAATTTGTTTTTCTCAAAATTTCACAGTACCCCCCTTGGAAAAATGACTCCGAAAAATCATTTCATTCGAAACAGATTTTTTCGATTTTTTTCTCACGGGTACCAGTTACGCGGTTACGGTTGACTTTTTCTTATTCGAAATCTGATTGTCTATAAAATGCACCTAATGGTTTCCTTTTAGCTTGAAATTTTTTTTTCTCAAAAATTCACAGTACCCCCCTTGGAAAAATGACTCCGAAAAATCATTTCATTCGAAACAGATTTTTTCGATTTTTTTCTCACGGGTACAAGTTACGCGGTTACGGTTGACTTTTTCTTATTCGAAATCTGATTCTCTATAAAATGCACCTAATGGTTTCCTTTTACCTTGAAATTTTTTTTTCTCAAAATCTACAGTACCCCCCCCCCCCCTTGGAAAAATGACTCCGAAAAATCATGGCATTCGAAACAGATTTTTTCGATTTTTTTGTCACTGGTACAAGTTACGCGGTTACGGTTGACTTTTTCTTATTCGAAATCTGATTCTCTATAAAATGCACCTAATGGTTTCCTTCTAGCTTGAAATTTTTTTTTCTCAAAATTTCACAGTACCCCCCCTTGGAAAAATGACTCCGAAAAATCATTTCATTCGAAACAGATTTTTTCGATTTTTTTCTCACGGGTACCAGTTACGCGGTTACGGTTGACTTTTTCTTATTCGAAATCTGATTCTCTATAAAATGCACCTAATGATTTCCTTTTACCTTGAAATTTTTTTTTCTCAAAATTCTACAGTACCCCCCCTTGGAAAAATGACTCCGAAAAATCATGGCATTCGAAACAGATTTTTTCGATTTTTTTGTCACTGGTACCAGTTACGCGGTTACGGTTGACTTTTTCTTATTCGAAATCTGATTCTCTATAAAATGCACCTAATGATTTCCTTTTACCTTGAAATTTTTTTTTCTCAAAAATCTACAGTACCCCCCCTTGGAAAAATGACTCCGAAAAATCATGGCATTCGAAACAGATTTTTTCGATTTTTTTGTCACGGGTACCAGTTACGCGGTTACGGTTGACTTTTTCTTATTCGAAATCTGATTCTCTATAAAATGCACCTAATGGTTTCCTTTTAGCTTGAAATTTTTTTTTCTCAAAAATTCACAGTACCCCCCCTTGGAAAAATGACTCCGAAAAATCATGGCATTCGAAACAGATTTTTTCGATTTTTTTCTCACGGGTACCAGTTACGCGGTTACGGTTGACTTTTTCTTATTCGAAATCTGATTCTCTATAAAATGCACCTAATGGTTTCCTTTTAGCTTGAAATTTTTTTTTCTCAAAAATCTACAGTACCCCCCCTTGGAAAAATGACTCCGAAAAATCATGGCATTCGAAACAGATTTTTTCGATTTTTTTGTCACGGGTACCAGTTACGCGGTTACGGTTGACTTTTTGTTATTCGAAATCCGATTCTCTATAAAATGCACCTAATGGTTTCCTTTTACCTTGAAATTTTTTTTTCTCAAAAATCTACACTGGTACAAGTTACGCGGTTACGGTTGACTTTTTCTTATTCGAAATCTGATTCTCTATAAAATGCACCTAATGGTTTCCTTTTAGCTTGAAATTTTTTTTTCTCAAAAATTCACAGTACCCCCCCTTGGAAAAATGACTCCGAAAAATCATGGCATTCGAAACAGATTTTTTCGATTTTTTTGTCACTGGTACAAGTTACGCGGTTACGGTTGACATTTTCTTATTCGAAATCTGATTCTCTATAAAATGCACCTAATGGTTTCCTTTTAGCTTGAAATTTTTTTTTCTCAAAAACTCACAGTACACCCCCTTGGAAAAATGACTCCGAAAAATTATGGCATTCGAATCAGATTTTTTCGATTTTTTTCTCACGGGTACCAGTTACGCGGTTACGGTTGACTTTTTCTTATTCGAAATCTGATTCTCTATAAAATGCACCTAATGGTTTCCTTTTAGCTTGAAATTTTTTTTCTCAAAAATTCACAGTACCCAACCCTTGGAAAAATGACTCCGAAAAATCATGGCATTCGAAACAGATTTTTTCGATTTTTTTGTCACGGGTACCAGTTACGCGGTTACGGTTGACTTTTTCTTATTCGAAATCTGATTCTCTATAAAATGCACCTAATGGTTTCCTTTTACCTTGAAATTTTTTTTTCTCAAAAATCTACAGTACCCCCCCTTGGAAAAATGACTCCGAAAAATCATGGCATTCGAAACAGATTTTTTTCGATTTTTTTGTCACTGGTACAAGTTACGCGGTTACGGTTGACTTTTTCTTATTCGAAATCTGATTCTCTATAAAATGCACCTAATGGTTTCCTTTTAGCTTGAAATTTTTTTTTCTCAAAAATCTACAGTACCCCCCCTTGGAAAAATGACTCCGAAAAATCATGGCATTCGAAACAGATTTTTTCGATTTTTTTGTCACTGGTACAAGTTACGCGGTTACGGTTGACATTTTCTTATTCGAAATCTGATTCTCTATAAAATGCACCTAATGGTTTCCTTTTAGCTTGAAATTTTTTTTTCTCAAAAATCTACAGTACCCCCCCCCCCTTGGAAAAATGACTCCGAAAAATCATGGCATTCGAAACAGATTTTTTCGATTTTTTTGTCACTGGTACAAGTTACGCGGTTACGGTTGACATTTTCTTATTCGAAATCTGATTCTCTATAAAATGCACCTAATGGTTTCCTTTTAGCTTGAAATTTTTTTTTCTCAAAAATTCACAGTACCCCCCCTTGGAAAAATGACTCCGAAAAATCATGGCATTCGAAACAGATTTTTTCGATTTTTTTGTCACGGGTACCAGTTACGCGGTTACGGTTGACTTTTTCTTATTCGAAATCTGATTCTCTATAAAATGCACCTAATGGTTTCCTTTTAGCTTGAAATTTTTTTTTCTCAAAATTTCACAGTACCCCCCCTTGGAAAAATGACTCCGAAAAATCATTTCATTCGAAACAGATTTTTTCGATTTTTTTCTCACGGGTACCAGTTACGCGGTTACGGTTGACTTTTTCTTATTCGAAATCTGATTCTCTATAAAATGCACCTAATGGTTTCCTTTTACCTTGAAATTTTTTTTTCTCAAAAATTCACAGTACACCCCCTTGGAAAAATGACTCCGAAAAATTATGGCATTCGAAACAGATTTTTTCGATTTTTTTGTCACGGGTACCAGTTACGCGGTTACGGTTGACTTTTTCTTATTCAAAATCTGATTCTCCATAAAATGCACCTAATGGTTTCCTTTTAGCTTGAAATTTTTTTTTTCTCAAAAATTCACAGTACCCCCCCTTGGAAAAATGACTCCGAAAAATCATGGCATTCGAAACAGATTTTTTCGATTTTTTTATCACGGGTACAAGTTACGCGGTTACGGTTGACTTTTTCTTATTCGAAATCTGATTGTCTATAAAATGCACCTAATGGTTTCCTTTTAGCTTGAAATTTTTTTTTCTCAAAAATTCACAGTACCCCCCCTTGGAAAAATGACTCCGAAAAATCATTTCATTCGAAACAGATTTTTTCGATTTTTTTCTCACGGGTACAAGTTACGCGGTTACGGTTGACTTTTTCTTATTCGAAATCTGATTCTCTATAAAATGCACCTAATGGTTTCCTTTTACCTTGAAATTTTTTTTTCTCAAAATCTTCAGTACCCCCCCCCCCCTTGGAAAAATGACTCCGAAAAATCATGGCATTCGAAACAGATTTTTTCGATTTTTTTCTCACGGGTACAAGTTACGCGGTTACGGTTGACTTTTTCTTATTCGAAATCTGATTCTCTATAAAATGCACCTAATGGTTTCCTTTTAGCTTGAAATTTTTTTTTCTCAAAATTTCACAGTACCCCCCCTTGGAAAAATGACTCCGAAAAATCATTTCATTCGAAACAGATTTTTTCGATTTTTTTCTCACGGGTACAAGTTACGCGGTTACGGTTGACTTTTTCTTATTCGAAATCTGATTCTCTATAAAATGCACCTAATGGTTTCCTTTTACCTTGAAATTTTTTTTTCTCAAAATCTACATTCCCCCCCCCCTTGGAAAAATGACTCCGAAAAATCATGGCATTCGAAACAGATTTTTTCGATTTTTTTGTCACGGGTACAAGTTACGCGGTTACGGTTGACTTTTTCTTATTCGAAATCTGATTCTCTATAAAATGCACCTAATGGTTTCCTTTTAGCTTGAAATTTTTTTTTCTCAAAATTTCACATTACCCCCCCTTGGAAAAATGACTCCGAAAAATCATTTCATTCGAAACAGATTTTTTCGATTTTTTTCTCACGGGTACCAGTTACGCGGTTACGGTTGACTTTTTCTTATTCGAAATCTGATTCTCTATAAAATGCACCTAATGGTTTCCTTTTAGCTTGAAATTTTTTTTCTCAAAAATTCACAGTACCCAACCCTTGGAAAAATGACTCCGAAAAATCATGGCATTCGAAACAGATTTTTTCGATTTTTTTGTCACGGGTACCAGTTACGCGGTTACGGTTGACTTTTTCTTATTCGAAATCTGATTCTCTATAAAATGCACCTAATGGTTTCCTTTTACCTTGAAATTTTTTTTTCTCAAAAATCTACAGTACCCCCCCTTGGAAAAATGACTCCGAAAAATCATGGCATTCGAAACAGATTTTTTTCGATTTTTTTGTCACTGGTACAAGTTACGCGGTTACGGTTGACTTTTTCTTATTCGAAATCTGATTCTCTATAAAATGCACCTAATGGTTTCCTTTTACCTTGAAATTTTTTTTTCTCAAAATCTTCAGTACCCCCCCCCCCTTGGAAAAATGACTCCGAAAAATCATGGCATTCGAAACAGATTTTTTCGATTTTTTTGTCACGGGTACCAGTTACGCGGTTACGGTTGACTTTTTCTTATTCGAAATCTGATTCTCTATAAAATGCACCTAATGATTTCCTTGTAGCTTGAAATTTTTTTTTCTCAAAAATTCACAGTACCCCCCACCCTTGGAAAAATGACTCCGAAAAATCATGGCATTCGAAACAGATTTTTTTCGATTTTTTTGTCACTGGTACAAGTTACGCGGTTACGGTTGACTTTTTCTTATTCGAAATCTGATTCTCTATAAAATGCACCTAATGGTTTCCTTTTACCTTGAAATTTTTTTTTCTCAAAATCTTCAGTACCCCCCCCCCTTGGAAAAATGACTCCGAAAAATCATGGCATTCGAAACAGATTTTTTCGATTTTTTTGTCACGGGTACAAGTTAAGCGGTTACGGTTGACTTTTTCTTATTCGAAATCTGATTCTCTATAAAATGCACCTAATGGTTTCCTTTTAGCTTGAAATTTTTTTTTCTCAAAAATTCACAGTACCCCCCCTTGGAAAAATGACTCCGAAAAATCATGGCATTCGAAACAGATTTTTTCGATTTTTTTGTCACGGGTACCAGTTACGCGGTTACGGTTGACTTTTTCTTATTCGAAATCTGATTCTCTATAAAATGCACCTAATGATTTCCTTGTAGCTTGAAATTTTTTTTTCTCAAAAATTCACAGTACCCCCCACCCTTGGAAAAATGACTCCGAAAAATCATGGCATTCGAAACAGATTTTTTTCGATTTTTTTGTCACTGGTACAAGTTACGCGGTTACGGTTGACTTTTTCTTATTCGAAATCTGATTCTCTATAAAATGCACCTAATGGTTTCCTTTTACCTTGAAATTTTTTTTTCTCAAAATCTTCAGTACCCCCCCCCCCCTGGAAAAATGACTCCGAAAAATCATGGCATTCGAATCAGATTTTTTCGATTTTTTTCTCACGGGTACCAGTTACGCGGTTACGGTTGACTTTTTCTTATTCGAAATCTGATTCTCTATAAAATGCACCTAATGGTTTCCTTTTAGCTTGAAATTTTTTTTCTCAAAAATTCACAGTACCCCCCCCCCTTGGAAAAATGACTCCGAAAAATCATGGCATTCGAAACAGATTTTTTCGATTTTTTTGTCACGGGTACCAGTTACGCGGTTACGGTTGACTTTTTCTTATTCGAAATCTGATTCTCTATAAAATGCACCTAATGGTTTCCTTTTACCTTGAAATTTTTTTTTCTCAAAAATCTACAGTACCCCCCCTTGGAAAAATGACTCCGAAAAATCATGGCATTCGAAACAGATTTTTTCGATTTTTTTGTCACTGGTACCAGTTACGCGGTTACGGTTGACTTTTTCTTATTCGAAATCTGATTCTCTATAAAATGCACCTAATGGTTTCCTTTTACCTTGAAATTTTTTTTTCTCAAAAATCTACAGTACCCCCCCTTGGAAAAATGACTCCGAAAAATCATGGCATTCGAAACAGATTTTTTCGATTTTTTTGTCACTGGTACAAGTTACGCGGTTACGGTTGACTTTTTCTTATTCGAAATCTGATTCTCTATAAAATGCACCTAATGGTTTCCTTTTAGCTTGAAATTTTTTTTTCTCAAAAATTCACAGTACCCCCCCTTGGAAAAATGACTCCGAAAAATCATGGCATTCGAAACAGTTTTTTCCGATTTTTTTCTCACGGGTACGAGTTACGCGGTTACGTAACTAATTAATAAAAATTCGCAATTTTACTAATTTTTACGAATTTGAATCACTAATTACTTAATTATGATTTCAATCAGCATCGGGATTGAATTCTTAAATTTCAACAAGCTTCAAAATTTATGAAAATCATAGAAAATTTCATTTTTACTAATTTTTTGTGACTAATTAGTTAATTGATGATGATCTTAATTAGCATCAGGATCGTTGATTAATAAATAACAAGCTTATAATTTATGGAAATTATAAAATTCGAATATTCACTCATTTTCACGAATTTGAGTGACTAATTAGTTTATTAATTATGATCTTAATTAGCATCAGGATCGTTGTGATTAATAAATAACAAGCTTTAAAATTTATGGAAATTATAAAATTCAAATTTTTTTTAAATTTTTACGAATTTTAGTAACTAATTAGTTAATCAATTATGATCTTAATTAGCATCAGGATCGTTGTGATTAATAAATAACAAGCTTTAAAACTTATGAAAATAAGAAAATTCGCATTTTTACTAATTTTCATGAAAGTTACAAAATGTCAGCTTTTACCGTACTGCTTGGTAAAAGCCCGAAATGTATACGTTTTCCATAGCTGCCAACTTTTGAAAATGAAAATTCGGGAGATTTTCGCGCACACCCATATTTTATGCTAAAACCACTCCCTAATAAATACAATAGGGATTTTTCCAAATAAAATAGGGATTTTCCAAACATAAAAGTTAAAGCGTAGGGAATAAAATCCCTACTCAAAAACTGAAGTCAAATTAAAATAGGGATTTTACACACATGGAAGTAAAACCCTTGGGAATGTGAAATTCCTACGCAAAAAACAAGTGAAATTGGAGGCCAAAACTTCAATGATGTAAAAATAAATATTGTGTTCAATCAGAAACGCTGTGAACACAATCAGAATCTTCGCGAATGACCCCAAAATCATCGGAAGATGAAGGAAAACACCGTCAATTTTTGAAGAACACTGACTTTTTGTGACACTTGCTCGATGGTTTTTTTTTCATTTCACATGAGTGATGATGGCAGTCTTTCCATGACCGATGTTTATGTCCGTAACACAACTTGTACAAAAAGGAAAAGTAGGCCCTCTTCTGGAACGTTTGATGAAAGGAAATTCATCGGAATAAGTATCTTTAAAATTGATTAAATGTTTTTTTGCTTATCAGTATTCATGCTTTGTTATATCGCACGTACGTAACTTCAACAAAAAAAATTTTGACCACATGCGCGTCACTAGAATCTTCAATTATTATCCAGGACTATTGGCTGCTAAGCCATTTCCCTGCACGATAAGACAAACAACTTTCTTGTTACCATCAGAGGGTTTGTAAAACTTCCTTAAAAAGGGAATTTCCCCATTTACGACGTGTGACGTCATTTCGAAAGGGGAAAAAAAGAGGCTTCATGCCCCACAAGAAATTCCTTAGGGATTGTTTTCATGAACGGGGATTTTTTTTAACGAAGTAGGGAATTTTTAGGGACAATTAGGGATTTTTGTGATTTTCGTAAAAATTCGGGAGATTTAAGAACTTTTCGGGAGGTCGAGCTATGAAGCTAAAATTCGGGAGATTCCCGAAAAATTCGGGAGACTTGGCAGCTATGGTTTTCAAGCGTATTTCGGGCTTTTACCAACTCGACTTGGTAAAACCTAGGTTTTACCACTATTCGGGCTTTTACCGTAACATATATATATATATACTATTTTTTAGTGTATTTCCAAATACACACACAAAGACACACACACGGGGGGGGGAGGGGCGATGATTTCATTTCATATATACATTTGATCAGTTGACTCCACTTTGACGCTGCCCCCCCCCCCCGCCGTATCTCCACCCATGGCTATATGGATCAACAAAATAATGAAAGTGTTGAAGTAAATGATGTTAAATGTTTTGAGTTTGTGAAATCCTCGGTAGATGGCGCCACATTGTTCATGTTTGTTCTATTTTTCACAGTATTAGTAGTAGTGTGTTGTGTATTTGTCCGGTATGTTCAATAAAGACGTTAACTCCAGTCTGAGCTTTAAAACTGTATCAGGTTATGGGTTTTCCGCACGATAAAATGCTCAGCGGAGATCGGAAATCGGGTTTTTCGTCAAGATAATTCGGCAACGTGATTATTTCTCGGAAGATAGCCATTGTCGCGGCGGGTTTCGTCGATCGGCCTTTTTTTTGCGCGGGAAGAAAGCAGCCGCCGGCAGCCATCGTAAACAACCGCTGAAGAAATGGAAAGCGATCGTCGCTCATCCGAGAGGTACTTTCGTTTGCTTAAAGTTCCGGCTATTTGCTGAATTGAACTGTCGCGCAGCCAAATCTTAGTTTTCCGTAAAAGAAAAAAGAAAAGAAAATGGATTTGAGCCGACACATCAAGGACTGGAGATGGTGACTGGGTGATATGGAAGAAGAAAATACGAGATTTGCTCGATTATCACGAGGGTGCGATTGATGCGATCGACGGCAAGCTGAGGAAGCCAGAGACTCTTGGTGAAAATGCAAGTGGATCGGAAATTAGGAAGCACAAAGAACTTTGTGACTCGTTCCGGAAAGCAAATAGCTATGCCAAGTCAATGATTGCAAGCACGGTCACCGACAGTGTGTATCAAAAAATCATGGACAATGAGTCGGCCTATGAAACATGGGAAGCTTTGAAGAAGCAGTTTGAGGCAACTGCAAAGGATCAGTTATTCAAGATATGCACCGAATTTTTTGCATTTGGATGGGTTCCAGGAGATGATAATTCCACACACATAGCAAAGCTAAGGAGTCTCTGGAATGAACTGAATAATGGCCTTGAAGCAAGAAGTGAAACCAGATTACCGGACCTGATGCTAGTCTGCAAGATTTTGCACATTTTGCCAAGTAAATTCGAGACCTTCAAATCAAGTTGGATGCTATTGGCTAAGGATGACAAGAAGTCATTCGAAGAGCTGTCAGTGCAATTGTGCATGTTTGAGAGAAATTTCACGAAGGCAGAGGATAGCAGCAAATGTGTACAGGAGGCATTAATAGCGGCAAGAGCAGAAAGTCAGAAACACGATGGTAAAAACAAGCCAAAACCTTGGAAAAGAGGAATATGCAACTACTGCAAACGCAAAGGACACTGGGTAAAAGAATGCAGGCTGTGGATCGCTGATGGAAGACCACCAAAGAATAAAGCCAATGAGATACAGGTGAATAAAGCAAGTGATACACCAGTGCATAAAGCTGCAGCAAATATAGCGTTGATGTCTGTCTCTGAAGAAATCCATGTTGCAGATAGTTCAACATCATATTGGATCGATAATGGGGCAACGAGACATGTCACAAACTGTTCCAGTTATTTTGTTGATTTTGTGAAATTTGATAATCCTTGTAGCATCAAAGCTGCTGGAAGTGAAACTTTAGTCGCAATAGGGAGAGGCACCATCAGAGTCAAAACAACTGTTGGCAGAAGGAGCCAAGAGATTCTTTTGAAAAATGTTTGGTATGTTCCACAAATTAGTAGAAATTTATTTTCTGTTCTCGCAGCGCAAGATGGGAATAAAAACAGTGAATTTGTGTCAACTCCCACAGAATGCTGGCTAAAAGTTAACAATCAAGTAGTGCTCCATGGATCACGCAGTGTGAATGGTAGTTTATTCAAGGCAGCTATTGAACCGATTTTGCCCAGAAAAGAGATAGAAGTGCATACTGCAGTAGACAGCTCCTTGTTACAATTATACCATGAGAGATGGGGGCACCAAGACAAACGGCACATCAAAAGGACACTAGAGAAGGAGTTAGACATCACTGTGAGCCTCGATAAAGAACTGTGTGAGCCATGTGTTTATGGCAAAGCACACCGTTTATCATTTGGAACCAGAAAGAACTTCTGAGCCAGGCGAGCTCATTTCCGCTGATGTTTGTGGCCCATTCGAGGAATCTTTCCAAAAGAAACGGTATCTGGTGGTGTTCAAAGACAGCTTCACCAAGTTTCGATATGGCTACCTACTGAAAGAAAAGTCAGAAGTCAAAGATGTGTTGGAACATATGCTTGCACATGCCAATACAACAAGACATTCAGTAAAAGAATTCCTCAGTGATAATGGTGGTGAGTTTGACAATGAAGATGTGCGTGCAATCCTGAAGTCAAGAGGAATTGTCCAAAGACTGACAGCTCCATACACACCTCAGCAGAATGGAGGTAGTGAACGTGAAATGCGCACCATTGTTGAAATGGCCAGAACGTTCAAATATTCAAATCCTGAGGTTAACTTCCCTGCAGCTATCTGGGCTGAGTTAGTAGGCTCTGCCATATATGTATTAAACAGAACAGGCAAGTCATCAGTGGAAGACAAAAGTCCATATGAACTTTGGCTTAATAAGAAACCCAGGTTGAAACACCTACGAGTGATAGGGTCAACATGCTATGCGCATATTCCAAGCCAGAAGAGGAGAAAAATGGAAAAGAAAGCCATCAAAGGTTACCTGGTGGGATATGATGGGGATGAACGCTACAGGATCTGGGTCAAGGAAGATCATCGTGTAATTCTATCAAGAGATGTAGTCTTTCAAGAAAGGCCAAGCAATTGCGACTGGCATGCCAAATTACCATTATCAGATAGACCAGTATATGAAGAACCATGTCAAGACCAGAGTGAAAAGCATGAAATTGAGATTGAATATCCTGAACAAGAAAACGAGAGTCAAGAAAGCATTTTGAGTGATGCTGAAACTGATGATGATGAATCAGAAAATATCACATCAGACAGGCAATTAAGAAACCGTTCCCTCCTGCATAAGCCTAGACGTTTTGAGCATTACATCATGGAAGCAGAGTCATTCCTGAGTGATGAAGATAATCCCCAAACATATGAAGAAGCAATCAACAGCAAGTGCAGCATAAATTGGAAGAAGGCCATGGACAGTGAGATGAGTTCTCTTAAAGAAAACCAGACATGGGAACTGACTGACCTACCACCTGGAGACAGGGCGATACCCTGCAAATGAGTTTTCAAATTAAAAACAAACCCAGATGGAAGTATCAACAAATATAAAGCCAGACTCGTTGTAAAAGGATTCACTCAACGCCAAGACATTGACTATAGTGAGACATACAGTCCAGTAGCAAAATTAGGCACTATACGAGCAGTGTTGAGCATTGCAGCTGAAGAAGAAATGCATTTAACACAGTTTGACGTATCGACAGCATTCCTTTATGGAGAATTGGAGGAGACAATCTACATGATGCAACCAGAAGGTTTTAATGATAGCACAGGAAGAGTGTGCAGACTCAAACGTAGCCTCTATGGCTTAAAACAATCTCCACGTTGTTGGAATAAGTGCTTTGGGCAGTTTTTAGAAGAACTCAGTTTTCAACCAAGCAAAGCAGATCCATGCTTATATATTCGGGAGAAGAAAGGTAGAAAATTATTGATAGCATTATATGTAGATGACGGGTTAATTGCTGCATCTGATCAACAGGACTCTGAAACATTCATCAAGGAACTGAAAGCAAAATTCAAGGTCTCCGTTGGTGAAGTCTCATGTTTACTAGGACTTGAAATTGAATGCCATGGTGACAAGTCAATAACAGTTAGTCAGAAAGGATATGCTAGAAAAATCCTTCAGCGTTTTGGTTTTGATTAATGCAAACCTGTTACAACTCCTATGTTGAAGAATTCAGAAGTGCAAAGGACTGAAGATACCAAAGCTATCTTTCCATACAGACAAGCTGTAGGTGCTTTGATGTATCTAATGGTAGGAACTAGACCAGATTTGGCCTACAGTGTAGGTTATTTGTCTCGGTCACTGGAAAATCCATCTGCAGAAGATATAGTGAGAGTAAAGAGAGTGTTTCGTTATGTCACTGGCACAGTTCAGTATGGAATCACTTATCGTGCAACTGACACAAAAGGTGTGCTTCAGTGTTACAGTGATTCAGATTTTGGTGGATGTACAAAAACTGGTCGGTCAACATCTGGATATGTGATGATATATGCTGGAGGAGCTATCTCTTGGCGAAGCCAAAGACAAGCTATTGTTGCCACGTCAACAACTGAAGCTGAAGTTGTTGCAGCATCAGAAGCAGCCAAGGAAGTTATTTGGCTCCAGAGGCTTCTCAAAGATATTGTGAACTTAAAGAACATTCCCATCCTTCAAGTGGACAACAGGGCAGCTATAAAATTATCACATAATCCTGAATACCATCGGCGTACTAAACATATCGAACTGAAACACTTCTTTATCCGTGAGAAAGTGCTCCAAGGAAAACTTGATGTTGAACAAGTGTCAACAGAAGAACAGGTGGCAGATATCCTGACTAAACCCCTAATGAAGTCAAGACTATTGACTTTATGTTGTCAAATGGGACTTATAAGATACAAATCAAACAATTAACAGGGGAAAGTGTTGAAGTAAATGATGTTAAATGTTTTGAGTTTGTGAAATCCTCTGTAGATGGCGCCACATTGTTCATGTTTGTTCTATTTTTCACAGTATTAGTAGTAGTGTGTTGTGTATTTGTCCGGTATGTTCAATAAAGACGTTAACTCCAGTCTGAGCTTTAAAACTGTATCAGAAAGAACTTGGACTGTCTTCTGGGAACAGATGCAGTATGGTCCGCCACGACTTTGGCGACTTTTTTCTCGCGATAAGTCGCCAAGATCGTCATAATGCTTCTAAGCAGCCGTTGTTCCATTTCCAGCGTCTCTCTCTCTCTTTGATTATTATTCCTCCCTTCTGTAGCTTACGTCATTACGGATTATCATCATACGGTTGTATCATACCGTTTTATTATTTCGTTGTATTTATTAGTTATTCACCCATTGCCATGCCTTCTGTTTCATCGGTTTATTAAAAAAAAAAGGGTCTGGGTTTTAGTGCATATAATATTTATTTTTTCAACATGCCCGAATCCGTTTATTTAAAAAAAAGGGTCCGGGTTTTAGTTTTAATACATTGAATATTTATGCCCAGAATTCCTTATGCCCCGATCTTTTTATTATTAAAAAAATGAGCCACGTGTAATTTTTTTTAACTGATATTTTTTTCGATTTTTATGCTTGGTGGTTTTTTTTTTCGGCGTCCGTAGTGTCTGATGGCCTTGGCGACTATGTGTGGCGCCAAATAATCGCCAAGTGGCGGACCATACGACAGCTGTTTCAAATTCTCTCTTTCCACTTTCTTTTTCGGCGCCAAACATGTCCGACAGCCCGACTAAAAGTCGCCAAGACCGTCCGGACACTACGGACGCCGAAAAAAAAAATCGCAGCATGAAAAAAATCAACAATAACAAATAAAAATAATAAATAACAACTGTAAAAATAAATACTCTCATTTCTGGGTTAAATAAATACTCTCATTTCTGGGTTAAATAAATACTCTCATTTCTGGGTTAAATAAATACTGTAAAAATAAATACTCTCATTTCCGGGCTAAATAAATACTCTCAAAACTAACCAAACATCGCAAGAAAGCCTATAGTCATCTAAACGGATATCGGAACCCCAGATATTTTATAATCTTCCCATTTTATGTCCCTAATTATTTCCAGAAAGCCATTGAAAACATCAATGTTTTTGTCTTCGCATGACAGCCGGAACAAAAAAAAAGCCAAATAAAATCTAAAATCTCGCTGCCTATTATATTCCGGCAGCGACGCCTTGACGTGTCGCCAGGCATTCTCAATTGTGTTTGTGTGACAACCAGTGATGGAGTCAACAAACTCTACGCTATGGTTAACTTTGAGGTGGTTGTAACCTATTTCCCCTAGATGATGATAGGCTTTCCAACAATCTGAATAAATAGTTGTTCCCTTTTCTATCCATGTCTCGATGACACCTACGAGAGTAGCCGCGGACCTATCGTGAACGGCTACGAGAAACATCTTCCCTGAGCCCCTCTCTATGCCACCAAAAACCCACTGCCCCTCCACCCTGTGACCTCTATTATACTTCCTCTTCCCAAACTTAGATTCATCTATTTCTACAATCTTCCCTGTGCCGCCTATTTTTTCCGACTTGAGCTCAATATGATCTAGAATCATTCCGTGAACGAATTGACGCCAGTCGGCCAAGGTGTGAGATGAGAAAAAGAACTCCTCTGCTATCCTACTGGAGCTTTCACCTCGCACAATGGAATAGGTGAGCAGCCAAATCTCATGGAGATTCAACTTGCTGCAGCAGAACCACGACCCGTACCTAACAGACTTCTGGGATCTACAACTCCTAACTGTGCATTACCAAATGAAACCGTCAGAAAGTTTTTTTTTCGGGACAACCCTCATAGCACAGTTGCATTTACTGCACAGCATTTTCGACCTAATGAGCCGTGATTCTCTAAGGAATTCTAGGAAAAGGGACTTATTTCGGCACAGGTAGGATAAATAAAACACGATGTTGCCCACTCCCTCTTTTCCCAAGGTCGCCCTACCATTAGAAAAATGTTAGATCGAGGTCTTTAGAAATTATTCCCTGATATTTCTTAACTACGCTAAATACAGAAGGCATGCCAAATGAATGAAAAAAATATATAAAGGGAACGGTACAACCTGACCAGAAGAATAATCCAACGGAAACGACGAGAGAAACAAAAAACGAACGCACAAAACAAGAGACGCGCAGAAAATGGTACAACGACTGTATCGAAGTTTTGAAAGACGCGGTTAACAAAAGAAAAAACCCGTTTTGCGAAGCGCGCGCCATCTGGAATAGAAAATTCTGGAAGAACGAAAATTCTAGAACACACGGCAACCCAGAGACCCATTATGACGGTCTTGGCGACTTATCGCGAGGAAAAAAAGTCGCCAAAGTCGTGGCGGACCATACAGCATCTGTTCCAAAGCCCGGACCGTTGTTTAAATAATAAATCGATCTGGGTTTAAATAAAGCCCGGACCATTGCTTAAATAATAAATCGATCAGGGTATAAATAAAATACGGGCACTGTTTAAATAAAGGAAAAAAAAAAAGGAATACAACCTGACCAGCGACGAAAATGTAATCCAAACACTAGGAACAAGCACAAACAACAAAATGGCTGTACAGCTGTTTGAAAAGACGACGAACACTTAGAAATTCAGATGATTCTCGTTACAGCCAATCAGAGTCAAGCATCTGTGACGTTTTGAAGTGTACCTCCTGCTGCTATGTTTGGCAACTTATCGCCAAACCCAGCGTGTATTAACGATTTCGTTATTATCTTGTCATTACGTCTCATTTGCTCACACGATAATATTACAATGATATAATTTAGCAATACTATAATATTACGATCATAATGATAATTATTATATTGACATGCAATACATACAGTGGCTTGCCGAAACACAAGTTCTATATTTGGTTTTATAATGAATCTATTATCATTATGAATCAATAACTGATAGCAGGGCCCAGCTCCACTGGGCGCTCGCTTCGCGAGCCGTTATTATTGTCAACTTGATGCAACTGAACCACATTTGGATTAAATCAGAAAAAAATGAAAACATTTTTTAGTGATTCAATAAACGATAACTTATTGGACGAGGGCGGCCCCCCATTCCCCTGTATCTCCAAGTTCGTGGTTTGGGAACAACGCCCCACCCATTCCCGTGCATCTGACAATTTGTGGTGAATTATAATATAATAAATCATATTTATGTGCAACGGTTAAAAGAAATTAAATGTAATAAGAAATTAAATTTTTCAAACGAAGATGTTAGGAAAAAAAAATTGGATGGGTTCGAAGGGACTCGAACTCATAACCTTCGTTTTAAGAGTCCCATGAACTTCCCACGGTACCAATCGTGGTTGTCGAGCTGCAGTTGAATTTAGTATATCCATTATGAAATGTCGCCAGGAAAGATGTTGGCGCCAAATGGATCAAAAGTTGCGGTAGCCTCGCGGTCTACTATGACGTCACAATTGACTAGACTCTGATTGGCTGGAAATGTTAAGATTGTCAGAATTTCTAAGCCCTACAAAAAGACGCGCTGCAACAACTAACGCCGCCTGGCAGAATTTTTCAGAACAGCGACAACCCAGCAGAACAACACCGAACCAGAGTGCGCCAACGATGGCAACGATGGCCGAAAAACTGTCGCCAATTTGGCGTGTCCCTTACACCAAAGCTGTTCCAATTCCGTAGACTGTAAATAATCCGATTCCAATTGGCTATAATGAATAGTATACAATGAATGTTATTTTCAATGTTTGGATGTACCCATAATTTTCTTCTATATCCTTTTCTTGTAGGCATAATAGTGTGGATTATAATAATTATTTATAATTTCAATAAAATATCACCAGCTTTTTTTGCTGCTAGAATCGCTAAAAATTTGTTTTTTCCCTACCCCAGTTCATAATGCACAGAAAAATAAGAAAGTGAATAAACACTGAATCATTTTTACTCATTTTTCCAGGCCTTCCGATTTGTTTTTTAGTAGTCGTGTGAGGGATAACAGGAAACTCAACTCTTAAGTTGAATCTACTCAAGTTTGATTTGTGAGGAGGCCCTAAACCAAGAAATTATCAATTATCTCACCTTCTTTACATTTTTATGAATAGATAGATTTGCATTTCATTCATGAAATTTCAAGCATTTCGTAACAATTGTTTATTTATGGAGTGGAAAAATATTTTTGTAAAATTGTCATGGTTAAAGCAGCTCATAAACATTTCATTTTTTCACACTCTAGCATATTTGTTGATTGAGAGTTATTAGTAAAATACAATAATTTATACAGTGCATCTTATGCAAATGAAGTTCAGTTTCAAATCATGATGACTGAAAAAACATGTTGCATATATTTGGTGCATCTCTTTTATCACAACAATTCTGCAATCAGCACAGGCTCACCCTTGTTATTTACTTCCAGACCACTTGCATTACTAACAGAACTTGCTTCTAATTGAAGAACATCATTAGCCAACTGCTGACATTGAAGTTCGTGATATTCGTGACTCTGAAAAAAAAACAAAAAATTACTTGGACAAGGTCATAACTGGGGAAGAGGGCAAATCTATGGTGCGTCAAATAATAAAATCTTTGCCTTTGCTCATTAAATCAGAAAAAAAAAGCAAAATGCATTCTTACTCAGGCCCGTCATTTCAACTTTTTCCAGGAAAGAAGGGAAAGGGGGCTAAGACATACTCCATATATACAGGGTGGTAACTATCGACCGCCCAATAATTACACACGTGATTCCTTGTGAAAAACTAATACAGAAAAGTGTTTTCCGTTTTAGGATTTGATGACTATTTAATGAGTTATGATGCTTTGAATTTTTGGGACACATTATTTTTCTAATGGTCAGTTACAAACACCTAACGAAAGTAAATTTTTTTCGGCAGCAGCGGGTTGCCACTTCTTGAAAATGAATTTAAATATTCTATCTCATTAGAAGCAAAGTTTGGCGGCCTTCTTTTTTCACGGTTGGCGCTTTTGCTCACAATGTAATATAATACAGTAGCCACCGCTTACAAGAATCACATTTTATTCAGCCATTTTGATTCTTATATGCCAGTATGTCAAATTTCTTTTGGCCTTTTACCTTGGATTTGGCGCTCCTAGAGCAGGCAGAAATCATTTTCTCCTATTTTCTTGCCCTTTTACCTCGAACTTAACCTATCTTAGCCCTCCTATATAGAGAGGGCACAAATAAGTTTTCCTAAATATTTTTTTGCGTTTCCACTTCGGATATGACGACCCTCCTAAAGCGAGCAGAAATAATTTCCTGTAATTTCTTTCACCCTTTTACGCCGGATTTGGCGCTGCTGCTAGAGGGGGAAGAAATCATTTCCCCTAACTTTTTTTCGCCCTACCTCAGAATTGGCGCCCCTCCTACAGCGGACACGAATTTTTCCAAATTTTTTCTTTGCCCTTTGATTTCTGATTTGACGCCCTTCTACAGCACACCCAGTGCCACCGAGCTGCCCCTGCTTGAAGCAATAGGAAAGTTTGATGAGTCAGGAGACTAGCCAGTGATCGGGCTTTTCGAAAAATAACCGTACTATTATACACACTCAAACCGTTTTGTTTTTTTTTTTGAAAAAAAAATTCTCATCTCGGTCATTTTTCACATGTATATTTTACAGATATTTTTTTTATAAATACGTATCTTAAAGACATTTTTCTAGTAATGTATATTTAACGTGTTTCAGCGCCCCTTCTCATTTGGCGCCCTAAAACCGCCCCTGGCCCCACCCTTGTGATGAGCCATGTTGAGCTCTCCCTATAAATTTTGTGCTGAGCCCCCAACCCATATTCATGAATATACACGATACCACACACCATTCCTCCTGCCTACGAGACGACTAGGGATTTTCAGCCCCCTCAATATTTTTTTCATGTCAAACTGAATGATCATGGGCAAGGTCGTAGCGTGCCGTCTTGGGGGCCCCTGTTGAATGGTTGCAAAATACACATTTTTTGTGAGGCTCCATTTGGCTCGATGCCCAGCCTATTTACAGGCCCGATTATGCACCTTTTTGTATCCTAAGCCTCACCCATGGGCTATCAGGGCAGGATATTTTATGTTGTCTGAAGTAATTTTTGTATAATAATATGTATATTTTATATGAATTATATTTTTATGTAAAAATTAAACAGTTATTGCATTTTGTCATGACAGAATTCAATCATCGTGCCCCCCTTTTTCCCGAATGCAAGGTGGCATGCTTAAAATTGTTTAAAGTATGTACGTAATAAATCAAATATGAACATGGAAATTTATTTGAAATCTGTATACTATATACTTATTTGAAATTTTACATGGTATGAGTTAAACTTGACTGAAATTTCAACACAATGTGATAATTGGCTATATAAAAATATCACTCTTTGGTCTTGGCACACTATTCTATACAGCGTTAAAATATTTCATCAATAACTATGTAACTCCTTTTGTCTCTGGCCACATTCCTTACTCTCTAGGTCACTCTCATGCTTGCACACTCTATATGTTGCTCTTTTTTTTTGCCTCACAGCCTAGTTCATTGCTCTTTAAGCCAATCCCATGCTTATACACTCTAACAAACCTGATCCCTTCTCTATAGATGTCACTTTTTCATTATTCGCATGCTTGCACACTCTCTAGGTCAGCGGTTCTCAACCGGTGCTCCGCGAAGCCCTTGGGGCTCCTTGTGCATTCTCCAGGGGCTCCGCGGCCGCTCGAGGAAAATAAAAAAAAAACAGTAAAATTAAAAAAATAATTATTATAAATGGTATTTAAATGGTAAAAATAAATCAGTAACTTTGATGAATCAGAAAAATTGGCCTACGGGGCTCCGCCATAAAATTTTTTTACTTAAAAGGGCTCCGCGAGACAAAGAAGGTTGAGAACCACTGCTCTAGGTTATTCTATTCATCCCTTGCTCACTCATTTAGTCACTGACTTTTTTCCTTATTTTCGGAGTCACTCCCATGCTGGCATACTCTCAAGATAAATCATTTTCAGGGTTGTTGATTATTTTTTAAAAAAATTGATTTATTTGATTTAAATCAGATTTTTTTTTTGGTTTAAATCAGATTTTTTTTTGGTTTAAATCACAATTTTTTTTTTGATTTTATTGATTTTTTTGAAACAAAATATATAAAATATATATATATATGACTAACACTAGTCATTAATCTATGCTTTCTTTGAAGAATTTAAAATTAAAGAAATTTAAACTTACAGAAAAGTTATAGGTATACTGCCCCGAAAATAATTAACCAATACTATGCAACTAATCGCCCAAATAATAACATAAGATCCAAATCACAATATATTTATATTCTCAATAAACAATAGTTTAGAATCCATACTACAACAATAATGGATCATAAAACAACACAATTAAAATAATTCATTCTAAAAACATCAATAATATCACCATTCCTGTAATTAATTTAAAAATACATGTGAATACATACTGTTCGTGAATTCTGTGTTCGTCAACTAACTGATTTTATATGTTTGGATCTAAATATATGTATGTATATTTTCTTTGTTCAGATTAAAAATATCTAAAAAAATATATATGACATTATAAAATATTAACCAACCCAATTAGAACTGTAACAAGGCTGTTGCATAATTGAATTAACTCTCTAATTTTAATATTGACCCACTGGAAGGACTATCAGTCCCTTGGGATCACAGAGTGTCTGTATCATCATAATGTTACTTTTTGTGGAGTTTATTGTTTTGTGTTTTTCTGTTTGATTGTATGTTTTATGTGTTGTGTTCAGTCCAATAAAAAAAACAATGACTATTTAAAAAATATTTACAAACTAAAGATAGAGACTTATATACTTGTGAAATATATTTTGGATCATTTTATTAAGAAAAAGGGGAAAAACACTTCTTGAATAAATCGATATCTTACATCAAGTATTTAATAATTTAACCCTGTGTGAATATAATTGTTCATTTGTTTCATTAGAAACACTAGTTTGAATGCTTTGCCTAATCTTAATCTGTTTCGCTATTTGGAATGAACTGCACCTTGAAAAAATCCTTTCAATGCAGGCATCAATGATTTGGCTGTAGTTAGCATGTTTACAAATCACATATTGCTCTCTGTAATTGTATCTTTACCCAAAACATCATAAAAAACTATTCCATCACTCAAAATCAGACATTGTATCAAAAACTTTAGGGTTAAAATTTTTTTTTTATCATGAAATGGTTCCAACTTTCCCAAAAACTAATGTAATTGCAAAGAAGCGAAAGCCACATTTTTGTTCGATAAATTCAAGATAATTATTTCTCTCTTCTTTTGTGACATTAATTCCCTATTAGACGTTAACACATGAGCTTAGAATAAATCAGCAAAGTGTACTAATGATTGTTCATACATATTTTTATACTCTGATGACAAAACCTTTTTATTGTTTGATGTTGATGCTTCTTTTATCTTCAATTGCAGCTTTTTCCATGCCCATACACATTCAGCTATGGAGCAGTTGTGTGTGGGTTCCTTTATACAGAATCGTTAATTAATTGGCTATTGGTTTCAGAATTGCAATTATGTCCTTGACATTTCTTTTTGAATTAATATTTAAGATTTCACTAGAGATGTTACTATCTGAGATCTGTGGTCTTCACAAACTTCGGTAACAACTGACGAATTTTTAACATAAGATTCAAGAGAATCACAATAAATATTCCATCATACCTCTGCAGGAAGACTAATGCACTTCCACCTTACATATGATACCATGCTTTTGAGAGATTATTGCAGAAGTACCTAAATATAATTGTAACATGCTTTGTTACATCAGTTTTAACCAAATCTTCGACTAACAAGTTTAAAATGTGGGCACTATACCAATATGTAAGTCCCGAAAAGCCAAGCTTTTCATCCAGGGTCTTTCTGGATGAAACCATATTTGCAGTAACAAAACTTGATATGTTACATATGAAGTTTTCTTCTGTTGACTTCATTGAACTAAAAACCACATTTGCTAAATAATTTCCAGCATGTGATAAGCCGGATGTGTCAATAGTATCAACATTGATGGCTTTACCACACCATTTGATAACACACAGAATTTATTCATTATGTATATCCATCCATTCATCACCATTGCAGTTTTTGATTTTCTAAGTCAACTTATAATATACATAATATATATTATTATAATATAAAAATATTTGAAAATATATTTAAATTAATTGATATTTAAAATAATTTAATAAAAAAATCACTTTAGAGCTGCATAAATAATTTTATTCAATTACAACAGATAATTTTTCATTTCTGAAAAAAATTGATTTAAATCAGCGATTTAAAAAAAATCAGTTGATTTAAATCATGATTTAAACTGCTGAGTTAATCACTACAACCCTGATCATTTTGTCACACACTCACCCGATTTCTTGCTCTCTCATACTCACACCCTCTAAATCACTCTTTTTGTTATTTCTATGCTTGTACTCATGTACTTGCACATTCTTTTTGCTGCATAGTCACTTAGTTCCATGATCTCTTGGTAGAGTGGGAAGGTTGAATGACATGACCAGTTGACTACTTGACCAATCATTCCTTAAATTTGCGGCCCCTTTTAAATTTTCACCTTGATGCTCACTTAGCCTCTTTGTGAATACGCCATTTGGGGGTACCTTACCAAAGATTCCTGTCTAGGCCATCTTCAAGATGTAAAGAGGGGGCATGCCTACTTGGTGATGTTGAAAATATTTATTAGCCCACGGCCTAGATCATGGCCTCTGATATACTAATCTGGACCCATAATCGCTCAGGGCAGGATTTTTTATGTGGTTCTGTGTAGTATATTTCTAATGTAAGTGAACAGTGATTACATTCTTTGTCAGCTCCCCTTTCCACTCTATATGCAAGGGGCTATGATTAAAATTGTTCAAAATATGTACTTGAAATATTAATAAGCAAATGTATACTTTGAAATTTTTATACCACATGTACCTATTTGAAATTTTTCTAGGAGTTAAACATGACACAGTGAAACTGTGATACAATGATAATTTCCTATATGATACTATGCTGTCGTCTCGCACTACGTATTCCACCAATAAATCGTGTGCAACAGAAAGTATTTTTCTCTTTCTTTGAATACCATTAAATTGGAATTTTACCTTTTATGATATTTTATTATTTTAAATAAAAGTTGTATCAGAAAAAAAGGAATCAACATGCGTTTTAATCTGTTAGAAACTGATGTTTAACTGCCATGGGGGCAAATGTGGTTAAAATGGTAAACTTGTATAATACAACCTTGAAAAAGTTTGAAAATTAATTATCAAATATTTTTAGTATAGACAATTCCTACAATAATGATAGTAATTTTGTATAATTCGTAATATAATTTGGATGTACAGTATATATGAAGTTCATGCATTCTCTGAGTGTGATTGTGCAGCCGATTGCTATACAGGGTTGTCATGAAGGAAACATTGCTGAGTTGGAATATCCCTCATATCATATATATGGCCTTGCTACGTTGAAATAATCTGTTTTTACAGTTCATAAAACCTTGACATGAAAAGTCCAAGCATAGGTCTCCATACACAACTAAAAAAAAATAAAAATAATTTGAATTCTACACAAAATGTTTTCAAAGTGGTGCATTTGTTTGTAGTTTATGTGTACAATTGCAGACTATTTATATAACTTGCAATAAAATAAGTATTAAGAATTATTAAGTATTACCAACAACCAGACCACCAAGAATAAGGCATGAAAAATACAAAAATTTGTACATTTCGTGTATTTGCTTTATTTATTGGTGTCTTAATATTCTTGGGCAAAGTTGATCAACTCTTCCAAATAAAATAAGTACAACATTAGAATATTGATTAAAATCTGTTTTGTTAGGTCACAAATAAGGAATATTGAATTTTATGTGGTATTTCTATAAGCTTCCCTGCTATAGTATAAATTAGGCACCTACTCAAATTTCAGGATACAATTTAAAGAATATTCATAAGTACAGTATAAATGTGTTGTTTTTTTTAAGTTACAGTTTTTCCTGCTACAACTGTGCTTAGGTTTTTGAAAATGTGATTGTGGAGACTTGAGCAAAAATTAATGGAGCTTCCGCATTAATTTTCATTTAAAAAAAACCATGTTTTGAAAGATTTAAAGTGAAAATTAATTATCAATATTTTTAATATAGACAATTCCTACAACCTGAAAATTAGTTTATCAAATGAACAAAACATTGCTTTAAATCTTAACCTCTACACGATCAAGATTTACAGCAAGATCTGAGTATATTCTTGTATATGCACACACACATACTTTGTAATTTTTTTACTATATTGTCTTATTTTCATTCTATAAAACTGAATTTGTTCGGCTAAGAGTCATCCAGTAAATTTCGGTCACTGTTAAGAAAGTCCAAATCAATCCAGAAATCAGATTTTTTTTTAACGTGAAGCTCAAGATGAACACCCAAACCATAGACTAAAGATATAAATAGACCGCGCACGCTATTCATAAAACTTGTCGAATGTGAAGAAAAGATGAGCAGTATTGTCGGGGGAAGAACAGGTTCTGCGCTATTACAGTTGGCTTGTTTTCGCAGAACATAGCGATTTCGTGTTAATGCTAGGATGTTGCTGTAACGAAATTTGACTCGATCGATTTGATGAAAACTTTCCTTCATTTGTTCAATGAATTTCATTCATTCTTTTGTAAAATATTTAGGGAATGTGGGATTTGAAAAAAAAATCAATTCTATATAATATAAACAAATATTGAAAAACGAAATTTTTTTATTTTCCAAAAGGGATAATTCCTAATAATTTAAGACTTTTGAGTTTTTAAATCTTATTATATATATAACCTACCTCTTATATATACAGCCTATTTCATTTATATTTTTAAATATTCTCTTCTCATTCACTTTGTCACTTTTAATTTCGAAAATTTATTTTAACTAGGGGTTATTAAAACATAAAAATTATCTTCCAAGAACATTAAAATTGCTCTAATCATACATTTATTTTGAGTAAATAATTATAATGCATCATATTATGTTATGTAATGTAACACACTCGTACCATATTCAGTAATGAAATATTTAAATAATAAGTAAAAGTTTCATTTCCAACATTTTCTTGAAAAACCTTTTATAACTTTATCACACAAAAATGTAAACACTTACATAATATTTCAGGAATAAAATGAATTTTTCAAGAAAATTGCAATACCTCATCGTCAGTACTTTTCTAAATTATAAGAAATGAAATTTCGTGTAGTGTATGTATGGAATAATTTAGAGTACGAAAATGTATGTTACATGTGACATATGTATAACCTCTTCGCTCCAGAAGTATACATATGTGAATCTTCATTTTTTTTAGGCATTAAGTAGTTTTTAGAATGATTCTTTCTTCAAGTTAACATCTGAGGTACACATAGTGACTTCAGATCATAACTAAGACGGTCCTAATAAAGATATTGACTGAATATTAATTAATTGATTTTTCTTGTTTGAGGGCAATTTGGCATACAACAGACACAAATTAATCAATAAAAAAATTTCTTTCCTGTAATAGTTTTATCTCAAGCGTGAAGAGAGGTAAAAATACTATTTTTACAGGTAGTTACACATTTTTATGCAAAACTGCCATTGTCTAGAGGGTGCGTTTTCATTACATTCAATTTAAATAAAATATTTGCTATAAATTCCTCATTCTGAAAAGCATATTTTCTTCTAGTTGAGTGAAACTCGAATAAACTCACTAGCTCGCCAAATCTTGCGGAGACGTACATTTCAGTTAAAAGTTAATAAAACTCATTACTTCAATCAATTATTACCAAAATTTATATTAAAACATTTAATAATGGCTCATGACGTGTGATTGGTCTGAGAGATTATTTTGATGTTGAAGAATGTGAATTTTTCACACCATAAAGTTATCAAAGATATTGGTGGGACACCAGCTCAACATTTCAATATATACCTATTTAAACTTATCATGATTTTGTGAAATATTGTTGGGGGGGGGGGGGGAGAGGAGCTTGAGCCAGTGAAAAGTTGCACCTGCGATTCATACTCATAAAATATATTTCTCTAATGTAGGCTACTATCAAAATATTCTCAATATTCAATAAATTAAAAGAAATGTATTTTCAATGTTTTATAGGTTTTGTCTGAAACATAAGATTGCTGAAATTTTTTGCTGCCATGAAGCACCCTGTTCCATGTGCAATGGACAAATGTGTGTTGACTTTTTGTCCACAGCTATATTAAAAAAATTTATCAATATTTGAAAATATCTCTTTAAGAACTTGTATATGGAGCAATATTAAATCATGTCTAATAATTCTATTTGTGCTTGCTTTATCTTTGCTCTCTTCATTTAATCCCCAGAAAACTGGAACCAGTTTTATTTGAACAGGCCATATAAAATGCATTTAAAATTATTGGTGGTGTGTTCAAATAGCCTGAATTTCTAGAATCCTGTACGTATATAGTGTGAGGTAAGTACACCAGTAATAGGCTTCCTTTTTCAAGTTTTAAAAAATACATATCAAACGTTATGAGAAAACTCTGTAGCTTTTTTTTACCATATACCAAGCTATATTCTTTCAGTTGCCGTTCGGTGTCCAAGTTGGTTTTGAAAAAAAAAAACTAGGTGGAAAAAAGATGCCAATAATCAGTCAAAGCAAGACATTTCATTTTGCACTAAGAGTAATAATTTCATATTCTAAATACAAAATCGATTGTGCTTTAAAGACGTTAAACAAATTGCACATGAAGTTGAAAGGGTGGCCTACTCTAGGGTCAATCATTTTCCCATTATTCAAATTGTATGACATGTGACATTGTAATCAGGCCTACCAATCTTGCTGAAGTGATACCATCCTTTGTGAACAATCTTAAATACATTTTGCCTTCAAACATACTATATCTTCTGAGAGAATTCTTTTCAATCCACATACAGATATTAAGACAAAAAAGAAGAATAAGACTAAATTCTTGCTGAAGCAACTTCTCGAATGCTTAATTATAAAAAAAATGAAGCTTAGAGAAAACAGAAAAAGCAAGAATTGGAAAAGAAAAGAATAAGCAAAAAAATTAAACAACTCAAAATAAAAATTAAAGTAGTTTCATGTGTTTGTGTCACTTTTGAATGTAAAAACAAAAGCTCTCAAAAATACATATAACTATATGCCTATTTTTCAAGAAATAAAAGAAAAATAATTGCTCAAGGTTTTTGAGATTGACAGGAAATAATAGGCATTTTGTTCATGTACAAAATTATGTGTTTACATAATAGGTCTAGATATTATTGCATTATTTCCACAGTTGAAATCGGAAGAGAAGCACCTTGTTTATTCTGGTGATAAAAAATATCACCTGTGAAAGAATGCAAGAAAGTCAAATTTTCATTTTAAATTATACCAGAGACCTATTCCACTTATTACAATATTTTTCAGTGATGTTTCTTTTTACAGTTTTGTCAAGCCTATTGCATATTTTTCATTGTTTTCATTCAATATCTGGGTGGCCATTTCCTGCTATATGAACTGTAAATATTATTTTATTTATATAATTCTTAGCAGTCAAAATTTGATCTAGTAACAATAACAGATGAGTTCGAATTATAATAAATTATTATACAGATAATTATTATTTCAAATATTAAAAATAACATTAAATATTTTGAACTGGCTCACTATTGTTACATTTACTTTTTGTAGCAGTAAGTTCTATTTTTTACGTTCAGAACACATAAGTGTTTTGTATAGTAGTATTATAGAAACTGAATCCTGAACTTAACTAGAACTTACGCATCAGAGTTTTTCAACTAGTGTGCTACGTGAGAATTGTAGTTAAGCCGTAAAAATTTTTTAAGGAAATTATCAGATTATTTTTTAAAAGAAGTCTGAAGCCGCAGATATTGATTATACAGTATTTGAGTACTTAAGGGCGAGGAATTTAATTCTTTTTTTTGAAATTAGATGTTTGTGTAAGAGGGGAAACTGATCAATTGAGAGAAAAAAATAGTTTTTTATTGGCCATGGTTCATTTCTGTTATCACTTAATGGAAGAATTTTCAAGAATTGCACAAAAAAAAGGCGTAGAAATACCTCTGTTCTCGTTATCATACGTTATTATATTTGTGGAAAGCAATCTTTTTTGCATTTCATTTGATACTATGGAACACATAAGTCTATTACAAATAATAAAAGTCTCAAAAGAATATATTTAAACCTATCCCTGCCCAAAATTCAACCTAGCAAAAGCAGACATTGTAAACTGTATTAACTTACTCGGATTTAACATTAAATAAAATTTACAGCAGAATGACTGAGTTTTTGAATTTTAATTTATTTTTTGTGACCGATTATAGTAAATAGTTATTTAAAACAAATTTTGTGACAATCATAACAAAAAATTATTTTTCTATTTTATTTGAATTCAAGTGTGCCGCAAGATGAAGAAAGGGCCGACTTCTCGAAATAGAAATGTGGCGACATTTTATATTGTAATAACAAATCATAGATAACGTAATTGTGAACGTCAAACTACATCGAAACGTGTCATTGAAATACAGTGTTTCCCGGTTTTCAAAAACACATCATGAAGAAACGTTATAAGCGGGATCGGACTGTAGTTTCTCATGCATATTTTTCACTGAAAAAGCCATAAAATTCAAGATGATTGACTGGTTCAATGGCTTTTGACAGGTACTGAAATAATTATTCAATAGGCTATTGTACACTGATAGCCAGGGCCATAACTAGGATTTTTTCCGACCGGGCAAACATGATTTTGCCGCCCCCACATTCAATAATTTTGTAACAGAGTTCTCTAATCCCACCTAAAACTGCCGCCCCTTAAATTTTGATGCCCGCGCCAGTTGCCTCCACTGCCCCCCCCCCAGTTCCAGCCCTACTGATAGCAAACATGTTATACACTATTAGTTCTTTCTTTAGGAGAAAAATCTTTCAACAATGGAACTCAATACATCATTTACTTTTTGCTTAGATATAGAAACCAAAAGCAAAACAAACAAGTATGTATAGGATGTTTTACATAAGGTTTAAAAAAAAAAAAAATTATGTTAAATCTTGAAATGTATACTGTAAAATTGCTTGCGACTTTAGCAACAGTAATGTTATTATAGTATAATACTTCTTCTCGATCATAAGATTTTGGATCAAAACTACAGATTTTTTTACAAAATTTTTTCTTGGGAAACGTCTGTAAAAAAAGGGGTGGGGGGTAATTTTTGAAAAAAGTTCCAGTTACACGGTTTTTGCATTTATACGACGCGCCGTATAAACGAGGTTCCATTATTTGAGCCTGAGCGGCCCCCCCCCCCCACCAACATTTTCAGAAAGTTTACACCTATGGGTGTGCTCGTGTTTTAACAATTATTTTCTAATTTTTTGTATGGTCAATTTTATTAATAAAAATACATAGTTTAACATGCACCAAAAATGTATCTTTGGACATAATATAAGATATACACATAAAGGATGTACATACATGTTTAAGTTAGATTTTTTGAGGTTGTGGAAAAGGGAAATTTAATTTTCCCCATTTTGCCCAAAAAAAACCCCAGGTTTTTACAACCCTATCACATATATAGAACGCTGGGTGTTAATGAGTTAAAAGAAAACAAAAACTCTCATAAAATTCAATATCATGTCATCTACCTATACCGAGGAGGGGTCACTTAAATTAAATCAAATAGCAGATAAAAAAAATAAATATCTTTTACAGGCCTCCCACTCAAAAAATTAGAAAAAGTAGGAAAAAGCAGGACTAAAAAGTAGGATGGGGAAAGTACCCCCTTAGACAACATAATCATAGCATAACAAAAACAAATTCCTAAAAAAAAATTTTTCATGTAAAAGTCTTTTTCCCATTAATTTTTTTATAGTACTATTTCAGTTATAAGATTGACTCAAGTCAAAGCGAAATGACAGAAATGACTTGGTTACAAAAACAATTTTTGGCCAAAACAGTGCACTAGCAACCACAGAAAAGTTTTTTCTAAAAAAATGTAATTTATAATTTGTTTTTGAAGTCTCCCACAGTCCAACCTGTCAACTCTCTTTGACAATGTACAGCAAATTATGAAGGCATGTAAGATTTTTAAGACTGATGCTCCTGCGAGACCGCTTTCAAAAGCACAGTGAGAAAAATATGTAAATTACAAGTTCCGATGTAAATAAGTCAATTGCGTTGGAATCCTTTTTTATAGGGATTTGTTTACGTTTTATTGTTCAACACCAGTGTAATTCATTTTGAAAAATTAAGCACTTTCATTTCTAGCTCTTTGCTGAGTATTGTATACATTGTTTATGCCTCTGAGGATGCCCTAAAAATACAGAAGACAATGGAATGCTATTGGGTAGCATCAGAATCACCAAAGGTAGAATAGGCCTATATATCCAACTGCTTTGTAATGCAAACTGTTGTTTCACCTATACACAAAATGTGCGCCATAATTTTGAATGATGATTGCTAGTTACTGTCCAAGACCATGAGAAGTAAATACAAAATTATTTTTTCCATCCAGACCAAAGTTTTTAATGACTACTCTACTTGTTGAACCCTCAAACTAAGCAAATGAAAAATTGATAAACCAAATGGTCCACATACCCCCCCAAATAACCTTGAAAACAATACAATTTCTGCTTTGGCAGGATCATTAATTGCAATCTACAACATTTGTACTATTTGGCAATATATCGATGATTCCCTGCTCAATTAAAACCTATTACACAAATTTTGTAGATAGGATTTGGTAAAAAAGTAGGAAAAGTAGGACAAAAACCAGAAAGTAGGACAAAAGTAGGCGATTTTACCAAAAAGTAAGAAAAATAGTGGGTGGGAGCCCTGATTTTAGCTTAAATTCTAACCATAGAATGTTTCAAAAATGTTCTCTTCCAGTGGAATGATTTCATCTTTGACTATGGTGAAATTCACTAAAAGAGGAAAATAAAAACGCATCAAGGAAAAGGGGAAAATAGGCAAGTGTCTTGCCTACTAAGTGTCTAGTTGGATTAATTTTTCAGAAATATTTCGACAACAGATGAGTTTTCGTGTTGCTATAACAGATATACACTCGGCCCCAACTAGACACTTGGTCAGCAGGGCAAACGCACATTTTCGTGCCCCCCTCATAATGTTGAAGGATAGGTTAAAGGGTGAAATTTAGGCCTACTCTGGTCTGGCACCCGGGGCACAAAGGCTTGCCTATTGCCCCCTAAGTGCAGCCCTGCATATACAATACAATACAATACAAATACAACGCCACAACAGGCAAATTGCCCAATGAGGTGGCTGACTTAAGAACATCATGGATCCCCGAGCCATTTTTTGGAGGCCCTACCTACTACTGCTACACCACACATGCACCCCGCCCACACAATCCCCCCCCCCGCGGAACCCCCAACGAATCGGTACATGCGGGAATGTGCGTGTACGTGTAGTGAAACCTGACGTGAAGTTTTTTGTTTCTCTGTAATGCTTGTTATGTGTAGTGCTGCCATCTGCCACCAGTTTTTCTAACTATGAGTGAAGTGTTATGATTGAATGATTTATCGTTGTAGGACTGTTGCTCTCTGTGGCATATACAGTACCAGTACACAGAGGTTGCAGAAGGTTTGTTTATTATGAAAAAAAATTCTGGTTAGAAAAAATACTGGACATTATATTTTTAACTAAAATCAAAAACTAGAGAAACATACAATAATAATTTGTAGCTGGGGGCCCAAGTATTGGTACACACCTTCTACGATTTTTTTTTTCCTCCAGAAATACCTATTTCTTTGTGGCATACTCTGTGGAACACAAGGTGTTGTTTCTGTAGGACCCAAATAAAAAAAAATGCATATTTCTATCTCATCTACTTCCAATAACAGGTTTCAGATTCTAGAATTGTGTATGGGTTAGATGTAAATTTCATAGTAAGTACAGCAGAACTAGTAGCCTGAAATTTCTTTCTCAGGATGGGAACATGTAGAGGGTACAATGAAGTCAATCATGCAATTCCATATACAGTGAAACCTCACTACAATGATACTCAATATAATGATAAATCCCTGCAAAATTGTTTTTTAATCTTGTTTGGAATTGCATATAGCCTAATGTTAAACTCCAGTGTCAACCACAGAAAAAACCGTAAGAACTCGCTATGGACAAAGAGTTCATTTTCTAGAACGATTTGTTTCTTATTTTTGATTGCATGTTTCTACACTCATTTACATTCTTGTATTATGTCTTCAAATTATTTTTACATATGTGTTTATATTATTTATCACATTCTTGCAAGTGAATATTTACATTATTTTTCACATCTTTGCATATGTGTTTATTTACGTTATTTTTTCAAATCCTTACAAATGTGTTTACGTCGTATACATTCTTTTTTTTAATCCGTCTTTGCAAAATATTGAATTCCAACCGGTCGCACATATACACACATGCACATTACTTATTGTTTCATTGTTAAACTTTTTTTTCATCAATATGTGAACTCAATCTTGTATTTCCTACATTAGCGTTTGCTTACTCACTGAGGGGAGTCTGTGGCATTGCTGCCAACACGTGTGAAAAAGAGTCCACACCAGTGAACAGCTAAATACCAGGGTAACAGCTAAAAAAAATCCATTGGTTACTGATATCAACAATGTTTTTATAATATCGAAATGATAACAGGAAATGATTTTAAGCATTTTAGGGGGTTAATTTATCGCATATCCACTTACTTTATTATCTTTTAATTCTGTTATTATTTCTTTTAACGTTTCATTAGAAGTTTCTGAGTAAAAGATAGAATCAATGGAATTATTGAATATACTCTTGTATTGTGCAACAGCAATTTGTAATTTCTTCAGTATCATCTAAATTTCTTCAAATAAAGGCATTATTAAAATTTTCTGCCATATCTTTAGGATCACTCACTCACTGACTCAATCACTCACTCCCTCACTAACTGACTTGCATCAATCACTGTTATCGGTGAATTGTCAGTCTGTGAATTTTCCTAGCGGTGAATTGCATGGTGGTGAATTTTCAGTAAACCCATTTGAACCTTTGTTATTAATAAGTTACTCGTAAGCAAATTTTTTTTTTAATCACCATTTTCTATCTGGCCTTATAATTTTCTCTACTACATGATGGGTCTTCTACAGAACTTAATTTATGAGCACAATCAACATAACTAACAATGTTTACAAATATTTTGTAACAATACACAATTTAAATTAATGTTACATACCTCAGGGTCAGTGGAAGATTTTGATGTTGCATTCTCCTCCTGATCAGAATTATTAAGTAAGTCAGAGTTTTCAACTCTTGAGTAGCAGCCATTGAGTGTTGCATACACATCAATTTCATTTTGTGGAGGCTGCAGCTGACGAAATGTGCCCAATTGACTACCATTCACATTTTTCAAAGTGGCATACATGACACTCTCAAAATCTTCATTTTGTATAATTTTAGTTGAAACTTGCCTCTGACGAGTATCACATGGATGATCAGGTGACACAATCATACTCAGTTCCTACAACAAGATAATACATATGTTACTATTTGAAGAGAGTATAATTCGGTTATTTCATGAAATAACAGATCAAGTCAAATTAAAAGTGTGGAATAGAACAATTCCACACTTTAACTAGTTATTCTATGGGTTCAATTGAGTTGGGGGAGGGCAATGATTTAGTTATTCCACTATAGTTGCCAAATCACTTTTACCCACTTTTCTCAGTATTACTTCGATAGCTACGCATAATTCTTCTGTGCTCATGGAGTTCAGAAGAGATTTCAATTTCCATGACTACACTCTAGGAACACAGTCGGTGAGCTTATTGGGTCTTCTATTGGCAATTTTTTTATGATGGACTAGCTTATGATGGAGTAGCTTCAAATAAATTTTCAGCATGCAATATATTTTCATATCGTATACATAGGAAAAAAAGAAATATATTTAGCTAATACTACATAAAGCTATAATGAATAACCTTTAAGGAATTGTCCCTTGCATCTTGCCACTTTTTTGCCATTTTTCACAATTGCCAGACAAAAATATTTCAAACATATACTTTAAAATTTTCCATTGATGCCTTAGATGATGTTTTGCCAATTTCTCCCAAAATAAAATTTCAAATGGCTTCAAGTTTATAATATACTAAAACCTTAAAAGAAATACGAGAAAATAATAATTTATGTGATAAAATCCCTTACTTTACAAAGTAACGTCCTCAGGTTAATTATAAGCAATTTTGAAAAATTTTTGAATTAAAAATATCAGAAAAAGATGTAAATTATTACCACTGAACAAAAACCAGCGAAATATAAAATGTGTGATATACAATGGTCAAGCAAAGTTGATAGAATGAAATAGGTGATGAAGCCCTGTGAGGTATATGTTTGAGAATGGGCATGTGTTTAGACATGCCTGAATAAAACTGTGCATGCTTAAAAACAAGAAACTAATCACATTTCCACAATGTGAGGATATTTTGCTATTGAGACACGTTTTCTACTTTTCAGATCAGTCAAAAATTTAATTTTGTCACCCCCTAAATTGCCAAAATTACACACTGTGTGATATGGACTGATTCAGCTATTCAGCCCTAACAAACGCACTAGAGCTGAGGGTCAAAGATTTTGTCTTTTATAATTAAAACTAGCTATGATACCCGGCGTTGCCCGAGTTTTTTTCAATGAGGCTTTTTTGGATCATCTGATATCTCCCTCTTTCTTTGAGGGACATGCAAACCGTGTCCAAGTTCACCAATATGGCGACTTCCTGCGCGACTCATGAAATAAACAAATCTAGATTTAAATTAACGTAAAAAAAAATATTTTTTTTTCTTTTTTTAAAGGGTGCTAGGTATTTCGATCCCCCCCCCCTTTTTGAACTTCAAGTTATACATCTCTGCCTGTTTCTGCTTCAAAAAATGCTTAATTGAAGCTGTGGAATTTCTTCGATGTACTTTACGGGCCCATAATTAATTTTAAAACATCCTAAACTATGAATTTATGCAGTTCAATATCAAAAGACAATACGGAGACATTAATTTTCATGCTTGAGAAGATATAAATAAAAAGTTGAAATCAATGTTATTGCATGAATGTCCAACTCAAAAGTAGGTCTGGCTAATTACTTCATATTTGATCTCCTGGGCTTCGTATATCTCTAATCGAACTCAATATTTCAGAAATCTAGAATTCAATACAATTTTTAAAATTATGTATGTGACAGAAAACTCCACAAAATTTCAGCATTTCTACAGTAAAATCGGCAATTTTAACACTGATTTCTATGGGGCATCATCCTTTGCCTTACCCTCAAAGTGATGCTGATGATGGTGTCTATTCAAAATGCTCTCATTACTGGAAGGATTGAATAAGTGGCAAACCATTATAAAGGCATAAATATTATACATATACGTACAGCATTAAAGAAATGACAAACCATTGTAAAGGCATATACACGTCTTAAACGCATTGCTAGGGAACCACGGTAACCAAAGTAAACGTTCGGAAAGTGATTGTTGAGGCCCAAAAACCATTGTTGCCCTACGGTTTTTTGCCCATTTGGGGCATTTGCCCTGGTCTGACGAAATTTTAAAGTAGCCTATCGTTCAAGTCGGGTCCCATTTGGTTTATATGCAAAATTTGGCGACGATCGATCTAAAATTGTAGATTTGTATAGAGAACAGACACACACAGAAAATCAGTTTTTTATATATATATTAAAAAAAGATCAATGCCTTTTACATATGCAGTATTTTAATTGTCATGTTATATTAATCCCCTTATTTCATGCAATGAGCATCGTATTGCTTACATTTTGAAAAACATGATTTTAGAGACAGCTGGTGCTTACACTGAGACAAATGTGACTCATATGTATACATTTTCGTTTGAAAAAATACAATTTCCAAGAGATTGGCCTACTGCATCACATGATAGTCCACTGTCAATTAACTTAATAGCATTTTTAAAATTGGCAAGCATTACTAAGCATTTAGCAAGCATTTCCAAAATTAAAAATAAGCATTAAATAAATTTTGTATCAGAAATGTGCAGAGGATGCAGGCCTTATGTTAAGTTCATAAACAAAATGTATATTGTTACGATCTGTAGGCGATAGATGGTGCGATTTCTTCTGATGGCTTTCAAAATGTCGAAATCAGTTTCGGTCTAGCGCATAGACATGTGATTGGCGGAGACATTCTAGAAAGTCCTGCTCCCCTCCAGACAGTGGTCCAACCCCTCCGTACAGTGGCGCCACCGACTAGGAAACTGTAAAATATAATTTTGTGGAATGTTCTTTTTCTCGAAGTTTCTCCAGGGTTATAAATAGTGCGGCACTCACAAGATGGCAGGCTCAGAGAGATTTTAGAGAGATTCAGCCAGTTGTGTTTAAACTTTGCAAGAAAGTTTTTAGCTCTCTGATTAGCTTGTAATTACGTGTAAATTTCTGTTCTGTAAATAAATCTGTGTTTGTCCGTAGAACTGCTTCTTGTTTTGCAATCTCGAAGTCTTGTGGAAAATTATCCGGAACAATATTGATTGTTCTTTTTTTCCAATACAGTTGCCGCATACGTTCATGTGGTGCTCATTCCAAGAACTATGGTACATTAAACTACATGCACAACAATAAAACATTATGCTCAATGGAATATAGAAACAAACGACCACACAATAAAATATATGTTAGTTATTGCTCATTTCATTTTTAATTCTAATATAAAAAATTAATTACAACTCAGTAAAACCCATATTAATTCACACATAGGATCAATTCAATATAATATAAATTTTATTATTCAGACCTTTAGAACTGAAATTATGGAAAATTGTCTGGAAAGCGATGAACATACCAAGTTTTGGAAACCATGAAGTTTCGTGATGCATTTTTGGTCACTATCATGTAAAGATTTCTCACAAACATTGATTTCGGTATCACAGAAGAAAATCTATAAAATATGTATTTTATTCTAACCTTTTAAATACTAAATTAACTTTTCAAAGAATTTTTTACATAATGTTTATACTATATTTTTTTATTATGTAGCTTCTCCAATATAAAAGTAGCATAGGGAAAAGATCAAAAGTAGTTTAATTGATAAGAATTTCCATATTTTTAAGCATTCATTGAGATATTTGAATTCGAAAACAGGAGTAAAGTTGGGACAAAAGCAGAAAACACTAACAGACGCTTCTTTCCCAACTTTTCTCAGATTTTTGAATTCAGATAGCTCTGCGATTATTGCGCTTAAAAATGTGGAAATTTCTTTGTTGGCATTGTTGAGACAGGGCAACAACTTTCTTATTGGGCTTTTGGACATAGGGTGGCCATATAAAAAGTTAATTTTTTTTTATTTCAATAACTATACAACCCTTTGAAACATGAATGAGGTAGCTGAAATTTCTGACTTAGCACATTTACATTCGGCAAGAATGACTTTAATATCTGTCACCATTTTCTTCTTATTCCCATTTTGAAAACCATCAGGTGATTGTGGGCAGGGCCGGACTTAGGCAGGTGCGGCTGCTACGGGCCGATAAATTTTTAGGGCAGCAAAAGGAGATAAAAATGTTTTGATTACATTTTGACTTCAACTTCTTAGCAAAGCAATAGCTTAAAATTCAGTCCAAGATAGATTGATAACCGCTCACGCCCAGAGCTGTTGTTCAAGGCAACTTCCTCTCTTCACCACCTAGAAGGCTAGTCCAAGATAGAGAACCACTAAGGTTGAGGGCATGGGTAGATAACCGGTCTTCTAGCCCTGAGAGCCCAAATCTTCAAGTGGCTGGGGGTGCACTTGCAATTTTTTCACTGGAAAGTGGACACTTTTGTCCATATTTATCGCCAAATGACATTTTTGTATGACTACGAAGGAGTTTCACAGTCGTTCTCGTACACTAGAGTACCCATGGCATAGCTGCCAACTTTTGAAAATGAAAATTCGGGAGATTTTCGCGCGGACCCGTATTTGAACCACACCGGCTAAAACCACTCCCTAATAAATACAAAAGGGATTTTTCCAAATAAAATAGGGATTTTCCACACATGAAAGTTAAAGCATAGGTAGGCTGACCATATTTCCTCGAGAGAAATACGGGAAATTGGAATTCCAAATACGGGAAAATACAGGACATTGCCAATTATTGCCAAAAGTGTACAGAGTTGCCAAATATTGCTGAAATTAAGGAAAAATTGCAATGGCCGGAAACAAAGCGTTACTGCAAATTGCAGTGGATTAAAATGGATTCTACGTATTTAAACGTTCAACAAGACAAATGAGGGAGATTAATGTTCTTATTTATAGTTGTAATTAGGGTGACCATATTTCCTCGAGAAAAATACGGGACATTCGGTTCGACAATACGGGACAGCACCAACTGTCACCAAACTGCTGCCAAATTACGGCTAAATCCCCAATTATGGCACAAAATTTTCTAAAATACCAGAAACAGCGTTTTTAATCTCCTAAGTTTGAAAGACTTTCAGAATGAATTCTTTTGTGTGGCGATTCGGAGAATTCAGAATATTTTGTTTCTCATTAATATCGCTTCTAATGTATTTTTTCGATCCTTTACTCCCTGAAGGGCAGGAAAAAAGACTGCTAGCAGAACATTTTCACATATTTAAAATTACTTCATGCTATATATATGTAATAAAAAAATATACTGTGAAATTCATAGGGAGTATTCACGTTTTGTTTAAAAAAAATCAGTTACTATCCTATGTTGAATAAAATCTGTTAAATGAATTTTCATTCACAGCAACCACTTCTGATAAAATAAAATGTCAATAAGCATAATATTCGGTATGGTACTGTTTATATTGAGAATTACTGTTTCACTGAATATTTCAAAATTTTTCAACTCGCCTTTTATCCAAGTGCAATGCAACAACAAAGACAAAAATGGTAATAAATATTTTATTACACGTTCACAACTTCCAAATAAATATGCTGTGTCCGAATAAATATAAAATTAAAAAAAAACAAGACAAATAAACTGAAATATTGTAAATTTTTGCAAAAATTAGAATAAGATAGCCTCTGCATTGTTATACCATGGATATTTATCTGATGAAGCTACCCGTAAAAGCAAACTTTCATCTGTCAACACCTTATCATAAAATTTCTCGTATTCCATATTACAGTTTTGCCCAGGGGCGTCGGAACTGTTTCGAACCTGTGGGTGCCCGTCTTGAGATTCATATAGGAAATTTCGATTTTTGAATCAATTCTGTGGGTGCTCGAACCCGCTCTACAAACTTCCGTGGGTGCTCGAGCACCCACAGCACCCCCGGCTCCGACGCCACTGGTTTTGCCTAACAATAAGCACAGTCCGCATTGTATCCACACTGAATCTAGATTTCTCCTTTGACCTCACAATGATAGGAAATGTATTATGTTCTGCCTGTTCGATGCATCTATACTAACTGCAATACTTTCGGTTTCATTCAAGTCTTGCTTCACTTCATCTAGTATGTATGGTGATAAAACATTCACAATTATGGCTTCCTATTTTGTACAGGCGTGAGAAAATTTGGTCTTATACATTTTTCTAATTAAATTAGATAGACAATCATTTGACCTGAAACGGTGAACAGTATGAAAAGCTATAAGAGCTTCACTCGCTATTTTTTCTTTCATGATATTATCGTCTTGTCTAACTACAAAAGAGTTAATAGTGTTAGCAGAAACTATAGCCTTTTGGGCATTCTTATGAAACTGGGTCGACACATGTTAATTGATGTCATTTCTTCCTCCATGGGCAACAGAAAAATGAGTACCACAATGTGTACACATTACTTTGGACAAATCGTTCTGAATGCCACCCAGTTTGATGAAATTAAGTTCTTTTTGGAGTGCATCATTGAAGCTGCATATAATTTTCTTCGACATTTTTGAACAGTTATAACATTACCGGAACTCAAATAAGATTATTGCAACTAAAAATCCTTTCCCTACGATGTTTTGATGAAGGCAAAGTCTAATATAAGACACTCGAAGTGTTACCAATACATTTAAAATTCAGAAAAAATGATGAAAATAATGTCAACTCGTCAATTCCTAGTTATTGAGCTGTCTTGTTAAAAGGCCTTCTGTAATTGTTGGAACTCAGGGCTGGTTTTTTCCCATGTCCCACACCTTCCCCTCTAAGAAGTAAGAACGCGTTGGCCACTCTGTCTCTCTCGCCCCCCCCCCCTTTTTGCTTGTTACATTTTTATTTTTTAGGTTTCTATTTTTTTCGCTCTTACTTTCACCTCGTACTGGGTGCACCTCTTGGAGAGGGGACGGAATTATTTTCTTTATTATTATTGTTATTTTAACTGTTAACAGTGCAGTCTTATGCATGAGGTGTAGAGGAGGCCTCGTGAGAAGAATGAGATAATAAAATTTTGGTAGGCAGGAATTTTTAGCCCGATACAGCCGGACCGCAACTAGGCGGGGGGGGGGGGGGTAGGTGGGTCTGGTGCCCAGGTGCTGGACTAGTGGGGGAGGCGGATTCACCCTTTTAACTGCTCCTTCTACATTACACGGGGGCGCAGAAATGCGAGCTTGACCCGGCTCAAAAAGCTCTAATTGCGTCCCTGGATTGGGAGTCCTAGGACTACTGTCAAGACGGCCTGCTATTCACCTCGGATTTGTTGCCCTCCTTGAGCTGATAGAAATCATTTTTCCTAATTTTTTTCCCTTTTGATTAATATTTATTTTTTTAGCCCTTCCACATCGGATTTGGCACCCCCCCCCCCTCGAAAGGATAGAAATAATTTTCTTGAAATTTTTCTTTGTTTGAAAATTTTTTCTCGCCTTCTCACCTCGGATTTTGCCTTTCTCCTAGAGCAGAGTGAATCCATTTTCCCTAACTTTTTTCTGGATAATAAGACTTTCTTTATTTTTCTCTCATCACGGATTCTTCGCCCCTCCTACAGCAGTGAAAAATCATTTCCCTTAATTTTTTTCGAATTTTCACTTCGGATTTGATGCTCTTCTCAAGAACAGACAGAAATTTTTTGCGTCGTTCTTTAAAATTGCACCCTTGCACCTCGGATTTGGTGCCCCTCCTAATCGGACAGAAACCCGTTTCCCTAATTTTTTTTGCAGTCAATAAACCTTTTTTTGCCCTTTCTTCACGATTTTGGCGCCCCTCCTAGAGTGGACAGAGATCATTTTCATTTTATTTCTTTTGTTTTTTTTAAATATTCCCCCTTTCACCTTGGATATGGTGCGCCTCTTGGAGGGGACACAAATCATTTTCCTTATTATTATTTGCCTATTCGCCAGTGCAGTCTTACGCCCTGGCCTACCCGGGCACGTCCCCGAAGGGGGGGGGGGTTGTCCGTGAGGTCCCTCAGAGGAAGTCTCATGAAAATGAGATGTTACATTTTTTAACCAGTCAAGTGGTTACGATGGCGTTTGCCGTTGCTGCCATACGTAATGTTGGTGCCTACGACGGGATTTGCCGTCGCGCAGACTTTTTTCGGTCTTTTTCACCAGTCAAGTGGTTAAGACGGCATTTGCCGTCGCTCATATACGTAATGGTGTTGCCTACGGCGGCATTTGCAGACACGCAGACTTTTCGGTCTTTTTCACATAGATATGACGAAATAATTTGTCATACATGTGCTGCCATCTCTGTACAGCCATCCTTCTACTTTATTATCTCATCACTAGATGGAGTTCACAATTATATTTCAAGGTCTGAGATTATTATTACTATTACCTTTGTCATGTTTTGCAAAGCTGCATCCCCAATGCTTTTGTTTCAATTTCCAACTCCCTTGCAAAGATGCATCTGTTTTATTACTCATATATCTTTTAGCAAATGTTCAACTGCTATGGTTCCACATAAATCCATCAACAGCATTTCTTTTAGTCACAGGACATTATGACCGCCCCCTCCCCACTTTTGGGGTGTCATATTATGTCTCGACACATTTGAGCTATAAAAAAATATTTTAATATTTCAAACTTCCAAGAAAAGGGAAAAAAAGGGAAAAAGCGTGCATCTTCAAAAAAAAGTGGGCACTGCGGGCAACGCTCGGAGAAATTAATTGGACAGTTGACTGGTTAAGAGTAGGCGTAGGCAAGAGGTAGGCATAAATTTTTAGCCAGATGGAGAAGGGCTGCAACAAAGGGGAGGGGGAGTAGGCGGATCTGGTGCCCAGGCGCTAGATTAGTGGGGAAGCCGAATCCACCTTTTAACTGCTCCTTCTACATTACACGGAAGCACACAGAAATATGAGCTTGTCCCGGCTCGAAAGGTATCTTGTTACTGCTCTGCACTGGGGTGGGAGTACCAAGAAACTCTCAAAACGACCTTGCTCTTCACCTCGGATTTGTTGCCCCTCTTAAAGAGCTGACAGAAATCGTTCTGTGGTGTCCTTATAAGAAATGACTAAAAGAACTAAACTGATAAGAACATACAACGCCACCTAGTGTTGTGTAAGGGGAACTAGTGAGTTCCACCTCGGACATCAAGTAGACAAGATGTCTAAATGTTCTGCTCTTTCCGCTTTATAAATTCTTCCTATCTATATGTATGTAATCTATCTAAGTCTAACCTAATAATAAATACTCATCAAAATAAATACCCATGTGTTATCCACTGGGCTAACAAAGTGTTAAAGAAAACACAACAAGTGGCCACCAGGCCCATCTTAAAAGTTGGATAGAGTATTTACTCAAAGACTGCAAAAGGTAGGAGAAAAAGTTTTTCATACATCTCTGATGATGGAAAATTTAGTTGAAGAGTTAATAAGACAGAATCAAGCTCTAATGGAAGCTCTCAAAGAGCAACAAGGCTCAACGTCAACAAACCAAAAAGTGACGGTTTCGTTTGATAAATACGATGAAGCTTCAGAGACTTTCGATTCGTTTATAGAACGTTTGGAGGCGTTTTTAGACATTCAAAATGTCCCAGAAGAAAAACGTGCTAAAGTCTTAATTTCGAGCATTTCTGCAAAGCTCTACAACTTGTTAAAAAATTTATTGTCTCCGGACAATCCAGGGACAATCCAGCGGAGAAAGAATTCGCCATTTTAAAGAATGTTTTGAAGAACCATTTGAATCCTAAAGCATTGATTATACCGAGTAGGCACATGTTTATAAACAGAAAGCAGAACGAAGGCGAAAGCATCAGTTCGTATATAGCCGAATTGCGACATCTCGCAATCGCGTGCGATTATAAACAAGAGATGTTGAACACCATGCTTCGGGATGTTTTCGTTAGTGGGCTCCGAGATAGAGCGATCCTCGATCGTTTATTTGAGGAAGACGACAACGAGCTAGACAAAACAATAAAGATCGCGCTGGCGATGGAGAAAGCTGTTCAGGGGGCGAATGAGATTATCGGGAAGCCGGCAGAATTGAAGGTAGTGAAAGCGGGGAAGAGGAAAACGAAACTGCCCACGCAAAACAGAAACTACTCTGCCGCCGCTGTCAAATATCCGCTGTGTATACGATGCACAGGGACAAATCACGATAAAGACTCCTGCAGATTTATTTCTAGCAAATGTCGCTTCTGTAAAAAAATCGGGCATATAGAAAAAGCCTGCTACGCGGCAAAGAAGACTCAATCGGCACCTAACAAACAGATTTCAGTTGAGGAAAACAAAAATGACGTTTCCATGTTTGGGTTAGAGTGGGCATTGAGTGAAGAGCCGAAAAAGCCTCCGATGATGGTTACTGTCAACATAGACAATAAACCAGTGAGTATGGAAGTTGATACGGGTGGAACAGTATCAGTAATGAGCTTACAGAGATTCAGAAAAATCTCCAAGAAAAAAGTTCAACCTACGAATTTAGTATTCCGGACATACAATGGAGAAAAAATTGTCCCAGCGGGATATGTCACTGTGAAAGTGGAGTACGGAAAACAAAAGTTGCACTTGAACTTATATTTGGTGAGGGAAAATTTAGACACGATTTTTGGCCGTGAATGGCTATACAAAATCAATCTAGACTGGAACTCTCTTAAGGCTGTGAGGACCGCTAATGACATGGATCTCAAAAAATTGTTGGATGATTATAAAGAAATTTTCGACAACAAATTGGGTGAGATAAATAACCATGAAGTGGAACTAAAGCTAAAACCAAATGTTACCCCAGAGTTTCGTAGAGCGAGAACTGTGCCCTTCGCATTAAAAGACCGGGTTGAAAAAGAAATAGACCGGCTTGAAAGAGAAGGCATTATCGAGCGAGTTGAAACTTCAGATTGGGCTACACCAGTTGTTCCCGTGGTGAAACCAGACGGATCCATAAGGTTATGTGCAGATTATTCTGTCACATTAAATCCTAAGCTAGAGGTGCCTCAGCATCCCTTACCAACGTTTGAAGAAATATTCTCATGTTTAAATGGGGGTAAACGATTTTCAAAATTGGATTTCAGTCATGCATATTTGCAAATGAAAGTGCACCCTGACAGTCAACGACTCCTAACCATAAACACTCATAAGGGGTTATACGCCTGTAAAAGATTGATGTACGGCCTAAATGCAGCTCCAGCAATATGGCAGAGGTACATTGATGGGCTATTCCAAGGAATAGATGGTGTAAAAGTTTTTATGGATGACGCCAGAGTGACCGGAACAAATGACGAGTCACATCTCAGGGCTTTGGAAAAATTTTTCAAAAAATGTCAGGAGCATGGGCTGAAGTTAAATTTGAAAAAGAGCACATTTTTTCAAAAAGAAATAAATTTCTTAGGTCACAAAATTGATGAAAATGGCCTAAGTGAAACAAATGAGAAAACTGAAGCAATTTTGAAAGTTCCCGCACCGAAAAACGTTCAGGAAATAAAAAGTTTTCTGGGCATGGTAAATTTCTACGGGAAATTTTGTCCTAATCTGGCAACCATTGCCTATCCTCTCAATGAGCTGACAAAAAAGGACGTTCCGTGGCGTTGGTCTAAAAAGTGTGAGACTGCATTCAAGAAGATCAAAAAGGAAATTTGCTCAAAGCGAATCTTGATGCACTATGATCCTACACTACCTCTTACTCTTGCTTCGGATGCTTCTCCAGTGGGAATAGGAACAGTTCTATCACATGTCTTACCAGATGGAACAGAAAGACCAATTGCCTTCGCTTCTCGTACGCTGACGAAAACGGAACAGAGATACTCCCAGATTGACAAAGAAGCTTTGGCAATTATCTGGGCAGTAAAGAAATTTATGCTTTACTTGAAAGGCAGAAGATTTACTCTCATAACAGATCACAAGCCTTTGGTAGCGATATTCAGCTCGAAGAAAGGTCTACCAGTGTTGACGGCTACTCGACTTCTGCATTATGCCTTGATCTTACAAGCATATCAATTCGATATCATTTATCGTAACACACAGAACCATGGTAATGCAGATTGTCTTTCCCGATTACCTTTAAGGTCGGAAGACTTAGTTGTCAAGGATGACATAGAACTCTTCCAGTTGAATCAAATCGAAACACTACCAGTGAAAGCTCAACATTTAGCAAAAGAGACACAAAAGGATGACGAGTTGGGTCCATAGCTGAGGAAATTGAAATTCGGTGAACCTTTAGGAGGGAAGGAAGCCGAGTATACCTTGCAGGACGGATGTATAATGCATGGCCAAAGAGTTTTTATTCCGAAGAAATTTAGAAATCAAATTCTTGATGAACTCCATCAAGGCCATCTGGGCATTGTTAAAATGAAAGCAATTGCTCGATCCTACGTCTACTGGAGGGACATTGATAGCGACATAGAAAAAGCTGCTAAAAACTGTCCAGATTGCTCCAGATTCAAGTCCGATCCGGTGAAAGCAAGGGTACACCATTGGGAATACCCGAGTGCTCCGTGGGAGAGAATTCACGTAGATTTCGCAGGTCCCATATTCGAGCATATGTTTTTGATCGTAGTCGATGCTCATTCTAAATGGATGGAAGTATACCCGATGAAATCAACAAACACGTTCAAGACAGTTGAATGCCTACGGGACTGTTTCTCTCGATTTGGACTGCCTTTAGTGTTAGTGAGTGACAATGGTCCTCAGTTCACATCACACGAGTTTGAAATATTCATGAGGAATAATGGAATAAAGCACAAAACGTGTGCTCCCTTCAAACCATCAAGCAACGGGCAGGCAGAGAGATACGTTCACACCTTAAAACAATCCCTTCGGGTGATGCAAAGATTTCCCGGAAACATCTACCAAAAAGTGAGCACGTTTCTGTTGAATTACAGAAAAGCGCCAAATGCGACTACCATGCAAAGCCCAGGAATGTTATTCCTAAAAAGAGAAATCCGAACTAGGATAGACCTAGTCTTGCCAAATATCAAGAACAGGGTTCAAGAAAGAATCAGAAATGAGGTCACAGACTTCTATGACCGAACTTTCGAGCCAGGAGATCGTGTGGCTGTGCGAGATTACAGATCCGCCAATAACAAGTGGAAGTTCGGAACTGTTCTCAACAAAGACGGAGTTCTACACTACACTGTAGATGTAAATGGAACTCTCTTCCGACGTCACATCGACCAGATGAGAGCAGCTGGCAATCAAGTCCAGCCAAGCTTGGTGATACCCCGAGTTCCAGGCAAACTTTCATCAACTCCTGTCGCTGCTGACTCCGAAGTGCAGTTTGCTCCAGAAGAACAGACAACTCCGGCAGAGATCAGTAGCGATCTACCAACACCAGCTAAGGCACCAGCGACGTCCAGCAAGCCACCAGCGATGTCCAGTACTCCCGTTCCTTTGCGACGTTCCCAACGAACCAGGAAAGCTCCTGTCCGGTTGGATCTTTAAATTAGCGGGGAGGAATGTGGTGTCCTTATAAGAAATGACTAAAGGAACTAAACTGATAAGAACATACAACGCCACCTAGTGTTGTGTAAGGGGAACTAGTGAGTTCCACCTCGGACATCAAGTAGACAAGATGTCTAAATGTTCTGCTCTTTCCGCTTTATAAATTCTTCCTATCTATATGTATGTAATCTATCTAAGTCTAACGTAATAATAAATACTCATCAAAATAAATACCCATGTATTATCCACTCGGCTAACAAAGTGTTAAAGAAAACACAACAAGTTCTCCCTAATTTTTTCTCTTGATCAATATAAATTTTTTTCCGTTCTTTCACCTCTGATATGCGTCCTCTTAGAGTGGTGCCTCCTGTGGTCATACGGTTGTGCAGCCCAGCGGCCCTTGCATAATTTTTAATTGAAATTTGAATCGTGATTTTTTTAATTGAAATTTCACATGTATATATATATTTAATTTGTATTATAATTTCATACTCATAATTTTTTTAGTCACAATTCCACATATAATTTTCATTGAAGTTTCTGTCATTGTCTTCACGTTTCATGCGTAATTATACTTATATTTCACTCACAATTTTTAAAATTACAGTTTTACATAATATCCCATTTCACCTACAATATCTCACATATTTGTTTCTTTTATTGAAATTTCCCTCATAACTTGAATTTTACTCCATTTTACAAGTCGTCAAATCATTCAGAATTTTTTACAGTGGATCCCACTTATAACAATGTTTTTCAAACAACCGTCATGAGAAAACGTTGTAAGTGAAGAAACGCTTTAAACAGGAAAAATCTTTACGAGAATTACTTAATGTTGATACCACGAAAATAAGTCGTACGAAGCGGTAGAAAATTGTAAGTTGGAATGTTATAAGCGGGATAAACTGCATTTTTTATTTCTCAGGAATTTTTCTGCAGATTCATTCTATGTTTTTATATTCTTATTTTTGTTGGCATTTTTGACCAGTTTCTATATGAATGGGTGATATCCCCTTACCATGAAGTGACGGGGGTGGGGGGGTTATGAAATGTATCAGTGGGGAGTTCATAGCTACAAATACACTGCTGGCCACCGTAAATGCAACACCCTGAAGGAAGCATGCAAATAATATGAAATTTACAACATGCATTAGCGGAGGTGAGATATGCAAATGATTAGAATTTCAGCACAGACGCACATCACGCGCGCCAGTGGCGCCACTTCAAAGCGCTATTTAAGGCTTGGAGATTTCGACGATTTGAAGTACGGCAATTGTGTTTTTCTTGTGGTTTTTTCAAAAAAACGATCAATTATGCCTCGTAGAAAACAGTGATCATCTTTTGATCAAGTATCCGAGTTCGACAGAGGAAGGATAGTGGCCTACCGAGATTGTGGATTATCTTTCAGGGAAATCGGTAGTCGTGTTGGACGAAACCAAACAACTGTAATGCGGATATGTGATCGTTGGATGCAGGAGGGACCGACGTGTTTGATTGCATCCACCTCAGTGCACCACTTCACGTGATGACAGGCGTATTGTGCGTATGGCAGTGACGGATCGCTCAGCCATATCACGAACCATAGCACAGCACATTCAGTCTGTACCGCATCATCCAGTGTCTGCACGTACCATTCGACGCCGTTTACAGCAGAGTGGTCTGTCCGCAAGACGTCCATTGCTTTGTCTACCCTTGGCGCAGAACCACAGATGCCAATGGTGCGATGAAAGAAGGATGTGGACGGCACAATGGAATGAAATTGTCTTCACTGACGAGTCACGCTTCTGTCTGCAACACCACGATGGTCGGATTCGAGTCTGGAGACACCGTGGAGAGAGGATGCTGAACAGCTGCGTTATGCACCGCCACACTGGTCCTGCACCGGGTATTATGGTATGGGGCGGTATTGGATATCACTCTCGCACTCCTCTAGTACGCATTGCCGGTACTTTAAAAAGCCAGCGCTACATCTCCGAGGTGTTGGAGCCAGTTGTCCTTCCTTACCTTCAGGGCTTGCCCACAGCCATATTTCAACAGGATAATGCGCGACCACACGTGGCACGCATTGTCCAAAGGTTCTTCGTCAATCGCCAGATTGAATTGCTTCCCTGGCCAGCTCGCTCTCCGGATCTTTCGCCGATAGAAAACATGTGGTCCATGGTTGCTCAACGATTGGCCCAGATTACATCCCCAGCTGCCACACCAGATCAACTTTGGCAACGCGTGGAAGCTGCTTGGTCTGCTGTACCCCAAGAACACATCCAAAGTCTCTTTGAATCAATGCCGAAGCGTGTGGCAGCGGTGATCTCCAACAATGGCGGCTACTCTGGCTACTGATTTTGGCAGAAACCACACTTCACAGAAGTCTATAAATTTAATTATTTGATGCTTGGTCAACATGTTATCTACAAAATAAATATTGTTGCGATATCTCTTGTCTTTCTTGGTGTTGCAATTTGGGTGGCCAGCAGTGTACAATATAGCAGCATTTCTTAACCTCTGGTCCGCGACGATGGCATAAGTGGTCAGCGTGGACACTCAATAAAATTATTCACCCTTTGAAATAGACAATAATAACAATACGGCTTCAAATAAAATTATACCTTCGTACCGAGGTTCCCCCACATCACCGAGGGGGAATGCAGAAAAACTGCAATCATGAACACGGGATATCACTACATTTAGTCAAAAATTGCAATTCATTGCTTCAAATGTAATTTGCTAATTACTGCTAAAATTGCTGAATGGTGTGGAAATAAAGGGCTGCTACAAATCACTGTAAACAAAAATGTATTTCACAAAAAAAATATTCAAATATGACCTGATGATCATATTTAAGTTTTATAAAAGCACTTTTACAAAATTTTTATACTGGCCTTATATATATAAACCTGACAAATATACCAGATAAATATTTACAAGTTTTTTTCCATAACTATCATAATATAGTTTATATAATGAAAACACTGTGTGTGTGTGTGTTTGTCCACGACTTTAGTAAATATTACATATTCAAATTAGTATCATTGACAAAAACGAGAAAAGTGTATAACAAAAAATTGAAACAAAGAAAATTACAGAGATGTCCCGTAATTGTTTCGGACATTTTACTGGTCCTTGTTTTCAAAAAGGTTGAAAAAAAACTGTGATGGAGAATTTTTTCTGTGGGATCATTCCAAAAGTTTCAGACCTAACCTGGGCCAACTGTGGGCTTACAAATTGTAGCCTCGTGAAGACTACGTATGAGGAGAAAGGCAAGTGAATATTAGTGTGTGTCAGGGTTGTTTGGTTTAAACCTTGGTTTTAACCAACTGGTTTTTTTCAAAAAATCAGATAAAAGTGGCCTAAATATTATTTTTTTCCCTGAAAAATATCATATTTTTTCATTATTAGCCAAAATGTTTCATATTTACCTCCTTTTATATCCTTGGGGTACATTCTGACGGTATATCTTTAAATGACATAAGATTTTATAAGTGGTTTTTTTCAAAAAGTCTCATAAAAGTGGCCAGAATATATATATATTTTTCATATGAAGTATCTTAGTCATTTAAAGTTATATATAAAAGCCAAAACTTCTCATTCTTACAACATTTTCTAACCTTTGGCTACATTCTGATGCTCTATCTTTAGCAAATTCATGAATAAGGATTGCATCACACATCTAAATGTAGTGGTGTATTACATATCTCACAGGGTTTCTTTTTCCCTTCACAAAGAAGCAGCTACAGTAGTGACACCATCATGCTAGGGGCAGGTGGTCCTATAATCCAATAAAGACACCAGCTGTCCTTAAAGGACAAAGACTAGTGTACTAGTTGTTACATTACCTCACATACATTTTCATTCCCATAAGAAGTAGCACATCTACTGTATATCTCCCAGTCTTAATATTCAATAGTTTCAATAGTTGTTTTTTTATACTTTCACACACACACTGTTAAGCCCAGTTAATCAAGGTTCTACTGTATAGTAGTAACAGATTTATAAAAAATAATCAGCTATATACAGGGTGATTATAATTTAAGTTTTGATTCCAAAACTATACAATAAGTACTGATCGGAATGACCTGAAAATTTGCATGGATACTCCTGAAGCAATGGACGTTTCTTTCGCAAAAGAAAAAAGTGCAAAATGTGCAAGTAGATGATGCTGTACTTGGCCAGCAGTATAATCTATTTTGAGCAACCACATCATTCCGGCACTTCCACAGCATCAGTGTGTGGATAGAACTTCTATCAAGATGCACATTGCAATACCAGCAAAGCAGCTGCTGAAGACCCATTTTGACAGGATGCACCTTAACCCTTGTAACTACTGGCTGTGGGGGTACCTCAAAATGTTATAAACAGTGGTCAGATTGCAAACTTTGATGAATTGTAATCTCCAGCACATTCCCTATATGTTAGAAGTTCCTCATTCCTCAGGAATATGAACGGGGGAAAGGGGGCGCGTTTGGTTTAATAAAGCTGAATTGCAAGCACATCCACATTATGACCATGGCATATTCCGATTCTGCTGTTGAACAAGAATTTTTGTGCTTTCAACCTCGTAGCCAGAACACGTGGTGGACAACATATTTAACATTTTTTGAGTAAGTTGTAGTTATTTGTTCAATTACTTCATTTTTTTGTGATGTTTCCGTGAATTATGGACTCGTACAATGCTATAATTAAGTTATAATTTTGCCTTGACTGGCTATCGTTTCCATTCTGCGAGCAAATTTCCCACTTTTTGCAAAATAGCTTCGTAATTAAGTATACTGAAAGTAACTGGAGAAAAGCCTTTATATATTATATGATTAATAATAACATTAAAAGAATTTTCAAACACACAGTAATCCATTGAGTTAAGCAAAAAAATAATTAAATGGCAAAAGTTGGTTTTTGTTAAAATTTAATAAATATTTATTGATTAATTAGCATGGGAATTGTGTTAATTACATTAATAAACATTTTATTTTTGTTAATTATTGGAAGTTTGAATGATTTTTCAGAAATTTCATTGTTTTTAATGTTAATACTATTTAAAACAAAAAAACCTGGTTTAAACCAAAAAAACCCGGTTTTTTGGTTTTTTTCAAAAAAACCGGTTTTTTTACCAACCCTGGTGTGTGTGTGTATTTTGTGAGTGGGGTTGTGTAAAAGAGAAAATTTTTGTCAAATCCGGCTAACTGTCTGGTAATGTCACTTTTTAACACAATTTCGCAGATAAAACCTTCTGTTAAAAATGTTAACACTTGGAAGAGAATAGAGAAAAAAAGCTGTCGAAAAGACAATTGGAGACAGTTTCCATCATTTACTCACTAATGCGAGCTTCGACAAGTTTTCTTTTTGGTCATTTTCAGGAAATGGAAGAAAAAGTAGGAGGTGGGTGGATATGAGGAAAATTTGGTTAGTTATTGTTAGTGGGGGAAGATGATGTCAAGGGGGGGGGTGAAAATTTTGCCAGTGACAAATCAAAAGTAACAAAAAATTATGCGCTCTTGCTTCAAAAATATTAAAAAATATTTAATGACGTAGAAATTTATGATATCATGGTTCAATGATGTCGGCTTTTTGGGGCAATATTGTTGTTGACACAATAAAAAATTTTATATACATGTTGAGCAAAGTTCAACAAATTCCTAGGTAAAATAATTTCAATCTTGGTTAAGCATATATTTACAATAGGAGAGAACTGTTTCTCATTCTGCAGCATCCTCTGACGCGGAAAAGTGCTTGAATTGTTGGTCTCGGTGGGAGAGCCATCCACGGATGACAACATTACAACTTAAGCCTTTTCACTTAAGCCTTTCTTGGTGCATCGAGGGAAAGTCATCGATACTATTGTTGTATTGTAAACTAATAATAAATAATAAATTTGTCTCTGCGATCCGATCATCCGCACCCTTTGTTGAGGAAGAATTCATGGGCGATGATCCGCTGGCAACGAGCGAAGTGCTATTCTTCTGTTGTCAGCAAGTGTGTTACTTTTTTGTTATTATCATTTCTTTTCCTGGATTTTTTTTTCAAACATTTCGTACCTTCAGTTGGGGCTTCTTATATGCACACAGCTGTTGGCCACCCTCTTTTTGTTAGAGCAGCGTTTCTCAACCAGTGCTCGTGGTGACTCAAAGAAAATAAAATAAATCAGTAAATTATATTGATACATGAAAAACAGAGGAATAAAGGGTTCCACCATAAAAATAATATATAAATCTGGCTCCTCAAGTCATACAGATCTCCGCAATAAAAATTATATACTGAGAAGGGCTTCGGAAGTCAAAAAATGCTGAGAAGCCCTGTGTTAGAGGGTTGGTGATTAAAAGAATTGTTTTTGTTTGATTAAAAATGTATTTCTTGGTTAAACAAATTTATTTGCAATTTTGTGTTCAGTGGAACTGAGTTAGAGTTCGTTCCAAGGGAGGTCCAAAATTTTGTTTGGGCCTTAGAAATTTCCAAATCTCATCATGTCGTAGTCCAAAATGTCTCTTATATGTTGGTGTTGTGAGTTGCCCATTCTATCAAATTGAATGAGGTTTAATTCTTGTATGTATGACCAAATATGGGAGAGTTGAAGGTCTGTTCGTATGTTCAGGGGCGGTCTTGGGGCAGTGCGACCAGTGCAGTTGCACCGGGCGCGAAATGAGAAGGGGTGTCGAAACGCGTTCAATATACACTACTAGAAAAATATATTTAAGATACTTATTTAAAAAATAACTATAAATACACATGAAAAATGACCGAGATGTGAAAAAAATTTGAGGTTTGTGTGTATACAATATTACGGTTATTTTTCGAAAAGAAATGTGAATAAGAAAAGAATCGATGGGCAGTGCACCTATATATGTACAGTACATAGCGAATTTGGTCAGATAAAAATACACGCTCTCTCTTTCGAGCTCTTTTCGTTTACCCCTGCAAGAGATATTGGGGGAAGATGCAATTTCTTTCTCTTTTGTTGTGCAGTAAAAAACAAAAATGGACGAATCACCTTTGTGGTCACCCAATTTTTCTACTAACGAGAGCCAAAGTGTTTCCTGTGTTGTGAGGAGTATTATAGGAATTGAAGGTGTCTTCTGATCTGAGAAAGATGTTTATCCAAAGGTCTTTCATGCCTCTTTTTTCCCGACTTGTATTACTTTTATTAAAAACACAGTATTTTGAAAAAAATATTGAATAAATATTTAAAAAAACCAATGAATGAATTAAAACCTATGATTTGCTGACAATTTAAATAGGGATCCTGCATGTGGGCCTCGTTCCTACCTGTCACACGAGGTGAACGAAAAATGTGCTCACACGAGAAAACCCATGCACTTCAGCGCGACCGATCACTAGCCAGTCTCCCGACTCGCCAAACTTTCTTATTAGTTCAACCAGGTGCAGCTTGGTGGCACTGGGTGTGGTCTAGAAGGGCGTCAGATCCGAAGTGAAAGTGCAAAAAAAATTAGGAAAAATTATTTGTGCCCACTGTTTGAGTAAGAGGGGCGCCAAGTCTGAGGTAGACAGGGCGAAAAAAAGTTAGAAGTGATTTCTGCCCCCTCTAGTAGGAGCACCAAACCTGGCTTAAAAGGGTGAAAGAAATTACAGAAAATGATTTCTGCTCGCTTTAGGAGGGGCGTCATATCCAAAGTGGAAATGCAACAACATTAAAAAAAAAATTAGGAAAACTTATTTGTGCCCTCTCTAGGAAGGGCGTTAAGTCTGAAGTAAAAGGGCGAAAAAATGGGGAAAATGATTTCTGCCTGCTCTAGAAGAAGCGCCAAAGTAAAAGGGCAAAAAAAAATTGACATGGTGTGTGCTATGACATAAAATATCGCTGTTCCTTTGAACGCATCAAAATGAAGCGATTGAAACAAAAGTTTTTTTTTAATTGGGGAGGTCAGAGGGCCCAAAAATAGGCCCTGCTCGGGTAGAGATTTTGTCTTGAGCCGCCCCTGAGTAAAACGTATGTGTGTGTCGAAAATTGTAACAAACCGTACATATACAACTGAACATCTTTTTGGAGTTTCATGGATCGTGTTCCAGATACCCGGTGAGTAACGGTAAAGCCTCGTAGCCTCATAGGAGGCTTAGCTCCTATACAGTATCTCTGTCTATGAGGCCTTGGTAAGGTGTGGCCACAAAGGGACTCTAAAAAGAGATGTTTTCCCTTTGAAGAAACTAATGAGGAACGTATGTTGGAAATTAAATTTGATTTTTTTAAACAGCTTTGCAAACAATATTCACAACAATGACCCTCACCCTGCAATTCTGTTTTTGAAACTAGGAAAAAAGTTTGAGGTGCAAAATATGTATTGCTTTATTCCATTGGTATTGTTGTCCCTAAGATATGCTTCACAGCATTGTTTTGCACCTTGGTAAGGTACTAGGTGTAAGAGCCATATGTTTCACCATATAGATTTATTAATTAAATAGTGTTACGTAGTGTTAATTAATAGTGTTATGTTATACATTATTTGGAAATACGAATCATAGTGAGAATTTAATCTAGATGCCTGTAACTGTAAGGTAAGCTTGTATATTAATTAACCAAAAAGGTGGTGGCAATGCAGAGTGTGGCGGCATGCGTTTTTGTCTCTCCGTATTGTTATCTTGGAGTTTAACTTTTTTTTCCTTGTATTATATTTCTGAGTTATTTTTTTATTTTGCTTTAAATTTTTACACAGTTTGGTGCTATATTTTGTTTTAACACGCCTAAATCAAAATTGTGCTGCTGTCCGAGATGTGATGAAAACATCATCTGTATTGGTGATCAAATATCCTGCAATAAGTGCAAAGTGAAATTTCATTTTTTTTTGTGTTGGCTATGCTGAACCCGCATTCAGAAAGTTGTGTAAACCAGTCACTAATTGGAAATGTTCAACCTGCCTTCAGACTGTCTCAGCTTCAACAAATGCTGAATTTACATGTTTCGATCCAATTGCTACTATGAATCAAGACACAACTACGTCTAACATCTCTCCGTCTATTCTTAACAAGAATACAAATAGTTCATCTGCATGGGATCCGATTATTAGCAATCAAATTCCGAGTATAGATATGATTGACACTGAAAAAAATGTTATGGGTGATTTAACCCCGGAATGTCACAATCTCCTCCTGGCAATCCCTGGTCTGATTGAGAATCATACAATATCCATTAAATCGTTCATAGCAGAAAAAATTGAACAACATGAGAAATCACTACAATCATAGATTAGACAGATGGAAAAACAAAGGGCTGAAATTGCAGAATGTAAACGAGAGCAAGAGCTATTGACTATGAAAAATAGAGATCTGAAATCTGAACTCGATTATCTAAAGATCGATGTTGTTGACCTCTAACAATACACCCGCAAGTGCAACATAGAAATTACCGGTTTGCCAGAATCATCAAACGAAAATCTGACTGATTTAAAATACTCTCTGCTGCAATTTTTGGAAGTTCCTAATTTGGTGGACTGTATTAGTGCTTTCATCGTTTACCAACTATGCGTAAGGGCCGCATAAAACCAATTATCTGCAAGTTTAACACCAAGGAAAATAGTGATATTGTTTTGAGAGCTGCACGTGAGAAAAAAATATGCGCGTCCAAGATTTCTAGTGTTTTAAAACCTAATCAAGTTACATAAATGAACATTTAGCTCCTTATACGAAACAACTGTTGTATGAATGCAAAAAATTCAAATCAGAGAATGATTTCCACTTTTGCTGGGTTCGTGATGGCAAAGTCCATCTTAGAAAGCATGAGAAATCAAGAGAAATACGAGTAAAGTTGTTGGAGGATTTGTATAATATTTCTTGATATTTTATTTTTATATACATTGAATTTTTTTTTTTTTTGGTTAATTGATAAATCAAGTGACTCCTCAAAAATTTATGCTCTCTGTTAATGAACATAATTATTTAAATACAGTTTACAACTAAGTCAACAAGTTTGGTATTCTCATTAAGATAATGAATATACTAGAGCAAAATGTGGACTATTTCAATTTTTTATTTAAAAAAACTGGATTTTTTTTTTTTTTTTTACATTTAAATGAGCATGTTGGTTTTGTTTACATATTTTTTTTTTCAGTTATAACTTTATATTTATAGACAGGTATTCTGACTGATTAACTCATATAAAATGATATGGATTTAAACTGTCATAGCATCTGCACCCCACATGAACTTGAAAAGTCTTTAGGAAAATGTAATGTCACCAATCATCCTGTTAACTCGATTACTGAACTTAACATCATTCATTTTAATATTCGTAGCCTTAGAGCTAATTTTGATTTTTTGATTGCTTTGATTTTTTTTTCCAAACCGAGCACAACTCAGGTCTATTGCCATAGGCAATTTACTACCTAATGAGTTGTGCCGGAAGTGTAAGTGCGTGTACCTAACAGTCTGAGTGCGTATCTAGTGTTGTGTATGATTTTTCAGTGCTGCCATCTATATGTCAGAAGTGAAGTGAGTGATGTGTAGTGACTGAATATTTGCACTGTTTGTAGGACTATTGCTTTCTGTGGCGAGACTTTTTAACAGGGAGATCGGCTTGCATTTGCGCCTCGAAGTTGGGAACCACAGAAAACCAACTTCAGCCAACCACCACTGTGGTGACGGTGGCGCTCGAACCCGGGTCCCCGTGATGCGAGTCCATCACTATGACCACTCGAAAACCACAGCAGCTGTTGATGATTTTGTTGATAACATTGATTGAGATATGGTGATCTTGTCTGAGATATGGGTGAGTGAGGAGGAGCTAAAACTTTTTAATACCAATGGCTTCCAGAAATTTTCATGCTGCAGATCCTATAACAACTCTGGGGGTGAACTATCTCTGCGGTCCTTAGCCGAAAAAAAAGTAGTTAAGCCCAGATTTGTCCTTAGATGGCCAGTAGTTCGACTTTTCGGTACTATCTCTAAGCTAAGGACTTTTTTTTAGTAGTTACTTAGGACCGCTGCTAAGGACTGCCTAGCACCAGTCCTAAAGCAGCAAGAAAAGTAGTTCACGGTGGCCATCTTGGAAAAGAGGAAATTTCGTCTCTGGCCGCGAGTTCTCGCTGTGATATTTAGCGATGAAATATGCTGTTTTTTTTTTCGAATTAAAATTTTTTTTACGATAATAATAATAGATAAAACTTGGATTATATCTTCGGTGTCATCAAAGTTGAAGTGATTCATCTTTATATCCTCCAAAACCTGCTGTAGTATACATACGTGTATGTTGACATCGGCGATTGAAGCCACGACGAAGTGCTAGCATATTCATTACTGAGGTAAGAATTATTTTATTGCTATCGAACTATATAAGAAAAGTGTCAGAGATATTATTAATATTTTTTTGCTCGGTAAATGCGTTATTTAAAAATATAAATGGACATAATGTCACGCAATCAATAGGGCAATGGATCCCACTTGGTAATACTGAAAAATATCAAATAGCCCATGTATATTTTGGGTTGTATTGAAAATATTTACATGGCGAATGAAAGATGAATCTTCAATTACGATAATATCAAATTGAAATTTTACATTCTATGTTTTCTGCTGCATTAATTTTTTTTAATGAAAAATTATGTCTAAATGAATTGAGCACATGCGTAAATAAATAATTACAAATACAATTCATTGATAATAAATTATAGCACCTAAATGACAAAAATTTTAATTAATTTTTTTGTGATGAGTAATGGTGAAATTGAAATAAAGCATGGTAAAAATTGGCAGTAATGTTAAATATTAAATTTTGTAAAACTCATGCACTAAATTTAGTGTAAAGGATTAAAATATAGATTTGATATTTTGAACTGTTCAAATGAACAATATTGTAATACTTAGTGAAAGTTAAATTTTCAGAAAAAAATCATATGCTACTACTTTAAAAATTGCACTCTGTAACTCGCTCTGAGATGAATATTTAATAAGGAATCATTATATATTTTTGTTGATAAAAAAATGAAATTCATACAATGGGACTAAAAAAAAAAATTTTAATTTCAGGCACAGTTTTTAGTGCTGAGGTATAAATTAGTGATATTATAATGAAAGGAAGCAGGTTAGTGTTTGAAACATATTACTACTTCAGTATTTGGGTTATGACCTTGCTGTGTGTGTTCAAATTGAATTTTTTGCTAAAAATTGTTTTTGATTTTGTGTGTATGGGTAACGACAGAAAAAAAATTTCCATGTCGAATACTTAAGAACTTTAAAATATAACATTTTGAGATGTTATGGAACTGAAACTTTTAACATTTAAACTTTAAACTTTTAACAAGCATTTATTTTTTAACGATGTTGTTAGTAAACAGCTGATATATATATATATATATATATATATATATATATATATATTGTATATACATTTGTGAGACTTTTCTAACTCTTGAAAAATTTTATTTCCCAGGAACTTGGCTGTAGGTAGCTACGAAGTTATGTGAAGGTTTTCAAGGTTACCAAACAATTATACCAGAGCAAACAAAGGTAATTTTAATTCTTTGTATTTGACTTTGAGCAACAGTTTCCATTATTATTTTCATGTAAAATAAAATATTTCCATGCATGATTTAATGACATAAATTTTAACATTGTGTCGCATCATTTTCACTGATTTCATTTGTATCAACAACCCTAGTGGAACAAATACAGTCGAACCCCCGATTTAATGCCACCATCCCACCCAAAGAATTTTGGCGTTATATCAGATTGCAGACATAATAGCGTTTCGGAGAGGCTGTATTACATAAATTCACACGTTTATTAAGAAATGTATTTCAGTGTCTCATTTATGTTGCATGATGAATAAAATAACCTATTTTATACACATTCAATTTTAAGTTGAGAAAATTCATAAAAATTGTAAACTGTAAAATCACTTGAATATTTCTCAATATAAAACTTAACAGAAACATACTTCCCTCTGAAATTATTGTAATTTCAGCAACACATTTTATATGTGCAAAAACAAAATAAGCAGGGGGGGGGGGAAGGTAGCATTGTTTTTAGACCATACTATATTGGTTTTTCTCGAGAAATATCTTGCTATGAGTAATTTTCTTTATAATCATAATTTTTTCAGATACTATTGAAAGAACAACTCTTTTTGACATAATTGAATTGAGCAAATTAAGATAGATTTCTTAATGGCTACCTGTACCACTCAAAATTTGACCAGTGCAAGTAAAAACATGTATACTGTTGAAAAACCTGTCTTGGCTATATAAATGAGAGGGAGGACATTAAAAAAACCTTTAGAAGCTTTGCTAACTGAAAAGCAATATTAATTCTTTGAAAATGTTATTATCATATTTACTGATTAGCAAATTTTGTGAATGGAAATATTAAAACAATTAATATAATTGACGACAAATAATATCATACTTTTTAACTATTAAGACCATACAACACTGCAAAATTTCTATGTTAATTTAAGTAGGGTTCCCCGATCCACAAGAGGTTGCTAAGGATGTGTTTTAGAGCGAAGCTGAAAGTAAAGTGAAAATTTGAAGTTAGCTGCGTGCCAATAGGTTTTTTCACTTCATCTGTCTGACCAAAATTTTAGGGTAGAACCATGGCTCGAAAAATTGAAAAAAACATTTTAGGTGCCGGCCAAATTTCTTGGCAGCCAAGCATATTTTTAGGAGAAATAATCCAAAGTAAAAACAAATTATATTCAACTTTTTCAGCACTTGGTGATGATCTTCACCAAGAAGATGCAGACATAAACTCCAAATATTTTGTGATCTGCACAGAAAATTTTACGTGTCAGTATGATTTTCTTTTTTGCAATGTTGGCTCCTAAGATTTGTGAAGCCCTAGGTAAATACATCTAGACATGAACAAGTGCATCTGTGTGCAATGCCAGGCCTCCCTTGTAAAACACAGTTGATGCATTTTGGATCCTACTGTGATAAAATGGTGGCGAGTTGACAAAGTGCTATTGTGCACAAATTATCTCTACTTATGCAACTAAAGACTGTGTTATAATTTGAAATCAAATATACAGTACATTTAAAGATTGATAAGCATAATAAAGGTGTTTTTTTCTTCCTCTTTCTAATTTCAGGTAAATCAACATTTGAAGATGCAAATGAAAATTAATGAATCTCAAAAAATTATATTCTTGAAAGGTGCGATTTCTAAGAAAAGTACAACAAATAAATTGTGATTATGATAACTCTCTATGAACATATGTTTGAAATAAAATGTTTTTGTATGACAAATCATGTGTGCTAGTTGTTATTCAATTCATGTTTCTATTAATCAACTTCAATCATTCATCTTCTAATCAACTGAAATGAAATATACGATCAAATGAAAGTTATAAGGTGAAGTTATTTGTTGGAAGCTAAATATGAAACAGATAAATTGATGAAAGATCTTTAATATAGAAGTATATATATTTTAAATATTGAAGTATTCACTTGCATTAACAGGTAAGTGCTACTTCATAGAAAATCATGTTCTGATAATATTTTTTAATACTGAGAAGAAACCCATAGTTTAAAATACAGAACTACAATACACAGCAAGGCAGTTAATTATTTTAATTATAAATTATCAATAATTTATTATTTTACTTGCTCCAAAAAGAATTTGCAATTTGTTGTTTCAATGAATTTAAAAGGAATAAAAATGGATAATAAAAAATCATTTAACAAATTGGTCTTTAAAAAAAAGTATTCAGCTGGGGCCTCAAGTACGGCTCCCGAGGTGAATAGGGGGCCCAAAAATCTATAATTATTTTGCATAATAACCCTTTCAAGAAGAGCCGCCCCCCCCCCAAAAAAAAGGGAAAGTCTGCCCCGAAAAGGCACATTACGGCCATAGGCTCAACTAGTGCCGGTAACCTTAATATAAAATCTTACATTTGGTTGTAAGAATTTTTTTTTTCTAATTTTGATTTCATCAGTATGCGGCCCACTTATATGCAGCTGGGGTCCCATATACTCGCTTCTTCAAGCATCCAAAAGTGGGGTCCATGAGCTCGGACAAGAAAAATACTTTGACTATTATTATATACTGAATCTTATTCTAAAAAAAAGTCCCAAGATGAAAAATGTAACGTCCTCATACGGTTACAAAATAATTAAACTAGCCAGCAATATTATAGTAAAAAAAATTGCAAAACACGGGTGACAAAAAAATGTATGGTGAGTCCTTCAGAAAAAAAAGTTTGTTTACAACATGTTTGTTTGTAAACATGAAATCGCTGCCACAACCCACTGCGGAAAAACGATTGTTAAATAATTAGTAGTTGTTGTAGGCTTCAAACGGCATCCCGATTGGTTAGAGATCTGTTACTCTCGAAACCAAAAATTTTCTCCCCCTCTAACTACTGTTTCACGTCACGTGACCTTAAGGACTGGTAGTACATAGTACCTCTTAACTACTAGTAGTTGAAGCGGTCCTTAGCTTCAGTCCTCCGACCGGTAGTTCATTAGGACTAGTAGTTACTAAGGACTGCAGAGATAGTTCACCCCCTGGTGGTGTGTGCATTTTCTCAAAAACCTGCCTTGGATCTTGACTGACCCAGTAGAAATTAATACTGCTGAAATTTTTCAGCTACTCGAACCTTCAATTAATTTATTAATAACCTGTATTTATAGGTCTCATGCCTTCACTGTGTTTCAGATTTTCTCCAGGAGTTAGAAATTTTATTGGGTAATACAAAAAACTGTGATGTAATTATTATTGGGGATATCAACATAAACATATTGGATCAAATTAATACTAATCATTATGAATATCTCGATCTTCTGTCAATCAATGGTTTTTTACCTATGATATCTCAAATCATCAGACCTTCCTCTAAGTCATGCATTGATCACATTTTTATAAGAAATTCTTCACAGCTTTTGTTTTCTGAATCTGTAGTCTGGGAAACGAATTTGACAGATCATTACCCGATTCTATGTAAATTATCATACTCTAATATTAATTCTGGTCCGGTACAAAAATTCAATGTTTACAGAAAAAAAATTATTAATTATTCCCAACTCAAGCTATATCTACAGAATTATGCACTTTGCATAAATAATTCCCAAAGTGATGGTGCTTTTGATGAATTTATTGTTAAACTTGAAACCATCACAAATAACCATACATCATATCGTGATATAAACCTTTCCAGATAGACTGATAAAACTTGGATTACATCAGAGATAAAACATTTAATTAAAATAAAACAAACTATATTTTAAAACTAAAAAATATCCATATGATCAGGAGGTTAGTACTGCATATTATAATGTCACACATTACCTAAAATACAAAATCAAAATTTCTAAACAATTTTGCGTCTCTCAACAGTTTTCAAAATGTGATACTCCGTTCAAACGATAGAAGTTTATTGATAACATAATTGGTAAAAATCGTAGCAATTCCCTCCCCGATAACATTGAACCCCAAGTGCTTCCTGATAAATTTAACAATCATTTTGTAAACATTGTTTCATCACCCATTTCACCGTTGGATAACTACAAAAAATACGTCCCCTATTCTAACAGATCTTTTTTCATCTCCCCAACTTACCCAGAAGAAATCATTTCTATTATAAATCGGTTATCTCATTCGGTTTCTAGTGATATGATTAATTCATTGATTCTTAAATGTTTTCCTTACCATCTAATTATAATACTTACTAATTTGATAAATAACTGCATACTAAACCGTGTTTATCCTAACTCTTTGAAAACTGCTACTGTTTTCCCAGTTTTCAATCAGGAAATCGTAATGATTTAAGTAATTATATATAGGCCTATTCCCATTTTACCTGCTATTTCCAAGATTTTTGAAACTGTTCTAAAAAAAGAATACTCTCATTTCTCTCTCATACTAATTTTTTTTCTCCTAATCAACATGGGTTTCTTGCTAATCATAACACTGAAATTGCTTTACTAGATTTTAATACATATGTAATTCACAATCTTGACAAATCTAGAAAAACCACAGCTGTATTCTTAGCCATAAGAAAAGCCTTTGACAGTGTTAATCATGAAATCATTCAATATAAGCTTGAGGCATGAGGAATTAGAGACATTCCCCCTAAATCCCTTAGTGTCATATCTGACGAACAGATCTCAGAGAGTAAGATGTGGCTCTCATTCCAGTAAATTTTTAGGGTTAACCGAGGAGTCCCCCAGGGATCTGTTCTTGGCCCCCTTCTCTTTAATGTATTTATAAATGATTTATGTAATCTAAAAATTTATGGCAAGATAATCACGTTTGCAGATGATACAGTCATACTTTATTCTGCTGCTACCTATGAATCTCTCCAAATTACAGTAAATTCTGACATGATAAAAATTAGAGACTGGTTTCATGCAAATGATCTTTAACTTAATATCTCTAAAACTAAATATATTAACTTTTCTTTGCATAACATTCCTGCCTTGGATATTGACTTTATGATTCATAAATCTGTATGTATCATTAACACTGATTGTAACTGTCATAAATTAGAACAAGTGAATACTATAAAATATCTGGGTATTTATATTGACTCTGACATGAAATGGAAATCCCATGTTCATAATCTACAAATAAAATTAAGATTTACAATGTATAAATTTTATTTTCTAAAATATTTTGTTAATCGCTCTTTTGTAATCACCCTCTACTACTCACTATTCCATTCTTACTTATTATACGGTTTACCTATTTGGGGCAGTGGCTATTTGACTAACTTAAAACCTATTATATCACTACAGAAGAAAATTATAAGGCTAATTTTTAATGACTATTATACTCCTTCCATCACTCTCTCTTCAAAAGTATAGAAATTCTACCACTTAGATACTTATATTTTTATAAATCCCTGTTACTTCTCTCTAAACGTCAATACTCCCTACCATTAATATCCACTCGATCTTCTGCTAGGCGTAACGCTACATATTCTTTGCCAATTGTTCACAAAAACATAAAAAAATTCATTTCTCTTACCTAATACCTAAGTTTTATAACTCTCTGCCCATTGAAATTAGGAATGCTTCCTCTCTTTACACGTACAAGAAGTACCTCAAAAGATATTTATTGTCTATTAATGATATCTCCGTGCACTTTTAGACTTTTGTTTTTTTAAAGAAATCGCCCCTCACACTAATTAAAGTAATTGATTTTCTCCCATTATATTTGTCAACATTTTAAATATTTTGCCTTTCTGACAGTAGCTCAATTACTCAAATCATATTTATTATCTCTAAATTTGATATTTAAAATGCACCCACCATGCGTTGGCACAATGATGTTACTATTATTTTTTTTGTTTTTCCCCCCTTCACCCAGATATTTGATATTTAACTATTAATTTCCTTCCCCATTTATATTTGCGTTTATGTAGGTATTTCCCCACTCACACATTGTACTTTTTTTATTTTAATCAATAACCCATCATCCAGTATGTGACAGTCATGTTCACCTTGGATGAAAAGTTGTCCCTATTTGTATATGTATGCTTGTACATTTCTTTGATAAATTAAAAATTTTTTTTTAAAAATAACGATTTGAGGCACAGTGGTAAACATTTGGGAAACATATTGGATACAAAACATATTGGAAAACATTTGGATTTGCACCGCGAAACAAGGAAAAAAAAGTTCTAGAACTAGAAATTCTTACGAAATGGAAAGATAATGTCTGCGTAAAATGAGGGACAGATTCATTCTACCATATTATCAGACTCTAGGTGTGGTGATCGTCCCCATCGCCTCCACCTCTTGGTTGGATATTAAGGGACGAAGAAGTCGAGAAAATAAAGCTTCTTCTAGAACGGGATTACTGCTATTTAACTAGTAAACAATCATAAAACCCCAACTTGTTTGATTTAATTATGGGATTTAAAACATTAAAAAAGCAAAACGTCACACATTTATACAGGATACTCATCACAAATCTATCTGTTGTTCTTCATACTTATTTTAATCGAATTTTATGGTAAAATTCGTGTAGTGCACGCATCAAAGCTGATAATAAAAGTGGTTTCTAAAGTGAAATTACGTATGATTTCTTTCATTATTTATAAGACTCATGTGAACTTCATTTGAAATTATCCCTTTTAGACCCAGTACTAAGAAACAGAAGGGGCAGGCAAACACCAGCTAAAGCACCAGGCCTTTCAAGTTGGGCAGGCCCGTAACTATTCTGAGGCAACTTGGGCAGTGCCCGAGCGGAACGGGAGGGGGCGGGCGCTTGTAACTCCTTTTTCTGAGCATAACTATTTCAAGAAAAGACTGCTCCCGAGAAAGCACACTACGGCCCTGGGAAGGGGCAGGGCCATCTTAACCGCCTCATGTACCCCCCCCCCCCCACTGGCCAAGTGGTTTTCCTGAGGCGCTACCTAGTAAATTCTAGAAAATTCTAACTAGATCTCATTTTCTTGAGGCCCCTCTACTCTTGAGGCTTCCGGGTGGACACCATGCATTAAGACGGCACTGGGAAGGGGTTGTTTTTTTCCCTCTGTAGATTTTTTTTTAACCTCAGAGACTTCAGCTTCAATTTCAACGATAACGCACAATTCTTGAAATTTGAGCTGAACGTCCCTGATGTTAAAAAATAATACCTAAAGTGAAAAGAAGCAACCCGCACGTTTGTGCATACAGGGTCTAAAAGGATTATGCATAATCACCGGAAAAAGTGATAAATGCTGCAAAATTTATCAAACTTACTGTGACGCTTGGTGTTTGTGAGACTTGTACAGAGCGAACTATTCTCAAAAAGGAGTTCGATCTATGGCTCTATTATTTCGAATTTGCTCAGTTAATCTAACTTCCAACTGTTCTTCCTACATCTTTTAATAGCAACAAAAGACCACTCATAAACACACACAATCTATTCCTGGAAAATCTCACATTTCTCTCTTTCAGATGATATCTTTCCATTTCCTATGAACTTTTAGTTCCAGAACTTCTTTTTTTCTTGTTTTGCGGCGCCAATCCAAATGTTTTCCAATATGTTTCGTATCCAATATATTTCCCAAATGTTCTCCACTGTGCCTCGAATCATAATTAATATATAAGCTTACCTTACAGTTACAGGTAGCTAGATTAAGTTCACACTGTGATTCGTATTCCCAAATAATGCATAGCATAATGGAAAAATTTCATGTTTTAATAAACTGGCACACTATTTAATTAATAGATATATTTGGTGAGACATACAGGGGCAGCACGGATCATGGCCTCAAAATTAGTGAAAATAGTGACCAAAATGTTTGAAAAAGTGACCAAATAGTGACCGAAATGTTTAAAAGTGACCAAATAGTGACCAAAATATTTTTAGAGAGAGAGACCAAATGGACAATGAATTTTTATTACCAAATTGAATGAATTGAAATTGAATTTAGTTTTAACTTTGCATTTCAATAGAACTCATTGAAATTGCTTTTATTACATAATAGATAGAAATAATTAAATCAAACTCAAACGCATTCTGCTAACCAGAAAAGTTTTGAATAACTTATCAAATTTATCAACAACTATGTGTGAGAGAATAACTACATTACATCCTTTTTAAGTAACAGCAGTAATGCCTTCCCCCATGTTGCTTTCCACAACCCATCTTAAAATCAATTTAAGCAGGAAAAACTTCAAAGCGGGAAAAAAATTTCCCATTCAAAGAAGGGAAAAAAATGAAATAACACAAAATTTGATGAGAGCATTTGTCCCATCTACATTCCAGTGGATTTTTCATTCATGTTATGCTATGAATGACAGTATACAAAATGTACTCAAACTTTTTTTAACTAGTACAAATTTGATTTACATACCTAGGTTTGTATAATATGTTCCAACAAATTTTAAGAAATTTACTTAATGATTAAAAACCATAAAATTAAATTTTTAACATTTTAAATTATTAAATTAAAAAATTACTTAAATTACTGAATTATAAATTATTTAAATTATTAAATTGAATAAAATATTTAAATTATTAAATTGAATAAAATATTTAAATTATTAAATTGAATAAAATATTTAAATTATTAAATTGAATAAAATATTTAAATTATTAAATTGAATAAAATATTTAAATTATTAAATTGAATAAAATATTTAAATTATTAAATTGAATAAAGTATTCAAATTATTAAATTAACTAAATTATTTTAATTATTATATGTTGAGGGAGGGGCAATCCACCCTCCCCCCCCCCCCAGCGTCAATGGCAGAGCCTACTGATGTATACATATATATGATGTATATCAATTGTCATCGTGCCACACCCCTAAGACCTTAAAGTATCTCCACCTATGGCTGGACTGGGAAAAGTGGGCGAGTACTATTTTACAGGCGGGGGCACCAAAATAATACTGTCCTTGGGTGAGGGAAAAAATAAACCAGTTTTGAAATTTGTAAAAATATATATTTTCCCTTTTTTTACACACAACATACACCCCGGCAAAAAAAAACACATTTACTCCTTTACCCAGAAACACAGGGGTGGGAAGTGACAAAGTCCATTTCGGAGCAGCTTTGAAGCAGCAAAATTCAGGATTCTGAGCAGTTTTGGAGCAGCAAATTCAGCAGATATTTATTGGAGCAGGGAAATTAACAAGAATATTTTCGTTAACCCTCCTCCCTTTTCAAAATAAAACTGCACTGTCTTTTGTTATCAAAAATCGTTTCATCAGCTTGTTTTTGGTGTTTCAGGCTTTTGACACCTTGTTTGAAAGAGAGGCTGTCATAAAATTTTTCACACCAGTCTATTTAAGATGATTTTTGCTTACTGAGGGCACTATTTGCTGTCTTGAACAGCAGCACTTCAAATGAGCAAAAAATTTTCTATAACTTTTTTATACTCGGAAAGAAATTGTTGCAAAAGGGGGGAGAATTTCGGAAGAATCAACACGACCTTTGGCGATTAAGTACTTATTATTTGGCGAGATTGGCGATCTGACACTCGTTATTTGGCGATGTTGGTGATCTGATACTCGTTATTCGGCAGTTTCTAAATTAACATTCGTAATTTCTGCTGCTTCCAGTGGCGACTTTTTTTTAAACGGCAACTGACTCGCATTTGCACTTTAAAGCTTTTTTTTTTTTTTTTTTTGAAGCCGAGCACAACTCAGGTCTATCGCCATGGGCAATTTACTACCTAGTGAGTTGTGCCGGAAGTGTAAGTATGTGTACCTAACAGTCTGAGTGCGTATTTAGTGTTGTGTATGATTTTTTAGTGCTGCCATCTATATCTCAGAAGTGAAGTGAGTGTAGTGTAATGACTGAATATTTATACTGTTTGTAGGACTGTCGCTCTCTGTGGCGAGACTTTTTAACGGAGAGATCAGCTTGCATTTGCGCCTTGAAGTTGGGAACCACAGAAAACCCACTTAAGCCGACCACCACTGTGGTGACGATGGGGCTCGAACCCGGGTCCCCGCGACACGAGTCCGTCATTATGACCACTCGACCACCACAGCGGCGCACTTTAAAGCTGAAAGACTATTGCAAACTATCTTCAGTTGCACAATCACGGATATTATCGCGGTTTCACGATGGAAAGGCCGATAGTTTAAATAAGGCGTACAGTGGAATATATATAAAACACGCTCTTAGAAAGAATCGTTTCACGGTAAGCAGGAACAAAAAATTTTTGGCGTCCTTTAAGAAATTCTGGGCATACGAAGCAAAATTAGCTATTTGGCGCAGAAAAATACGAAAACACTATTGGAGCAGGATGGCGCAAGATGTTAATTTTGGCGCGGTGTTCCTACCCCTGGAAACAGTATAATTTTGGCCTCCACCCACCCCCGTCATTTTTAACAGAAAAAAAGACTCAGCGGCCTTCCCCGGTAAATTTCCCATGAACCTTGTAAGCACCAACGTGGCGACTTTTTTTCGAGCCAAGGAATCGCCGTTTTGCGGTAGTCAATTCAAGATGGCTGACGAAGGGCACATAAAAAATTACAAAAAAATATATAATTTATAATATGAATTAACCTAATATACGAAAATCGATAGAAATATATCGGGAAATACGGAAAATTAGGATGAAATGAACACAAAAATTGAATCAACAACATACGGGGTTTATAAATGCGGTTGATACAGAGTTTATGGATGCTGCTGTCAGGGCTACCTATTTTAGCGCGAAAACAAGTCGCCACGTTAGCGCTGACTCCTCCCGTAACTTTCAACGAACAAAAATAGTGAATTCGTCCCCATCCGGGACACCCGATTTACCATGGCCGTAATACAATTGTTTTTTATGGAGGGGAAACGTAATTTTACTGCCCTTTGACTGTGAAATTCGATAATTTTAGAAAGGAATTTTTATTGCCTTTTCTTAAATATACCATTCCATCAAAAACGCCGTCCAAGGCATTGTTCCCCCCCCCCCCCCGCTTTTGGATCTGATCACGGTATGTAGCAATCCGGGTCGCAAGTACGAACGAAAATTTACTATCGCTCGGGGCCGGTATCCACTCTTTTTAACAGAAAATGAGTAAACTCGGCACCTTTCCTCGTTCAACACCCGTGGAACCAGACCCCGCCCTCTCCTATTGCGGTCATAACAGACTCGAGACAAACGTTTTAATAACTTCCGAGGTCTAAAAATAAGATTTTTTTACACATCAAGAATGGCGCGCAAGATGTCGATATTTCTTGGGGGGCAGAGCGCACCGACTGAGCTGAAGAAAAACAATGATCAGAAGTTCATTTTGAACTCTTTTTCCGTAAAAGTTGCAAAAACAAAAAACAAGATCATTTTCGTTCATCAAAAATACGGCCGGCAATCAAAAGGGAGAAACAAATCGAATCCCGACATACATCCATGCGGAAAAAACAGACATCTCACCTATAGAGAAAAAACCAGTCTATATATCCGTGCTCCCGTGAGGGTACGCCGCCGCCGATTTGCATACAGCGTCGGAACAACCGGTTCCCGCACGTGCATGGAGAGAAAAAAAAAGGAAAACAATCCAACAATATTAAGTAACAATCAGTATCGTGAAGATGCTCTAAATTAAGTTACGGCCCGGGAATAAAAAAAATTAATATTAGGCCCTTTAAATTAGGAAAAAAACGTGAAGTAGGGGCCAAAGGCGCGCTCGGTGTGCCCATCGTTAAATCCGCCTCTAGTTACGGCTCGCATGCACGTTAACTGAGTTTTTATCAGCCTGATGACAAATTTTCATCTGATTTGGAAACCCTTGTGTTAAACTAAATGTTGAATGGCAGGATTCTGTGATCTTTTCATAAATATCAAGGAAACAGTTATTTTCCGGATATTATGCTGAGGTGAGCTCGGAAAGAAAAGTCATCACGTCTCCGCCGGGACTCGAACCCAGGCCTCTTGCATACCGGGCAAGCATGCTACCATCTACACCACTGGAGACACATGAATCTGCCTTCCTAATTTCACGAACTGTGTCGTGAGGCGCTGAAGTAGAGGCATTAGTAGCCTCTCTTAACTTCAGGAAATGGCCCCCGGGTGGGACGGTTTAGAGAGATATAGATGGCTTCTTTCTCAGCCAGAGATATCAAGGAAACAGTTATTTTCCGGATATTATGCTGAGGTGAGCTCGGAAAGAAAAGTCATCACGTCTCCGCCGGGACTCGAACCCAGGCCTCTTGCATACCGGGCAAGCATGCTGAAGCCGAGGCGTACACATAACACAAATTTATTAAACATTTTAGCACAAATTACCAAGACACAAATATAAGACAACTAAGAATCAGACAAACTGAACGTGAACATGCTTCTCTGTGTGAGTCAGCGAGTGATACAGTATATATGAAAGATCTTCGTCAGGAGTTGGGGGGAGGAGAGTTTAGTTTTAGTTCCAGTCTCAAAGTCAAACCAAAACCAAAGATGTTCTTCGTTTTGCGGTAAACAGTGTCCGCCTCAGTACCCCCCTTCCAGTGACTAACGACACAGTCTGACAACATTATTGAATCTGACAGGATAGCGAATCTGTCTTCCGGAACGCGTGAAGCGGTCTGGTGGTTTCGGAAGCACATTAATTTTGGGACACACTGTATTCGAAATTGTAGTTGTAGCATCCTCATTCACTGTGAATGCAGGTTTGATTCGATCGATACATATATTTGTTGGTTTTCCATCTATCAGAACTTTAAAGTTCTTTTCTTTTCTGCTGATCACCGGAAACGGTCCAGAGTAGGGTGCTTGAAGCGATGTTCTCAACCTGTCATGTCGGATAAATACATGAGAACAGGTGTTTAATGCTTTATGTACGAACACATTATTTTTGTTATGAGAGCTTGTTGGCTTCGGTTTTAATGCTCTCATGTGTTGCCTGAGGTTTTCGATGAACATGGACGGATCTAGAATTTTGTCACTCGAATCGTAAAAATCGCCAGGAAGACGCAAGGAAGCACCGTAGACAAGCTCAGCTGGTGTTGCACCTATATCTTCTTTCAGTGCTGAACGAAAACCGAGAAGAATGATTGTAAGAACTTCTGTCCACTTGGTGGTGTGGTGAGCCATAATTGCAGCTTTTAATGGACGGTGAAAATTTTCGATCAGCCCATTTGCTTTTGGGTTGTACGGTGATGTTCGCCACTTTTCCACACCTAGAAGAGCAGCAAGCTGAGACATTAGTCTTGACTCGAACTGTCTGCCTTGATCAGTTGTTATGCGGTCTGGTGTGCCGAATCGGGCAATCCACTCAGAGTAGATTGTCTTTGCGACTGTTTCAGCGGTAATATCTGAAATCGCATATGCTTCCGGCCAACGTGTTACGCGGTCAATTAAAGTTAAACAATACGTTTTCCCGTTTGATTCCGGCAAGGGTCCCACAAGATCGCAATGAATATGTTGGAATCGTGCAGTTGGCAGTGAAAATTTTCCTAATTCTGATTTCGTGTGTTTGTGAATTTTAGAACGTTGGCAATCAATGCATTGGCGTGCCCACTCACGAACATCTTTATTCATAGACTGCCAAACGAAACGGTTACGTATAAGGTCAACAGTACTTCTAATACCTGGATGAGAAAGGCAATGTAAGTTTAGGAAAACTTGTTTGCGAAATTTAGCAGTGACATAAGGTCTTACTTTTCCAGTTGAAAGATCGCAATATATTTGAGAATTTGAATTCGGCAATTGAATTAATTTCAATTGCAACCCAGTATTAGTGTCTGAAATGAGTTGTTTCAGTTGTTCGTTTGATTTTTGATCATTACTGAGTTCATCATAATTAAGAGGCTGGGGGACAATAACCTCACTTATGCGCGATAGTGCATCGGCAGCTTCATTTCGCTCACCTTTTAGATACTCGATATCAGTAGTGAATTCTGATATGTAAGAAATCCACCGTGTTTGCTTATTCGAGTAAGTGTCCGTTGCCTTACGAAAAACGTATGTTAATGGACGATGATCTGTAACAATTTTACAGTTTCTAGCCTCTAGCATGTGTTTAAAAAATTTAACAGACTCGTATACAGCTAATAGTTCACGGTCAAAACTTGAATATTTCATTTGTGTAGGTGTAAGACGTCTTGAAAAGAATCCCAGGGGTTTATATTCTAAATTCTGCATTACACTTAAGGTAGCTCCAATTGAAATTTCGCTAGCATCACAATGAAGTATTAACTTATCTTCATTTTCTGGAAACACTAGCGAAGTAGCGTTTAGCAAAGCTTCTTTTGATTTTTCGAATGAATCTAACAAATGTTTAGACCATGTAATGCGAGATTGATCATTTTTCTTTTTAGACCCTTTTAATAGGTCAGTTAATGGTGCTAGTACTTCAGCAGCATGTGAAATGAATTTCCTATAGAAATTTAGTAACCCCAAGTATTTTCTGAGTTGCACCAGATTTTCTGGACGTGGATAGTTCATTATAGCTTTTACCTTGTCGTCCAAAGGTCGAACACCACCTGCTGATATTTCGTGACCCAGAAAGGAAATTTGTTGTTGGCCAAAAACACATTTGGAAGCATTTATGTTTAGTCCATACCTACTAAACCTTTCCAAAACAAGTTCCACGTGCTTAATGTGATCATTTTCGTTTTCAGAAAAAATTAAGACATCGTCTAAATAACTGACAGTAAAATCGAAACCTTTCAGTACCTCATTCATAAATCTTTGAAATGTCATTGGTGCACATTTCAGACCAAATGGGAGATATAAAAATTCAAAACTACCAATGGGAGTAGTAACGGCAGTTTTTGGTACATCGGATTCATTTATCGGAATATGATAGTATGCCCTTACTATATCAATTTTGGAAAATATTTTCTTTCCGTGCAGAACATTAGTTATGCCATGTATATGAGGTAATGGGTACCTATCTGGAACAGTTATAGCATTCAAGCGACGATAATCACCACAAATTCGGTACGTTCCATTCGATTTCGGAACTACATGAATTGGAAAAGCCCAAGGTGACTTTGATGGGCGACAAATTCCATTATCAATCAAATATTCAAATTCTTGTTTAACTGCTTGTAATATTTTTGGATGCAGCCTTCTTGGTTTACAGAAAATTGGACTTCCGTTTGTTTCAATAAAATGCTGAGTGTTATGTTTTGGAGGACGGGAAAACTGCGGTATTGGATTTGCCAAAATTGGAAATTGTTCAAAAATTTTATGATATGGTGATTCACCAACAATCAATTTCACTGTGGGTACTGCAGCATTGGACAGTACACCTTTTGTTTGCATGTTAGTGATAGAGTCAATTAATGCTCTATTCTTTAAATCCAACACGAGTCCGAAATGTGTTAAAAAATCAGCACCAATAATAGCAGTATTGACTTTTGCAATGAGGAAAGTCCAACGAAAATTTCGACGAAGCTCTAAATGTTTTTTTCCGTATGTTGGAATTTTCGTGTTGTTGGCTGCATAGAGAAAATGTGAAGAATTGTCCTTCACATTGGGTGACACAGGAATGCAAGAGATGTCACTACCCGAATCGATTAAAAAATTACAATTTGTCGCTTTATCATATACGTAAAGTCTACATTTAGTAGGACCTGCTGCTGCACCGGAAAAAGTATGCTGTAACGATGCAGCAGCGTGCTTTAGTTTTTTGATTTTGTGGCGCTGCGATCGTCACGAGAAAGCGCGCGCGTCCGTGGAGAAAGAAAAGAATTATTGCTTCGTCTTCCGGCGCTCGACAAGGTTGTAACACCTCTGTGTGAATAAATTTCTCTTTATATATTTTGTCGTTTTGTGAACCACAGTTTGGTGACCCGGCATCCAACGATAACGATGTCCAATCCATCGGAGCAACCAACGATGCCCAATTCATCAGAGCAACCACCTGCAATGTTCCGAGTCGCTGTCAAAGCCCCACCGTTTTGGGCCAAACAACCTCATCTATGGTTCAAGCAATTGGATTCTCAGTTCCTGGCGAGTGGAATTACCTCCGATGCCACTAAATACCACACAGCCGTTGCAGCCATGGATACGAGTGTTTTGGCACATGTGAGTGACCTCATCATGAATCCACCGGCGACAAACATGTACGACGCACTAAAAAGACGCCTCCAAGCTGAATTTGCTGAACCAGATGAGCGACGCTTACAACGTTTGATGTATGAAGTCGAGCTGGGCGATCGTCGACCTTCGGCGTTACTCCGAGAAATGCGGGATCTGTCCAGTGGCCGTCTCAGCGATGAAATACTTCGAAGTCTATGGATACAACGGTTACCATATCAAGTTCAAGCAATCCTCTCCACAAGTTCAGAAACGTTGGAAAAGTTATCGGAGATGGCAGACAAGATCATCAGCGTCAGCGGCAAAGCAGAAGTACAGAATATTTCACCAAATCTCGATCACCCACAACAACTTGACGTGCAGCAGCTGACTGAAAAAATAGAGACATTGACATTGCAAGTTGACGCGCTACGTCGATCTCGAGAACAACGTGGAAACCCTCAACGTCCTCCCAATCGAAACCGCCACGAAGGTGCAAAATCCATGAGGTTTCGAAACGATCTCTGCTGGTATCACAGGGAATTCGGACCCAACGCCCGTAAGTGTGTGCAACCATGTAGTTTCTATTCGGGAAACGACCAAACCGACAACTAATGGCGACGAGGGAGTCGGTTTCATTCAGCAGTCGCCTTTTCATCGCAGACCCACTAAGCAAGCTTTCGTTTCTCATCGACACTGGTGCGGATATTTCCGTAATACCCCCTTCGGCAGCTGATAGAAATAAACCACAGTCACTACTCACGCTTACCGCGGCAAACGGTTCTACAATAAAAACATACGGAAAGAAAATGATAAAACTAAGTCTCGGACTAGCAAAAACTTTTTCATGGGTGTTTACCATTGCTGAGGTATCCCGACCAATAATCGGCGCCGATTTTCTGAAAAGATTCCGACTCACGGTGGATTTGGGAAACCGAGTTTTGGTCAACAACGGGGGTGAACGGTCTACAACCGGAACAACTGTTTCTCCAACTGTTTCCCCTGCAGTAACTGTGACATGTGGACATGAGATTTTCCACAATCTATTACAAGAATATAAAGAGCTCATGGAAGAAACATCAAGTCCAGTGCAAGCAACACACGAAACGGTGCATCACATCGAAACTACAGGAGTACCGGTTTACGCGAGAGCCCGTCGATTAGGCCCGGAGATGCTGCGAGCTGCCAAAGCTGAGTTCGATAAAATGATTACCATGGGTATATGTCGCCCTTCAAATAGTCAGTGGTCCAGTCCCCTCCACATGGTGAAAAAATCCGACGGTTCGTGGAGATGCTGTGGCGATTATAGAGCTCTCAACGCGAAGACGGTTCCTGACAGATATAGCATTCGGAATATTATGGATTTCACTATGGATCTGCACGGTAAATGCATCTTCTCTACCATAGACTTGAAACGCGCTTATCATCAAATACAATTGTCTGCTTCCGATGTACCAAAAACTGCTATTGTCACCCCTTTCGGACTCTTTGAATTTAACGTCCTCAGTTTCGGGTTGCGAAACGCTGCGCAAACGTTTCAGCGCTATATAGACGAAATATTGCGAGGACTTCCATTCTGTTTCCCTTATCTAGACGACGTGTTAATTGCATCTTCAAACCTTGAAGAGCACGTCGGTCATGTGCGTGAGGTCTTGAAACGTCTGTGTACACACGGATTAAAAATAAATATCGACAAATGCGTGTTCGCATGCAGCTCAATCAAGTTTCTAGGACATTTAGTCAACTCTCAGGGCATTAAACCGCTACCAGCCAAAGTCGATACCATTGACTCTTACCCAAGACCCAAAAACAAGGCAGAACTTCGCCGATTTGTCGGTATGGTTAATTTTTACCGTCGCTTTTTACCGAAAGCGGCTGCGATACAATTGCCACTGCATCTAGTACTTCGAAATTGTACACGTCATGACAAAACACTTATTACCTGGACACCAGAGCTCATTAAAGCTTTCGATGACACAAAACTCGCTGTTAGAGAAGCAGTTCTTTTGACACATCCGAGGCCCTATTCCCCAATGGCACTCGTGACAGATGCCAGCAACATAGCTATCGGCTCAGTGGTACAACAACGAGTCAATGATAGCTGGCAGCCGCTCGGGTTTTTTTCCCGCAAACTGAGTGATACTGAAAAGCGATACAGTGCTTATGACCGCGAACTTTTGGCAATTTTCGCATCGATCATTCACTTCCGATATTTACTGGAAGGTAAACCTTTCACGGTTTTCACAGATCATAGGCCGTTAGTGTTCGTTTTCAATCAGAAAGCCGACAAGCTTTCTCCTCGACAAATTAATCAATTAAATCTAATTTCTCAGTTTACAACTGATATTCGTTATATCGAGGGAAAAAGCAATGTGGTAGCGGATGCTCTCTCGCGAGCAGGAGTTGACCTACTTTTTCCTTCTTCCATGAATTACGACCTCATCGCTGAAGCACAGAAGAATGACCTTGAACTGAAGCAGTTGCTTGACGGAAATATACCATCTTCACTCGCTCTTCAACAGCTCTCTTCCCCATCTGGAAAAACACAACTTTTTTTCGATACCTCGACATCTAAACCACGGCCTTATATACCTAAACAATACCGTTGGGAAGTGTTCAAAATTATTCATCAACCTGCGCATCCGGGTGTTAAATCCACTGTTAAAATGATCATCGACAGATATGTATGGCCGAACATGAAGAAAGACATCCGAAATTGGGCTCAAGCGTGCATCGCCTGTCAGAGGTCAAAAATTCATCGTCATACCAGCCCTCATATTGGACAGTTCGTATCTCCATCTCGACGATTTAGTCACGTGCACATCGACATAGTGGGCCCGCTTCCATTATCAGAAGGTTATCGCTACTGCCTCACTTGCGTAGATCGCTTTTCAAGATGGCCCGAAGCCATTCCTATAGCAGATATTACTGCTGAGACTGTTGCTAAGGCTTTCATACATACTTGGGTTGCACGGTTTGGAGTACCAGAAGTGATCGTTACTGATCAAGGTCGACAATTTCAGAGTGATCTATTCCGATCTCTCGGCAAACTACTGGGGATCAAACAAAATCGTACCACTCCATACCATCCGGAAGCGAATGGTGCCGTTGAAAGGTGGCATCGCGTCCTTAAAGCAGCGATCAAGTGCCATTCATCAACAGATTGGGTGGCAGTATTGCCAATCGTCCTTCTAGGACTAAGAGCGGCATACAAGCCGGAACTGGAATGCTCCACATCTGAACTGGTATATGGTGAACCTATCAAACTTCCTGGCGAGTTCTTCTCAGCTTCCACCACAGACGTCAATGAGAAACAGTTGCTCACTGAATTACGACAACACTTTTTGAAAATTCGACCTGTCCCAGCGTCTCACCATAATAAATCCAAAACATTCATCCATAAAGAACTTGATCATTCCACTCATGTTTTCCTTCGCAATGACGCTGTCAAGAAGCCATTGCAGTGCCCATATGATGGCCCCTATGAAGTGGTCGCAAGGCGCAATAACACTATCACCATCAAATGCAAAGGAAGAAACGTATGTGTGAACATTGCACGAGTGAAACCAGCGCACATTGCCACTAACAGTGACAGTACAAACAGTGAACCCATTGTGACCCGTTACGGCAGAGTAAGTCGTCCCCCGAATCGTCTCATTGTATAAGTGCATTCATAATCCCGTCCTTATATGTGTATATATATATATTTTTTTCTTTCTTTTGTTGTCAATAATTAGTTCGTGCGATCCGCACTGGAGGGGGGGTACTGTGGCGCTGCGATCGTCACGAGAAAGCGCGCGCGTCCGTGGAGAAAGAAAAGAATTATTGCTTCGTCTTCCGGCGCTCGACAAGGTTGTAACACCTCTGTGTGAATAAATTTCTCTTTATATATTTTGTCGTTTTGTGAACCACAATTTGTATGTGCACGGCTGGTAACACTTTGTTGCTTTCTCACCAAATTTATTATGATAGAAACATAGTGTTTGTGTAGTATTGAAGTTACGATTTCTAAAATTACGGCTGTTGCTTCGGTAGCGAGAATGAGTACGCCCTCTTGAATAATTTTCATTTTTAATTTTCGTTGACAAATCTGCAATTTGAATTTTTAATTGCGATATTTCACTACGCAATTGTGCAATATCAGATTTCACAGAATCTGATGAAGGGCCTGACTGTGAAGAAAGCGCAGAAATACTCGGTATTGGTCGTATTTCGCAAATTTTATCGGCTAGTGTGGCCAACTCAGTTAAATCTGCAGTTGACACTGATAAAATGGCCTGGGAGTTCAAAGGTAACCTTTCCATCCAAATAGTTTTTAGAAAATCTTCAGTTACTGAATTTCCTGCCAGCTCTTTCATTTGTCTCAGTAGAGAGGATGGTTTCTTATCCCCAAGAGTCAATTCAGACAACAGTTTGCGGATTTGTATCGATTTAGAATCTGTAAATTCAGCGATAAGCCTTTTTTTAAGTGCTTCGTATTTGTTTTCGGCTGGTGGATTAAGCACCAAGTCTGAAACCGAATGAAGCGAGTCGGCATCTACAGCTGCTAAAACACTGTTATATTTCGTTATATCGGAAGTTATTTGTGCTACTGCGAAATTAGCTTCCACTTGCACGAACCATAAAGCAATATTATTTATCCACATTGGAGGTAATTTACAAGATACCCTTGCGACCACCGTGGGATCCGTACCGTCATCCATCTCGTAATAACAATAACGAAATAGATGGGGGAAAACGAGGATAAAATTCCAACTATAAAATTATTTTATGCGAACAATATTAGAATTTTACAAGAAAAAATATATATATAAAGGCCGGAAGATTAGCGAAAACAGTAGCTCACCGTGAGAAGATCCCATCATGCCAATGGAAACAGAGGGAAAATAATCCAGAGCTTGGAAATACGACCAAAAAGTTTATTCAGAAGGTTCTGTTCATTTGAGAGTCACCACTGAAGCCGAGGCGTACACATAACACAAATTTATTAAACATTTTAGCACAAATTACCAAGACACAAATATAAGACAACTAAGAATCAGACAAACTGAACGTGAACATGCTTCTCTGTGTGAGTCAGCGAGTGATACAGTATATATGAAAGATCTTCGTCAGGAGTTGGGGGGAGGAGAGTTTAGTTTTAGTTCCAGTCTCAAAGTCAAACCAAAACCAAAGATGTTCTTCGTTTTGCGGTAAACAGTGTCCGCCTCACATGCTACCATCTACACCACTAGAGGCTACTAATGCCTCTACTTCAGCGCCTCCCGACACAGTTCGTGAAATTAGGAAGGCAGATTCATGTGTCTCCAGTGGTGTAGATGGTAGCATGCTTGCCCGGTATGCAAGAGGCCTGGGTTCGAGTCCCGGCGGAGACGTGATGACTTTTCTTTCCGAGCTCACCTCAGCATAATATCCGGAAAATAACTGTTTCCTTGATATCTCTGGCTGAGAAAGAAGCCATCTATATCTCTCTAAGCCGTCCCACCCGGGGGCCATTTCCTGAAGTTAAGAGAGGCTACTAATGCCTCTACTTCAGCGCCTCACGACACAGTTCGTGAAATTAGGAAGGCAGATTCATGTGTCTCCAGTGGTGTAGATGGTAGCATGCTTGCCCGGTATGCAAGAGGCCTGGGTTCGAGTCCCGGCGGAGACGTGATGACTTTTCTTTCCGAGCTCACCTCAGCATAATATCCGGAAAATAACTGTTTCCTTGATATCTCTGGCTGAGAAAGAAGCCATCTATATCTTTTCATAAATAGTTCTCCTTTCGATCAAATTTGGGGGTACGGTTTCTTGCTCAGATTTAAATCCAGTTAGAAAAATAGTACGAATTTTATTTGTCGATAGATCGCGATTTTCAATCGGATGATTTTTTTTTATTGTAAGTAAATTCAAAATACTTTCAAGCTTCTTTAACCTTGGGCAGCTACAAGAGTATTCTCCAAAGCGTATTAATACGCTTAATACGTATTAATAATACGCGTCTTTAATACGCGCTTTGGTATTCTCCCGCTGCGCGTAAGTCAGCTTCTGCACGGGCTCTCTAATCGTCATTTCAAATAACATTTAAAAAAATTAACAAAAGTAACGATAGAACAAACAACAAATGTAACTTGCTCGATGCTCCAAGAAAGGAATTCGGCCCTTAGGACTAAAATTTTTTAAAACAAATAAAATAAAGGATCAATTTTAAAATAAGATGAAAATAGAAGAACGAGTGAGCACGTGGGGAAATAAGAAAGAATGGTAGTATGGGGGGGGGGGAAATTCTTTGTTGTAAGTACGCCTTTTATGCTAGTTTTTTTTCCGACCGGCTTTTCCATAAAATGACGATTCTTTAACCAAGGAGCTTTCTTTTTCCAAGCGCCTTGAAATCAAGTTATGCTGACGTCACACGGTATGCTCCCGGGAACATAAGATGCCTTCGATAGTAGTTCAATGAAGGGAGGGAGAAAATTAGCGATATTGAACAGGTAAAGTTCCTCCTTGAAGAAAAGAAAAACACTGTCAGCAGAAAAGCGCGCGAGACCGAGGTTTTTTTGCTAAAAAAGTGGAAAAAGTGACCTGGGCCTGAAAATACGTAATAAAAGTGACCAGTTTCTAAAAAAGTGACTTTTAGTGAAAAAAGTGACCCGTGCCGAGCCCTGGACATATCATTGCACGCTCTTACACCTAGTACCTTACCAAGGTGCAAAACAATGCTGTGAAGCATATCTTAGGGACAACGATACCAATGGAACAAAGCAATACATATTTTACAACTCAAAGTTTTTTCTCAGTTTCAAAAACAGAATTGGGTGGGGGGGGGGTCATGATTGTGGAACATGGTTTGCAGAGCTGTTTAGAAAAATCTAATTGAATTTCCAACATAAGTTCATTAGTTTCTTCAAAAGGAAAAGATCTCTTTTTAGAGTCCCTTTGTGGCCACACCTTACCAAAACCTCATAGACAGAGATACTGTCTAGGAGCCAAGCCTCCTATGAGGCTTTACCATTACTCACCGGGTATCTGGAACACGATCCATGAAACTCCGAAAAGATGTTCAGTTGTGTATGTACGGTTTGTTACAATTTTCGACACACACACATGCGTTTTACTCAGGGGCGGCTCGAGACAAAATCTCTACCCGAGCGGGACCTATTTTTGGACCCTCTGACCTCCCCAATTAAAAAAAAACTTTTGTTTCAATTGCTTCATTTTGATGCGTTCAAAGGAACAGCGATATTTTATGTCATAGCACACACACCATGTCGAGTTTTTTTTAACAAAACGAGACAATTAATGGTGAATGAGTCCAATGTTCATCTTCTCTTGAACTCTCTTCTGTCACATCGTATACTGTACGATTCTGTCTACATACATACATCTGCCTCTTGTATACTATACGATTTCGTCGTTCGCTATAGCTATTAGGTAAAGATCGATTTAAAAAAAATAGGAGATAATTATGTAAAAAAAACTTTCTTCCTTCGCGGGGGGGGGGGGGGAATTGGTGTCCTTTCCTAGCTCCAACAAAAATGGGGCTGAAGAGGCTGAGGCTCAGATAAACACCATCATTGTTTGTTTTTTCCTGCTATAAATTCACTACAAAGCTCCACTCCTCGTGAAAACTCTGGCTTGTGGACCCGCCAAAGATCCAACAGCCTATGGGACCCTGCACCACGATGTGGGGGGGGGGGAGAGCCACTGAGCTATAAGTAAACTTGCTGAATTACGATACCGCGCCAACCTTGGCGGTGACTTGGCGACCGAAATATGTAGTACCGCCAAGTCAGTTTGTTCGTCATTAGTCGAGATCTGTACTCAGAGACTGGGTTGTGTATGGTGTATGTCCTAAGCGTCATGTAATATTTTTTGTTTCCCTTTACTATTAATTAAAGTAATAATTAAGTATGAAGCACTCCGTATTACTTTGTAAACTCTGTTATCTACTCTGCGTCTGTACACCTTAACACCTTGCGTCTGTAGAAATCGCAAGAAAACTGGAGTGAAGACTCCGTATACAATAACACAGATGTGCGCGAGCGGATGCTGAGGAATACAAAAGTGGGCGAGAGACGGGCAAAACATTGCTATTTCAGCATGTAAACAATGGGGGGAAACTTCCATCTCAGTGTTTTTTTTTTCATATTATTTCATTAATATAGTTGTCCATCTGCACATACACAAATGGTGATACTGACTTCAGTTTCATAAGTAAGTGCACGTGGTTTTATGTTGAAAGATGCATTCATTTTTATACTACAATTGTAAAATTAAACGCATTTAGTTTTCATTCCACGTTCAATTTCTGTTTAATGAGCATAATTCAAAATAACAAATTAATATCACATGAATTTTTAACTTCAAAAATATTTTTTGAAATAGTGTAGAAATTGCTTATTACTGTTGGGGTTAGAATTTTTATTACAGAAATGCTGACGAAATATGCTTCATTAAAAATTGCATTTATGTCCGAAAAAAACTGATAATGCCTTAAATAACTAAAATTATCCCGTGTAGATATCAAAGAAACAAAGGACTTAAACTTTCCTATTTCTGGTAAAAATAATTTTGGGGAAATAATGTGAGAATGAGGAGTAGTAAAATGCAATTAATACTATTTACATCATCAGTTTTTGCTAAATATGAAAAGCGAAATATGCAAAATCATAAATGTATCATAATCATCAATGTGTTATAATTATGTTCATAATATCTAATTATATTATTAATGTATTATAATTATCAAACAATTATCATTGTTAAGCTACTATTATGAACAATGATTGATTGATTCTATTGCTTTCTTGAAGCCTGGTAATGAATATACTTTTTTTAAAAATAAAGGTATCCCTCTTCGTAACCCAGAAGTTCTTAAACAATGGGTGGAAGCTGTAAAAGGAAGGTCTTGACATCCTGCTAAAACATTTGTTATTTGTGCTGAGAATTTCGCAGCTGACTGACAGCTATAACTCGTCTTCTCAACGTTATTTTAAAGAACATGTTGTTTGTACTATATTCAATTTTCCACATCACCCTCAACCTTTGCAGAAGCGACGCTGCTCACTTATTAAACGCCCTCCACTGTTAAAATATTAAGTTATTTTTCCTTGTTTAAGTGGTTTCAAATTTTAAATACAATCGGCCCCACTCAAATGGTTATCAACAGTTCTGGCACATAATATTTGATTAACCAGTGTATTCAGTTACGCGGCGAACAGTCAAATTGCCATTGTGCACCATAGTACACTGCTTTTATATTGCAATATATATAATAATTATATAATTTTCAAAATCTTGGGCAACTTCTGTTGCTTTGAAGGGGGGGGGACGAAACAACTTTATTTGCAAACTATAATGGAAAATTACAGTAAAACCTCCTAATAGCGGCCACTAACAGGACCATCCAAAATAAATTAAGTCTTTCCAGGACATTTTTATGTTCAGTTTGATAGCTGAAGACGTTCTTGTGAAAAGAAGATTGACACATCTCTCCCAAAAAATTTGTCCTGGATATTTCTATTCATTTTTTATTTGCAAAGTCCATTTTTTGTATTGAACCATGCCTTGAATTAGGGAGTGCCAAATAAACAAATCTTTTCTAGTAATTGGACAGCTTGTGTATTAGTGTTGGCAGCATCTCTTATGTTGTTCCCCCCTAATCTGTAAGATTTTTTTCCCCTCTCCACTGCCTTCTACGGCATTATCAGAACTGGCTACAGTCACTCACTTTGTCAAGAGAGGATTGCCTCAATTTTCCATAGATCAGTTCTGAAGTGCCGAAGTTAGATAGTCCCACCAAAGCTGAACTGAGGCGCAAAATAAAACTGCTCCAGTAAAGATTGAAACGAAAGGACAAAAAAATATCAGATTTTACGTCAATGTTAACAACGGCGCAAAAAGTATGTGGAATGCCCATGCAAACTGTTACCTTGTTAAAAGACACTTTTAAAGTTGTCCCATTTGAACTTCTAGTATATCAGTTAAGAAATAAAAATGTGAAACCGAGTAGGAGACGATACACATCGTGTATGAAAGAATTTGCACTTAATTTATAATTTTTGTTCTCCTCGTTCATATAATTATATATATATATTTGTGAATAAAGTTTAATCTTCCCCACTCAGCGATGCTGATATCATGGGTGAGCTCTACTGAATGTTACCTACGTTTCATGAGTGAAGCTTTCTCATATGTTGAAAATGTTACAGCACAATGAAGCACTCCCCTGGATTGTGCTCTAATAATTGACTGTCTATTAGGATAGGTCCTGTAAGATTTGATTTGTGTGACTTAAATGTTCTTCCATATAAACTCCCCAATCAATGAATACGCAATGCCTTGCTTTCTTCATGTGGGCACCTCTGGTCCCCCCCCCCCCGAGCTTCGATATTGCATACTTGTGAAAATGCCAATTTAATGCAGATTTTTGGATAGTTTCAAGTTCATTTAAATTCTAATGTATCACCTGTGAAATAACAACTTTTGTTGCAATTTTGGGCCACCACATGGTCATCTTCCTTAATGTGATGATTACTGCTGAGCTATGTAAGCAATAATTATTACAAAGTCTTAATTAGAGGAAAAAGTGATAGTTTCTGGTACCCTTGCAATGTAAGAAAACATGGCAGTTGTAGAGTCATGATGAAAATAAATCTAATGAAAATGTTGAAGAATTTCTTATATGCTGTGAATGATTGCATATGTTGGAGGGGGGATAACCCCTTCAAATTTAGAGAGTTTGTCCGTATAAAATAAGAGACAAAGGTTTGCATTGTAACTAAGTAATTATTTGATAGCAAACATATGAGTGCTCTTGTGCTTTGCGATTTTAATATTCCAAATTATTCTCTGTGGACCTGTTTGTAAATTGCTTATTGGAAAAAACTTGTATGTGCACATTGTTGTACACTGAAGAGCCAAAAAAACTGGTAAACCTGCCTAATATCGTGTAGGGTTCCCCACGAGCCCACAGAAGTGCCGCAACATGACCTGGCATGGGCTCAACTAATGTCTGAAGTAGTGCTGGAGGTAATTGACACCATCAATCCTGCAAGGCTGTCCATAAATCCGTAGGAGTAAGGGGGGGGGTGCGGAGATCTCATCTGAACAGCACGTTGCAAGGCATCCCAGATATGTTCAATAATGTTCATGTCTGGGGATTTTTGTGGCCAGCAGAAGTGTCTAATGTCAGAAGAGTGTTCCTGGAGCCACTTTGTAGCAATTCTAGACATATCAGGGGTCCCATATCACGCCAACTGCACACGCCCCATACCATCACAGAGCCTCCACCAGCTTGAACAGTCCCCTGTTGACATGTAGGGTCCATGGATTCATGAGGCTGCTCCATCAGCTCGAAGCAATTGGAACCAAGACTCGTCAGACCAGGCAACGTGTTTCCAGTCCTCAACAGTCCAATGTCGGTGTTGTCGGGCCCAGGCGAGGTGTAAAGCTTTGTGTCGTGCAGTCATCAAGGGTACACGAGTGGGCCTTCGGCTTCGAAAGCCCATATCGATGATGTTTCGTTGAATGGTTCGCACGCTGACACTTGTTGATGGCCCAACATTGAAATCTGCAACAATTTGCAGAAGGGTTGCACGTCTGTCACGTTTAATGATTCTCGTCAGTTGTCGTTGGTCCCGTTTTTGCATGATCTTTTTCCGGCCGCAGCGATGTTGCAGATTTAATTTTTTACCGGATTCCTGATATTCACGGTACGCTCGCGAAATGGTCGTACGTGAAAATCCAAATTTCATCGCTACCTCGGAGATGCTATGTCCCATCTCTCGTGCGCCGACTATAACACCACATTCAAACTCACTTAAATCTCAATAACATGCCATTGTAGCAGCAGTAACCGATCTAACAACTATGCCAGACACTTGTTGTGTTATATAGACGTCGCCGACCGCAGCGCCTTACTCTGATTGGTTCCATATCTCTTTATTTGCATATGCATGCCTGTACCAGTTTTTTTGGCTCTTCAGTTTATAATGTTTGAAAAAAAAATATTAAACACTTTTTTTTTTCTCTCAAATTTTTATTTCATTTTTTGGATTGAAGGTTTTTTCAGCAGTTAATTCGCGGAAATATTCACTGCTATGAATTTTTGAAGTGGAAGCCTTCACCAAAATACAAAACATAATATTAGAAATGTATGTTTTTTATAAAAAAAATAGTTCCTCTCAAGTTTTGGAAAAAAAAAACTATTTCGTGTACAAAATTTTTTTGTAAATTTTTTTGTCATTTTTTTGAAGATAAAGAATATATAATTATTGGCCGAAAAGGGAAAAAAAAAATGGAATGCACATGTCTCATATATGGAATTGCCCCATTGCATTAACATGGTCAGGAAATGTTTTGCTCGCTTCACTCCAAAAGGGTGATGCGGTCGCGTAGGGCGACGGCTTGCACTGTCCTCACGCCACTTTACTTATAGCTCAGTGACGGGGGTGTCATGTCTTTTCTATGGAAAACCAATATTGCTTCGAAGAGGACCCCCTACTGCTGTGGTCCATTACAGTCAAACTCACACCCTCCTCTAGGAATTATCACGTGATCCTGAGAACACTGCTTTAGGCTGAGAACCCACCAAAGTTTTTTGCAGCTGGTCGATCTGCAGCGAGACAGGAATTTTGTGAGAAACACCCATCACTCCCTCTTTTATAGAAGTGTCATGTGACATCCCAAAGTTGGCTGAATTATTTTGGGCGAAACTGAAGCTGTGTCTGAGAAAAGAGAATCATGTCCTAAGGAGGAAACCCTGAACCCTAATCCCTGGAAAAAGAAAGGATAATCTCCAGGAAAATTTTGATCCACTAACTTCGGAAAAGTAGAATTTCTGGTTGTTAAAAATTGATAATAACAGTAGCCTATTCTAAGATATAATATGTTATTTTAATATTTTAAATTCATCTTTACTGGCCGGAACTGGGGAGGGGCATGGCCTCCACAAGGGTGGGGCTGACAGTGCCCAGGGGGATTCTCATTATTTGTTGTTTTTCCACACTATAAATCCACTATAAAAGGGACCCAGGGCCATCATTTCAAAGAACATGTACTCAATATATGTATATATACAACCTCTGACAATAAAGTTCAGTGAATGAAGTCAGTACGGCTGATCTGACCACACTGGCGAAGCAAAACGCTACACTTGCGTAGCGGCAGGTGTTGACCATCTGCCGCCACCGTTGCTCAGTTGAGCGTTGTTTGTGCTTCTTGAAAGACTTGTTTTACAAAGTGCTTGTTTAGTGCGTTGGTTCTTAACTGAGAACAGGAAAATGCACAAACAAAAGATCACTGGGATGAGTCCTGGTGTCTCAGGTACGACCCTGAAACAAAACGGCAAAGCATGGAATGGCGTTCTCCTGCATCACCTCATCGGAAAAAGGTCAGCAGAAAAATCACACATCAAAACGATGCTAATCACCTTTTTTGATAGTCAAAGCATTATCCACAAAGAATTTCTACCTGAGGGAACGACGATGAATGTTGCAAGGTACATTGAAATTTTGACCCGTTTCATGAAACGTCTATGCAGGGTACGACCTCAGTACGCACAACATGGTTTCTTGTTCACGACAATGCTCGTCCTCCCACAGCCAATATCGTCAAAAGTTCCTGGCAAAAAACGGGGTGGTGCAAATTGAACATCCACCATATTCACCAGATCTCAATCCTCCAGACTTCTTCTCCTATTCCCACGACTCAAACTCGCTTTGAAAGGAAAGAGATTTGACGATATTCCTGACATTCAACAAAACGTGACGAGGCTTTTGAACTCCATCCCAAAAGACGACTTCTTGCAAAGTTTCCAGGACATGTATAGGAGATCTCAGCGGTGCATAGTAATGGGAGGTGACTATTTCGAACTTTCGTTAACATTTCATCTATGTTTATGTTAAAGGACTATTCACCGAACTTTATTGTCAGAGATTGTATACTAGCTACAATACCCGGCGCTGACTGGGTTTTCTTCAATGAGGCTTTTTGGATCACGTGATATCTCCCTCTTTCTTTGAGGGAATGCAAACTGTGTCTAAGTTAACCAATATGGCGACTTCCTACACCACTGACGAAATAAATAAATCTAGATTCATAAATAATGAAAAAAATTTCATTTTAAAATATTGGGGGGTAAATTGAAATGCCTAGCACCCCTTGAAAAAGGAAAAAAAATATTTATAATTTCTATGTTTCTTTATTTTCCTTTTTCAAGGGGTGCTAGGCATTTCAATTTCCCCCCCCCCCCCTGAACTTCAAGTTGTCATCTGCCTGTTTCTGTTTCAAAAAATGCTTAGTTAAAGCTGTGAAATTTCTTTGATGTATTTACAGAGCTCATAATTAATTTTAAAATATCCTAAACTATATGAATTTATACAGTTGAATATATTAAAAGACAATATGTGGAGACATTAATTTTCATGCTTGAGAAGATATAAATAAAAAGTGGAAATCAATGTTATCTCATGGATATCCAACTCAAACGTATAGGTCCGGCTAATTACTTCACATTTAATTCCCTGGGCTTCGTATATCTCTAAGCAAACTCAATATTTAAAAAATCAAGAATTCAATACAATTTTTAAAATTAATGATGTGGTGGAAAATCCCACTAAATTTCTACAATAAAATCGGCAATTTTCACACTGATTTCTATGGGGGAATCATCCTTTGCCTGTCCCTCAAAGTGATGCTGATTCTGACGTCTATTCAAAAAGCTCCCATTACTGGAAGGACTGAAAAAGTGACAATCCATTGTAAAGGCATATACACATTTGAAATGCATTGCTAGGGAACCATGGTAACCAAAGTAAACTTTCCGAAAGTGATTGTTGAGGCCCAAAAACCATTGTTGCCTAACAGTTTTTTGCCCATTTCAGGCATTTGCCCTGCTCTGACGAAACGTTAAAGTAGTCTAACGTCCAAGTTGGGTCCCATTTGGTATATATGCAAAATTTGGTGATGACCAATCTAAAATTGTAGATTTGTATAGAGAGCATACACACACAGAGCTGCTAGCCCAGTCAGCAGTTTTAGGTGGGCTGTCTCCCCTACCCTTCTTTCGCGATGATACATCCGCGATTGCGAAAGAATCTCCTATGGGAGAATCACCAATACGCAGAACGACTAACTAATATTACTTGTAAGGTTTTTAAAAACTGGCGGTTGCAAAGATATATTTTGGAAAGAGAGAAAATTCAACTGCGCCCCTGCAGGAAATCGAATCCACATCCTTTCACTTTCCAAGTGAACGCCCTAGCCAGTTGTTAAAAACCTTCGTAGAGTGACGTCATCCTTGTATATTATTTGTAATATACTGTCAAACCTCTCTAAAGTAACGGGAGCGGAAAATTTTTTGAGATATCGAGTTTTTGAGAAGAGTTTTTTTTTAATAAAAAAAACATGCCAAGAATGTCAAAAAATTTGATTGACAAAAACTAAAAAATACTGTACTATATTTTATTATATACTTTATTCAAACAGCAGACAGAGGGACCAACAGAAGAAAGTCATGGTTTCTGCACCCAAACACCACAACGAGAGAGGAACATGTACCAGCAGAAGTTTTGAGATATCGAGTTTTTGAGAAGAGTTTTTTTTTAATAAAAAAAACATGCCAAGAATGTCAAAAAATTTGATTGACAAAAACTAAAAAATACTGTACTATATTTTATTATATACTTTATTCAAACAGCAGACAGAGGGACCAACAGAAGAAATTCATGGTTTCTGCACCCAAACACCACAACGAGAGAGGAACATGTACCAGCAGAAGTTGTTCCAGAATCAAATAATGAGGATTTGACATAGTTTACTGGTGAGAGAGAGATATAGCTCTGGAGATATGATCTTGCAGAAGTCCCCTAATCGCCCGTACAAAACTCATTGTGGAAGAATGGTGAAAAAACCAGAAAAACTGGACTGGTGATATGTTTTCTTGTAATTGCATATACATGTTATACTTTTTTTTTGCAAGTATTTTCAGAGTTATACAATTTTATACAATTGCTTATATATATTGTCCCACTTATAAAAAAAAAATAAAAGAAATAAAGAAGAATGTGTCGCAGGACTTGCCATTAGAAATGCTAGGCATACACATGCAGGAGTAGTGTTGTTGTTATCACTTGGTCAGGCATGGTTTTATCTCCGTGACATGATAATATTAAAACAATAAAAGCTACAACTTTAATACAAGAGATATATAAAAACGAACATCGTTGGTGGAGAAAAACAAAAAGTAGCTCAAAGTTGCCAACTGAGTGTAAAACAATAATGAGTTTCCAAGACAGTTAGTCGTTCATGATTGCATTAAGTGAAATCTTTTCAAATTAGATTTCTTCCCACAGTAGTAAATCTTAAAAAGATTCCAAGGTGGACATGAATAATATGGCTCGAGTGACAGTAATTCTGATGACAATTGGCACTGAAATTTAGTTCGCAACACAATTGTTTCATCTTAGTGCATGCACCCATATAAACAGAAATATTTGGTAGCCAAATGTCAAATAAATCTTTTTCAAACACAAAATTTTTAAGCCAAGGCATTCATTAGCTGAGGTATCACATTTTGAATTTTGCGTTATTCAGACTTTTCGCAATTTCCCTTGAGTTGCATTAATGACAGGGGTGGGAAGTGACTAAGTCCATTTCATAGCAGTTTTTGAGCAGCAAAATATAGGATTCAGAGCAGTTTTGGAGCAGATATTTATAAATTGGAGCAGCAAAATTAACTTACAAGAATATTTTCATTACCCCCACCCCTTTTCAAAATAAAACAATTGCACTATCTTTTGTTATCAAACATCTTTTATCAGCTTGTTTTTTGTTTTTGGTGTTTCAGGCCTTTGACACCTTGTTTGAAAGAGCAGCTGTCATAAAATTTTACACACCAGTCTATTTAAGATGATTTTTGATTACTGAGGGCACTATTTGCTGTCTGGAACAGCTGCCCTTCAAATGGGCTAAAAATTTTCTATGCTTTCAATTTTTTTATACTCAGAAAGAAATTGTTGCAAAATGGGACAGAATTTCAGAAGAATCAACACGATGTTTGGCAATTCAGTACTCGTTATTTGGTGAGATTGGTGACTTGACACTCGTTATTTGGCAATACTGGCGATTTAACACTTGTTATTTGGCAACATTGGCAATTCAACGCTGTTATTCGGTTCTTTATTAGTTTCTAAATTAGCATTCATAATTCGGCAGACATGATCTTTTACTCCCGGAACGAAATTTTTTTTCAAGAAACATCAGGATTTGATGCAATGACGATCTTTTTTTTAAAACGGAAACTGACTCACATTTGCCTTTAAAGCTGAAAGACCATTGCAAACCATCTTCTGTTTCATGGTTACGGATATTATCGGAGTCTTGTGATGGAAAGCCCGATGAGGGGCCGATAATTTAAATACAGCGATAGTTTAAGTACAGAGGAATGAAACACGCTCTTCTCGGAAAAAGTCGTTCGCGGCAAGCAGGAACAAAAATTTTTTGGCGTCCTTTCCGAAATTCCGGGCATACTGAAGCAAAATTCACTATTTTGGCTATATTTGGCGCAGAAATACGAAAATACACTATTGGAGCAGGATGGCGCAATATGTTAATTTTGGCGCAGTGCGGCGCAATTGGTGCAAAGTTCCCACCCCTGTAATGAAGTAAAGTTCAACTGTATCATCACCTTAGACAAAAATTAAATTGTTATACAATTTTAAAACAATCTTCGAATTATGATTATAAATGGTAAAAAAGTAACTTACCTGTTCTTCATATAATTTCAGTTTTCTGTGAAATATAACAATATACATTAGAATAAAAAAAAACAACAAAAAAACATTTACTTATTTATCTAACATTAAATTATACTATAATGTCTTTATCAATATATCTCCTTTCACAAAACACACACTTTAGATGCTTCTAATTTTTTTTATTAATTATAGTAAATACCACTTCCATCATATTAAGGTTGCTAGACATCCCGAAAAACAGTTTACGGAAAATTCACCTCACTGACTCACTCATTCACTTCCTCCCTCACTGACTCAGTAGCGCGCTCACTCACTTGCTCCCTCACTGACTCAGTAGCTCGCTCATTCACTTGCTCCCTCACTGACTCAGTAGCTTGCTCACTCCCTTGCTCCCTCACTGACTCGGTAGCTTGCTCACTCCCTTGCTCATGAACTCAGTAGCTCGCTCGCTCAATCACTGACTTGGTAGCTCACTTGTGTCAAACTGTTGTCTGTGAATTTTACGAACACACCAAAAAACTGGGACAACCCTAGTTTTTTGCTAATAAATGCCTTGTTCTAAAAAACACTTTCAGGATGCCTATCTGCCCATTTATTTTTTCCAGAATAACAGATTGATGAAATTAAATAAATTTTTTAATATTTAACTGTTTCATATTGTTGGCCTTTCAAAAGCTTATACAAGAGGATGCTGTGAATTTACACATAGATGTTTTGTAACATTTGACAAGAAATCTGAGATCATAAGGGAGTTAACAAGTGGAGGAGAGCTTGTTCTATTCAACCATGGTATTAGGAAAGAAACTGTAGAGGCAAAAATAGGTTTTAATTATTTGGGGTGGTCAAGTCTATTAGGAAGCTTAGTCAGAATATTGGACATATCATGAGTAATCTTATAGAGCATGGCTAAGCAGGAGATAAGTCAGTGAGTAGTGAGTGGGTGAAAGTTTGAATTTAAAATCTGAAATGGAACTGAAAGAGAACCAGCAGTCATAAATAAAGCGGGCAGATTTATTTTGGATAGATTTAAGTTTGTCAATATTACTAGAGGTGTCCCAGACCTCGGCTGCATAAGAAAGAATGGGAAAAATATAAGTTTGGTAGCAGAGAAGTCAGACGTCACGAATAGAATGTTTGAGGTTGCGGCGAAGGAAGAAAAGTTTATTGAGACATTTCTGGTGGTTTGGCTGGCACCTAATTTTTTTTTGATTTTTTTGTCAAGCCCTGTATTTATTTATATTTTATGATACAGTGTATATATTTCCCTCAAAATCAAATTACATTTCACTTATTTAAGATTAATTTTACTGTCATATATTGAGTCATATATCAGGTTTTAAATTAGAAAAAAAAAAATTTTTTTTAGTTGCATAAATTTCTTAATAAAAACTCGATTTAAATATTATCACTTTTCGAAGTTCGCAAGCCAAATGAAGTTTAAATTTTTCTTAAATTTTAAATATGATTGAAAAAAATAAAACATGTGGTAAGGTTTATTAATTTATTGATATGTCTAACAAAAAAAAAAATTCTTTTACTACGCTTCATTGATTATAAGTATGATAGAGGGCTGAAAAATACTGTATCTAGATTGTTTTTGAAGATTCTGAATAAATTATCATTGAAGAAAATGCTTAAATGAAAAATGTATAAATTTATCAAAAATGTATAAATTTATCAAAAATGTATAAATTTATCAAAAATGTGTAACTACATTTAATATATTGCTTACTTTTTCTGTCAGGAAACTGTGCAGAATCACAAGGAACTTGAACTTTTCCGTTTTTTCTTGTAATGCAACATGTTCTACTAACGGTTATGCTGTACATGCACAACCGAATGTAGTCCACACAAACAATAAAATACTGTGGAACTGCCTATCTCAACATTTGTGGGTTTTTTTTTCAGGGAAAAACAAGGAGTTTATGTCAAGTGGATCCAAACAAAGCTATTCTTATTTTACAGGATCATAAACCCTGTCTACAACTGATTTCTTCACCACCGTAATTTTTTTATATTCCAATTAGGATCACTATGGAACTGCTTCTGTCGGCGTCCCTGTTTCACTGATGGCCATCCATTAAGCACTAAAGCTTTTACCAAAGCCCTGGCTGGTGGCATCAAAAAGAATGTAGTTTTCGAGGGACAGCAGGAGTCCCCATATGGACGGATGCCTCCAGGTGACATATTCCCCACATAGGCGACACACTATACACTACCTCTCCTTCTAATTAGGAAATGGTGAGTGTATTCAGAACACCTGCATTGAAGCAGCCAAAACTGAACCCTATTGAAATGCTCTGTGTCAGCTGCGCAGGGTGCGGCCGCCTTTATCATAAAAAGAAAAAAGACTCAAAACATGGAATAAAGAAATTTTCAAATGTTTGGAAGAATTTCGGAAAACGATTTTTTTTTCTTTTCCCGCTTTCTCTCTCCCAAAAATTTCTGCCCTCAGTATGTCCCCCCCCCCGCCAAGGGTGGAATTTACAGAGCTCCAGCCCTAGGGGCCATGGCCATAGCGAGCATTCTCAGGGCCTCTGGTGCATAGTTTTTCATGGGGGCCTCCCTTGAAAGGGTTATACTCAAAAAAGAAGGGGGTTCGTCCCCCCCCCCATCTTCTATTCTGATTTTGCTGAATAATAAACTGTCAAAGATGTTAAGAAATGTGCTTGAAGTAATATTTCCTTCCCCCCCCCCTATTGATAAGTGCCCTACAGAGCCACTTTAGTGATCTCTAAATGTTTCATGGACCCAAGTGCTCTGGAACTGTGGCACACATCACTCAAGTGATCCGTAATTATATGTGCCGCAGATGACAAATAATCTGAGAATATGCCGCGGGTAACTTGAGTGATGTAGAATCGCACTGGAGGCCACTTAAGTGATCTGAAAATGTGCCACGGGCACTTAAACGCTCTGGAATTGTACCACGGGACACTTGAACGATCTGTAAATGTGCCGCTTAGTTCATTTTTAGATAATTAGGTTTAAGGAGGACAGGCCGTATCAGATAACCCCAGGGCCATATTTAGTCCGCGGGCCAAGGGCCTTTATGCGATTCATCATTATATGGCTTGGAGGGTGGGGCGCACAACTGAAGATAAATTTTGAGTTCATAGCCTTCAAATAACATTGAAATTAACAAAAATTGATTATAACAACATATAAAGGTATCTTCTTCTGAAATCCAAACTATTCAATTTAAAAAAATATTTTTTGCATTAAGAAAATAAAATTTTGATCGTCGGGGGGTGGGGGGGGGGGCATGAGCCCACCCATGCCCCCCCCCCCTCGGTGTACATCTGTGATCTCACCAATATGCGTTAGGATTCAGAGGGGCAGAGCTAATGACGAAATTTTGCAGACAAAGTGGGGAGGGGGGTCAGAGTTTCGCTGACTTTTGCTGAGAAGGGGAAGAAGGGGGTTAAAAATGGCTAAAAATTTGCTTACGTAATACTTAAACGGCCCCTAGAGGCCAAACACACTGTACTGACGTGACTATCCTGAGTCTAGGTATGGAAAACTTATCCATGCGATTTTTTTGGGGAGATTGAGCCAGCTTTCCAAAATTAATAAGTGGGGGGTGGTCTTGATCCCATTGGCCCAATACAAGTTTACGCCTATGAAGGTTCCAAGAACTTCCCTGTGAAAAATCGGGGTCCTCGAGAAAGATCTCAGTCCAAAAGCCCTGTCCAACGGAGACAGGATCATTTTAGTTGTGGAGGGAAGAATATGTAATTTTCCCCCCCTCTCCACTGAAAAAATTCATCAAAACGGCATTCCCCCCCCCCCCCAGAATTAGCAGCCTCCCTCAAGATTTCCGCCTGTGAAAACTGCCTTCTTGCCTAGTTCCTGCCCTGACTACCTAATTGTTGGGGTACTGGAAACAGGGCTGCAACTGGAGGGTCAAGTGTCCAGGGTGCTGGACCAGAGGGGGGGGGGCGCAAATTTCACCCTTTAACCTCCCTTCAATATAACTTGAAATATTTAAAATTTCTAAGAGTGCTGCGAACACAAATAGTTTGGGAATCCTTGATTTGTGTAAGGAGGAAATTTCATATTCCTAGTATTAGAATGCAATGGTCTCTCTCCCAAAGCCTCCTAGATACTACTTCTAGCATATCTCTCTAGGAGGCTTTGTCTCTCTCCACCCAATGTTAATTTCTTCATGCCAGCGCCTCTGTTGTGAAGGCTCGAAAAATTGGCCTTCGCGAACTTTTTAATAAGCTTAATGATTGTTCACTTTACCTCCTCCCACTTTTTTTCTTTTTTTCTGTTGTCTCATGTCCCCATCCCCAACAAGGGTCACACTTAAAAGAAGAGATGCTCTTAAGTTTACCAACACTACAAGCAAGAGAAAGGATTCCCCCTCCCAAGTTATCTCCAGAGGTGCCTTCAGGCACAGCACTCTGGGAGGATGGATGGATGCCGGGGAGATTGCGAGATAAGACTACTATTGTCACAGAACAAGTGCATTGAGATTCTAAAGAAAAGTAAAAAAATAAAATTTCGAGCAGATGACTTCTACTATTTAGAGAAATTTTTTGTCAAAAAGTTTTTTCCGAGTCAAGTGTGAGAAACATATCCACTCCAATTTTTTGGGGGGGCCGAGCCAGCTCTTCTAAAATGTTTAGGGGGCTCGGGCCCCATGGGCCGGATACAAGTTTACGCCTATGTTTTATTACCAAGTTACGCTACCATTTGATCCACGATCTTGACTCCATATTTAGTTTCGTTATTAGTTTCTGGAGTCTTTTTTTCAACAAGGTACCATTTCTCACGATTTTACGTTTTTTATTTCTCAATGGCGTTCTATTTTGTACCAATTGATGCACCGTTGGAGAAATAAGTTTATTCTGATTGAAATCTTCGTCATCAGAACCACTACTTGCTTCTCCACAGTTTGGCACAGGGTAGATCTCATGTTTTACTGCACTTTCATCATCACTGCTTCCAGAGTTTCTCTCATCTAATCTTTGCAAATCCATGAGTATTTCTTCAGTAAATATACATTTTCTCACCATTTCTAAACTATTGGAAATGATCACACACTCAAATTTTCTACATCCCAGGACAAACAATTTATTGGGTAATATGGAAAGAATGCTTGACAAAAACCAAAAATTACACCCCTGCTGACGGACACTTGCAGATAAGAATGGGAGAAAAGAAAGATCACACAAAAGGTCAAGTGCAAAAAAAGACTTTCAGAAGGATTATAACCTACTTAGAAATCAATGGTGATGATGAGAGTAATATTTACCGCATAATGTGCTAGGATATAAGGAAGGGTCACAATGACCCCCTTCCGTCTTTCTAGGTATTGTGCATACTCCATCGAAAGGCTACCAGGAATGATCGCCAAATCCTCCGTTTCATCCATCGCATACTCCATCGAAAGGCTACCAGGAAAGATCGCCCAACCCTCCGTTTCATCCATAGAAAGCCTACCAGGGATGATCGCCCAACTCTAAATTTCATCCATTGCATACTCCATCGAAAGGCTACCAGGAATGATCGCCCAACCCTCCGTTTCATCCATCGCAGTGTTCTAGCAGTGTTGTGCGTGTCTCGAAGTAGCTTCGGGGTCAACAGTCAAGAAATAAGGGTGACGGTATCTAGATAAGTAGTAATTCTTTGATGTTCCTTTTGGTTGGAAACCTCCCCCCTTCCGAGAATTAATAATGAATTGATTAACAATTAATTAACAATCGAGAATTTAATTGTGTTGTTTTTAATGAGGTGCACCTGCCCGTGTAATACTGAGATCTCATAATCAAAAAAAAAAAGGGATGTTAATAATGTGATATCTATGTGAAGTTTTATATGAAAAAATTAAGGAATGTAATTTTGTTTTTCAACAGCAACAAGGTTAAAGAGAAACCTAATTAAATACCCATTTCTACCTTTCAATCTGTTTGAGTTTTTTTTTGGAGTCACTTAACGCTTTCCTTTTCAGCCCTTTTGAACCTGGGTGTCAAAGATCACGATAGACTCACAAAATACAAAATACGATACTAAGAGTGGCCCAAGTCACATAATTGCACAAAATATTATTGCACAGTATTATCTGCTCGTATCTTCATTGTTAAAAAAGATAACGAAAAAAAACTTTGGTATACAATAAGAACATGCCAATTCAGGAAAAGTCGAGAAATTTCAGGAGGTTCGGTTTATTCTTAGCAGAGATATGCAATCTTAAACAGCTTGCAGGGTCATAATGACCCCCGTCCGTCTTTCTAGTGTTAAGCCATATATGGTAAACCCTTGACCCGCAGACCAAATGTGGCCCTGAAGGTTATCTGTTGTGGCTTGTAACCCTCAAACCTAATTTTGTAAAAATGAACTAAGCGGCACATTTACAAATCACTTAAATGACCAGTGGCACAATTCCAGAGCATTTAAGTGGCCCATTTCACATTTTCAGATCACTGAAGTAGGCCTCAAAGATCACTTTCAGCTAAGTAATCAGCGAAACAGTTACAGAACACTTAAATGATCCGTGGCACATTTAGAGATCCCTTGAGTGACATGTGGCACAGTTTTAGAGCACATAAGTGGCCCCCCAGTGTGGTTCTACATTACTCAAGTTACCTGCAGAACATTCCCAGATTACTTAAGTGATCCATGGTGTAATTATGGATCACTTGAGTGATGCGTGGCACAGTTCTAGAGCACTTAAACGGCCGGAAATATTTCCAAAGCACTTGAAGGAACCGTGAAACATTAAGAGATAATTAAAGTGACTCTGTAGGGAGACTTATCAATAGGTAGAACGTTAGTTCAGGTCCCCAATAACTATCGAAAGGTTTTTCCGTTTTTGGCGCACAGAATAAGTTGCCATTAAGAAAATTTCATATCTTCACAAAGGTTGGTTGATCATGTAAGCATCATCCAACCCCCCCACCCCCTGTCATCAAATCGGAAACCCCCTCCCATTTTGATGCTGACATAATATTTGAATGCCCCCTATGCTGTGGAAGTGATTGGCTATTGTGATGTCAATTTTGGAGGTGACGTGGGTGATCGTCTGTCAACTACTGGATATGTTTTATTATCGGCTGAGGTGCAGTGTCATCACAACAAACGTCAGCCAACTATTGCGACCAGTACAACAGAAGCAGAGTCCATTCTGTCTGCCGCAACTAAAGAGGCTATATGGATCAACAAACTAGTGAAAGAAGTTGGACTGTCTTCTGTGAAACCAGTTCTACTTTACTGTAATAACGTGGCCATAAACTTGACCAAAAATAGTGTATACCATGGAAGAACAAAACATATTGATATACAATATCAGTTTATGATTGAAGCTGTGAACCTCGGCCATATCATTGTCAGAAATATGGACACTTCAAATATGATAGCAGACTATTTGACAAAAACTGTCCACAGATCAAAATGTGTGCTCAAGGCAGGTAAAAATGTGATTTTGTCATGCTAGTATGTAATTTTCCTGTGAAAGAATCTCAATTCAAAGAAGATTGTTGGAAATTTCGCAGGTTTAATTTATTACAAAGAGCATTCTCTGTTGCAAAAATATAGTGATGGTAGAGAATTCAACTATCTTACAGTAGTGGTATCTATGAGTAGTTCAGAGACTGAATACATAGGTGGCCAAAAGTATGCATACAACTCTGATGCAAGTTCTATCATTCAAAATGGGGTGAAATCAGCATGTAAAGATAGTTTAGTGTTGGTTATTTAAGATGGCACTGAGCACTCTTACCAAAGTATATGGACATTTGTCCGAAACTACTGTGAAATCTTACCTGACAGGATGGGAAAGAGTACGCATTAGTCATTTTTTCAAAATTGTAACTCAATTCTTTGTAGAGCTACAGTTTTCATTTCTTGCCTGAATAAATAGACTATGTTTAATAAAAATTTTGATACTTTATCTCTTGAAGTTTTGTTTTGTAACCAAATATCCACTAGGTGCATATTCTTACCTTCCATTTACCCCATATGTTATAGCGAGAAATTAGAAAAATTTATCAAAATGGTCAGTGATTAGAGTCAGGTGGGGAAATTGGAAACAGGACAGCTGAGAGCGATTTGGTGGCTTTTATTGAAATCTAACAAACAGGATTAAGTTAGGGGTACTTTTGGCAGCCCTGAGACAATATTCTCACCTCTTTGATAGAAGTTGATTGAGCCTTGATAACAGCTAATAGTTAATAAACGAAATTCTGTTCCATGTTTCTTCTGTTTTTCAAGTTTTGCTTCCCCACCTGCTGTTACAAAAAAATAAGGGTCAAATTGCTGTTGTTATATGATTATTATACAGTCACATCATCATGCAGTGTTATTTTTTTCATATTAAGTCTTTTTGGTGATCGATCTATTCTGTTTTCAATTATACAAAAATGTTTCCCTTTTATATATTAACATTCGATGAGAAAATATTTGCAATAACTTTTTGGTTGGTTTGAGGTAGGAGGGTAGAACCCCCCCCCCCCCCCCGCACATAGCCTGTGCCGCTGTGGTGGTCGAGTGGTCATAGTGACGGACTCGCATCGCGGAGATCTGGGTTCGAACCCCACTAGCGCCACAGTGATGGTCGGCTGAAGTTGGTTTTCTGTGGTTTCCAACTTCAAGGCGCGAATGTGAACCGATCTCCCCGTTAAAAAGTCTCGCCACAGAGAGCAACAGGCCTAAAACGTAACAAATATTCAATCATTACACTTCACTCACAATTTGAAGAATAGATGGCAGCACTGAAATATCAAGCACACCACTCACTACACACTCAGACTGTTAGGTGCACTCACTTTATTCCAGACTCTGACACGAAGCTGGGCAGGAAGAGATCTCGGAAACGGGATAAGTCCAGTGGCAGAGCCCCTGGCATTCATTCATGCATATAGCCTCTGTTTATTGTAACATATATAATATATACATGCAAGCATAAAACTTTGTATTTCTTACTGTTCTGTCCAAAGAGGGTTTTCAGTGGTATTTCCTCTTGCTGTGTCATTCTCTTGTTGAACTATAGGCGTAGAGAATTAATAATATCAAAATTCACAAACAAAAAAAATTTAATTGTTAAAAATTTATGCAAAAGTTAGGAAACAATATCGTTATGATTTGGAGGTCAGAGAGAGGGCAGGGAATATCTTTTAGGCAAATTTTGAATGACCTTCAAAAAACATATTAAGGATTTTTTTTTTCAAATTTATTTATTTGGTTCTAAAATTAAATAACACATAAAACAGTTAAATCTCGATGCTTGTCGTCTAGAGGCCTAAGCCTGCACAGAACAACTAATCAAAAACTAAAGATGAAAGAAACAAAAAAAAAAATATATATATATATATACTAGCTACAATACCCGGCGCTGCCCGGGTTTTCTTCAATGAGGCTTTGTTGGATCACGTGATATCTCCCTCTTTCTTTGAGGGACATGCAAATCGTGTCTAAGTTAACCAATATGGCGACATCCTGCGCGACTCGTGAAATAAACAAATCTAAATTTTAAGAAACGTAGAAATGAATAGTCCCCCCCCCTTTTTTTTATGGGTGTTAAGTATTTCAATTCCCTCCCCCTGAACTTCAAGTTATCTATTTCTGCCTGTTTCAGCTTCCGAAAATGCTTAATTAAAGCTGTGGAATTTCTTCGATGCACTTTATGGGCCCATAATTAATTTTAAAACATCCTAAACTATATGAATTTATGCAGTTGAATATCAAAAGATAATACGTGGAGACATTAATTTTCATGCTTGAGAGGATATAAATACAAAGTTGAAATCAATGTTATTGAATGGATATCCAACTCAAAAGTAGATCCGGCAAATTATTCATATTTTTAATTTTCTGTGCTTCGTATCTCCAAGTGAATTCAATATTTCAAAAATCGAGAATTCAATTTAATTTTTAAAATTATTGATGTGGCAGGAAACCCCCCTCCCCCCACTAAATTTCCGTATTTATGCAGTTAAATCGGCAATTTTAATACTGATTTCTGTGAGAATAACCCTTTTCCTGACCCTCAAAGCGATGATGGTGATGATTATGACGTCTATTCAAAAAGCCTCATTACTGAGAGTATTGAAAATGTGGCAAACCATTATAAAGGCATAAACTATTATACATAACTGGCAGCATTAAAGAGGTGACAAACCATTGTAAAGACATAAACACGTCTGAAACTCATCGCTAGGGAACCACGGTAACCAAAGTAAACGTTCGGAAAGTGATTGTTGAGGCCCAAAAACCATTGTTGCCGGACAGTTTTTTGCCCATTTGGGGCATTTGCCCTGGTCTGACGAAATTTTAAAGTAGCCTATCGTTCAAGTCGGGTCCCATTTGGTATATATGCAAAATTTGGCGACGATAGATCTAAAATTGTAGATTTGTATAGAGAACATACACACACACACACACACACAGACACACACACAGAAAATCAATTTTATATATATATATATATATATATATATATTTGTTTCCATTTTATATTGCTGCAAATATTTAGTCCAAGATATTTGATAATTTGATATTTTGTACTTGTTGAATTTTTTGGCAGCAACAGTCGAGGTTCATCAGACATATTGGACTATGGAATTTTAGATTAAAATAAATTTCGGAATAAATTAAGTTGAAATGAATGACTTTTTAGTTTTTGAAATATTAAGGTTTAAATCATTAGCTAGAAACCATTTTCTGATTAAGCACAGGTCTTGATTTATTTTAGTTGTTAGTGTATTAAAATTGTTAGAAGAATATAAAAGAACTGAATCATCAGCGTAAGTAATCATGGTACCATGAATATTTAGTTTACATAAGTCGTTTATGAACATTATAAAAAGTAAGGGGGCTAAATTTGAAAATTAAAAAAAAAATTCTCATTTCTTTAGTGAATTGGTCTCACAAATGCTTCCACTTTTTCTGCAAAACCCCCACCTGTCTGAACCCAGTCTTCAGCACCCATTTCAGCAGCTACACCCTTCCATACTTTGTCAACAACATAGCGTTTGGCATGGCCCTCAAACCTTTTGTCTTAAATGGCACATTCATAAATACTTTAGAGATTCGACTGTCCTTATCTGCTTCCATTCTATAAAAACAATAGGCTCAGTCGGAAGATAATAGCAAACTCACTGGGCGTGCTAAGTGCTAATCGGTTCAAGGAAGAAAAAAAAAACAATTCATTCTGGGTAAAGCAGGTAGAAGCAGTTTGAGTCGGTTTATCCTTACAGTGGCAATGCTGAGATGCCTCATCAATTTGATCTGCGATTTTGGTCATCCCAAAATATCGAGTTCTTAACATATGCTTATATTTCCAATTTTAAAAACCGCTTATAGGGTTAAAGAAGATAGGCAAGTGTACCATGACCCACCCCAATAAGCTTTCACCTGCTTGCCCACCGCAATAAAGCAAGAACTGGTGCACTATGGTTTAGCAAGCCACACCCGCATCCAGAAAAGCATTTTCCCCAGTAGCACAATGGTACAGTCATGCGTCGGATCGGCGTCGATGCGACGCTGGTTCGTCGAATGAATACCGAGCGTCGAAAGAGGTCGGAAATTTCTACGTGTCCGATACCGAACGGTATAGTAAAAATGTATTCACTCGGTAAACGTCAAAATGCCTTCATTTTTTCTCTAAAATAGTTTTACTCTCATTTTTACAGCATTTCGTTTCAAAGGAGAATATCTTACACGAAATTAGTTTTTTTTTAAATAATCCAACTTTTTCGCCCATCATAACGTCGCACTTGCATTTATAACGACCGACAACGACCAAGAACCAGTGGCGTCGGAGCCAGGGGTGCTGTGGGTGCTCGAGCACCCACGGAAGTTTGTAGAACGGGTTTGAGCACCCACAGAATTGATTCAAAAATCGAAATTTCCTGCATGAATCTCAAGACGGGCACCCACAGGTTCGAAACACTTCCGACGCCCCTGCCAAGAACGGTACAAACCCCAAACACGTTTGAAACGAGGGCATAACGACATGAGCGTAATAGACCCCCTGGCCTCACCACATGTTTCCCCCCTTCCCTATCAGTGAGCTTCAACAGACGACCATTTTGGAAGACACGGCGTTAGTTACACGCTACAGGCCGGCGATTTTAAAATAGTTGACGCGGAAGACTGCATTTAGAGAAAAGGTAAGCATTATTTTACTATTATTGAACTAGGGGATAAATTTTCCAAGATATTTTCAATGTTTGTTACTTTTTTTTTAACCTTCGTTTTTTTTGTTATTTAAATTCATAAATCCCCGTTCCCTCCTGCTGGGCGGCCCTTTAGGTCAGGTTAAAATGGGCCCCTCTGTAGTGAATTTACAGTGTGAAAAAAAAGGTAAATAAGGGTTGTCACAGCACTTGAGCCGTACGTGTCGTAGCCTTGGAGCTACTTGAACTTGTGGGCCATAGGGGGCTTACATCCTGGGATAGGGTCCTTAGACCAGCGGTTCTCAACCGGTGCTCCGCGGCGACTCGAGAAAAATAAAATGAATCAGTAAATTTGATAGATAAGTAAATAAGAGAGGCCTACAAGGTTCTGCCATAAAAATTATGTACAGAAAAGGGCTCCCGGAGTTAAACAGGGCTCTGCCATAGAAATTATATACTGAAAAGGGCTCTGCGAGTCAAAAAAGGTTGAGAACCGCTGCCTTAGTCTAAGATCTTCTCAGGCCCTTCTATAGTGAATTCATAGCATGGAAAAAATGAAAAATGATCAGCCCCTCCCTTGTGAGCCATTTTGAGCTCTTCCTATAAATTTTGTGCTGAGCCCCCCAACCCATATATTTGCGTGTATATATACACAATACCACACACCATTTCTCCTACATACGGGACAAATAGAGATTTTCAGCCCCTCAATATTTTTTTTCATGTCATGTCGGCACCTCTGCTGCGCAGTTTCAGCTGGATCCCTACCAAAAATTCCGGTCGAGAGACTCAGCTTCAAGATGGGGGGGGGGGGGACATGCCTACTTGGTGATGATGAAAAAATATTTATTAGCCTATAAACTAAATGATCATTGGCGAGTTCATAGCATGCATGCTTGGGGCCCCCGTTAAAAGGTTGCAACATAAGTATACTTATTTTTTGTGAGGCTCCATTTGCCCCAGCTTATTTACAGACACGATTATGCACCTTTTTGCATCCTAAGCCTCACCCATGGGCTATCAGGGCAGGGGTTTTTTATGTGATTCTTTGAAGTAAATTTTTGTATAAGACTATTTTATATAAATTATATTTTTATGTAAAAATTGAACAATTATTGAATTTTGTCATGACAGAGAATGCAATCATTGTGCCCCCCCCCTTCCTCGAATGCAAGGGGACATGCTTAAAATTGTTTAAAGTATGTACATAATAGATCAAATATGACCATGGATATTTATTATTTGAAATCTGTATACTATTCACCTATTTGAAATTTTACCTGCTATGAGAATAGTATGAATAGCAATTACTGAAAGTGATTTAAATCAGTGATTTTTTTTTAAAAATCAGTTGATCTAAATCACTACAACCCTGGTCATTTTGTCACACACTCACCTGATTTCTCTCCAGGTCACTCCAATACTCACACACTTTCTAAATCACTTTTTATGTTACTCCTACGCTTGCACACTATTACTGTCACTCATGGGCTTGCATGCTCTTTTTGCTGCGGAGTCACTTAGTTCCATGATCACTTGGTAGAACTGTGGATTTATAGTTTAGCCACCCTTCTCCCAGTTGACTACTTGACCAGTCATTCCTTAAATTTTCAGCCCCTTTGAAATTTTTGCTATGATTTGTAGCCTGCTTAGCCTCTTTGTGAATACGCCACTGGGGATACCTTACCAAAGATTCTTGTCTAAGGGCCGGCCATCTTCAGGATGTAAAGAGGGGGGTATGCCTACTTGATGATGGTGAAAATATTTATTAGCCCATCAACTATATATAGATCATAGCCTCTGATATACTAAGCTGGACCCATAGTCTCTAAGGGCAGGATTTTTTATGTGATTCTGTGAGTATATTTTTAATGTAAGTGAACAGGATTACATCCTTTGTCAGCTCCCCCACTCTACATGCAAGGGGCAATGATTCAAATTGTTCAAAGTATGTACATGAAATATTAATAAGCAAATGTATAATTTGAAATTTTTATACCACTTGTATCTATTTGAAATTTTTCTAGGTGTTAAACATGACACAGTGAAACTTCGATACAATGAAAATAATTGCCTATATAATGATACTACTCTGTCGTCTCTCACTATTCCACCAATAAATTGTGTGCAACGGTAAGTATTTTTCTCTTTCTTTGAATACCATTAAATTGGAATTTTACCTTTTATGATATTTTATTATTTTAAATAAAAGTTTTAATTCTAAATAATTTGACACAATTAGAAATGTGATTGATAGCCTTTCCATATAATCAATTATAAACTTGTCAGAAGTTGTGCCTTGGATTACACTAATCATAATCATCAATAATAATGCGATAAGCGATTGTTATACGTGATTAAGAATCCGAAAAAAAAGGAATGACAGGTGCTCTAATCTGTTGGAAACTGATGTTCAACTGCCATGGGTGCAAATTTGGTTAAAATGGTAAATTTGAAAAATTTAGAGTGAAAATTAATTATCAAATATTTTTAGTGTAGACAATTCCTATAATAATGATGGTAATTTTGTATAATTCATAATATAATTTGGATGTACAGTATATATGAAGTTCATGCATTGAAAGATTAACCTCTGATTGTGCAGCTGATTGCTATACAGGGTTGTCACGAAGGAAATATTGCTGAGTTGGAATATCCCTCATATCATATATATGGCCTTGCTAAGTTGTAATAATCTGTCTTTATATCTACCATTTATTTCATAAAACCTTGACATAAAAAGTCCAAGCATAGGTCTCCATACAAAACTAACAAAAAAAATATAAATAATTTGAATTCTGCACAAACTGTTTTCAAAGTGGTGCATTTGTTAGTAGTTTATGTGTACAATTGCAGACTTTATATAATTTACAATAAAATAAGTATTAAGAAGACACCAACGACCAGACCACCAAGAATAAGGCATGAAAAATACAAAAATTTGTACTTTTAGTGTATTTGCCTTATTCATTGGTGTCGTCTTAATATTCTTGGGCAAAGTTGATCTACTCTTCCGAATAAAATAAGTAAAACAATAAGAAAACCCATTTTGTTAAGTCACAAATAAAGAAGATTGAATTTTATGTGGAACTTCTATAAGCTTCCCTGCTATAGTATGAATGAGGTACCTACTCAAATTTCAGGATATAATTGAAAGAATATTCATTAGTACAGTATAAATGTGTTGGTTTTTTTTAAGTCACAGTTTTTCCTGCTGCAACTGTGCTTACGCTTTTGAAAATGTGATTGTGGAGACGAGCAAAAATTAGTGGAGCTTCTGCATTAATTTTCATTTCAAAAAACCATGTTTTGAAAAATTAATTATCAAATAATATTTTTAGTATAGACAATTCCTACAAACGGAAAATTAGTTTATCAAATGAACAAAACATTGCTTTAAATCTTAACCGCTACGTGAGATCAAGATTTAAACCAAGATCTGAGTATATTCTTGTATGTGCACACACACATACACATAGTTTGTAATTTTTGTACTACATTTTGTCTTATTTTCATTCTATAAAACTGAATTCGTTCCGCTAAGAATCATCCAGTGAATTTCGGTCACTGTTTAGAAAGTCCAAATCAATCCAGAAATCAGATTTTTTTTAACATGAAACTCAAGATGAACACCCGCTGATACAAAACATTTCCAACATCCAGTGCAAATGTATCAGTAGCTATTATTTTTTGTGGTATTCATGTTATTGGTCTACGAGATTATTTTTATGTTAGAGAATGTGAATTTTTCACACGATAGGCATAAAGTTATCAAAGATATTGGTTTGACACCAACTCAACATTTCAATATATACCTATTTAAAATTAACAAGATATCGTGAAATATTGTTGGGTGGGTGGGCTTGAGCCAGTGAAAAGTTGCACCTGCGAATCATACTCATAAAATATATTTCTCTAATGTAGACTACTATCAAAATATTCTCAATATTCAATAAATTAAAAGAAATGTACACTCATTGCCATAAAAATTTGCAAACCCAGAAGAAGTCGTCAAAATGAATCGAAATTTTACACATGTAAGTACTACGTTGATATAAGTAAGTGATTAGAAAATCCAAGAAAAAGGATCATTTATTGCAGAAAAAAGTACAGATGAACAGAAGTTTTAGTACTCTGTTGGACCCCCTCTAGCGCGAATGCACGATGCGATACGAGCGGGCATTGAGGCATACAAGTTCCGTATGATGTCCTGAGACATCTCGTTCCATATTTGCTGTAAATGCGCCTCTAGTTCGACCAACCTCGTAGGGTGTCCAACTTGCCGTCCTAAATGATCCCAGATATGCTCGATTGGTGACAAATCTGGGGATAGAGCAAGCCAGGGAAGGGTGGTAATGTGGCGGAGGCAGTCTTGTGACATCCTTGCTGTGTGTGGCCTAGCATTGTCTTGTTGAAAAATGGCTCCATGCCATGAGTGGCAACACATGTGGCTGAAGGATGTTATGGACGTACCGCTGGGCTGTCATTGTGTCAATATTAGGGGTGACCGTGTATCGTAAGCAATGGCACCCCATACCATGACACCAGCTGTGGGAGCGGTGTGCCGCTGTAAAGCGAAGGCAGGATTGAAGCGTTCACCACGGGGCCTCCACACACGAACACGATTGCCATCACTGCTCAAGTTGAATCTTGATTCGTCGCTGAAGACGAGCTGGTTGCAGTCCAATCCCGTCGTGCTCGACACAACTCTAAACGGAGGCGTTGGTGGGTGGGTGTCATTGGCAGCACACGTAATGGGCGCAGCGATACCAGATGTTCTTCAGCCAGACACCTTGCAATGGTTCGGGAAGACACAGTGGCCCGTAGTGAAGCTACTGCCTGTGTCTGGATAGCAGCCAATGAGGCAGTTGGCTCTATGCGTGCGTTTCGGATGATGTGACGGTCTTCTCGACGACTGGTCTGTCGAGGGCGTCCTGAACCTGGTCGCCGTGTAAATGACGTCTCTTCTGTCCACTGGTCCCAACACCTCCTCACAGTAAAATCAGAACGGCCTAGTTGTCGAGCTACTCGCCGAGCTGACCACCCAGCTTCCATCATCCCGATGATTCTTCCCCTATCGAACTCTGACAACTGCTCATATGGTCTTCGACGACGGCGTAACGGCATGTCTACCTCAGCATTTCCTTTGCAAACGATTAAATTTGCTGTTGCGCCCCAGAAGCATATTTTTCAAATGCACCGCTATTCCGTGATTACACGATTTTATTCGTAATTTTTTCCACACAGCCAATCACGTTGCTTCAGCCTCTACAATGATATACGTAACTCTAAAATATTTTCAATTTCGCCGAACAGCAGAGCAAACAAGTTAGATATTTCCACTGCTGTTTCACAAGATATTTTAAATGTGTAATCACATTATTTTCAATGCAATATAAATTATTTCATTTTTTAAATCAACAAATTTAAACACTAAGCACAAACTGAATTATTCAAACAGCTAAAGGCGGATCACACGACTTCAGACATCATAGAAAATCTTTGCAAACTTCGTAACAAATTTCTCCAATTTATCAATGCATTTTTGATACCAAGTCAACTAAAAATAAACATATAAATTGCAGTATAAAAAATATATATCGTACATGTTAATAATATATGAAATATTTAAACATCTATTTAAATATCAGAACTTCGAAATATAGAAAAGACGCTAAAAGGAATTACATTTTTTGAACATCATTATTGGTCTCAATTTTTTTCTAAATGTTTTTGTTGTAATATTCAATTGATTTATTACATACTAAAATTTTAAGTGTTTTCAAAATATTTTGTAATTTATCATATTGGCAAAGAAAAAAGATTTAAATCATTTTCGGAGAAGTGAAAAAAAATTAAATGATCTAGCTGGATTCTCAAACCTTGGAATTCAGGTTAGCGGTCTGATCACCTACTCTAATTCTGTTATCAGATTAGGACCTAAGACTGCTAACTACCAGAAACAAAGTATTTTAGTGGTGCTTGAAAATTTTACCTTTATTGAAATGTGTTACTACTTTCACATTCACTACCATTAACCACAGAATTTTCCTTTTTCCCCTTACGAGAATTGAAGTAAATAATGTATGGCATACAGTGTGTAAATCAAAGTTATAATGTTAACCTTTTACCTGCCGAATTAAAATTTGAATTCATTTGAATTTTTTTTCTATTATTTTCTCTTCTGATCCTCCTATATATATTTATTTATTTATTTATTCTTCCTTGAACATATAGGATTATTCAAAAAAATTAAATTTTTGGCATAGGAGCTGAAATGAAATTTTCGTTCTGTAAATTAAGTTTGGAATCTCACCCATTCAGGAAAAGAAAAATTTAGTGCTTTCTAATGTAAGAAAAATATTTTCTCTAATTAATAAAACTCATTTTACCAACTGGGAACAATGATTGGCCATTAAAAGATTAATAACGAAGCCTTGTGACCAAAAACACAACAGAGAAAATGATAATGAAAATTATTGTAAACCAAGAAGCGATGTGATTGGCTGAATAGAGCTGAAAAAAATTGTGTAATCGCGGAATAACGGTGCATTTGCAAAATATGCACCCTGCATAATCTGGATCAAAAAAAAAATTATCAGTTAAATGGCCACTGATTTTTTTACCAGGGCTTCATGTGATCCGCAGAGGTGGTTCTGTACTCTGGACCTTCAACAAGGGTCCAACTTTTCTCACGTTACACCGGTCGTTCGACTTTACAAATGTGACTCGTAAGGACCAAAGAACTTTGTAAGCTTTAGACTTGCACCAAACTGCGTTCTTTGTATGGTGGACAAGTCACCTATCTTGTGCTGATGTGCCTCTTCTCTTTTTGTTGTACTGTTTTGAATTTTCCAGTTGCATCTTGGCAATATTTTCTTGTGCTTCTTCTCGCATGCAATCACGATCTTGAATCACATCATTGAGAAACTCCTTCTCCAGAACAGCTTTGATGCATAAATCATCTTTGTTTACCATCCTGACTCCCATCAAAAATTAAAAAGGAGTATACCTTGTGCTTCTTGATGGGGTGCTATTGATGATTCTCTGCACATAAGCTACAAATCTGTACCATTTTGATGGGTCCTCGATGGACAATTTGGACAAAACAGGTATCAGAAACACATTTATCCACTCCACCTGTCTGTCTCCTCATGGAATCCCTCATAACAAACACAGATATTATGAATTTCCACATATAACGAAGATTTTCCATGTCCCATGAATTTCGTATTCCTTATCTGTGTTATTTTGATTGCTAGAACACTGATTTCAGCAAAGTACAGCTATTATAAATAATGTTTCAAGAACTGGTTTAATATTAACAGATTATTTAGTACGTTAAAAGTGGAGATACATAAACTAAGCTAAATACCTAAACTGCTTACTTGAATCAAGCCAGTTGTTCATGGCATATGCTACTACATGATGTTCCTCTCGACCTTGAATTCACTCTGTCAGACTATGATTCCTGTGTGTACTTCAAGATCGAAGGGGGAACAATCATTGTTGGAATATATGCGGATGACATTCTAACTTTCAGTGATGATTAGGGATACGTAAATTTCGTATTTACAAAATAACCGCGATAAATGCAAAATTTATGAAATAAATGCGATAAATGCAAAATTTATGAAATAAATGCGATAAATGCGAAATTTACCAACTTTGACAAATAAATGCTGAAATTTGATTTTTTTACTACTTTTTCGCGGAATCTAGGTAATTTACACTTTTTGAAGTGGAAAAGTAATTTTGCTCAGTACTTGTGAGCGTGCTTGAAAGGGAAAACACAAGCACTTTTTCCTTTGACATTGTGTAATAAATACAGTCGAGTTCGGTTATAACATAGCCCCTAGGTGATTCAAGAAGTGTATGTAATAACCGACGAGTATGTCATAAGGGAGGTGTTGAAATTAGATTACGTAGCAATGACATATATGCATAATTGAGATTGTCGTGGAAAAAATAAGCTTATGCCTCACATAATTGAAATATAATACGGTTTTTGATTGGTATGTGAAAATTTTGGAAATTTATTTGAATAAATGCAATATTTTTTGAGATGTTTACGATTTTTTTAAAGTTATGCTAATGGTTTTCCCCTTTGAAGTAGGTATATTGTATTGTACAATTAAAAATACAGAAAAAATAATCCCACTGATGTTCATGAATTCACAAATTAATATTAATACACTTGAATTAGCCACCAGTCTCAACTTGAATTGAGACCACCAATAAAAAGATCACAAAGTTGTAAAAACAAGTAAAAATTCCCCATAATTCCGAAAAGCATAGACGATACAGTTCTGCACAGGAAGACAGGATTTTAAATATCAAAAATTTTATTGCCAAAATAGTTACATTTATTATCGACAGATGGCGCTAAAGTTTGTTATTTATAATATTCAGTGTATTGAATCACTGATTGACTGATCACACATTGATTTCACTTCCTAATCTGTCGATTAGGAAGTGTAACTATTCCATCCATGTATTTTCGCGTTTATTGAAAAAATTTAGGGCTAAGATATTGCACGTATACAAGGAATGCTGTCCATAAAAGGCTGTTTTAACCATTTTCCTGGGTTCTTGTTTTTCTTTTGCAGGGTTATATCTGGATTATTTTGTTGGTTATGCCCATTTTTTTTCGCTTGTTATATCCACAGTGTATGTTTTAAGCAGGGTATGTTATAACAAAGATAAAAAATGTATAGACATGAATGGGAGAAATTTTAAGATTTCACAACCTATTTTTTTATTCACCGGTTATATAATAAGTGTACCCGACTATATATGCAACTTTTTTGAATTTCGGAAAATGATGCTATAAAAAGCATTTGAAAAATAAGGTTAAATTAATAGAAAATAGAGGTGCATTTTTTTTTTAATGCAAAATTTTTGATTTAAATCGTTTCACTTATTCGAGTTGTTGTGTTTTTTGTTTGTGTGTGTGAACGAAAGTGAAATTTTTCATTTGGAATTCGTTATTGTTAATAAATGCGAAATTTCTAATCTGAATTTTTTTTTTTGCAAAATAAATGCGAAATTTCTGATTTAAAAAAATTAACCATTGTTTGGGTATGAGGATCACTCATGATCAACAGAACAGAAAAATTTTCACTGATCAAAATAAATATTTGAAGAATGTTCTTGTTCATTTTGGCATGTTTGATTGTCATGGTGTTGCCACTCCTCTTGAAGTAGGTGTTAGTCTATCTAAGGAGAATGAACCGAAGGCTGAATCTGAAAAAGAGATGTCCAATATACCTAACAGAGAATTGGTTGGAATTTCTTTGCTGCATAATCAAGGATGCCTGATATAGCTTTTGCTCTTGGTCATCTAAGCAAGCACAACAACAATCCTGGAAAAACTCAGTGGATTGCATTGAAACCATATTCTTCAATACATCAAATCAACTGTTTCCATGAAGGTGATGTATGAAGCTAATCACTCTGAGGTGTCTGCATATGCTGATGCAGATTGGGAGAAATTATTTAGACATCAAAAGTCCATATCTGGATATGCATTCATGACATCTAAGTTTAACTGAAGCCGAATATATGTCTGAAAGTTTAGCAATACAGGAATGTGCCTGGTTGAGAGGGATAATGTGTGAGCTGAAATTGAAAGATCATCAAAAATCTACTGTGATTTATCTCTACAATAAAATCTGTGTGTAGAGAACCTAGAATTCCGTGATTGTACCGAATACATAGATGTCATCACATCAGATCCAAGATCAGAGAAGGAGGCATACTGCTTGAATATGTCCAGAGTCAAGATATGATTGCAGACATATTGAAGAAAGGACTGCCAAGACCAGCTCATCAAAAGCTTTGCAAAGAACTGGGACTTGTCACCTAATTTCCACTAAGACAATTCAGACAGATATTGAATTAAAGAAGGTGTTGGTGTAAATAATGCCCAATGCATGTTGAATGTTGTTTGTAATACCCTGATCTGTGCTGTTTATGATACATTCCTCTTTTTGGTGTCGTGAGTGTTTTGTGATTTATAGTGATGTTGAGTTTCTGTAATAAATTTTTTTACAGATATACAGATTTCTACTACAGGTTATGGAACCCAATGTATACATAAGTTCTTCATTAATACAAACAGATATTCAGGGAATACAGTAATCATTTTAACAAGAAACTCAAAGATGTTTTTCAATGAAAGATAAATAATATTTTTAATACTTGGAATGTGTCACCTTTTACTTATGTCTTCCTTAAATGATCATTTTTAGTTCATATGAAATTTAAAAATTTTGGGTTTTAGGGCTGATTAGCTTAGATTAAATCATCTTTCAAGACTAAACTTATTTGAATAACAAAACATGAACTGTGCATGGATACATCAATACAAGGGAAGGAGGAACAGCTTGGATGGAACAACATGGATTATTCAATTCAGCACCTCCCTATGGGATCATTCAAGTATTACGTCAGCATCGATGGGGTGATGGAGGGGCTTTCCAATTTGCTGACTTTTGATGATGGGGGGGGGGGGGGGGTTTGGATGATGCTTCCGTCATCAACCACCTGATCAAGCTTTATGAAAATATCAAATTTTGTTAATGGCATTTTACTCGGTGCGCCAAAAACGAGAAAAATATTAACTAGTTTGCAGGCACCTGAAATAGCATTCTCCCTGATGATAAATCCCTCAGAGTCACTTCAGCGATCTCTAAATGTTTCACGGATCCTTCAAGTGCTCAGGAAATATGTCTGGGCTACTTAAGTGCTGTGTAACTGTGCAACGCAAGGGAATGTTCAGCAGGTAACTTCAGTGATGTACAACCACACTGGAAGCCACTTAAGTGCTCTAAAATTGTGCCACATGTCACTCAAGAGACCTCTAAATGTGCCACGGATCATTTCAGTGTTCTGGAACTGTCGGGGGTAACTCAAGTGATCTTTAAATGTGCAGCAGGCCACTTAAATGCTCTGAAATTGTGCCACGGGTCATTCAAGTGATCTGTAAATGTGCTGCTAAGTTCGCTTTTACAAAATTGAGTTTGAACTAGCAAGCCACATCAGATAATCTTCAGGGCTACATTTGGTCCGCGGGTAAAGGGTTTACCATATATATATGGCTTAAAGGGTGGGTCGCTATGATTCTTAAAGAGAAATTTTGAGTTCTTACCCTTCAAAATATCATTGAAATTAACGGCATTTTCTTTTGAGATTGTAATTTTTTTTTAATGTTTTTTACATTAAATTTTTTTTCGTCTGGGGGAAAGCACACGAGCCCCCTATGCCCCCTCTCGCGCAAGTTTCTGATCCCACCAGCATGTCTTAGGAGATAGGGGGCAGTGCTCATGAAATTTTGCTGACGAGGGGGGTCAGAGTTTTGCTTACTTTTGCTGGTGGGGGTAGGAGGTCAAAAATGGCTAAAAATATGCTGATGTAATACTTGAACGGCCCTACACTCAATGAACCATATTTTTGCTTTCTCAAGAGTGACCCCCCCCCCCCTGAAAATTCAGTGCATTACAAATGTCTGATAAACAAAAAAAATCACAGTTCATTACCTAAAGATCAAGTGAGGGAGTGGATAAGCTAGTAGTCAACAGAGTCAGTTAGCGATTGAGAGAGAGTGACTGACAAAATAAATGAGGATGTAATGTCCCCTTAATATATTAGAAAATGACCAATTTTTATGGAACATGGTTAAATCCATTGTTCTATCACTTTGGTTCCCCCTTGCAGCGGCCCACTGATTGATGTCTAAAGATGCGCTGGGTGCAAAAAAAACGTGTGGCCATGTAGGAAAAGAAAAGTGCAAAGGCGAGATGAAAGAAGAAAACTGTTACGCGGGTAGTCTACAATAGTATCGGATGGCGTTGGATTATCTCTGTATGGACTCCATCTAAAATTTGTTAAGTGTTCATGTTTAACTTCGACAATAACCTAAATTTCTGGATAATAGTAGTATTATAGTTATGTGTTAATTAATTGTTAATAAACAGAAGATTAGAATTATCTTTGACTTACGTACTCTAACATGAAATACTAGTTGTTACCTTGTGAAATAAATATCTGGCTATGGCCCGGTTTCATTGGCACACAAATTGACTGCAACTGCACATCACTCTTATCACATTCTTATTTTTTAAGGAGAGGGACAAAAATAATTTAGTCACTATTGACAAGGAATGTGTTGGATTTCAATGCAGCAAAATACAGTCAATGTGTTTTTTTTAATGACACCCCCGCCCCCCCAGAGAGCAACAGGCCTACAACGATAAATCATTCAATCATTACACTTCACTCATAATTAGAAAAACTGTTGGCAGCACTACACATAACAAGCATTACACAGAAACAAACTTCACGCCCGGTTTCACTACACGTACATTCCAACATGTATCAATTCGTTAGAGGTTCTGCAGAGGAATATGGACGAGGAGCACGTGTGGTTCAGTAGTAGTAATAGTAATGACACCCTATAATTCCGTCGAAATGGATGTTGCATTGACTAGTTGTCGATCAAAGTGGGAAACATATTGGGTAGTTGCTATATGACATATAGATATAACACAATATATGAACAATGAGTTATTGTACCAGTCGCTATAACACATGGTCGTTATTACAAGTGTCAACTGTATCTACCAGGATACTATTAAAAATTGAGAATATTACATTTAACAAGTCTAGGTCTAATCACTGCAGGGGTTTACCTTTGGAGGGGGGCACGAAAACTTCCATCCTAAGGCATTTTGAATTACCACCCTTTAAAAAGCATGAATCAACAGATTGGTTGATATATATATAACTAGCGATACCTGGCACTGCCCGGGTTTTCTTCAATTACTGGTAGGATTGAAAAGGTGACAAACCATTATAAAAGCATATAAACTATTATACATATACTGGCAGTGTTAAAGAAGTAAAAAATCATTGTAAAGGCATATACATGTCCGAAACGTATTGGTAGGGAACCACAGAAACCAAAGTAAACATTCTGAAAATGACTGTTGAGGCCGAGAAACAATTGTTGCCCGACAGTTTTTCATCCTTTTCGGGCATTTGTCCAGCTTTGACAAGCTTTTAAAGTAGCCTATCATTCAAGTCGGGTCTCATATGTACATATCTCGGGTCTCATATCTCGGGTATATATGTAAAATGTGACGATCGATCGATCTAAAATTGTCAATTTTTATAGAGAACACACACACAGAAAATCAATTTTATATACGTACTAGCTATAATACCCGGCACTCCCCGGGTTTCCTTCAATGAGGCTTTTTGGATCATATGATATATCCCTCTTTGAGGAACATACAAACCTAAGTTAACCAATATGGTTATTTCCCGCGCGACTCATGAAATAAACAAATCTAGATTTAAAGAGGATTCTAGATTTGTTTATTTCATGAGTAAGTGAATGAAATACTTTACTTATGCATCAGAGTTTTTCAACTAGGGTGCTACATGAGAACTGTAGTTGTGCCATAAAAATTTTTTAGGGCCATTATCAGATTGATTTTGTCTGAAGCCGCAGATGTATTGATTATACAGTATCTCGGTACTTAAGTACAAGGAATTAATTATTTTTTTTCAAATTAGATGCATGTGTAAGAAAAACTGAAATAAGTCATAAATGAAGTTGACAAGAGAAATTTAGAGGGTTAAAATAACTTACTGGGCACTTCAGACACTCTTGTTATGTACCTATAGAAATATATCAATAGAGTTAATAATTTTCCAGACTAACAATGAACATTTGTTTTAACCCTTAAACTGCTCTCATTATAAAATAGATAACCAAGCTCCTTAACCATACATGCACCTTATATACATTCCTCTTCTGAATCACTAATTCATAGTTGTGATAAAGAGGGAATTTTACTCTAGTGCATACAGAGAGGTATAGGTTATTTTTTTTAATTATTTTCACAGTTTAAGGGTTAAATAAGAAAGTTCACTTAAACTAGTCAAAAATTTACAGATACATTATAAGACAGAGATTTCATATATAAGATTAAAATATGCAACATATATATTCTGTGGAAGAGTAGATAAACTTTGCCTAATAACACTCAGGAAAAATCGCCAACAAAAAAGGTAAATAAAAGGAAATTATGAAGACTCCTTATGCTTAACACCATGGCTAAAGTTCATTACAAGCAGGAATTGTAAGAAAATTCGAATATACCTGTGGGGAATCAGTTAAAGCCAACCACAGGGTTGTTGATCTCGGGGTGTTGTATTCTCCTAAGACAACATAAATAAGAGGAAGAGAAATACTTATGTGGAAACTCATTTTTTTTACTTCTAGGATTAACGTAGTTTGGACTACTTTTTATTTTTGTTTCCACTCAACTAGATTGTACATGGCATTTAGACATATAGGCAAGGACACTGGAACATATCTGCTTGTGTTGCTAAAGCAATACCAATTATTTGAATGGTATTGCCAATCACCATTTGAACATAGCTCAAATATTGCACTGAAAGTGCTTTTTCTTTTAATTAAGGTGTCCGACTACGTTGAAAACGTCATTTCGGAAGAAAATATGGATTTTCATTTTTTTATAAAGCCCTATTTGTTGTGATCCCAAAACGAGCCTTGTTTTGTTTATATGATGCTTAGAATCAAAGTTACATTCACTTTAGTGCTGCGTTTTTACATACAAGTAATACGTGAATAAAGACTTTAAACGTGTTTTATGAAGAATGCTATTTTTGACATTTTACTTGACTTTGTGACATGATTTGTAAATATTAGTGCATTGCATCCTTACGAAATTTTAATGTGATATTTTGCTATATATTGTTGAGGTTATGAACCAAAATCTAAGGCCGAACACATACTGAGGAGTCGACAAAGAGAGCGACTTCAAAAGAGAAAATACATCGAGATCAGCATTGATGTCCCCTAACATACTGAGGAGGCAGAGAAGAGCGAAAATGACCGCAGGCATTCTGAAGGGTAAAGAAGAAAAGCCTTTGAGCGAGAAACGTGACATCTCGCCAACTAGTAACCCTACCAGCCTGTTCATGCCAAATCAATCAGTTTGGCAATATTGGAGGATTCCGATGAACCAGCGGTTCTCAACCAGTGTCCCGCAGATCCCTTAGGGCTCTGTGTAAACTCCCAGGGGCTCCGTGGCCACTCGAAGAAAATAAATTAAAAAAAACAGTAAATTTAAAAAAAATAATTAATATTTTTGAATAATAAAAATAAGTCAGAAACTTTGATGAATAAATAAAAAAAATAGGCGTCTGGGCTCCGCCATAGAAATTACATACCGGAAAAAAGCTCCGTGGGTCAAAAAAGGTTGAGAAGTTAATCCTCAAAAGACTACAAGTCCTGTTTATATATGTTTTTAATGACTTCTTGTATCAAACCCTTGTTTCGAATATTATTGCACAATATGTATAAAGATTGAAATAATTATACTTCAATCAAGATAGAGAGACAATACAATTAGTTAGACACTGAATAAAAATACATGCCTACAATCCGCAGAAGCTAATTTCGATACTTTCTAAAGAAAATATCACCGTTAATGAGATGAAGCGAGAGGTTATCCATACACCTCAATGATGAAACTGTAATTTTTTTATGGCCAGCGTATCATTATGAAAATGATTGTTATTAGCGATAAATGTATACATGGTCGTTAAGCACAAATTATCAGTGTGGATCCATTATTTATGAAATCCCAGAATTACAGATTCCTCCTATATGCAGGGCCGTCTTAAGAGCATCATGGGCCCAAGGGCCAAATGATTTTTTTGAGGCCCTACCAGGCAAATTCCCGAAAATCTCAACCACATCTCACTTTTGTGAAGCCTTTTTTATCTTGAGGTCCCACGGTCCTTGCCCTGGTGGGTCCATGCCTTACGACGGCACTGCATATAACCGGCATGTTCTGTGCATAACCAATTTCAATGAACGCACGGATGCTGCAATCAACTGGTTTCGATTTTTTAAGAAATACAGAAATATGTATTGTGTGTGAGATGTTCATTATTTGCATCAGAAAAAAATCTTGTGCCTCTTTCATAGCACACGACATTCCAATTCAAATCCACGGAAATAATAGATACAGTATTCAGTATAATAAAATAAAAGAGAAAAAACAGAAACCGTGTTTCGACAATGTTAGTAAGCGATGAGCAATCATCATGGTGTTTATCCGTTTTCCTAAAAAACGGGATCTCAAACATTTTCCACCAGCGCCACCCATTTCCCTTATGAAGAGCCATTGGCGAACGCAAAGGGGGGATTTGGAGTTCTAACCCCCCCCCCATAGCCAAGATTATAGTGTTATTTTGCCGAAAAAAACTTAAAACCCCCAGAAAGAAAAACAAATTTGAACCCCCCTCCCCGAGAAAATTCTGCCGTACTCCTATGTGAAGAGCAGTTGTAAGCAAAGCATTTCATTGAAAAACCTTTGTCAGGACCACTGCGAAGCTGCACTCCTGACGAAGGTTGGCGCGCACAGTTTGAGAACCCCTGCTAATCTATCAACGCGTTGACAAATCCAGGGCCGTCATTCGAGGGAGGGGAGCTTTTGAAAATACAATAAAAATTGTATATATACATACAAATATATATATACTAGGGGCTATGCGCCCCTGCAGCCTTTGGCGGCCAACCCCCCCCCCCTTCTTATCACAACATGTCTTGTTTATTTCGTCCCACTTCATCAGCATTATAGAAAGGAACATGTGAAAGCACCAGCTTACTGAAGAAGCGAATTTTACAATAATAAAACAACATAAAACGAATGTGATTCATCAAGTACCCCCAGAAAACTTGACCATGGGGTCACCAGACTCCAATTCGCTGAATTTTAGCAGGGCCCAAACTGGATTTATCTCGGGCTATCGATGTGTTGCAAATTTTACAATGTTAAACGACAGAAAAGAATGAGATTCATCCAGGGCCCCCAAAAGGAAACCTGTAAACATGGGGGCCCCCGACTTGGAAGCTTGCTGGTCATTTCCCGCTACAAGTGCCATGAAAAATTTTCATTTGTATTCATTTTACCAACGAATAAAGTCCAAGGCCCCCAACCAATTACCTGGGACACCAGTTCGCATACTTTTAGTGGGGCCCCCAGATTGGCTTTATCTCGGGCTTTTGCTGTTGCAAATTCTAAAATGTTAAATAACAGAAAAAAATGAGATTCATCCAGGCCCCCAAAATCAAACGGTCCTCTGACTCGGAGCTTGTCATACATTCTCCCTGTGAGTGCCACGGCAAATGTTCATTTGTATTCATTTTACCAACGAATAAATTCCAGGGCCCCCCCCCCCAGCTACCCGTGACCGAATTCGCAAATTTTATGGGGTCCCCAGACTGGATATATCTTGGTCTTCCACTATCGCAAATTTTTCAATGTTAAAGCAGCAAGAAAACAACGAGATCCATCAAGGGCCCTGGAAATCAAACCTTTTAACTTCCCCATTAAGGTATACGTGTAATCTCCCGGGTACCCCGACCCTGTGTGTTGGGAGCACTGGTGTTATATGTATATTATAACTCTCGACATGCCCCCCCCCCTCCCCACAAGGGCAGGGCTGATAGGGGCCGGAACGATTATCACTTTTTGATTTTTCACACTATAAATTAACCATAGAGGGCCACTGAAAAGTTGGTTTGGGGGCTCGCCATCTATTCCAGTCTAGGCGCCCTGCTGTAGGATGTGGGAGCCTCTTCGTAAATGCATGTAACTCGGTCCCGATGGGTCAAATGGGTCCCGAATATGCTAGAGTTAAATGAATACTTGACCCAAAATCGTAACCGATTTTCATAACAGAAAAACGTAACAGATTTCCGCCACTCAAAAAACGTCACCCACTTCCATAACATAAAATCGTCACTAATTTCGGTTGCTTAGAAACAGGCACTTTTCGAGTTCGTGTTTTATATTATACATAGAGTAGATATACATACATTGAGTTCATGTGTGTTTTCTTTCTTTGCCTTCCCCCCTACCCTGGAAAACGTTGAAATGACGTTCCTGGAAAAATCTCTATAAATTTTTTTGTTGAAATTCCAAGAACATGTAGTAATCAGTATTGAGTAGAAAATTAGTGTCGACCAGCAATTCTCAACCTTTTTTCTGAGTCACGGAGCCCTTTTTAGTATATAATTTCTACGACGGAGCCCCGTCGCTACATTTTTTTTTTCATTTGGTCATAAAATTTACTGGTTCATTTTACTTTCATCGAGTGAACACGGAGCTCCCCCTCAACCAGTGCACGTGGAGCACTGGTTGAGAACCGCTGGTATAGACAGTACATAGATAGTTTTCTTTGTAAAAGATTTTTGATGTCTTTGTGGGGAAGAAATGATTTTTCCACCCCAGCGACTGCATAATGATTTATAGTGGTATATAACTTATGATTTTTTAGTGGTTTTCCAGTTTCCGACAAAAATTTGCCACCCTTTACATTTTGCAGCCCAGGACAAAGATGCGGGCATGAAAAACATTGAGAGGGCTGAAAGTTGCCAGTCGTTCCGTGGTGAGCCTCGAGCCTGTATGTAGAAGGGTGCAGTGCCCCGCATTATTTATTCATTAAGTGGGGAAGGGGGTTCTCAGCCCCCTAACACAAAATTTATTGGGGGGTTGAAATAGCTCCCTCCCCCCCCCCCCCCGCCATGTTCTGGTGCCTATGTCCCATGGCAGTACGTTTGTTATTAAAAACTATTCAGGGGCAATTGAAAAGATGAAATTTAAGGGATGGAATTTGCGCCCCTTCTGATACTACGCCCGGGAAACCACACCCCCTCCCGCTCCCTTCCTAGTTGCAGCACTGTTCGTTCGTCAGAAGGAAGTTCTGTTGCACATAGTGTAGTTTTCCATGCAAAAAGCGCAATGGGATGGGCGGAAATTTGCGAAATATCTATGCTATCTCGTAGTCCCATTAAGATTTTGAAAAATATTCACGTCTAAAAAAATGACGGGGGGAATTAATGCGTAAAATGCTACCACAACAATCGTCAAACTTTTAAATTAGGATAGACTGGGTTAAGCACCATGGGAATTGAAAAGAAGAGAGAGCGCCAAAAATGAAAAAAAATCCGAAGCACTCCCTCCAAACCAAATGGGTGTGATGATGATGATCCCCCCTCAGAAGTTCTCTTTTTCCCAAGAGAGTGAGGAGAAAAAAAAGGGGAGAAAACTGACCAATCCCCAAATTGCGTCTGATTTTACCTTGCAATGAAAACAAACCGGCTTGAAAGAGTCGCGTACCTCTTGAGCTGCCTCTTTCTCCTTCTTGTCTTGCTGCCCGAGTATGTGAGGAGCAGAACAAAACAGTACATTTGTTTTCGCCGCTATTTCGTACCTCTCCACTCACATCCCCAGTATGTGTTCGGCCTAAGGTCTATCACATATATTTTTCGAATTACAGTGTTTTATAGACAAAATGAAGGATGAAATTTCAAAAAACTCCCACGTACTTAAACATATTTTAGTGTAACTTATGAACATACCATGCAATCCTTTAAATTTTTGTTCATAACCTGCAACATTACTAGCTAAATGCGCTGTGAAAATCACAAAGCATTTCATCAATATATTTTTTTCAATCGGGTTTCGAATATCCCATGAATTTTGCCTAAAATTTGACGTAAAAACAACTTTTTCATAGAAAATATAATAGATAGACCAAAATTTGACACCTTTTTCACCATTTCGAGACACTTTCTATCAAAAAATTTATTTAAAGTTCACTCCAGAACCATATTAAACAAAAGTGACAGGAAAGGTAGTCGGATACCTTAAAATTTTGAAGACATATCCTTGGGACCCTTTCCTTCTGAGGAGTTGCATAGTTTTAGCTCTTTTTGTTTGCAAGTCATTTCAGGCCCAAGGGACTTTCCCATACACCCTGTATATCCATTAAGCATGAGAATGAAATGAGCATCACAGAATCTGAATACCACAATGGTAGTCACAGCAATAGACTTGAGACCGTATGTTTCATCTCTGATTTCAGATGGATCTCAGCCCTTTGAGTGGCATTGACAAGATATCTTGCCTTCTTATTTTAGCAATGGCAAGCCCAAATATGTAAACTTAATCCCTCTTTCAGTGGAACACTTTTCCCTATACCAATGGTTCACAAACTTTTGTCAAAAAAACATGGCTCTCTCTAGAATAATTCATGATTCGTCAGTGGCTCCTCAACATAGATTAATAGATATTTTCCCGTATAAAAGAACTTCTTCAAAGCATAAATAGATGCAATCAATATCTCAAGCTCGCCATGACACCCCGCATGAAGGTTCACCCCGCATGAAGGTTGGTGAAGCCCCTAGAAACAGTGACGCACACTTTGAAAAAGCTGTTCTATACCCATTACTTCTTCATTACTCATTTACTACTGAAAATCATAAGGAAGCTTATTGCTATTATGCCATGTAAAGGGTTAAAAAACATCAATGAATAGTCTCATCAATGTACCATATATACTCGTGTATAAACCGACCCCTCCCCCACATCAGGACCACCAAAACCGCAATAAATTGAAAATCCGTGCATAAGCCGACCCCAAAAAATCTGTGCATTTCAGAGAAAAAAAATTCTTATATTTTCATGCAAAATGAATACATTTAGGAAATTTACAATAGAAAATGATTCAAACTTTTTAATCCGTTTCTTCTAAGTCTCCAAGCTCATGGTAATTCATCAGATAACCATAGGGGGTGCGGCATTTTTGTTTTTATCTTCATCTGGGCTTTCATCGCCATTGTCACTTTAAAAGAGAATATCATCTTCAGTTACATCTATCGCATTGCTGATGCAACACTTTTTGAAGAATCGGATGATAATTTTGGTGGAAACAGAATTCCACGCCTAATGTACCCATTAGCACACTAGACCAATGTCACATTTCTTCAAGGCATCATTTTTTGTAGTTTCTTTATCATGAGAACTCATCCATTCAATCCACAAATTCCTCAAATAGTCTTTGAGAGGCTTGTTGATGCTCACATCTGAAGGCTGTAAAAGCAATGTTAGCCACCACCAACCAATGATGTTTTTGATTTCTTTGCCTCGGCTTTGACATTATCAGTTCTGTGAGGTTTTAACATATCCCATACCAATAATGCCAGTTTCTCGAACACTGTTACAAAAATGACTACTGATTGTGGGGGGTCGATATTTCCTCATCAAAAGTCTTCTCATCAAGTCGACCCCCCCCCCCACTTGGGGAACGCATTTTTTAACAAAAAAACTCGGCTTATACACGAGTATATACGGTAGTTAAAAAGTACGAAAAAAAGTCGCTGAGAAAATAAATAAAACAAAAAATAATAATAAGTGCAACAATGACATAGCTTTGTTATCTGAAGTTTACACCGCAAAAAAAAAAAAGACTACAATCCTTTATTCCAGCGATATTACCAAAATTTAAATTCAAAGCTCAAACAAAGCTCAAAACATGTATTTAAAAAAAACAACCAAGTAAAATGAGATGCTGTATATTGAGATTCAGAGAGGAAAGAGAAATGGTATGACTTGTTTTTCCATTTTTAGCAACTTCTGGCAGTGTGAGGGAAAATTTTTGAAAAAAAATACATAAATGACTTCAAATAAAAAGAAAAGATACAAAACATTTCAAGTTATCATTGAAAACACCAAGAAACCTCTTCGCTACTACTTCCAGATCGCATGTGAATAATCATTTCAGCATTCTATATTTACAGAAGACAAATCTCAACGATGATTCTTGTGCATGAAAGAAAAGATGATTTGATAAACGAGATCAAACACTGATCGCATGCACCATGAAAATAGAGACAAAAATGTATCATGCATCTCGTTTCTGGACATACACGCATACACAAATTATACATCATGTTGTACAATCGGAAAGTGAAGGAAATTTTTTTAAGTAATTAAAAAAAAGTATTTTAAATCACTATTTATTTCAATTTACGTGGGTTTTTTTTCCATTATTTTTCCACACTGCCAATGGTAAAAGCCACCATCCATTCCCCCATCATCCACGGAGAACCTAACCACTGCGAATTCATGTTTGAGAAGTTTGCACACTTTTCCATAAATGTCCGATTTGCTCATTATCCTCTAGGGTTGACAAAACAGAATTTTGCTTAAAAAAGAACACCATTAACCAAATGTCATAGTTATTTTCTTCCCACCATTTCTTGTATTCATCTCCCTACCCGTGTGATTTGTGTTGTGTTGTTCAAAATCAAGGCCAGCACCAATGCCCGCTGGCACCACAGGGAAATGGGAATCGTAAAGGGATATTAGATTTTTTTCCTCAGGACCAAATATTTCTCTAGTGAGAGGAAAAAATCGTTTTGCAGACCCATTCAACACATGCGTTCAATTAACAATATTGAAGCTGTCTGTCTATTTTTAATCAGCGAAAAGAGAGCCGCTGATAATATACAATTAGTGCACAGCTAAAATTCCCCGGCTATTTTCTTGAATAGATATGCAGTATACCTATCACATGCGAAGAAAAAATCGTTTCTGCTGTACAGTAATATGGATTCCTATGCTGGACTTCCTATGGTGTGTAATTTTTTTTCCCACTCATCTCTGTTGGATGACCAGCTGCATGTATAGAATCGAATCATTTCTTACTGTTTGTGTAAGATTAAACTATTTATGCTAGATAGTAGTAATCACAAATTTTCTCTACTGGAATAATGAAACGCTTCGTCTATGTGAGCAAAAAAAAGCTTAAGATTTGTTTTTTTCAAAGTTCAAAGGATTTTATAGTGACATATTGATGAACTAGATTCTACTTCACGTAAGTTTGCTTTTATCTAAATGACATTTTTTTGCTTTCTTTTGTGTAATTCAGTGGTTCCAACCTTTTTCAGTCTGCGTACCCCCAGCTGGCTCGATTCTTTTCCGCGTACCCCCAACCCTCCGGACTCCCCCCCCCAATCTGTTTCACCCATTACAGTTTTCAAAAAACTTCAAAAAAGGTACATGTTGAATTAAATTAAATGGTCAATTTTTTTTCATCATTTAGTTTTTTTTATTTTCCAAGTAAGCAAACAAATTAACACAAAAATTGGGGGAAAAAATTAATGTGATGTTTGGGACTGCATTGAATTACGAAGTTTTGAAACATTAAGCTCAAAAGAGGGTAAATACAAACTCAAATCCGGAGCTGTGGAAGGAAAAAATTCAATTTGCCTGTATATTTATTTTTCATGTAAATTTACGAAGAAAACGCTTATTCAACAAGCTCCGTGCTAACAAATGGCAACAAAAATATTGTGTTGAACACTTCCTAAAAAAAAGGCTACCTCGTGCCAAAGTTTGAACAGCAATATCAAACCACGGGACTACCACCTAACTATGGTGTGCAAAAGCAAAGCGTTGTGAAGGCTGTCCATGTCTTCACACAACAATTTAAACAACCTGGAGTTGGTAGGATTCACCTTGACAAAGTCGACAACCTTGACCGCTTCATCAAGAACGTTTCGCAAATTTGGAGGCAACGGTTTTGATGCAGGGCTCTGTCTGTGAGTATAGCAGTGAGTCCATTTCATTTTGGGAGCGAATTCTGTCACACGTGCATAAGGGCCTGAGTAGCAACCTTCCGTGGATTTTCCTCCATCTGTTGCGAGCCCAATGCCTTTTGACCATTGAATTCTTTTTTCAACGAATTATGAACAATTGCTTCAAATAAGTCTTTAACAGTCGTACGACCCCTTCAACGTGTGACAAATAAAAAGATTTCTTCGACTTCTCTTTCAAGTACTTAGCAATTGCAAGTAGCACAGAATATTGCGCAACGTCGGTACTTTCGCCAACATGGATAGAAAAAAATTCGCAACCTTCGACATGACTAACTACTGTGCTCTCAACATCTTCTATGTCCTGTATTCTTCGAGACACCATAGTATTTGACACAGGTATAAAACTCATTATAAGAGCACTTTCCTCTTCAAACATGCATCTGACTGCATATTTTCACCAATAGTGTGATTTTTTCCTTGTCTCACAATAGGACAGCTAATGTAGTAAGAGGTTTCGGTAGCTTTGGCAGAATCACTTTTGGAAGATTCAAAATATTGTCTCCATACCCGTACACGTCCATCAGCTCGAAGCAATTGGAACCAAGACTCGTCAGACCAGGCAATGTGTTTCCAGTCCTCAACAGTCCAATGTCGGTGTTGTCGGGCCCAGGCGAGGCGTAAAGCTTTGTGTTGTGCAGTCATCAAGGGTACATGAGTGGGCCTTCGGCACCGAAAGCCCATATCGATGATGTTTCGTTGAATGGTTCGCACGCTGACACTTGTTGATGGCCCAACATTGAAATCTGCAACAATTTGCAGAAGGGTTGCACATCTGTCACGTTTAATGATTCTCGTCAGTCCCGTTCTTGTATGATCTTTTTCCGGCCGCAGCGATGTCGTAGATTTAATTTTTTACCGGATTCCCGATATTCACGGTACACTCGTGAAATGGTCGTACATGAAAATCCAAATTTCATCGCTACCTCGGAGATGCTATGTCCCATCTCTCGTGCGCAGACTATAACACCACGTTCAAACTCACTTAAATCTCGATAACCTGCCATTGTAGCAGCAGTAACCGATCTAACAACTATGCCAGACACTTGTTGTGTTATATAGGCGTTGCCAACCACAGCGCCGTACTCTGATTGGTTCCATATCTCTTTATTTGCATACGCATGCCTGTACCAGTTTGGCTCTTCAGTTTACTACCATAACATTACTGTGGGTCTAGGTCAATTCGTCGCAGCGTCAATTCGTTGTGCTACAAACTCGTCGCGGTACAAATTTGTCGCAGAGTCAGTTCGTCGCGGTACAAATTTGTCGCAGAGTCAATTCGTCGCGGTGCAAATTCGTCGCAGTACAAATTTGTTGCAGAGTCAGTTCGTCGCGGTACAAATTTGTCGCAGAGTCAGTACACCGATCAAATAAATTTTCAAAACTCAGTTTTCATGGTATTCATGCCACACTTCCCGCTTTCTGGCAGGATCTCCATTTCTCGCTGCGAGGGGCGTTGGGCGAACACACCAAGATGATAAATTACGATAAAACAAATTTTCAAAATTCAATTTTCACGGTATAAGCCACACTCCCGCTTTCTGGCGGGATCTACATTTCTCGCAGCAAGGGGTGTTGCGGGAACACACCAAGATGATAAATTAGGATCAATGCCCATCCCAAAGCACAATTTGCCTAAGAGGTCATTCAAGTATTACGTCAGGATCGGGGAGGGAGTTTCGGATTTGTTAACTTTTGATGGCGGTGGGGGGGGGGGGGGGTTGAAGGTCGCTTACGTCATCAACCACCCCTTGTTGAAGATATGAAATATTCTAAGCTGCTGGTGAAATTTTGCTGGGAGGGGATGGGGGTCAGTGTTTTGCTGATTTTTGCTGACAAGGGGGGGGGGGTCAAAAATAGCTGAAAATCTGCTTACGTAATACTTGAATGGCCCTAATTCACTATTGAATATGTATCTGCCATGTAGAGAATACATCTTTGAGGAATTTTTTACCGACAATATATCTAAGGCCAGCATTACACTATGAAAGTGTTCTAAAAGTCCTTTTATAAAACTTGAAAAATTCAACCAATAAGATTATCGGTTGCATTTGCTCGAATGTAGCCTGTGAGCTTTATTGATTGGATTTTTTGAGTTTTTAACTTGAGCAACTTATCCGGTGCAAATTAAATTTTGAAAATGTATGTGATCGCAATTTATCATCTCGGTGTGCGCCCCAACTCCCCTCGCTACGAGTAACGGAAATCTCGAGAGAAAGCGACAAGTGTGGCTTATCCGGTGAAAATGAAATATTAATTAAATTAAATTATTAATTATTTCAGGTTCTTGTGGAGATACTGTAGTGGTTAATGTTGGTGGGAGTCTCGATTCCACATGGGACAGATACAAGTTTACACTTAAAGAGAGCCTCCGCTGTACTGTAATTTGGGGAATATCATAAACACCGACATTTTTTTACAGAATCTTAAAATTTTATCATAGAAAAAATGATTTTTTTAACATTTACAATAATTGAATAATAAAACATTAATATCAATTGCAATTTTAATTTCGATGATTTTTTTCGAAATGACAAAAAAAAAAAAATTTAGTAAACTGTGTGCATTTCTTGATGGAAAAAAGCTTTTCTGCATGTTTATTATTTCACGTATGAGACAAAAAACCTACATACAGATCGCGTGACGAGTTGACTCTGCGATAAATTGACGTCCCGGCGAATTGGTTACACGACAAATTGGCACTGCGACGAATTTGTACCGCAACGAATTGGCTCTGCGACGAATTTGTACCGTGACGAATTAGCACTGCGACAAATTGATGTGCGACGAGTTGAGCGCGACAAGTTGAGTGCGACAAATTGACCGGCTACGCATTACTGTTGCTAAAGTCTCAAGCAATTTTACGGTATTCATTTCGAGATTTAACAGAAAAAAAAATTATTTAAACCTTATGTATAAAACGTCCTTCACATACTTGTTTGTTTTGCTTTTGGTTTCTATATCTAAGCAAAAAGTAAATACAAATACAACGCCACAACCGGCAAAATGCCCAACGAGGTGGCTGAGAAATGTAGCCAATGATGCATACAGTTCCGTTGTTGAAAGATTTTTCTCTTAAAGAAAGAACTAGTAGTGTACATGTTTGCTATCAGCAAGGCCGAAACTAGAGAGGGGGGCAGAGGAGGCAACTGACCCGGGCGGCAAAATTTAGGTAGCGGCAGTTTTAGGTGGGAACAGAGAACACTGTTACAAAATTATCGAATGTGGGGGCGGCAAAATCATGTTTGCCCTGATCTGGAAAAATCCTAGTTACGGCCCTGGCTATAAGCATACCATAGCCCGTTCAATAATTATTTCAGTACCTGTCAAAAGCCATTGAACCAGTCAATCATCTCAAATTTTATGGCTTTTTCAGTAAAAAATATGCATGAGAAACTGCAGTCGATCCCGCTTAGTTTTTCTGCTTACAACGTTTCTTCATGATGTGTTTTTGAAAACCGCAAAACACAATGACATGATTTTACCAAGGAGCCATTCAAGTACTACGTAAGCAGATTTTCAGCCATTTTTGACCCCCCCCCCTCCCTTGTCAGCAAAAGTCAGCAGAACATTGACCCCCCCCCCCCCCCTCAGCAAAATTTCGTCAGCAGTTTAGAATATTTCATATTTTCAAAAAGGGGTGGTTGATGACGTAAGCAACCTTCAAACCCTCTTTCCCCCCCGTCATCAAAAGTTAGTCAGCAAATCCGAAACCCCCCCCCCCCCGATGCTGACGTAATACTTGAATGACTCCCAATTGAAAAATAAACAGCCAAATATGTTAATTGGTCAGTGAATGTATGTTGTTTGAATTATGGGGGCTCAAAGTTATGAAGGCTTCATTTGCCCATGCAGAAATTAGGCCCTGTATACAGGGATAATGTATAGGAATGTATAGCAACTGAAGCCAAACGTTGCACAAATGGTCAGAAACGTAATAGGGAGACGTATACAAAGGGTTTCATTACATTTTCCTAAATGCAACAAAATCTCCACAGATGATCACCTGTACTCAAACACAAATATGCATCAGTGGTCACCTCTATTCAGCGTAAAATTTCTATGGCGGAGCCCAGTAGGCTCCTCTTTTATTCATTTATCAAATTTGCTGATTTATTTTATTTTCTTCGAGTGGCTGCGGAGCCCCCGGGAAGTGTACGCGGAGCACCGGTTGAGAACCGCTGTTTCAGTGAAAAGTTTACCAAACTTTTTTGTTCCATAGCCCTTCTTTTAAAAAAATTTATTTCTCATCTCTCCCAACTCAAGCCCACCTATAGGATCCTATACTAAACCCATAGCCTCTACCGACCCTTTGGACTGTTGCATGTTTTCACACTTTGGAAAACATTGCTTTAGTGGCCATTCTTGGTTATTATACAACTTAATTTAATGAAGGGTCACCCAGCGGGAGAAGGGAAATTTACCTTCTTATTTTTTTTGCACTATTTATAAATTTGTCATGATTAGTCCTGTTTTTTGCATTTACATATTTTAACCTCTTTTTAGCATTAATGTGTGTATAAATGTATGTAATTGAAGAATTTTCAGAATAAGTGCATATTTTCAAGTTGTGCGGAAGATTAATTAAATTTTTATAATTTTTCAAATTAATATTGCTTATAATACACTAAAAGTTCGTTATAACAACAGTTCACAACCACGAGAAAAATTTTTGTTGTAACGTACTTCTCATTATAAACGAATTTTCACTTTTTGGTCTGTAAGGACATAAAATGATTGAAAATTGCTTCTTTATCTGCATTGGAACGTCTTTGAGATCATTTCGTTCTAATATTAACGAATGAACAGAACTCTAGTCACGTGAAATTGATTTTTGATCTCAAATCAGTTGGTTCTCTAAGAGTATAAGACGCTTTCCATACAATTTCGTATCATCAAAGCAGTTTAGATGACCAACTGAACAATTAAAAGTCTGAACTTATTACATTCATGCTCACTTCCATGGATATATGGATCTGTCAACATCTTCTATCGAATCGGAAATTTGACATTTTGAAATAGTTTGATGTTTGGCTACTCAATTCCAAGGAATTCTATCTACAATGGACCATACCCGAAGCCCGGGTGCTTTATTTGCTTGTAATTTTTTTTTTCAAGTAAAAAGTAAAATCTCTCAGGAGAAAAATCCACCCATTTTTGACATTATACATGTTTTGCTATTTTTGTGCACGTGTAGTTTGCTTCTTTTTCGAGCAACTTTTTTTTTCTATTAGTGAGTAGCTACAGTACTAATAGCTAGAAATTCCTAAATAAAATACATGTAGGAGTCATTTGTATGAGAATATGTTTTTGCAAATGAATATGCACCGAGACAAATAGAAGAGATGCATTTAAAAACGTATTTGCATTTTTTGCGTGGTTATTTGTTCTTTATTTTTCTCAGTTTTAGGCAAAATATGAACATTTTTTAAGTGGAAAATTCTGACTCTAATTATAACAATCATTTTATGAATTGTTACCAAAGTGAATGGGACAGGGGCGTAGCCAGAAATTTCGTTCGGAGGGACCACTTACATTTCGAGGGGAGGAGGGGAACCAATGGTGAAGGGAATTCTTAAAATGCATGAATTTATCAAAAATGTGTAACTATATTTAATATTGCTTACTTTTTCTGTCAGAAAACTGTGTGGAATCATGAGGAACTTGAATTTTTTGTTTTTTCTTGTAATACAACATGTTCTACTAACAGAAGGTTATACTGTACATGCACAACCGAATATGGTCCACACAAACCATAAAATACTGTGGAACTGCCTATCTCAACATTTGTGGGGATTTTTTTTTTTTTGGGAAAAACAAGGATTTTACTTCAAGTGGCTCCAAACAAAGCTATTCTCCCCGTCTAGCAAATTTCTTCACCACTGTAATTTCTTTATATTCCAATTAGGATCACCTATAGAACTGCTTCTGTCGGCGTCCCTGTTTCACTGATGGCCATCCATTAAGCACAAAAACTTTTACCAAAGCCCTGACCAGCGGCGTCAAAAAGAATGTAGTTTCTTTTCTCTTCTGCGGGAAATAGCAGGGGGTCCCCAAATGGACAGATGCCTTCAAGTGACATATTCTCCATAAGTGTTGACACGCATACACTCCCTGTCCTTCTAATTAGGAAATGGTGCTTGTATTCACAAAACCTGCATTGAAGCAGCCGAAACTGAACCCTATTGAAATGCTCTTTGTCAGCTGCGGCCTTCTTTATCATGAAAAGAAAAAAAAAAAAGACTCGTACATGGAATAAAAAAAATTTCAAATGTTTGGAAGCATTTCGGAAACTGATATTTTTTGCCTTCCCGCTTTCTTTCTCCCAAAAAATTCCGCCCTCCGTATACTAGGCTCCAGCCTTGGGGGCCACGGCTTTAGCGAGACTACTCGGAACCCGGTGCATAGTTTTTCATGGGGGGGGGGGAACTCCCTTGAAAGTGTTATACTAAAAAATGGAGGGGGATTCGTCCCCCTCTTCTCATTTTGCAGAATAAGAAACTGTCGAAGATTTTAAGAAATATGCAAAATAGGTGTAATTTTGTTTTTTGTTGGGGCCACCCATTTGGCTCAGGTTCCTGGAGCATTACCCTGATTGCCCCAGCCTAGTTTCTAGCCTAGGAATTACCATCATTTTTAGTTTTTCATGCTACGAATCCATTATAGTGAATCCATTACCTGTGAAAAGTCTGGCTTTGGAGGACCGCCAAAGATCCCAGGCTTGACACCCTTCTCTAGTATGGCCCTGCTTATAGCCTGCTGAGTGCTCCTCCTGAGGGGGGGGGGGTCTCGATCCCATTGGCCTAATACAAGTTTACGCCTATGACAGGTTCCAAGCACTTCCCTGTGAAAAATCGGGGTGCTCGCGAAAGATCTCAATCCAAAAGCCCTGTCCAACAAAGACAGGATCATTTTAGTCGTGGAGGGAGGGAAGAATATGTAATTTTTTCACCCTCTCCGCAGAAAAAAATTGATCGAAACGATATTTTTCACCCCCCCCCCTCAAGATTTCCGCCTGTGAAAACTGCCTTCTTCCCTAGTTCCGGCCCTGGCTACCTAAGTGGTCCGTTTCAGGTTAACTTTGCAGTGCAGAGAAAGGTAGAGAGTGTATTCCTTTGCCGCAAAATATAGCTCCCATATATCGGAGGCTTACGATGATCATTTATGCAGAATATTTCAATTTTTTGAATGATTGAAAATGAATACTGAAAAAATAGTGTTCTGAATCGATCTTTATTCGTTTGAGAATTTTAAAATAGAAAAAAAAATGATCACCATTATGCGTAAAAAAAAGATTTTTCTCAGTGAGATTGGCGAGAATCAGCTATACCTTACCGCGACTGCGCATCGATACATTGGTTGAAAGGCTTTCGTTGTCATAGCAACGTGTGATGCGGTTCCCTCGTAGCTTCCTTTTCACTGCAAAGTTAACCTGAAACGAACTATAGGAGCGGAGGATATTTAAGCCCCACCCCCAATAAATTTTGTAAGGGGGCTGAGCCTTCCCCCAATAATTTTTAGAAAAACAATGCGTCCTCTGTTTCCTGCATATTTGGTTCAACCCTGTATTTACGGGACAGCCAGCAACTTTCAGCGCTCTCTCCCCAACCAATGTTAATTTCTTCATGTCAGCGCCTCCGTTGTAAAGGGTTGAAAAATCCGGCCTTCAAACTTGTTAATAAGCTTAATCGTTGTTCACTTTACCTCCTCCCACTTTTTTTCTGTTGTCTCACGTCCCCTTCCCCAAGGGTCACACTCAACAAAAGAAGAGACGCTCTTGAGTTTACCGGCAGTACAAGCAAGAGAAAAGATCTCCCCCTCCCCAAAAGTTATCTCTAGAGGTACCTTCAGGCAGCACTCTGGGAGGATGCAATTTAGGATGGATGGATGCCGGGTTGATTGCGAGATAAGACTACTATTGTCACAGGACAAGCGCATTGAAAGAAAAGTAAAAAAAAAATTTGGAGCTGATGGATTTCTACTAGTAATGTTATTTAGAGGGGTGTGGGTCATAATCCCGACAGACGAAATCCCGACAAGTCACAATCCCGACAGACGAAATCCCGACAGGTCAAAATCCCGACAGGGTCGAAATCCCGACAAGTCAAAATCCCGACACGGTCAGAATCCCGACAGGGTCGAAATCCCGACAGGTCAAAATCCCGACAAGTCGAAATCCCGACAGGGTCAAATTCCCGACACGGTCAAAATCCCGACACGGTCGAATTTAAAAATTCAATTTCGCCGTATAAGCCGCACTTCGCGATTTCTGTCGGGATTTGAATTTCTCGCGGCGAGGGGCGTTGGGGCGCCGATGAGAATGATAAATTGCGATGAAATAAATTTTTCAAATTTTAATTTCGCCGTATAAGCCGCACTTCGCGATTTCTGTCGGGATTTGAATTTCTTGCGGCAAGGGGCCTTGGGGTGACGATGAGAATGATAAATTGCGATCAAATAAATTTTTCAAATTTTAATTTCGCCGTATAAGCCGCACTTCGCGATTTCTGTCGGGATTTGAATTTCTTGCGGCAAGGGGCGTTGGGGTGACGATGAGAATGATAAATTGCGATGAAATAAATTTTTCAAATTTTAATTTCGCCGTATAAGCCGCACTTCGCGATTTCTGTCGGGATTTGAATTTCTTGCGGCAAGGGGCCTTGGGGTGACGATGAGAATGATAAATTGCGATCAAATAAATTTTCAAATTTTAATTTCGCCGTATAAGCCGCACTTCGCGATTTCTGTCGGGATTTGAATTTCTTGTGGCAAGGGGCGTTGGGGTGACGATGAGAATGATAAATTGCGATGAAATAAATTTTTCAAATTTTAATTTCGCCGTATAAACCGCACTTCGTGATTTCTGTCGGGATTTGAATTTCTTGCGGCAAGGGGCGTTGGGGTGACGATGAGAATGATAAATTGCGATGAAATAAATTTTTCAAATTTTAATTTCGCCGTATAAGCCGCACTTCGCGATTTTTGTCGGGATTTCAATTTCTCGCGATGACGGGCGTTGGGGTGACGATGAGAATGATAAATTGCTATCAAATAAATTTTCAAATTTCGATTTCGCCGTATAAGCCGCACTTCGCGATTTCTGCCGGGATTTGACTTTCTCGCGATTAAGGGCGTTGGGGCGACGATGAGAATGATGAATTGCGATCAAATAAAATTTTCAAATTTTAATTTTGTCGCATAAGCCGCACGTCGTGATTTCTGTCGGGATTTGAATTTCTCTCGGCGAGGGGCGTTGGGGCGACGATGAGAATAGTGAATTGCGATCAAATAAAATTTTCAAATTTTAATTTCGCCGTATAAGCCGCACTTCGCGATTTCTGTCGGGATTTGACTTTCTCGCGATTAAGGGCGTTGGGGCGACGATGAGAATGATGAATTGCTATCAAATAAATTTTCAAACTTTAATTTCGCCGTATAAGCCGCACTTCGCGATTTCTGTCGGGATTTCCGTTTGTCGCTGCAAGTGGTTTGTGGCGCATACCATGATCAATGGAGATCAATAATTTGGAAATTCATTTACTTTTCCAACTTGGCGAAAAGCAAAGGATTCAGGGTTGCCTTTTTCTGGCATTTATCGATTTTTCTATCCTCCACAAACACTGCTGTTCCTTATTATTTTCTTTGAGAATTTCTCGAAATTCTTTCTCGCTCAAGTTTCAAATAGACTTAAAATGTCAAATGATATTGCACAAAGTTAGACCGTTTCATGAAGATCTTAATTTAAAATTTTCAAGGTTTTCGAAAGCAATGTAATAGTAGAGAAATATTTTTATTCATATGTATAAAATTACATGTCTTGACAGCTTAATTCACTGATTCATCGCCGAGCCGCAACCACTGAAGGTCAGGCCCGTATCTAGAAATTCCATTCGGGGGGGGGGGGGACAAGGTGGTCAAATAATATATTTGGCCATGTTTTACCTTATTTCAATCATTTTCTCTCATTTCGAAGGGACCGGATCCCCAATTCCCCCCTTCTCACTATGAAGCTATAAACATAAAATTCTGTCAATAGTTTTATTTTATACTGTTGAGACTCCCAAAAAAATTTCTTAAAATTCTATCTCTAAGTTGGTCTTAAGGCTTTGAAGAGAGTATGCAAATTGTGTGGTAGTGTAGTTGCATACAGGGTGTCCTTTAAGAGTTAGTACGGCCATTGTCTTCTCAACCATCCGTGGTAGAGAAGATTTCAGTTTGAAAAAATGCTCAAAAGGCGTTCAAAAATTACCCTGTACCAGTTTTGAGAGTGAAAACACAGTGTGTAACAAAATAAAAAAATATAAATTTTTAAAACTTCTAATTATAAAGTGACTGCACCGTATCTCCTGAGACCAACAAAAAAAATCTAAGTTGACAAGTACAATGTTCGCCGAGATATTTGAATTCAAAATTCGAAGGAAAGGTGGAAAGGACAGCATAAATTTGGGGAAGGAGCGTTGTCGATTAGTTTTTGCTGTCTTTTCATAACTTTTCTCCAGTTTTCGAATTCAAATATCTTAGCGAATATTGCACTGAGAAACATGCAATTTTTCTGCTGGCATCAGGAGAGACAATGCAACAACTTTCAAATTGGAAGTTAAAGGACGGGAAATCAAAGAAAAATTTAGATTTTTTTGTTTTGAGCCACACACACTGTATTTTCCGAGGATGATATCACTTTCCGCTATCTATACGAAGGTTTCAACGGTTGGCTGATGCGAGATGAAGTTAGGAAGGAAAAATTCACCTGTGCTCTTGCTAGGAATCAAACCCACGTTCTCGAGCTTTCTGGGTGAGCCCACTAGACTACAAAGGCAAAGAATATCAATTTTTCCTTGGAACTTGTATGCGATGAACGGTCGGACCTAACTCAGGCCTCTGGAATCACGAAGTGCGCCTTATACGGCGAAATTAAAATTTGAAAAATTTATTTCATCGCAATTCATCATTCTCATCGTCACCCCAACGCCCCTTGCCACAAGAAATTCAAATCCCGACAGAAATCGCGAAGTGCGGCTTATACGGCGAAATTAAAATTTGAAAAATTTATTTCATCGCAATTTATCATTCTCATCGTCACCCCAACGCCCCTTGCCGCAAGAAATTCAAATCCCGACAGAAATCACGAAGTGCGGCTTATACGGCGAAATTGAAATTTGAAAATTTATTTGATAGCAATTTATCATTCTCATCGTCACCCCAACGCCCCTTGCCGTAAGAAATTCAAATCCCGACAGAAATCGCGAAGTGCGGCTTATACGGCGAAATTGAAATTTTAAAATTTATTTGATAGCAATTTATCATTCTCATCGTCACCCCAACGCCCCTTGCCGCAAGAAATTCAAATCCCGACAGAAATCGCGAAGTGCGGTTTATACGGCAAAATTAAAATTTGAAAAATTTATTTGATCGCAATTTATCATTCTCATCGTCACCCCAACGCCCCTTGCCGCAAGAAATTCAAATCCCGACAGAAATCGCGAAGTGCGGCTTATACGGCGAAATTAAAATTTGAAAATTTATTTGATAGCAATTTATCATTCTCATCGTCACCCCAACGGCCTTCATCGCGAGAAATTGAAATCCCGACAGAAATCGCGAAGTGCGGCTTATACGGCGAAATTGAAATTTTAAAATTTATTTGATAGCAATTTATCATTCTCATCGTCACCCCAACGCCCTTCATCGCGAGAAATTCAAATCCCGACAGAAATCGCGAAGTGCGGCTTATACGGCGAAATTAAAATTTGAAAAATTTATTTGATCACAATTTATCATTCTCATCGGCGCCCGCACGCCCCTCACCGCGAGAAATTCAAATCCCGACAGAAATCACGAAGTGCGGCTTATACGGCGAAATTGAATTTTTAAATTGGACAGTGTCGGGATTTTGACCGTGTCGGGATTTCGACCCTGTCGGGATTCTGACCGTGTCGGGATTTTGACTTGTCGGGATTTCGACCCTGTCGGGATTTTGACCTGTCGGGATTTCGACCCTGTCGGGATTTCGTCTGTCGGGATTGTGACTTGTCGGGATTTCGTATGTCGGGATTGTGAACGGAACCCTATTTAGAGAAATTTTTTGTCAAAAAGTTTTTTTCTGAGCCAAGTACAAGAAACATATCCACTCTAATTTTTTGGGGGTCCGAGCCGTTAATTAAGTTAATCCGAGTCAGTTAATTCCTGAATCAGTGTTGCTTGACAACTGCTTTAGATAGAAAAGTCTGCATTTAAAAATACAAGGAAATTTGACATAGTTTTTTTAGTCACAAAAATTGAAACAATAATCACTATGGACCAAAACCAAAATGACCGCCCCCCCCCCCCCCCGCTTTTCTGCTAAATCTCAAAGTTCCTTTGTCCCGGGTTCTCCAAGCTTGTCGAAGATTTGGTTTGGAATTTGATGAAGAAACAGCAGCTCTAATGGCAAGGAAAAACCCTAAAGCTGCTAGTATCGTGGAAATAGATAAATACTTACCTGAACCACTTTTACCTAGGCTGCCTGACCCTTTACTTTGGTGGGATCAAAGAAAGTTAATATACCCCTATTTGTACAAAATAGCAATGAGAAGACTTTGCATACCGGCAAGCTCAGTTCCTGGTGAAAGCATTTTTTCTAAAGCGGGTCAAATAATGACTGAGAAAAGAAATAAATTACAAACTAACAAGCTAACTGAAATACTTTTTGTCTAATGTAATTCTTAAACAGTTTGAAAGTATGTGCAAATGTAAAATAGTGTAAATCATTTTAGTAATTAGTGATGTAAGTGACCATCTACTACAATGGTGTTTATTTTTTTTTATACCTTAATCTGATCCATATATTTGTCTCTCTCTCGTCTCATAATAATTAATTTCAGTGAACTATCAAATAAAAAATGGTTTTTCCCAGACCTTACCAGGTAAGAAGCAGTGAAACGCCCTTGATGACAATAGGAATAAACCCATCTTTATTGGTGCCCAATACCCAGATGAAATTCTTGGGTGAAAACATGAAGCCCTTAGCCAATCCTCAGAAAATATTTTACCTGCCATAAAAACAAATCTGTTCTTAGAAATAGAAAGGATCCCTACACTGGGTTTATTCCCAAAGAGTGAAGACTATTCGATTTTCTTTATACATTTTTTGTAATAATATTCGATTTTCGTTGGCAATTCAATTTTTATTTATCATTTATTAATTTTACGGGTTTTTATAGGTGCTTTCATTTATTGGTAGCTTCACATTCAAAATGAACTATGTAGTTCATTGAACTACATCAAAATAAAAAGATCCATCTCAAAAGGAACAGTTCTGTAAAAAGAACAACTTTGCCCATCTCTAACTGTGACACACAGATTTGCATATGTTTTTTTCTTCCCCAGGTTACATTTGCATGCATGGTCTTCTTTTTCTCCCGATAAATTTCAACAGGAATGCCATCTGTTGGATTGTTTTCTTTTTTTTTCCCTCTCCATGCACGTGCGGGAACCGGTTGTTCCGACACTATATGCAAATCGGCAATGTCGTGCTCTCACCCTCAGGAGCACGGATATATAGACTGGTTTTTTCTCTATATGTGAGAAATCTGTTTTTTTTTGGCATGTATGTATGTCGGGATTCGATTTGTCTCTCCCTTTCATTGCCGGCCGTAGTTTCTGATGAACGTAGATGATCTTTTTCTTTGCAACTTTTATAGAATAAAAGTTAGAGTTCAAAATGAACTTCCGATCGTTGTTTTTCTTTCTTCAGCTCAGTCGGTACGCTCTGCCCCCAACAAGGGTTATGGGCCCAGAGCCCGTTTTTGACTGAGTTGTTGAAATTAGGGACTTGAAAAATTCTGAAAATGACATCTTTGCTTATTCGAAGTTGAATAAGGACAATTATCGTCATTGGAAATTCAACACAGAGATGTTGCTGATGAACCAAGGACTGCTTGGTTTTGTGGATGGTTCTGAACCCGAGCCTTCATCGGAAGCTACACTGAAAGAAATATCGCAATTCCACGCAAAGAGGGATAAAGTGCTCTCAGTCATATGCCTGAGCATAGAGGATGAATTGAAAAACCTCTTATTAGAAACCACAGATCCGAGAAAGGTTTGGAAGGATATAGAGCAAGTCTATGAACCGAAAACACGAGCAAGAGTGGCAGCACTTCGAAGCGAATTCATGGGAATAAAATTCATGCCATCTGAAACGATGTCTATGTACTTCAGCAGAATTTTCAGAGCTGTCAACGATTTGGAACTAGCAGGACGAAAGGTGCCCAATGATGAAGTAGCATTTAAACTTCTAGCCCATTTACCACAGGTGTATGACAATGTGGTGATGCAGTTGTATCAACTTCCAGATGGAGAGTTCACATCAGCGAAAGTACGCGAAGTGCTTTTGTCAGAGTATGATAGTTCAACATCGTGAAGATGAGATGACCTCTGGAGATACAGCAATTTGTTCGACAGAATTGCATAAAAGGTTCTTGGATCCGGTGATGTTAAAATTAAGATACGTGGGACAAAAGGTAATGTAGAACTTTTGTTGCAAAATGTTTTGTATGCTCCAGGTACGTGCCGAAATTTAATTAGCGGGAGACTAATAGATATTGCGGGTTACAGAGCTCACCTAGGTGATCGAAAAATTGATGTATTCAAACCAAATGGAAAATTATTTTTCAGTGCCCCTTTATCTGGAAAACTTTGTTGTTAATACAGAGGTAATTAACATGAATACTAAACATGAAGATTATTTGCTTGATAGAAACGACATGATGTTATGGCACATCAGATTCGGACATTTAAATGCTACAGCATTAAGTCAATTTTCGAAAAGTGGATTAGTATACAGGCTTGATAAACTACGCGGGAGAAAATTGTGAAAATTGAAAATTGTGATACATGTATGATGTCTAAAGCAAAACGCGCATCATTTGAAGGAGTCGAAGTGCAAACTACCAATATATTAGAATTATGTCACATGGACTTATGGGGACCGGCGCCCGTATTATCAAAAGGAGAAGCCGCGTATTTCTATACTATAATTGACGATTTTTCCCACTATGCAGTTGTATATATATTGAAACATAAAAAATAAAGTTTTTAACTCTTTCAAATCCTATCACGCTAAAATTGAACGGCAAACGGGGAAAAAAATCAAACGGATTAGATCCGATAATGGGTTAGAGTTTTGTGCTAAATATTTCGAGACATATTTGAGAGAGAATGGAATAAAAAGCGAAAGAACGAATATCTACTCTCCAGAAATGAATGGTATCGCGGAACAATATAATCGAACCCTTATGGAAGGAGTCAGGTCCTTGTTGCTTCAAGGAAAATTACCAAAAGACATGTGGGCTGAACTAGTAAATACACAGAACTATTTACGAAATAGATTCCCACATGAAATTTTGAAAGGGAAAGCACCCTTGAACGTTTTCAGTGGCAGAAAATTTTTCGTCAGACATTTGAAAGTCATAAGAAGTTTGGCTTACGTCTTCATTCCTAAAAGATATCAAGACAAACTAGATAGCAAAGTGGAAAAGGGAGTATTGGTTGGCTATGCAATAAAAACAAAAGGATATAGAGTTTGGATTTTGAAAACTGGCAAGGTTATTGAGACGAAGCATGTAAAATTCAACGAATTTACTATGGGTACAGAAATTCAAAGAGAGTCTCAATGTCGTGAAAATCCTTTGATTAACTTTTATAATAATTCAGATGTAGAAATGGGAGATTCTGAAGAGGACATAGAAAATGCAATATGACGAGAACGTGAAATGGAAAAGGGTGGTAAAAACACGAAAAAAGGGCGATACAGCAGGCAGGAAGGATGTCCATTACTATCCTGAAGTAAATATCCGACTCAGAAGTAAAAACGATGTACAAAAATATTGTGAACGAAAAGGGATCAGCATAAACCTGGACGATTTTGATTTCAAAGGGGATACAAAATGATAAAATGACGTTTATGATGACGCATCGAATGAATCGGATACAAACATCGAAGCTCACTGTGTCAACATAAAAATCCCCAATTCCTACTTTGAAGCAAGAAATTCATCACAGAAGGACGAGTGGCAAAACGCGGTGAAAGATGAGATCGAAGCACTAAAATCGCGGGATGTATACGATCTAGTCCCAAAACCTGACGATCGAAAAATTTTGGGAAACAAATGGGTGTACACAATCAAAAAGGACGAATTCTGTAACATAAAACGTTATAAAGCACGACTAGTGGCACAATGTTTTCGACAAGTCGAAGGCGTCGATTATTTCAATGTTTATTCACCGGTAGTGAATTTCACATTAGTTAGATTATTCATGGTCATTTCAATTATTTTGAAGAATTGGATTCATCGACATTTAGACATAAAAATGCATATTTGTACGGTAAACTCGACAATGTTGTGTATATGAATCAACCACAGGGTTTTGAAATTTCAGGTTTTGAAGATCATGTTTTGAGACTGAAAAGGGCATTATACAGTCTACATCAGGCCGAAAGACAATGGTTTTTTGAGTTGGACAAAACCTTTTTCAGAACTAGGTTTTGAAAAATTGTTAAATGGGAATTGTATATATGTATATAATTGGAATGTTATTATATTAGTATATGTTGATGACATGGCAGTATTTGCCAAAAATGACGCCATAAAATATGAATATTGTAATAAGTTTGTTAGAATCAAAGTTTGAAATGAAAAATTTGGGTTCAATTGCATGTTGTTTAGGAGTACAATTCGAAAATGTGGGAAATAAGTTAATTATGCATCAAAAAGGTTATATTGAGAGAATGCAATGATTCAGGGGTGTCAAGAAAGTGATTCCATAATCACTGATGTTCCATATTGGAATTTAATCGGGAGCTTATTTTTTTTAGCAAACAGGATGAGACCCGATATAATGTATCCAGTTACTCCATTATCACAATATTGTGAAAAACCATCTGTAATTCATTGGAAATTATTATGTCAAGTATTTAATTACGTTGTTAATACAGCTCATTATTGTATCAATTTAGATCATAGTAAGAATATGGACTTGATTGCATATTCAGATGCTAGTTGGACGTCTGATAGAGATGATCGTCGTTTCATGAATGGATATGTTATTTTACTAGGGGGTGTTACGATTTCGTGGAAATCGTCGAAACAAAAATCTGTAGCGATTTCAACTATGGAAGCGGAGTTTGTAGCATCATCGGAGAAAGTCAAAGAAGTTATTTGGTTATGCCGAATTTTTAAAAATTGTGAAAAATTGAATTTACAGTTGCATATTCCTACTATTTATTGTGACAATAAGAGTGCGATACATTTTTCAAAGAACTGTGGTGAAAATCGGCGAAGTAAACACATTGATATTAGATTTTTCTATGTAAAAGATTTGTTAGAGAAAAATGAATTTGTATTATCACATGTATGTGGAAAGAAAAATGTCGCCGATATGTTAACGAAACCTATGGGTAATGAAAAATTACGTTTTTATTGCAAATATTTATTTTTAATGTAAAAAAAAAAGAAGCAAAAAGGAGTGTTTTGTTGGATTGTTTTCCTTTTTTTCCCTCTCCATGCACGTGCGGGAACCGGTTGTTCTGACGCTATATGTAAATCGGCAGAGGCGTGCTCTCACCTTCGGGAGCATGGATATATAGACTGGTTTTTTCTCTATATGTGAGATGTCGGTTTTTTTTAGCATGTATGTATGTCGGGATTCGATTTGTCTTTCCCTTTTGATTGCCGGCCGTAGTTTCTTATGAACATAAATGATCTTTTTTTTGCAACTTTTATAGAATAAAAATTAGAGTTCAAAATGAACTTCCGATCATTGTTTTTCTTTCTTCAGCTCAGTCGGCACGATCTGCCCCCAATACCATCTTAACATTTGCGGAGAGGCCATTTTGAAACGCGCTAGTGCATTTGCGTTTCATGTTAGACCATGCATTCTTTGATGACAATTGTTTGTATTGGTATGAACTATCACTTCTTAAAGTTTTTCCCACCTTTAATGAATCACTGTAGATAATGAAAAAAATGAAAAAATCTGAAGACATGGAAAAAAGGTAGTACACTTACCATTTTTTCAAACACATACAACAAATACCTGTTGTAATCACACCCACAGAAAGAGCAATGAATAAACTTATCAGAGCCAATAATGCCAAGTCATATTCTTCTTCATTAACTGAAGTCATGCAGGCAGGCTATTTCAAAAAGAAAAATTAAATTAACAAAATAATAATAAAGACAATACACACACGATATATATACAAATGAGCTAGATGCAGATTCAGGGCGTTTGTCAGAAAGGGGTGACTTATACACTGGTAAAATAAATTAAGAGAATTTTGCATATTTTATCGAATTTCATGAAAAGAACTGAACTGAATGTAAAACCACTACTTCTAGACTGAAATGCAAATCTTGTACATCAAATACGTAAGCGTACACGTGTGTGTAGGCGGAGCCAGTAGAGAAACAGACTTCATAAGCGAGAGTAAGTTCAGACACATTTCGTTCGCTAGCACACCTCTGCGAATTTCTTGGTGTTATTTTGCAGCTATCGGTTGATTTCAAATCGGTTATAGTGCCGGACTCGTGATGCGAGGATCCGGGTTCGAACCCCACAGTGGTGGTCGGCTGAAGTTGGTTTTCTGTGGTTCCCAACTTCAAGGCGCAAATGCGAGCCGATCTCCCCGTTAAAAAGTCTCGCCACAGAGAGCAACAGTCCTACAACGGTAAATCATTCAACCATAACACTTCACTCATAGTTAGAAAAACTGGGGGCAGATGACAGCACTACACATAACAAGCATTACACAGAAACAAACTTTACTTCAGGTTGCACTACACGTACACGCACATTCCCGCACGTACCGATTCGTTGGGAAGTTCCGCGGGGGGGGGGGGGTGCATGTGTGGTGTAGCAGTAGTAGGTAGGGACTCCAAAAAATGGCTCGGGGATCCATGATGTTCTTAAGTCAGCCACCTCGTTGGGCAATTTGCCTGTTGTGGCGTTGTATTTGTATTTGTATAACAGTAAAAATGAGTAACCACCAACGTTTAGGTGATGGAATGAGGTGGCGAATTGTGGGGGGGCTAGAAGCAGGCCAAATCTCAAGTCCAGATTTGTAGAGAGTTCAATTTAATGCCCAGCGTCGTGTGTAACTTATGGAAACAGTTCCAGGATACCGGATCCATCGAGAGAAAGCTTGGGCAAGGTCGTCCAAGAGCCACAACGACCAGAGAAGATCGCCATTTGTTGATTATAGCGAGGCGTAACAGGAGTGCTACAGCTTCTCAGCTTTCTCGTGACTTGTATGCAGCTACAGGAACCTGTGTATCAAGGGTGACTGTTTCCAAAAGACTTCATGAGAGAGGGTTGTTTGCAAGAAGACCTGCCGTTTCCGTCCCGCTCACTTTTACGGACAGGAGAATCCGTTTATCATGGTGCATAGAGATTGGAGTATGGATCAATGGGCGACCGTTCTCTTCACTGATGAGTCCCGGTTCAGCCTAAGCACCAATTCTCGCTGTACATTCATATGGAGAGAACCAGGGACTCGCTACCTACCCTCTAATGTCAGCGAAATCGACCATTATGGCGGAGTAGGTTTAATGGTCTGGGCAGGCATCATGTTGGATGGCCGCACACCTCTCCATGTTTATGAAAGAGGCACTGTGACTGGTGTGAGGTATAGGGATGAGGTCTTGGAGCCCTATGTTCGACTTTTCAGCCCTGCAGGATGCAGTTGGCCCTGAGTTCATTTTAATGGACGATAACGCGAGGCCACATAGATATCTTCTGCTCGACGATTTTCTAGAGAGTGAGGATATTCGCTGGATGGATTGGCCAGCCAGATCTCCAGACCTTAACCCTATAGAGCATGTCTGGGATGCTCTGGGGAGGGCAATTGCAACTCACAACCCCCCCTCCCTCCAGGAACCATACAGGGAATGAAAACAGCGTTGCTGAACGAGTGGGACCAATTGCCACAGGAAATGATAAACTGCCTTATTTCAAGTATGAAATCACGCTGCGAGACCTGTATATTTGTAAGAGGGGACCATACCCCCCTATTAACCCATTTTTTTGTTTATTCTGCAACCGCTGTTTCATACCTTCCGACTCCAACGAGTGTTACGCGCGATCATACGTGTGTATTACAATTACTGAATGGTTATTTGTTTTGTATTGTATCAATGTATGTACATATCAAATTTCATTAAAATCGGTACAGTAGTTCTAAAGATAATTGACCACGTCCACAAATTCTCTTAATTTCTTACACCAGTGTATGTATTAATGGTCACCACTGCAATATTAGCATGGTGTTCACCATTTTCCCGTCTAGGTAAAAACACATTTTTTCCATAGTTTTACAGTCTTGCTAAAAACATATTTTTACCAACTTCTCAGGACAAAAATCACAGTTTCTTCCACTATTTAAAAATTTTATCAACTCATTTATCATTCTTCTGAGCAAAATACATAACTTTAAGCCATTGTTATGGAAATACCAAAACAAAATTATATTCTTACTATCCCCTATTAAAGAACATATAACTTTATCATATTATTATGAATTCCCTAAACATCAAGAGTATATTGTTAACATATGCTGATATGAACAGAAGTAGAAACAAATATAGGTTATAAATTCTGGATAAAATATCTGTTTATAAATACTCTTTTAAAAAGTAATCTTATGAGTTTTTTTTAGTGATAATAAACAGAATTAGGATTTTATATTGATGAAATTTTTTATCATAATGATTGGTTTGTAAAGGAAAAAAAAACTCGAGCAATATACATCACTGTACTCACCAATAATTTTTATATAGCCTCTATCTCTTTACAAAAAACAATGTAGTATGTGTATGTATGTATATACAGCATAGCTGCCAACTTTTGAAAATGAAAATTCGGGAGATCTTCGCGCAAACCCGTATTTTATGTAAAAACCACTCCCTAATAAATACAATAGGGATTTTTCCAAATAAAATAGGGATTTTCCAAACATAAAAGTTAAAGCGTAGGGATTAAAATCCCTACCGAAGTCAAATTAAAATAGGGATTTTACACACGTGGAAGTTAAACCTTTGGGAATAAAATTCCTACGCAAAAAACAAGTGAAATTGGAGGCCAAAACTTCAATGATGTAAAAATAAATATTGTGTTCAATCAGAAACGCTGTGAACAAACATTCTGCGCGAATGACCCCAAAATCATCGGAAGATGAAGGAAAACACCGTCAATTTTTGAAGAACACTGACTTTTTGTGACACTTGGCATGATGGAAGTCTTTCCATGACCGATGTTTATGTCCGTAACACAACTTGTACCAAAAGGAAAAGTCGGCCCTCTTCTGGAACGTTTGATGAAAGGAAATTCATCGGAATAAGTATCTTTAAAATTGATTAAATATGTTTTTGCTTATCATTTTGCTTTCATGCTTTGTTATATCGCACGTACGTAACTTCAACAAAAGAAATTTTGACCATATGCGCGTCACTATAATCTTCAATTATTATCCAGGACTATTGGCTGCTAAGCCATTTTCCTGCACGATAAGACAAACAACTTTCTTGTTACCATCAGAGGGTTTGTAAAACTTCCTTAAAAAGGGAATTTCCCCATTTACGACGTGTGACGTTATTTCGAAAGGGAAAAAAAAGATGCTTCATGCCCCACAAGAAATTCCTTAGAGATCGTTTTCATAAGCGGGGATTTTTTTTAATGAAGTAGGGAATTTTTAGGGACAATTAGGGATTTTTGTGATTTTCGTAAAAATTCGGGAGATTTAAGAACTTTTCGGGAGGTCGAGCGATGAAGCTAAAATTCGGGAGATTCCCGAAAAATTCGGGAGACTTGGCAGCTATGATACAGTCAAACCCCGTTATAAAGCCCCATCCTGTTAAAGCACCACAGATTTTCAGTGAAAAGATCTTCCATATAGGGGTTATAATGTAAAAAACAGTTTTAGTACCAACTTATTATAATGATTATAATGGCATCCTATGCTGTAGGGGGGGGGGGCAACTGCCCTGGGTGGCAAAATTTAGGGGGGTCGGCAATTTTAGGTGGGAACAAAATAAAATATAAAATAAAATTATTGAAGGCGACGACAAAAATCTTAGTTATGGTCCTAATGGCATCTACTGTTAGGGTGTGTACAAAGTCTGTGTGAGAACATGAACCCTGAGAAGGGTCTTTATTTTGGTATTTTCAGACCAAAAAACAAGCTACAAAGATCACTGATCAACGATTCACCAAACATGAAATAGACCAAGAATTTATTCTTCACTACCATATGATACCCTGAACAGCACCATACATACAATAACAAGATGGATCTGAAGCATGACATCACCGAAAGCAAGGATTCGATTATCAAAAATACTAAAGAAGTTAGATCTGTACAAGAAAGACTGAATCATATTGACGCAAAACAGACGGATCTGAATTTGAGATGCAAAAGTACAGAAAAACACGTTGAGGAGCTGACTGCTGGGCATGAACACCTACAATGATCCAACGACAAGTTCTTAAGGACAAAACAACTCATGCTAAAAACTCAACTGCTAAAAACAACTCATGTTGAAACAGATTTTTAGAAACTTGAATGTTTCTTCCGATGAGACCTCAACTATCAGTGCTGAAAATACGAAAAGGCCAGACTGTCGTACGCTGATTTCATTAAGAAAATTCCTGGGACGAGGGCTAGTGTACTTACTGATTGGCAGCTAATCAGCAGTATGATGTCGAGGGTCGTCGGAAGTGAACACAGAGAAAATACCCATGGATGTCACAAAAACCAGTGGTTCCCCAGATTTTTCGTTCAGATGAACAAGTGCTTCCGAAGATCAGTCTGGATGAACACCATAGCTGCCAACTTTTGAAAATGAAAATTAGGGAGATTTTCACATTAACCCGTATTTTATACTAAAACCAGTAAATCCCTAATAAAATAGGGATTTTACACTCAAGGGATAAAATCCCTACGCAAAAAACATGGAGGCCAAAACTTCAGTGGTGATCTAAAAAAAATAAATATTGCGTTCAATCAGAAACAATGTGAAGAAACATTCTGCGCGAATGACCCCAAAATCATTGGAAGATGAAGGAAAAAGTGCCAATTTTTGAAGAACATTGGCTTTTTGTGACACTTTGCTGGATGTTTTTTGATTTCACATGGGTGATGTCAGACTTTCCCCCATAATCGATGTTTATATCCTTAACACAACTTATACAAAAAGAAAAAGTCTGCCTTTTTCTGGAATGTTCGATGAAAGAAAATTCATGGCAATAAGTATCTTTAAAATTGATTAAATATTTTTTTGCTTATCAGTATTAATGTTTTGTTATCGCACATACTGGTATGGTGTGATAGCCATCGCTATCAGATGAAGCGGGAAAGTTCAAATTTCCTGCCCAATAGAATAATAATAATAATAAGAGAAAAGGGAAAGGGGCCTTTAGCCATTTTAATGTACAAAACATGCTCTTTTGCCTCCATCATCAACACTCCTTTCATCGCACCCTGCCCTGACCTATCTCACGGCACACCTCTTCAGGAATCACTACTCTACTTGGCACTGTTTCATTTCGAAAGTCAAAAATATCGCTTCAAATGAAACCATGGCTCCAGAAGTGCACACAGGGAAGGGACAAAGACGGCCCTTGGGGAATGGCACCTCTCAGGTGATCAGAAATAGGTGGTTTAAAAAATTCGAAGAAAAATATCTATAATATTTTAATGAAATTCTTCATATTGAAATGCTAATTTTTTAATGTTAGTAACACAAGATTTTCCGTAAGATATTCCCTGTATCCCCCCCCCCCGCCATGGCCTCCCACATGCTGCAGCAGGACTCCCAGACCAGACTTTTCATGGGCCCCTGCAAAGAGAATTTGTTGTAAGGTGTAAAACTGGGCTCCTGGGTTGGAGCAAAGCCTCCTAGATACTACTCTCTAGGAGGCTCTGTAGTCTCTCTAGAAGGCTTTGGCTGAAGCCGTCAGCCCCAAATTCGTTGGAGCCATGATTCTTTTCACTCCCCAAGTAAATTCAAGTAATCAACTAAATTGCATGCTATTGCGATTCAGTTCTGAGCATATGTCAGATCAGACATGGCCCGGGCTGTCTCTTCAGGGATATAAGCCCTTTGACTGTGTGGGACATGCTGGGAAGTTCTAAGCATCTAGCAAGGACGTTTTAACAAATATTTTTCTTGCGTAATACAAGCGAAAAGACTAACCACTATGCTGACACGTGCTTGTTCCCAAAAATAGGAAGTTTCGTTTTTATTTTCCACTAAACACAGTATTACATTTGGGGAAAGGGGGGGGGGGGTTGGCACGAAGAAGTCTGAGATTCAGTGAAAGAAGCAAACCTGGAGTGTCTCGATTCCAAGGTGAGGGGGTCCCAGCATCAAGGGTGGCTCCTGACTAAACTGTCAATAGTGTGCGACGTAGTTTTTGCTCTCTTCTGGCATATAAGTTGTAAAATGACCCTGAGAACCCACCGCTGTATTTGAGCTAGATAAAATGCTTAAAAAAATTATTTCTCTCCTACAAATCATTTAGTTTGAATTTTATTGATACATATAGGTGCTGGAACCCAGTGGCTAAGACCATTTCAGCTCTTTCCCCCAAATAAATTTTGTGAGGGGGCTGAGCGTCAACAATAATTAATGAAGATAAAATGCAACGCAACGGTCGTCCCTTCCCCAGTGTCCCTTCCCGGGCTCAGGACCGGACGATTGGCAACTTCCACTCCCCTTAATGTTTTCTTCATGTTGGTGTGTCTGACTGACATAATATTTTTTCAGAGTTTTTCTGCTAGAATTCTTATTTTTTTATTTAGCACCAAAGCCACCCCTGTCCAGAATGGAATCTCTTTTGCTATCTATTAATATAAAGTTTTTTACATAAAGAATTTTAAATAGCAGTGGTTTTCAAAGTGTGCCTCAAAGTTCCTAGGGGTGTCACTGCGAGTTTGCAACATTGATGCATGTCAGTTCCGTGCTCTAAATTTTTTTTTTTGAAGGTCGCGGAGAAGAGATGGCTAGAAAGAACGGGGTTGACAAACCTTCGAGAACCATTTGATACTGTATAAATGGAATTATTGCTTACATAGTTGCTTCAAAAATATGGTCCAAACACGCAGAAGTCTTATCTTTAACAGTTTAAAGAAAATTAATGGCATAAATGGAAAAGCCACTCTGTCAAGATCACATAAGCAAATTACCCCATATATCCGCCAGTATCAGTCGCAAACAAGGAGACCAATATTTATAAAAAAACAGCACTCTCTTTGGGCATTCACTTGGTCCTCTGAAAACATGTGTCTGGATCTACCCGTCAATGCAGAATTTCATTTCTTGTAATAAAACACGCTTTTACCCCCCGAGGCAAAGGCGGGATGCCTGCTGAGACACAATCTAGAAAAAAAGGATAAGTGCTCTTTCTTTCTCATAGAAAATGCCCTTCGTAGGTGCTTGACCATGCAATTAACTACTGGACACGTGTATAGATAAAACAAACTGATGGAATAAGATAGGGGGAAAAAATTTTTTTTGTTAGTATTTTTACAAAAGCAATCAGTAAATGGTTTCCATTCTAAACTGTGGGTGCTCAAGCAGCCATAGCACCCCGGATTCCGATACCACTGCTAAAACATATGGTGTCTGGATACCCTCCATCCCTTAGGCAAAAACCAGGAATCTTTGACACAAGCAAAAAGTTTGAGAAAGAGAAGAGTGGGCCCTCTTTATCTTCTTTTATTGGTGCCTTTAAAGGCTATATCAGTTGATTTGAAACGAGAGGCTCCAGCAAGATTCAAGACGCATTATGAGGGAAATAGGCAGTTCTTTTTTTTCTTTTCAATTTTTCCACGTTCGGTATTAACGAAAAAAATGAAAAATTTATGTATGAGATTTTTATTTCTGAATCAATTCTGTGGGTGCTCTGCCCCATTCTACAAGAGAGTGGGTGCTCACACCCACAGCATCCCCGGCTCCGTTGCCACTGCTTGGATGGTCAAGACAAGTACGGGAAAGGAAAGGATTGATGAACACTTCAAGCAGCTGATGGCTCAGATGAGAACGGACATGAAAGCAGGCATGGACAAACTGGAGTACAGGAGTGCCGGCAAGGAAGATCTTGCCGCTGTCTGAGAAGACGTCACCTCATTTATTGAGGAAGTCAACATGTCCACCGCTGCCATCATGCAGGGTGTCGTCACTTTATAGTAGACTTGTGGAAACAAATAGAATAGTGAAATATACAAGCAAACACCAACACTAAAAATCAGTAAAAGTATTTGGAAAGTGCTTACAATGACTTTTTGGATTTTCAATTTTTCTTGGTGAACATCCATTAGAACTGAATTGGAATCTATTGACTCCAGAATTTGGGATGTAACAGCCACTTCATCTTTGTCATCAACAACATGAATGTAAAGATCTGTCCTGCAAGAGCAAAGACTGAAATTAGTTTTGCCATAGTTGATTTAAATTGAAAAAAAGTTAACTCAATTTTTCTGGCTTGTGTTTTAATCGTCTCTTTGGCAATTACAAGATATCTTGCCTAACTTGATGCTTTGTATTTCCGCAGTGTCGAGATGTCTTTCCTCTTATTTCAGCAGACAAGTCCAGATACTTTGTTTTTTATCACACTGGAATTTTCCATCTCTCTAAACCTATCTGATCAATTACAATCGGCAAAGCCACACAGAGGTTTTGTTCACATCTTGTTAACCGAAGGAAAGAAATGGTGTTGGATATCTATCTTCATACCTTTTCTTTAAGATGTATAAGGATATGCGTACCATTCATAGAAAAGGGGAGTATTCCTCTTTTCTGGTTCATTTTTCTTATATATATTGGGAGTTAGAGAGAAAGAAAGCACTATCATCTTACGAAAATGGAAAAGATGTGGCATTTTATAGAGGATTTGGTTATTTCCAGATTTATAATGCAGATCAGTGAAATTAATATAAATGGGGAAAGGACCAGCCAAGCTTAACAAATCATGAAAATAAAACACGAGATGGATATTACAAAAACACAAGCATGATCACTTCTGATATATGTTATCTTCATCTCCACAGAGTTGAGTGGCCAAACCATAACAATCTTTATGCTTATTAAAATAACTTCAATACACAGATAAGAAAAAAAAAGAAAAACCACAAGAGTAAACAGAGTTTCATTATAAATCAGCCATTGCTGAAGAATATCAAAAATTTCAGCAACATAATATTCAATTATAAGGAAAACAAATGTTTGAATATAAGATTAATAATAAAAAAAGAACTTAATTTTGCATCAAAAATAATCTGAAATAAATTGAACATCAAGAAATGAATAATAAAAAGAGGGTGAAGCTTTCCTGAAAACTTCTGTGATTATATATCTGGCATGCCATATCATACTTTCATACGTACTCCACCACGTGTTTCAGCCATCTACAAGACTATCAAAATGTTTGTCATTGTTCTGCAACAAGCCCTCAGCTGACTGCAAATGTTCTGCAGGAAAATACCCTGCCACTGTGGTGGTCAAGAGGTCATGGTGACGGACTCGCATCCCGAGGATCTGTGTTCAAACCCCACCATTGCCGCAGTGGTGGTTGGTTGAAGTTGGTTTTATGCGGTTCCCAACTTCAAGACGCACATGCGAGCTGATCTCTGTTAAAATGTCTCGTCACAGACAGCAACAGTCCTACAACGTTACAATTATTCATTCATTACACTTCACTCATTACGAGTTGAGAAAAAACTCAGTTTAAAAAATACATTGCAGATGGTAGCACTACACATAACAAGCATTATACAGAAACAAACTTCACTGAAGGTTCACTATACATACATGTACATTCAAACATGTACCAATTCGTTAGAGGTTCCGCAGAGGAATATGGATGAGGTGCATGTCTGGTTTAATAGTAAACATACCCTCCAGGTTCGAACCTCATTGACGGCACAGTGGTGGTCAGCTGAAGTTGGTTTTCTGCAGTTTTACAGCTTTGAGGCGCGAATGCGATCCGTAACTTGAAAAGTCAAGCATTTCCATCTTCACTTCAGAAAATAGAAGATGGATGACGGCACGAACATGAAACAAGAACAACTCGACAAAATAAATGCGTTAGGGGCACACATTACAGCATGTGCTGATTCATTAGAAATGCCGTAGAGGAATGTGTTCGAGGTGCATGTACGGTTAAGTAATAGGAGTAGTGGTATTATAATAAGTAAGTTTATTATTACTACTACTACTACCTACAACAGTATTTTCCATATTAATATAATATATATATACACATTATTTTTTATATAAATACATTTGTTACAAATACAAGGCCACAACAGGCAAAATTCCCAATGAGGTGGCTGAGAAAATAAAGCCCATAACAAGTATGGATGTCATATATTACTAAAATACAGCAACGCAATTAAAAATGTAATCAAAAAAATTATATAAACAATATACAGGGTGATTATAAAAAAACTATACCGACATATGGGCCCCTAACTATCATACCATTCACAAAAACTGAATGAAATTTTGGCATAAGGTATTTTGATGTATGCGCTCAAGAATGATATGGAAAACAACAGTGTCACTCTAAAAGTTACGGTTACAGTGAGAAAATTTCGAAAATATCAAATGGCAACACCAAGTTTTTTGTATTGGAATGTGATCTCCATAGTGAAAAACCCTAAATAGCGTTCGAATGGCAACTGTAGCAAGAAAATCACCAGCGGTAGATAGGCTAAAAGTGAGGACAACCAATAAGGACAGAGAAGCAGCATAAAATAAAGCATTTTATTGTGTTTCACAAATTTTCCACATGACCTTGTGGGGCGAGGACTAATCAGGCTGGGATCTCAGCCGAAGAAACGGTGTGACGAATGAAACGAACATTAATGCTCTGGTGCACGGCAAAGTCCTTTTTACTTTTTCCTTGCCTAGCTCCGGGGATTTTCGTGCTACAGGTGCCATTCCAACGCTATTTAGTGTTTTCAGTATGGAGATCGCATTCCAATACAAAAAACTTGGTGTTGCCATTTGATATTTTCGAAATTTTCTCACTGTAACCGTAACTGTTAGAGTGACACTGTTGTTTTCCATATCATTCTTGAGCGCATACCTCAAAATACCTTATGCCAAAATTTCATTCAGTTTCTGTGAATGGTATGATAGTTAGAAGCCCATATGTCGAGATAGTTTTTTTATAATCACCCCGTATATATATATACACATGACGAAATATTATAAAAAATATATTTATGGTTGTCTTATTGTAAGTATGGATAGCTTCTCGATTTACCCCAACATGTTTATCGCATTTCTTTTCAAACGTGCCGATTGTGTTAGAATTTACTACCCCTGAATGTAAGCTATTCCATTTATTAACCCTATTGGAGAAAAATTCCCTGTGACATCATAACCTAGAATTGTCCCTTACCAATCGAAAGTGGTGTCCTCTGTAAATGCAGTCGATTAACGGCGAATTAATAAATCATGGCCATCTTATCAATCCCATTGAAAATTTCGAACACTTCGATCATATCTCCTGGCACCCGAGATCATCCAATGTAAACACATAAATAGTCTTTCTTCATAACTTAAGCCCCATATGCCAATAAGGACACGCGTATCTCTTCTCTGCACCTCTTCAACCAAGTCTATGTTCCTCTGTAGGTATGGTCTCCAAAACCTTACAGCATACTCCAGTCCAGGATGAACCAAGCCTCGAAAAAGCAGAAGAATGACTTTAGGAGAATGTGATGAGACTTTTTTGAAAATGAAACCAAGCATTCTATTATATATATGCAATATATATATATTTTTTTAACAGTATTTTCTACAATTTCCTTAAAATTCTTCTAGGTTGTTCTGTGACATACATCGCAGATTGCAGCATATTCTGCTTTGGGGTACTCTGGCACAGTAAAACATTCAATGTCTTGCTTTTCCCTCTTTTGGGTCCCTTTGCCATATTAACTTCAGCTCCTGAAGTTCATACGACAAAGCGCTCTTTTCCACTAAGTTTGTGGAGATGAAGAAGCAGTTATGATCATTCTACATCATGCCCGCAGTGAAAAGCACTGTGATCTCGCTGGAACAAATTCTGAGTAAGTTTAATACTAGATAAATTTAATTAAGATAAATACTTTTCCACCTACCAGAATGAAATATATTCATCATTCAAGTTATTGGAGATCAAGCAAGAAAGGACAGAAAATTCATGACTACAATGCATGGTCATTTAATGCAATTAGGGGCAGTCAATGAAATGCATGCTTCATGACAAGATTATCCAAAGACTGTGGTGGGACAAAGTTTTACAAGAACGATTAGTTTGGGAAATAAAGGGAGCGACAAAAACACTTCAAGATATTAGCCAGTGAAAAACATACAAATACAGGACAGCACAAAGAATGAGTCATGTTGTGGTGGCTTAAGTTTCTTCCGTTAAAGAAAAGAGGGATTTCCCTGTATGCTGTTTTTTCTTCTCTCACGTTTTCTTTTTCTCAATGTGCAACTATAATCGCGAAAAAGATTAAAAATTGTCCATTTCCATTTAAAAGTTGATATTTTTTCATATTCTTTGCAAAAATAATTTTAAAAAACAGCCTTTGCCAATCTATGAAAATACAATAATTTGAATTTTTTTATTCCAAAATAAAACACACAAATTTCTGACCAAAAAACCTTTATTAAATAACATTCAACATACATAATCAGATGCATATTTCCATGTACACAAAATTATTTCTTTAATGTTTCTAATTTCTTATTTTGCTTAGATGCACTTTTTTAGTCATTGACTTTTTGCAATATTTTTTAAACAGAGTATTTGTAGAGGACAAAACAATAGTTTTGATGACATATTAAGTTTAGGACATTCTGAATTCAAATATCTCTGATAAATGCAGGTTTTGTAACGCATCATTGCAAACTACATTACAATAGTTTTTGCATTTAATAAATTCATTTTCTAATAAAGGATCAAAAAACATTAATTTAAACAAAACATTTTATGATGATCACATAATTACATTTTACAGCAGTTACTGCTTTATTACATGGATATTTTAGTTCCTCTTTATCCATATTTTCTATTAATTGGTATTTCACATCCACAGCTATTTGTAATTAGAATATCATGGCAAGTTTCACATTTGACTTTTTCAAATAAACATTGACACAATGTCCAGCATGTTAAGATGATGTTTAGATCATCAACACATTTTAAATCAGTGTTTCTCAACCTCGGACAATATGGCCTCCTTGTGGTCCTGGGAATTTCTAAGTGGGCCACGGGTGAAAATTAGATGAAAGGGGAGCTATGGGAAGTGGTGGGAGCACAAAGAACTGTGAAGAAATAAAGCTTACAATTGAAATATGGTGGGCAGAAATGTGACTACACCCAAAATCTAGCAGAACTGTCTATCATTGGCATATGCAACAGAGGTGGTTTTGGGGTTCTAACCCCCCCCCCCCCCTTGAGCCAAGATTATAGTGTTATTTTGCAGGAAAAAAATAAACCCCTTCCCCCTTAGAAGGAAAAAAATCTGAACCCCCCCCCCTTGAGAAAATTTTGTGTACGCCTATGCTGTCTATGGTACCAGGACAACCTTAACCCATGTTAACCCAACCTTTGTCCATAGCCCGGAGCTTCATGCCCATAGGACCTATACGATGAGATCTGGTGCTATGATTTTCAATGTATGCAAATGTTTAAGCTGTTACCCAGCTAAGTATGGGGCCTCAGAACATCATCTACCTGGGCACCCATGATGGTGAGACTGCCATGCATAGAACCCTGTATGAAGGAGCTCACTGAGCTCTAGCCCAGGGTGAATCTGATCCATGATCTCATCAGGTCAGGAGGATTGATTTATTGTGTAAGTTTGTTGGATCATTTCGTATTTTACATATGCCTATTTTTTCCCATACAATTTACCTATTGGATAGGATGAAAAGTGGATCTGTGCTTGGCCTAGGGTTCCAGAGATTGACTATATTTACAAAATTTTGTTCATTTTAAATGTAGTTCTGACTGAATTCAATTCAATAAGTAGAAAAAGTCTGATAAGAATATGGGAAGGGGGCTGGATAAGACTGGGGACCACGGGAAAAAAATATGGTCCAAAGGGGGGGGGGGCTCAGGCAGAAAAAGGTTGAGAAACACTATTTTAAATCATCCAAGTTCACCAAAATGTTGAATGAGCCATTATGACCCATACATGGTGCACTTATATTTTCTTCAGTATTGAAATTGTGAACTATAAAATCCCCATGTAAATGTGAATTTAAAGTTGAGGAAAGAAGACTTCTTACTCTCAATTTAGTTTCAGTTCCAAATACTTGTGTTGAAGAGACATTATATCGTGCATCTGCCAACTGTCTATATAAATCAAATCTTTCTTCTAATGAATCAGTTTGAAATTTACCAGAAAGAATGCAAGTCATTTGCATATCTTCTGTGCAATACTTGAGAATAAAATCAGAGCCTCTGTTGAGTGTGATGGAGCTGAATGAGTTTCATTACTTAATTTTCTAGTGTCACTCTGTTGCATGTTTTCCATTTATAACATGCATTATAACATTCCATTTATATGCATGTTAGCCACAAAGAAAAATCTCACAAAAATTCTACTCTTGTATCGAGGGCC